>NC_138317.1:3125000-3842500 GCF_965601325.2 Salmo salar | reverse complement strand
ACATTTCGTATCAGCAACTACAGATCCTTTAGAAAGTATTCACACCCCTCCACATTTTGTTGTGTTACAGCCTGAATTCAAAATGGATTACATTTAGTTTTTTTGTCACTGGCCTACACACAATACCCCATAATGTCAAAGAGGAATTGTGTTTTTAGACAATTTTACAAAGTAATAAAAAATGAAAAGCTGAAATGTCTTGAGTCAATAAGTATTCAACCCCTTTGTTATGGTAAGCCTAAATACGTATACGTTCAGGAGTAAAACAAATCTTACCAAGTCACATAATAAGTTGCATGAACTCACTCTGTGTGCAATAATAGTGTTTAACATGATTTTTGAATGACTAATCTCTGTACCTCACACATTCAATTAAGGGTAAGGTCCCTCAGTCGAGCAGTGAATTTCAAACACAGATTCAACCACAAAGACCAGGGAGGGCTTCTATTGGTAAAAAAAATAAAATATTGAATATTCATTTGAACATGGTGAAGTTATTAATTACACTTTGGATGGTGTATCAATACACTCAGTCACTACAAATATACAGGCATCCTTCCTAACTCAGTTCCGGGAGAGGAAGGAAACCAGTCAGGGATTTCAACGTGAGGCCAATGGTGAGTATAAAACAGTTACAGAGTTTAATGACTTAGGAGAAAACTACAACAACATTGTAGTTACTCCACAATACTAACCTAAATGACAGAGTGAAAAGAAGGAAGCCTGTACAGAATAAAAATATTAAAAAAACATGTATCTGGTTTGTAATAAGGCACTAAAGTAAAACTGCAAAAAATGAAAAAATAATACAAAATAAATAAATCAACTTCAACTTCAACCAGGGGTGTAAAGCTCTTAGAGACTTACCCAGAAAGACTCACAGCTGTAATCACTGACAAATATGATTCTAACCAGGGGTGTGAATTCTTACGTAAATGAGATATTTCTGTATTTCATATTCAGTAAATGTCTAAAAACATGTTTTCACTTTGTCATTATGGGGTATTGTGTATAGATGGGTGAAGAAAAAATAAGTTATTCATTTCGAATTCAGGTTATAACACAAAATGTGGAATAAGTCAGGGGTTATGAATACTTTCTGAAGGCTCTAGAAGTATCGTGATAATATCATATCGTGATGTCCCTGGAAATTCCTAGCCCAATTCATTGGTGCTGCTTATCTTAGTTATGATGACTCACAAGACAAGCCGAATAACCATGTATACAACCAGTATCTTTACAGCAAGTGTACAGTTGAAGTTGGAAGTTTACATACATCTTAGACAAATACATTTCAACTCTGTTTTTCGCAATTCCTGACATTTAATCTGAGTAAAAATTCCCTGTCTTAGGTCAGTTAGGATCACCACTTGATTTTAAGAATATGAAATGTCAGAATAATAGTAGAGATAATGATTAATTTCAGCTTTTATTTCTTTCATCACATTCCCAGTGGGTCAGAAGTTTACATACACTCAATTAGTATTTGGTAGCATTGCCTTGAAATTGTTTAACTTGGTTCAAACATTTTGGGTAGCCTTCCACAAGCTTCCCACAATAAGTTGGGTGAATTTTGGCCCATTCCTCCTGACAGAGCTGGTGTAACAGAGTCAGGATTGTAGGCCTCCTTGCTCGCACATGCGTTTTCAGTTCTGCCCACAAATGTTCTATAGGATTGAGGTAAAGGCTTTGTGATGGCCACTCCAATACATTGACTGTGTTGTCCTTAAGCCATTTTGCCACAACTTTGGAAGTATGCTTGGGGTCATTGTCCATTTGGAAGACCCATTTGTGACCAAGCTTTAACTTCCTGACTGATGACTTGAGATGTTGCTTCAATATATCCACATAATTTTCCTGCCTCATGATGCCATCTATTTTGTGAAGTGCACCAGCCCCTCCTGCAGAAAAGCACCCCCACATCATGATGCTGTCACTCCCGTGCTTCATGGTTGGGATGGTGTTCTTCGGCTTGCAAGCCTCACCCTTTTTCCTCCAAACATAACTATGGTTATTATGGCCAAACAGTTCTATTTTTGTTTCATCAGACCAGAGGACATTTCTCCAAAAACTACAATCATTGTCCCCATGTGCAGTTGCAAACCGTAGTCTGGCTTTGTTATGGCGGTTTTGGAGCAATGGCTTCTTCCTTGCTGAGCGGCCTTTCAGGTTATGTCAATTTAGGACTCGTTTTACTGTGGATATAGATACTTTGTACCTGTTTCCTCCAGCATCTTCACAAGGTCCTTTGCTGTTGTTCTGGGATTGATTTTCACTTTTCACACCAAAGTCGTTCATCTCTAGGAGACAGAACGCGTCTCCTTCCTGAGCGGTATGACGGCTGCGTGGTCCCTTGCTGTTTATACTTGCGTACTATTGTTTGTACAGATGAACGTGGTGCCTTGACAATACTGTGTAGCTGTATTCATCGACCTGGCCAAGGCTTTCGACTCTGTCAATCACCACATTCTCATCGGCAGACTCAACAGCCTTGGTTTCTCAAATGACTGCCTCGCCTGGTTCACCAACTACTTCTCAGACAGAGTTCAGTGTGTCAAATCGGAGGGCCTGTTGTTCGGACCTCTGGCAGTCTCTATGGGGGTGCCACAGGGTTCAGTTCTCGGGCCGACTCTCTTCTCTGTATACATCAATGATGTCGCTCTTGCTGCTGGTGATTCTCTGATCCACCTCTACGCAGACGACACCATTCTGTATACTTCTGGCCCTTCTTTGGACGCTGTGTTAACTAACCTCCAGACGAGCTTCAATACCATACAACTCTCCTTCCGTGGCCTCCAACTGCTCTTAAATGCAAGTAAAACTAAATGCAGGCTCTTCAACCGATCGCTGCCCGCACCTGCCCGCCCGTCCAGCATCACTATCTGGACAACTACAAATACCTAGGTGTCTAGTTAGACTGTAAACTCTCCTTGCAGACTCACCTTAAGCATCTCCAATCCAAAATTAAATCTAGAATCAGCTTCCTATTTCGCAACAAAGCCTCCTTCACTCATGTTGCCAAACATACCCGCGTAAAACTGACTATCCTACCGATCCTTGACTTCGGCGATGTCATTTACAAAATAGCCTCCAACACTCTACTCAGCAAATTGGATGTACTATATCACAGTGCCATCCGTTTTGTCACCAAAGCCCCATATACTACCCACCACTGCGACCTGTATGCTCTCGTTGACTGGCCCTCGCTTCATAGTCGTCGCCAAACCCACTGGCTCCAGGTCATCTATAAGTCTTTGCTAGGTAAAGCCCTGCCCTATCTCAGCTCACTGGTCACCATAGCAGCACCCACCTGTAGCACGCGCTCCAGTAGGTATATTTCACTGGTCACCCCCAAAGCCAATTCCTCTTTTGGCCGCCTTTCCTTCCAGTTCTCTGCTGCCAATGACTAGAACGAACTGCAAAAATCACTGATGCTGGAGACTTTTATCTCCCTCACTAACTTTAAGCACCAGCTGTCAGAGCAGCTCACAGATCACTGCACCTGTACATTTACATTTTAGTCATTTAGCAGACGCTCTTATCCAGAGCGACTTACAGTAGTGAATGCATACATTTCATACATTTACATAGCCAATCTGTAAATAGCCCTTCCAACTACCTCATCCCCATACTATTATCTATTTATTTTTCTTTGCACCCCAGTATCTCTACTTACACATTCATTTTCTGCACATCTATCACTCCAGTGTTTAATTGCTATATTGTAATTATTTCGCTACTATGGCCAATTTATTGCCTTACCTCCCTTATCCTACCTCATTTGCACACACTGTATATAGACTTTTTTTCTATTGTATTATTGACTGTATGTTTGTTTATTCCATGTGTAACTCTGTGTTGTTGTTTGTGTCGCACTGCTTTGCTTTATCTTGGCCAGGTCGCAGTTGTAAATGAGAACTTGTTCTCAACTAGCCTACCTGGTTAAATAGAGGTGAAAAAAAGGCGTTTTTCGCAATTGCTCCCAAGGATGAACCAGACTTGTGGAGGTCTACAAGTGTTTTTTTCTAAGGTTTTGGCTGATTTCTTGTGATTTTCCCATGATGTCAAGCAAAGAGGCACTGAGTTTGAAGGTAGGCCTTGAAATACATCCACAGGTACACCTCCAATTGACTCAAATGATGTCAATTAGCCTATCAGAAGCTTCTAAAGCCACGACATCCTTTTCTGGAATTTTCCAAGCTGTTTAAAGGCACAGTCAACTTAGCGTATGTAAACTTCTGACCCACTGAAATTGTGATACAGTGAATTATAAGTGAAATAATCTGTCTGTAAACAATTGTTGGGAGAAAATGTTTTTTACTTGAGTCATGCACAAAGTAGATGTCCTAACCGACTTGCCAAAACTATAGTTTGTTAACAAGAAATTTGTGGAGTGGTTGGAAAACGAGTTTTAATGACTCCAACCTAAGTTTATGTAAACTTCCGACTTCAACTGTATATCTGTCTAACACAAACCCCCATCTGCAAAGGGTTACTCAAAACCTAAACTTTAAGCACTTGTTCTTAAACCATTGTGTCTTCAAGCAGAAAGATACAGTGTGTCCTCCCATCCACTTCCCTTGTCTCTCTCTCCCTTGGTAAACCCATAGCCAGAGGAGTGAATAGGAAAGCATCTTCCACTGCCCTAGGGACTGATGCTAAAGCCAATGTCTCGTATTAGGAAGCTAGACAGATCTCTGTGGAGGGATGGAGAGAGAGAGATATATTGAGATAAAGAGAGAGTTCAGTAGACAAAACGAGAGAGAGTGAACAAGAGACAAAGAAGAAAAGAGAGAGAGCAAGAGAACAAGTTGCAGCAGTGCCTCCTTCCCACATCCCGCTGGACTTCCGGTTAGCCTGTGGGCCTTCCATCCAGAGAAACAAACAAAAGCGGGACTGGAATCTGGGATGCAGCAGCACAGCAGAGCAGCCCGAGCAGCAGCCACAGAGGACACCAGGCTATTTCTAAACATGTTGATTGGTCTATCTAAGGTTTCTGTCGGTCTGAGGGTGAAGAAGACGGAGTGGCAGGCTTTAGTGTGAAAGACAGAGCTGGATATTGTGTTCTCTTTGTCAGGGCACGTGCCTTTATATAGAAACCAAGGGGTTTAAATATCGTCCGTCTTGGCCCCCGGGGGAGGGAAAGTATGCAGAGCATGTCGTAGGTATGACAGAGCTGGAAGAGGTGAACGTTGTAAATCTATCGCATAAGTCTCACTGTATACAAGAGTAAACTTTGCAAAGGGACATTGTGTGTTAAGCGTATGATTGACTTTGATTGTTGCTTTAATTATATGGTTTGATATTTTTGATACATTATACTGTATTAGCATTTTTATGTAGAGACAGATGGCAATTTACTTTAGTGGAAGGGGGGGGGTCCAAAATAGGACAGGGTAGTGCTTTTTTACCCCCGGTTTACATTCGCTCTTTTGCAGGATTTACTATATCATTTATTCCAACCTAGCCACATTTCCTCATCTGCTTGCATCTGCCTCCCCTTTATCAAGGTGTTTAGGTACTTCCCTTTACCAAGGTGTTTAGGTTCTTCCCTTTATCAAGGTGTTTAGGTTCTTCCCTTTACCAAGGTGTTTAGGTTCCTTTATCAAGGTGTTTAGGTGCTTCCCTTTATCAAGGTGTTTAGGTGCTTCCCTTTATCAGGGTGTTTAGGTCCAAGGTGTTTAGGTTCCTTTATCAAGGTGTTTAGGTGCTTCCCTTTATCAAGGTGTTTAGGTGCTTCCCTTTATCAGGGTGTTTAGGTGCTTCCCTTTATCAAGGTGTTTAGGTTCTTCCCTTTACCAAGGTGTTTAGGTTCTTCCCTTTACCAAGGTGTTTAGGTTCCTTTATCAAGGTGTTTAGGTTCCTTTATCAAGGTGTTTAGGTTCCTTTACCAAGGTGTTTAGGTTCTTCCCTTTACCAAGGTGTTTAGGTTCCTTTATCAAGGTGTTTAGGTTCCTTTACCAAGGTGTTTAGGTTCTTCCCTTTATCAAGGTGTTTAGGTTCCTTTATCAAGGTGTTTAGGTTCCTTTATCAAGGTGTTTAGGTTCCTTTACCAAGGTTTTTAGGTTCCTTTACCAAGGTGTTTAGGCTCCTTTACCAAGGTGTTTAGGTACTTCCCTTATGCACTATGCTTTTCAGTGTGCTAACTTTTACACTACCACAGGTCAGTATAGTCTACCAGTCTAACAGTCTACCAGTCAAACGGTCTACCAGTCTAACGGTCTGTCCTGCCCTCTAGCCACCATTAATAGTGACAATAGCGGTACAGTAGGTGGATCGTTTGTCCAGATCTACAAAAGGCAGTCATATCACACATAAACACATAACGGCACAAAAGACCTGTGCTTTGAATTTGTTATTACGATTTGGATCAGCTGTGGGCCTACTCAACGGTTTATAAGGTGTAGAAGGCACAGTAACAGGCCAGCCTGGCTGTATTTATACTTCTGATACTGAATGTGGTGTCTGTTGCAGATCATCATTCTCCCAAGTCCTCCTATAATAATGCGGCCATATATAATCCCGGCAGGCCCAGTTATTCAGGGAAGTTTAACACACACTGTGCCTCCTCTCCAATCCAAGCGGCTGTTCCTTGCACACCTAGAATGCTTCAATATAGCCTAAATTTTTATCATTTCACTTTTTGAATTTATTACCTTTTATATGTGGCATAAACAAAACCAGTCACAATGTTTTAATCTGATTAAACTACTTCAAAGTCTCCTGTAGGCATGTACACGTTCATCCAAAAGATAATTCCTGCATCCTCAAAATGGCTTGACGTTAACCAGGTTTCCATCCGACCTTTTTAATGCGAGTAAAGAAGTCTACATGTCGGATAAAGAAATGTCAGGACGTCCTGGGAAAGCATGCAGTTTATTAAACTACAGATGAAATAAGTTATGATGAACTTCACAGGGTAGTGAAAGTACACGGTGATGAGGAAGATGCTCCTTTCGATAAATATCGAGGGTCTTATTCTGGTGAATGATGATCGATGCTTAGCTGCCGTTTGACAAATAAAAATGATCTTGCACTTTTGTCCATAATAATCTCATCATGTAGGAGGCTAGACCTGCACTGTTGGCTGGAGCGCACATGCCAATACCAGAGTGATCACATTTGCTATATCTGCGCAACATTTTGGCAAAACCATCAGTAGGCCTAGAGTTCAAAATGTAATGGAAATCCATTTAACTTGTATTTTTTATTTGGTACATGGGAATTTCACTTCAAAAGTAAGTTTTATGTACACTATGTATTTACGCACAGACTTTCTATCTGTAACAAGTCAATTTTAAGGAAACACAACTCTGATGGGAAAAAGCCCCAGGGTTTACCTTAACTGGTAATTGCCAGCATTTTGGCCTTTAAAAGAATGTGAATATAAATTGTAGCAGGTCAAATGATCCAGGAGAGGCTGTCTATCATAGCCTAAACCCCAAATTCGCGCTTCAGCACCATTCTCTCACACCTTGCCCGCACATGTGCCTGCTGCTGATGGAGGCCTTTTTCACTGAAGTAAAACAAAAGATAGAGGAAAAAGAGTATGCCTGCAGTGAGAAGCCTATTTAATATAAGTTTTAGAACTGTAGTGGACTAAGATAAGAAGAATGTTGGTGCAACCAAATGCAGGCTACTGTGCATCTCCCTATTCAGGTAGGATGTGATTTTGGAACTTACATTTATATATAATAATTTGCTTTGGGGTGGCAGGTAGCCTAGTGGTTAGAGCATTGGGCCAGTAACCGAAAGGTTGCTGGATTGAATCCCTGAGCTGACAAGGTAAATATCTGGTGTTCTGCCCCTGATCAAGACAGTTAACCCACTGTTCCCCGGTAGAACGTCATTGTAAGGAAGAATTTGTTCTTAACTGACTTGCCTGGTTAAATTATATATATTTTTAAACATTATTATTATTGTATACCATTGCTATTATTGTAAGCTTCTTTGTTATTCGAAACCAGTTCTATAAATATACAAACCTGTTTTGTTGAATTCTGTTGAGACATTTTCATTGGCAAAATGAAATTAGATGTAACTTTTTAATTGTGTGCTCCATATTTACTTTAACCTGTACTGCAGTGGGCTAAATCAGGGTGACACTGAGTGTTTTCTTGGTAGACTTAAACAAACTTGCTTCGAAACCAGAGTATACAACTCACACAAATAGTTATGGGCAACAACAAAAAAGAAGACTTGTCAGATATAGAGTTGAATTGTATTCCATTTTGAGTTTGCTTCCAAATATTAAACTTTATATACATCACAAAAGACTGAAATATATTTAAAATAAAACATTTGACCAGATTTTTGGCAGGGTTTTTAAAATAATGTTTATTAATGCTGAAAAATATTTGTAACATTCCACCCATGAGGCCACTAGGTCATTTGACTACAAGAAAGGTCTGCTGTAAAATAAATAACATTAGCCTATTCCTGTAATTTGTTGGGCATGTTAGGCACTTGCCTTTATTGGTCATTGCTGCAACATGCCTGTTTAAACCTGTTGGCAAGTGTTTTGTTTCATTCTGGCCAAATTAAGTTGCAACTGTAATTCTGTTTGCCGCAATATATAGGCTCGCTCATATTTTCTCTATAAACAATGGCTTAACTTACTTCTGATATTACCCCAATAAAGTTTAGAAACTTTTGTGAAGTTTTGGTGTGGTGTGGTTATTATTAAGCTTTAGCTACCGCAGGTCTATGAGAAGAAGGCAGTGCGCACTGACAGTTTAACTTGAGGTGAGGATGAATGTTTCAGGCCTACCAGAGTAACTCCTATAATCTAACAATATAATGGTCATATTTATACAAAATATTCTAATTGAAAATGTATGAATTAGCCTCCTTCTGTACATCTAGATCTGTATAGCAGACGCAGTAGCCATCTGACATAAAGAAATGCATGTTGGTGGCATATCTCTATCTCTCTCTATGGGGTTAGGCCTAAGCTTCTGTTGCTTTATACACTACCATTCAAAAGTTTGGAGTCACTTAGAAATGTCCTTGTATTTGAAAGAAAAGCACATTTTTTGTCCATTAAAATAACATAAAATTGATAACATCAAACACCAGTCTCAACGTCAACAGTGAAGAGCCGACTCCGGGATGCTGGCCTTCAAGGCAGAGTTTCTCTGTCCAGTGTCTGTGTTCTTTTGCCCATCTTAATCTTTTATTTTTATTGGCCAGTCTGAGATATGGCTTTTTCTTTGCAACTCTGCCTAGAAGGCCAGCATCCCGGAGTCGCTTCTTCACCGTTGACGTTGAGACTGGTGTTTTGCGGGTACTATTTAATGAAGCTGCCAGTTGAGGACTTGTGAGGTGTCTGTTTCTCAAACTAGACACTCTTATGTAGTTGTCATCTTGCTCAGTTGTGCACTGGGGCCTCCCACTCCTCTTTCTATTCTGGTTAGGGCTAGTTTGCGCTGTTCTGTGAAGGGGCCAGTACACAGCGTCGTACGAGATCTTCAGTTTCTTGGCAATTTCTCGCATGGAATAGCCTTCATTTCTCAGAACAAGAATAGACTGACGAGTTTCAGAAGAAAGTGTAATCAAACCCACAAATGCTGATGCTCCAGATACTCAACTAGTCTAAAGAAGGCCAGTTTTATTGCTTCTTTAATCAGAACAATAGTTTTCAGCTGTGCTAAAATAACTGCAAAAGGGTTTTCTAATGATTAATTAGCCTTTTAAAATGATAAACTTGGATTAGCTAACATAACGTGGAGCACAGGAGTGATGGTTGCTGATAATGGCCCTCTGTACGCCTATGTACAGTTGAAGTCGGAAGTTTACATACACTTAGGTTGGATCATAAAAACTCGTCTTTTAACCACTCCACAAATTTCTTTTTAACAAACTATAGTTTTGGCAAGTCGGTTGGGACATCTACTTTGTGTAGGACACAAGTCATTTTTCCAACAATTGTTTACAGACATTATTTCAGTTATAATTTACTGAAATATATCATTCTCTCTACTATTATTCTGACATTTCACATTCTTAAAATAAAGAGGTGATTCTAACTGACCTAAGACAGGGAATTGTTACATGGATTAAATGTCAGGAATTGTGAAAAACTGAGTTTAAATGTGTTTGGCTAAGGTGTATGTAAACTTCCAACTGTACAGTATTTTATGGACTGGAATTACGCACCTCTTTCAAACCATAAAGCTGGGAGAGAACATGTGATGCTGATGCAGGACATGCGGCCTACAAAGTAACAATTATAAGCTAGCAAATTTGATTTCATTTTAAAATATACACTGCTCAAAAAAATAAAGGGAACACTTAAACAACACAATGTAACTCGAAGTCAATCACTCTTCTGTGAAATCAAACTGTCCACTTAGGAAGCAACACTGATTGACAATACATTTCACATGCTGTTGTGCAAATGGAATAGACAACAGGTGGAAATTATAGGCAATAAGCAAGACACCCCCAATAAAGGAGTGGTTCTGCAGGTGGGGACCACAGACCACTTCTCAGTTCCTATGCTTCCTGGCTGATGTTTTGGTCACTTTTGAATGCTGGTGGTGCTTTCACTCTAGTGGTAGCATGAGACGGAGTCTACAACCCACACAAGTGGCTCAGGGAGTGCAGCTCATCCAGGATGGCACATCAATGCGAGCTGTGGCAAGAAGGTTTGCTGTGTCTGTCAGCGTAGTGTCCAGAGCATGGAGGCGCTACCAGGAGACAGGCCAGTACATCAGGAGGCGTGGAGGAAGCTGTAGGAGGGCAACAACCCAGCAGCAGGACCGCTACCTCCGCCTTTGTGCATGGAGGAGCAGGAGAAGCACTGCCAGAGCCCTGCAAAATGACCTCCAGCAGGCCACAAATGTGCATGTCTGCTCAAACGGTCAGAAACAGACTCCATGAGGGTGGTATGAGGGCCCGACGTCCACAGGTGGGGGTTGTGCTTACAGCCCAACACCGTGTAGGACGTTTGGCATTTGCCAGAGAACACCAAGATTGGCAAATTCGCCACTGGCGCCCTGCGAACTTCACAGATGCAAGCAGGTTCACACTGAGCACGTGACAGATGTGACAGAGTCTGGAGACGCCGTGGAGAACGTTCTGCTGCCTGCAACATCCTCCAGCATGACCGGTTTGGCAGTGGGTCAGTCATGGTGTGGGGTGGCATTTCTTTGGGGGGCCGCACAGCCCTCCATGTGCTCGCCAGAGGTTGCCTGACTGCCATTAGGTACCGAGATGAGATCCTCAGACCCCTTGTGAGACCATATGCTGGTGCGGTTGGCCCTGGGTTCCTCCTAATGCAAGACAATGCTAGACCTCATGTGGCTGGAGTGTGTCAGCAGTTGCTGCAAGAGGAAGGCATTGATGCTATGGACTGGCCCGTCCGTTCCCCAGACCTGAATCCAATTGAGCACATCTGGGACATCATGTCTCGCTCCATCCACCAACGCCACGTTGCACCACAGACTGTCCAGGAGTTGGCGGATGCTTTAGTCCAGGTCTGGGGGGAGATCCCTCAGGAGACCATCCGCCACCTCATCAGGAGCATGCCCAGGCATTGTTGGGAGGTCATACAGGCACGTGGAGGCCACACACACTACTGAGCCTCATTTTGACTTGTTGTAAGGTCATTACATCAAAGTTGGATCAGCCTGTAGTGTGGTTTTCCACTTTAATTTTGAGTGTGACTCCAAATCCAGACCTCCATGGGTTGATAAATTGGATTTCCATTGATTATTTTTGTGTGATTTTGTTGTCAGCACATTCAACTATGTAAAGAAAAAAGTATTTAATAAGATTATTTCATTCATTCAGATCTAGGATGTGTTGTTTAAGCGTTCCCTTTATTTTTTTGAGCAGTATATTTATATATTTCACCTAATGTTGTGCAAGGTGCATATTAGCCTATCTTCTCATTTTCTCTATATTGTTGCTTCATTCCTACCTCACTTTCAGCAGTTAAATGAAATACTTTTTGTTGTCCCATCTTCATCATTGTATTGAAATGCTTGAACAATATTGTTTTTTGTTTCTCTTCACTAAGATTGAATGGTAACGGTTCTGAACAAATAACTACTATAGCCTACTGCCATCTAGCTTTCTCTCTTCGTTCAAACTCTCTGGCCCATGAAGCTTGCATCCCTCTTCGAATAGTCTATTCGTATAAGAAATGCAACAACAAAAAAATCCAGCAATCAATTCTTATGTCCAAGAGCTGAGTGTACAAACATTAAGAACACCTGCTCTTTTCATGACATAGACTGACCAGGTAAACCCAGGTGAAATCTATGATCCCCTATTGATGTCACTTTTTAAATCTTGAGACAATTGAGACATGGATTGTGTATGTGTGCCATTCAGAGGGTGAATGGGCAAGACAAAAGATTGAAGTGCCTTTCAAATCAAATCAAATCAAATGTATTTATATAGCCCTTCTTACATCAGCTGATATCTCAAAGTGCTGTACAGAAACCCAGCCTAAAACCCCAAACAGCAAGCAATGCAGGTGTAGAAGCACGGTGGCTAGGAAAAACTCCCTAGAAAGGCCAAAACCTAGGAAGAAATCTAGAGAGGAACCAGGCTATGAGGGGTGGCCAGTCCTCTTCTGGCCTTTGAACGGGGTATGGTAGTAGATGCCAGGCACACCAGGTTGTGTCAAGAACTACAACGCTGCTGGGGTTTTCATGCTCAACAGTTTCCCGTGTGTATCAAGAATGTCCCACCCCCCAAAGGACATCCAGCCAACTTGACACGACTGTGGGAAGCATTGGAGTCAACATGGACCAGCATCCCTGGACCCCACCCACCCCCGTAACGTTCTATTTGATCTTTTATTTTATGCACTGAGATTAGTCTTGTATAATGAAAAGCACTTTGCAAATGGTATAAATTATATGGGTACATTATTTCTGAGTGTTTGTATATGACTACAAGATAGACAGGTGCATGGGGAGCAAGGCATATTGAAAACTATTGAAAATGTGAAAAAACACAAACGTTTCAGGGGAATAACTAATAGGGCAGAGTGTGCCGTGACCCAAGCCAAAGTACAACTCAATGGGCGTAAATATTTGGGCTGATTTGTCATCATTACAGTTACAGCCTGCTCACCCGCGAGCGTGGGAGGAGAGTCCGCCGAGACTCAAGGTTCCAGAATTCCATCGCCTCCAAAACTCTCGAAGCTAGTTCTTCCCGAGCTCTTTAACCTGTTGTTAAGAAACGGTCACAACACTCACAATCATATTAGTGCAAACACAATAAGAAAACAAATTAGCTTCCGGTTTATTAAGGCTTTTTTGATTTTCATTCCTGTGCAATTACGTCCAATTGAAACTGACTACATACGGAACAGTTGGTTTAATTAAATTGATTTATTAAATTTACTTCTGGTTACCGTAGCTTGGGTACACTCTGCTGCGTTTTAATATATTGTGACTGATAGGATAAGTAGGTAGCTCTCTGTTCGATTCTCCACAGTGTGCAGACTGAATGGGGTGGGGATGTTTGTGCAGACTGAATGGAGATTTTTTGCTGTGAAGTAACGCTGCAGTGTTGCTGGGAGAGCAGGGTTCTCGTCTCATTCTCTCTCTCTAATTGGGAGTCACATTCTTCAGGAGTCAGTTGTTTTTCTCACAGGAAGCCCAAACACAAACAGAGACCAGGGTGGGAGCGCGGCCCACTCCTGTGTGACCTCTCTCTCTCCCCCTCTCTAGCCCTTACTCCCTCTTTTTCTCTCTCTCCCTCTCTCTCTTCCTCCCTCCCTCTCTCTCCCTCCCTCCCTCTCAGACGTCTCTCTGCCAATCCAGTCATGCACATGAGCCTGGCAACGTGCCCACCCTGCGCTGCTGCAGTCACACAAAGAACACACACACACACACACACACACAGACTATCACACACACACACACACATTGGGCTATCAGAAACACACACACACACACACACACACAACTTTCATGCACATGAGCACGTGGACATAAACACAAATGTCCAAATAGGTGATAGACCAACGCACTTCATGCATTAAAGTACAACATATACCTCCTCACTTATAACATCTCTTCTCCCATACACATGCATCCGCTCACACAAGCAGATATACACAGAGCACTTATAGCTGCCAGTACTATCCAGCTCCTTTTGGCTGCAGGCAGAGTAGCTGGGCTTGGCCTGGCCTGGGTGGAGGAGAGTTATTGCTGATGTGCAGGGAGGGCTGGGAGGATAGGGGAGGGGGCCGCTCCCAACAGACCATTTGTTCTGCCGTTCTTCAGCCAAACAAATTTACGTCTCTCCTACAGAAGGTCAACTGTGCTCAAATTCATAAATAAGGGGGTAATTGGCGCAAGAGCGGTGGCGAAGCTCAAAGGCCACTGCCGACCGGTCCCAGAGTTACAGCCTACTGACCAATGGGGGAGGCACACTCACAAATACAAACACTGTGTCACACACACACAAGAACGCATTCAAACACTCACACGCGGAGCCCCAGACACACACACACACACTGACACAAGTGCACACACATCTATTGTATAGTTGCATATATAGTTGAATTTAAGTAATGCATGTATTATACAGTACCATGCTCATCTTGCCATTTTATTTGAACCATTTGCTAGGGTATGCTATATTCAGCCTACGCAAGAGCCGGATCGACTCCTATCAAGCATTCCAAACACCCCCTATGCTATGGGACTGTGTGTGGCTATACAAATCACAATATAGCTGAATCTATTTGCATCTTGTTGTGTGTCTATTGTGTGTGTGTGTTTGTGTGTGTCTGTGAGTGTGTGTACGTATCTGTGTCTGTCCCTGTGCGTGTGTGTGTGTGTTTATACGTACACACCTCTTTCTGTGTGTACAGTACAGTACGTGTCCAGGCATACTGGTGTGCCTGGGCGAGATAGATAGAATGCCATAAAAAGGGGCCTAGCTGTCTGGTGTGTGTGTGTGTAGCCCCTATGTAACGAGCCCCTCTCTCTAATTAGGGCAGCACGAGCCAGTGAGGAGGAATTCCGATCCACAACACTGCTTTTCTCTGGCAGCCTCACTCACACATGCGTAGTACAGAGCCCGTGTGCTCCCTAACGCACATGAACGCATGCAGATCCACAACACCTGTCTTGATTATGCCGTCTTTCTTTTCAACATGTAAAACATCCATACCATCTCTGGTATGCCATTTTAGGCCCCCAGGGAATCTTTTCCATGAGGCATCAATGCCAAAATCCAGACTGGATGCTGGCACCAAGTGCCAGGCACTGCAATGGTAGATATGCACAAATGATGACAAATCAGCAGGGAAACACTGACTGTTTCATTGTCTTTTATGGACTATTTTACTGCGTTCCACATGTTAGGAATGATACTGTTTGCTAAAAGCTATGAATTCCTCTTCTAAACAAAAACAGACTAAGGTGCCCTCAAGTGGGCAGAATAGCAATATAGACTCACACCTGTGAGACATCACTAATATCGCTCAGAATTCAAATGTATGTTGTTTTTTTTTAAGCCGGCAAATTTCAATTAAACTACTTCAATTTCCCAAACTGTAATTTCAACTGAACTAGCCCCAAAAAGAATGCAGACCATATATACCGCGTCCAGAGCTAGAGGATGATGGGAGAACATTGGTGTTAGTCACAGAGCCTTGTGTTGCTTCAGGCCTCAGTATTCAAGAACCGTGGAACCATCCTCCTCCCTCATCTTCCCTCCTCCTCATTCTTCCCCTCCTCCTCCCGCTCTCCATCCTCCTCCCTGTTAAGTGCCACCGGGGAGCCGATGCAGTGTTGTGAGCAGAGTTTAGTAGGCCAAAGAAGACGATGTGCCAGATTCCAGCATCTTAAGCAACAAGCTGTCCCCTGTGGAATACTGCGTTACTCAACACAAACCCTCTACACCCCATCCCACCTCCTCACTAAGCATACTGCATTATTTCGTCACAAATAGGCAAATATGTAGTGCGTATATCGCAATTGCAGAGAGTGATAGTACATGTAACCTATTGGAAGGGGTTTGAGTATATATAGTATGTTGATGAAGAGGAAAAACTAGTTTATGCGTCTTGCTGACAACATTCACAGAAGGTGAAAAAAATCCATCATTCTTTATTTAATTGAAACATTTTCTCACAATATAAAGCATACACATACAAATGACAGCACACAAACATCAACGACATCACTCCTGCCCAGACCCACCTGCTCACACCCCCATATCCAGCGCCCGCATCACTCTCTGCCACATGGCCTCAAACTGCACCGTTTTGCTTCTCTCTGTCGCCCACGCACTTTCAACATTTAGATAATAAAGCATTTGACCTTGGTTGATTTCCAGTTTTTAAGTATGCATTTTTTCAAGATGATTTACGAAAAAAGTATCGTCCAACCCACATGAGAGAAGTTTGGACATGTGCAGTTCTGGGTTTATTGTATTGGCATCCCTTATGAGTTAGTGACCCTTCAAAAGAGACTCTCACAGTATGTTGGGGGAACGAGTGTTAGACTTTCCTGGGCAGGAAATCTATGCTGTCTATCCCCATGACCAACTGGAAAAAGAGGAATGTTCTGAACTTCTTCCCAGCTCTCCCAAGTGGAGTTCAATCGGTGTGGGTTTGGAGCTTTTTCCAAGAGTGTCACAATTTGTGATAAATAACATGAGCCATACTGGGCAGCCAGCGAAAAAGAAGAAAAGTGTGAAATAAAAGAAACGAAGAGAGAGAGTGAGAGAGACAGAGACAGCGAAGTACTGTTGTACATCAATGAAATAGGCTAGTGATAGAGACCCTTGCCAATGGGGGAAGAATTCCAGTGTTTGAGTCGAGCACTTGGTAGGTGGTGTGATTTATTAATGAGATAAGTCACTAGTGCTCTGGAATATGAGAGCGTAACGGTGTAATATTTCCCCCCTGCCGCAGTGACTCAGGTCTGCCGTGCCCTCACTGGGGAAGAGTTTACTGGGTGCAAAACAAGGCAATGGTCAGGGATCCGGCGTATTGTTTTTTTTGGAGTGGAACATTTCACTCTGACAGAGTAGTGAACAGAGTAGGTATATATTTTTTATTGTTGTTATTAGAAAAACAAACGCATAAACACGTATTCAAATCTAGATACAGTACACCATGGGCTGCAATACACATCCAGAAGTTTATGTTATGAGCTCTAGTTTTATTTTCTAGGGTGAGAAACATGTATATATATATATATATATATATATATATATATATATATATATATACATATATATATATACATATACATATACATATACACATATATATATATATATATATATGTGTATATGTATATGTATATATATATATATATATATATATATATATACATATATATATATATACATATACATATACATATACACATATATATATATATATATATATATATGTGTATATGTATATGTATATATATATATATAAAGTATAAAAACAAGACTCCACAAGTTTCAGTACATCCTTTTGTATTGCCGACCTACAGTGTTCCATAAACCATGGTAAATTGTGGGGAGACATCAAATGTGAATTCAGCAGTGGTGGTCTTGTCTATTGTATCTGCTAAAGGGTTTCTAAACTATTTATTTACCCTCCAATGGACTCTTTCCCTCAGACGATAGTCACGCACTATTGTTGTGCGCTGCGTGGCCCTCCTTTCGCTGTGTGAATGTGTCGCGACTGGCTCTGAAGGAACAGCGATCAGCCCATTGTCCTGCCACACAGATTACCACATGAACAGGAAGGTCCTTGGCACTGACGGCCGCCAGCGGCAGGCCCCCGCTAAATACTCAAGACAGGAGACTCATTGTGAGAAGAACGGCGGACGGGTCGGTCAACTACCACGGACGAACGATTAGCATGACAATACGGCCCGCGCAGCCTTTTATATCTGTGTGACGCATATGAGTCGGAGTCGAGAGATGCCACACAGAAAGCAGCAATCAGACACGGGGTGACTTTCCTCGAGGTGAGGATGGAAGCTGGAAATGCATTATTAGTCAATTAAAGCCTGGTTCACGCCCCGCGGGCACCCAGACATCTTCTGCTCCGATCCCATTCACCCCGGACAATGTTGGAAGCCGCACCCTATTCCCTATATAGGGCACAACTTTTGACCAGGGCATAGAGATATGGTCAAAATTAGTGCACTATGTAGGGAATAAGGTGCATTTGAAGTCTAAAATCCGGCTTCCAACATTGGGGACACAGGCTTAGACGATACCAGTGGTGGTGGAGGCGAGCATTGGGAAAGTCTACACAACTTTCTGAGAGAACAGAACTGCAGCCATATTTAACCATGCTACTAGCCATTTGATCTGTAAAGGTCTAAAACGTTCATTTAAATGCTGCTATGTTTGTGTTAGTTATGCAAATCTAACTTGCCTCTCAACATTTGTGTGAGTCTGGGGGTGTTGGCAAAAAAAAGAAAAAAGCAGAAGACCAAATGGACAATAAACGATCTATTCTCCCATAAGGCAACATGCTTTTTTAAATTGTGCTTGATGAGAATGTGTCCAGTAACCTCAACAACATACCCAGATTAAAATGAATCCATAAATCGCTTTGGATAAATGTCAGCTCCAAAAGTGTTGGGACAGTGACCATTTTTATTGTTGTTTTGGCACTTTGCTCTGTGCACTTTGGATTTGATACAATGGGGCGGCAGGTAGCTTAGTGGTGAGAGTGTTGGACTAGTAACCGAAAGGTTGCAAGATCAAATCCCTGAGCTGACAAGGTAAAAATCTGTTATGCCCCTGAACAAGGCAGTTAACCCACTGTTTCTAGGCTGTTATTGAAAATAAGAATTTGTTCTTAACTGACTTACCTAGTTAAATAAAGGAACAAAAAAATAAATAAAAATGACTATGAGGTTAAGGTGCAGACTGTCAGATTTAATTTGAGGGTATTTTCAACCATATTGGGTGAAATGTTTAGAATTTACTGCACTCTTTGTACATAGTCCTCCCAATTGGGACATATTCCCTTACACTTTGTATACCAAACATTTCCTTACATATTGAGTTGCGCCCCCCCCCCCTTCTCGACACAAACCGGTGGCACCTACTACCATACCCCGTTCAAAGGCACTTACATCTTTTGCCTTGCCCATTCACCCTCTGAACGGCACACATACACAATCCATGTCTCAATTGTCTCAAGGCTTGAAAATCCTTCTTTAACCTGTCACCTCCACATCATCTACACTGATTGAAGTGGATTTAACAAGTGACATCAATAAGGGATGATATCTTTCACCTGGATTCACCTGGTCAGTCTATGTCATGGAAAGAGTATACTCAGTGTATATGTGCATTCATGTACCATGATTAGGGATAGTCCTGAATGAATCATGAATAAGGGATGATAGCTTTCACCTGGATTCACCTGGTCAGTCTATGTCACGGAAAGAGTATACTCAGTGTATATGTGCATTCATGTACCATGATTAGGGATAGTCCTGAATGAATCATGAATAATGATGAGTGAGAAAGTTACAGAGGCATAACTATCATAACCCCCCCCTTCAAAAAAACAAACCTCCCTTGTTATTGTAATGGTGAGAGGTTAGCATGTCTTCGGGGTATGATATAAAATGCTAACCTCCCTGTTATTGTAATGGTGAGAGGTTAGCATGTCTTGGGGGTATGATATAAAATGCTAACCTCCCCTGTTATTGTAATGGTGAGAGGTACTCAGTGTATGTCTTGGGGGTATGATATAAAATGCTAACCTCCCCTGTTATTGTAATGGTGAGAGGTTAGCATGTCTTGGGGGTATGATATAAAATGCTAACCTCCCCTGTTATTGTAATGGTGAGAGATTAGCATGTCTTGGGGGTACTATATTTGTGCATCTGTAACTTTCTCACTCATCATTATTCACGATTCATTAAGAACAATCAGTAATCATGGTTGCATCCACGTTAATGTAGAAGTGTTTAGAAATGTATTCTATTGTTATTTACAATAAAAACTCAATCCAAACTCACAATACATTATTTACCATTCATTTCTATAAAGAAAATATGAACTTTTTCCCACAAGTGGTGTTTTCCCACCAAACTGAACTGTTGTGGATAAAAAAAATCAGTGTGTGATAACATGGTGAACACAAAATGTAAGTTTTCATGTACCAAATAAAGATCTAAAGTTATACAGTATGTGTTTCCATTTCCGATAGTTTTATCACAAAAACTGTTAAATAGCAAATGTCTACTCTGGTCTTGGCATGTTCGCTCCAGCCAACAGCTCGCAGATCAGAGGGTAGGCTGTGTGGGTAGGCAGTGCGGGTAGGCTGTGCGGGTAGGCTGTGTGGGTAGGCTACTCTACATGATCAGATTATTATGGATAAGAGCGAGAATATTTGTCAAACAGCAGTCAAGCATCTATCATGATATTACCAGAATAAGACCCTCAATATTTATTGGAAAGGAGCTTCAAGCTCATTACTGTGCACCTTCGCCTCCCTGTGAAGTTCATCATAACTTGTTTCACTAGGCTAATAAACTGCATGGTTGTAGTGGGATGACCACACCAAGTTTACTTCGATATGATGGTTATTTGATCAATATTTGTGCATAAAGGCATTTCCACTGCCATTCTTCACATAATACATTTGATTTATTTTTACCCCTTTTTCTCCCAAATTTCGTGATATCCAAATTGGTAGTTAGTCTTGTCCCATCGCTGCAACTCCCGTACGGACTCGGGAGAGGCAAAGGTCGAGAGCCATGCGTCCTCCGAAACACGACCCTACCAAGCCGCACTGCTTCTTGACACACTGCTAGCTTAACCTGGAAGTCAGCCGCACCAATGTGTCAGAGGAAACACCGTACAACTGGCGACCGTGTCAGCGTGCATTGCGCCCGGCCCACCACAGTAGTCGCTAGAGCGAGATGGGACAAGGACATCCCGGCCGGCCAAACCCTACCTTAACCCGGACAACGCTGGGCCACTTGTACGCAGCCTCATGGGTCTCCCGGAATTGAACCCGGGCCTGTAGTGACGCATTTAGCACTGCGATGCAGTGCCTTAGACCGTGCACCACTCGGGAGGCCCACATAATACATTTTACAGATACAAAAAGATCCCACAATGTTGAACGAACAAATGATCTGTTGGCATTTATAAAATTGTCATGACAGCTATCATGATATTTTTTTTATACGGTATGATACTCGCATTAAAACAGGATTTCTGGTCTCAAGGACTCAATATCTCTCTCTTGCTTGCCCTATTTTAGCATGCCTATTCACAGTGTTTGTGGTTTGTGTGTGTGTCTGTGCGTGTGTATGCGTGTGTGAGAGTGTGCGTGAGAGTGTGTGTGCGATTGCGTGGGATGGGTGGTAACAAGAAAAACTCTGTTTTTGTGCGTCCGCACTAAACCATTTTGTTGTGTTTTTTCAAAAAATTGGGAGCACTGAATGGCATGTCAGCTAAAGGGCATTTGGGCTATTCTGGTGACAAACAGGGGCATGGCTAATGTATATGACCAAACTGCGAGCCAGTCGTTTTTCTCTTCGTTGCATCTGCGTGCAGTCAAACTATTTCAAGGCATGAGAGAGAGAGAGAGCGAGACCAGCATTCATTTCCTTCATTCCCTGCAGCCAAACAATAAATAACTAAATCACAACACTCTTAAAAGCTCTGCGCCACAATGCACACATATCTCCCCCCACCCTACTCCCACTCTTAGCTGCTATAAAGGATTTAAATTCCGGGAAAGAACAGTCATTCATATAAGTAATCAGTTTCATGAGCTCTCTCACTCGCGGACTTATTCGACAACCCCGCAACATTAGACAGCCACTGGTGAAAATAAGAAAAAGGGAAAAGGCATAATGATAGCTCTGTTATACACAGAGGCAGTGCCTCCCAGACAAAGCATTACACCTCCTCTCTCTATGCATCTCAAGTACTGACAATAGCCAGGAGTAACATCTGACAGGGCCCTAATTTCATAGTACCCCTGTCATTTCTCAAGAGTTATCGCCCATTGGCACCGTCTCTGAGCTATATTTATGGTGGAACGCGGGACATTAGTGAGGTGTTCCCTTAAAAGCATGCACATTGGCAGGGTCATGTTTCGGGCACTGGAGCTTGGAGGAGTCGTGGCCCATAGAGTTTATGAGGAGGCTTCCCTCTGTGAAGTCCACTGGAGTCTATCGCCATGCCCTTCAGATACACAACGACTCATTACCTCACCTCCAGTCAGGGAATAAATCCTATAGCGACATGAGTTGCTTACAAGGCCTTGAGGGCACCCAGACTTTCTATTCGTGAACCCCAACAATTTACCCCCTGGAACATCCCCTTTCCAACATGGCAATGTTAATAAATCGACGCTTGATCAATCCAATATATGATGGAATGAAAGAAACAATGACAGTTTCTTGGAGTATTCATACCCACTGACTTTTTCCACATTTTGTTGTGTTATAGCCTGAATTCAAAATGGATTAAAATGTTTGTTTTTTCTTTCACCCGTCTACACACAATACCCCATAATGACAAAGTGAAAACACGTTTTTAGAAATGTTTGCAAATGTATTGAAAATTAAACACAGAAATATCTAATTTACATAAGTATTCACACCCCTGAGTCAATAATTTGTAGAAGCACCTTTGGCAGCATTTACAGTCTGTGAGTCTTTCTGGGTAAGTCTCTAAGAGCTTTACACACCTGGATTGTGCAACATTTGTCCATTATTCTTTAAACAATTATTCAAGCAATGTCAAATTGGTTGTTGATTAAAGCTAGACAATCATTTTCAGGTCTTGGCATAAATTTTGAAGTAGATTTAAATCAAAACTGTAACTCCAATGTAGATTTGGCCTTGTGTTTTTGGTTATTGTCCTGCTGAAAGGTGAATTAATTTCCCAGTGTCTGGTCTCTATGATTTTGCATGTGCTTAGCTCCATTCTATGTATTTTTTATCCTTAAAAACTCCTTAACTGTCACAGGGGTTGTAAAATGGAGACCAAGACGCAGCGTGGATAGTGCTCATTTTCAAACTCTTTAATGAACACACTTGACAAAATAACAAACGACCAACACAGTCCCGTCAGGTACACTAGACTAGAACGGAAAACAACTACCAGGCTGCCTAAGTATGGCTTCCAATCAGAGACAACAAAAGACACCTGCCTCTGATTGGAAACCATACCCGGCCGAACATGAAAACCAACACAGAGAAAATGATAACTAGAACAGAAACCCCAAAATACCTACAAAACAAACACCCCTGCCACGCCCTGACCACTATGGGCGTGGCAAATGACCTCTTTCACTGGTCAGGACGTGACATTAATGATTACAAGTATACCCATAACATGAAGCAGCCTCCACTATACTTGAAAATATGTGTGGTACTCAGTAATGTGTTGTATTGGATTTACCCCAAACATAACACTTTGTATTCAGGACAAAAGGTTAACTGCTTTGCTAAATGTTATGCAGTATTACTTTAGTGCCTCGTTGCAAACATAATGCATGTTTTGTAATATTTTTATGATGTACAGGCTTCCTTATTTTCACTATCTCAATTAGATTAGTATTGTGGAGTAACTACAATGTTGTTGATCCATAGTTTTCTCCTATCACAGCCATTAAACACTGTAACTGATTTAAAGTCACCATTGGCCTCATGGTCAAATCCCTGAGCGGTTTCCTTCCTCTCCTGCAACTAAGTTAGGAAAGCCGCCTGTATCGTTGTAGTGACTGGGTGTATTGATACACCATCCAAAGGGAAATTAATAACTTCACCATGTTGAAAGGGATATTACCCATTTACCAATAGGTTCCCTTCTTGCGAGGTATTGGAATACCTCCCTGGTTTTTGTGGATTCATCTGTGTTTGAAATTCACTGCTCGACTGAGGGACCTTACCCTTAACTGAATGTGTGGGGTACAGAAATGAGGTAGTCATTCAAAAATCATGTTAAACACAATTATTGCATACAAAGTCCATGCAACTTATTATGTGACTTATTAAGCACATTTGTACTTCTGGACTTATTTAGGCTTGCCATAACAAAGGGGTTGAATACTTATTGACTCAAGACATTTCAACTTTTCATTTGAATTAATTTGTAAACATTTAGAAAAACATAATTCCACTTTGACATTATGGGTTATTGTGTGTAGGCCAGTGACAAAAAAAATCTCAATTTAATCCATTTTAAATTCAGGCTGTAAGATGACAAAATGTTGAAAAAGTCAACGGGTGTGAATACTTTCTAGAGGCATTGTAATGTTTTGGAGCAAGCACTTATGTGAAGACAGCAAGATAGTCAAAGCACTAACAGGAAACCACTAACCGCTCGGGTGCTCAAGTAACTTGGCAGTGCACTTTTGCCCTCCACCACTTCTCATTGTCGATGGGTGCTCTTAATAATTCATAGGCTTTAAGAATCGTCAGGCTCTAATTGGTGGGCTTCTGTAATCCTCTCAGCACTGCGGGGACCGCAGCCCACGGAAAACGCTTTTTACAGAGAAGTCAAGAAGAATTGACTCGCCTTTTTCCAAAAAGGAAACCGGCTTGAAGTTAAAAGGCCTCGCTTGAAATCGAAACAGCACCTTGAAGCAGTATACAAGGTGTGTGTGTGGTTGGATTGGGGCTCCTTTCACAAGCTTTGAGAATGCGAGATGGAACACTCAGGACTCTCCAAGACTCCTTTTGGAGTTTGGAGTTATGTCAGTCAGTGGCTTTAAGACGAAAAGGGGGAAAAAAGTATGAGGGTGAGTACAAAACCACCATTACATAGCAGCCATAAGTCAAAGCTTTGGGGAATCCATAGAATCTATTAGAGACAAAATCGTGTCGGCTCACATCTGGAAAATTATATTTATGTTGCTCTGTGTATGGTTAGGTGAATGGGCTTAACACCAATTCCACCTAACAACACATCCCACTCCTTACAGAGGAGGGAGAGTTAGTGAGAGAGAGACACAGAGAGAGACTGAGCAAAGACCAGATCATTGAACATGATCCTCTTAAGGGGAATCACATTTTGCAAGTGTGCAGGGTGGCTCACAAGTAATCACATGATCACATCTGTGTGTGTGTGTGTCAATCCATCCTGGGAATCTCAGGGGGAAGTAAATCATGGTGCTGTCAGTCACAGGCAGGGCCCCTTAGGACAGGTAACCTAACAGACTCGGAGCCGGCTATTAGATACCCTTGAGCCTCTAACTATCACTCTCCTCTTGCTGTGTTACCATGGAGCCGCATCATAGTACCTTTGCTTGAGCAAATCCCATCCTCATCTACACACCTAATTTTTACATTTCCTTTGCTATTGGCCCTAATCATTTGGAAATCTTGATTTTCCAGCAGAGGCAGACTAAGCACACCTTACTTCTCCGTGTAGCGCCCTGTAGCAAGGAGATGATTGTGGACTACAGGAAAAGGAGGACCGAGCACTCCCCCTTTCTCATCAGGGGGGCTGTAGTGAAGCAGGTTGAGAGCTTTAAGTTCCTTGGCGTCCACATCCCCAACAAACTAACATGGTCCAAGCACACCAAGACAGTTGTGAAGAGGGCACGACAAAACCTATTCCCCTCAGGAGACTGAAAAGATTTGGCATGGGTCCTCAGATCCTCAAAAGGTTCTACAGCTGCACCATCGAGAACATCCTGACGTGTTGCATCACTGCCTGGTATGGCAACTGCTCGGCCTCTGACCGTAAGGCACTACAGAGGGTAGTACGTATGGCCCAGTACATGACTGGGGCCAAGCTTCCTGCCATCCAGGACCTCTATACCAGGCGGATTCAGAGGAAGGCCCTAAAAATTGTCAGACTGTTCTCTCTGCTACCGCACGGAAAGCGGTACCGGACCGCTAAGTCTAGGTCCAAGAGGCTTCTAAACAGCTTCTACCCCCAAGCCATAAGACTCCTGAACATCTAATCAAATGGCCACCCAGACTATTTGCATTGCCCCCCTTCTGGAACGCTGATGCTACTCTCTGTTATTATCTATGCATAGTCACTTTAATAACTCTACCTACATGTACATATTACCTCAATTACCTTGACTAACCGGTGCCCCCGCACATTGATTCTGTACCGGTACCCCCAGTATATAGCCTCTCTATTGTTATTTTACTGCTGCTCTTTAATTTTTGGTTACTTTTATTTATTTATTTTTTTAAGGTATTTTCTTAAAACTGCATTGTTGGTTAAGGGCGTGTGAGTAAAAATGTCACTGTAAGGTCTACCTGTTTTATTCGGCGTATGTGACAAATAACATTTGATTTGAGCTGGAGATTGAAGATTCTCAGCAGGTCGTTGGTGCCTGATCACTCTTTTCTGCTTCTTTCTCAAAGTCTCTGTCTCTTTCGGTCCCTGACTCAATCTCTCTACGTCTAGCTTTCGATTTAGCCATGTCTGTGCTACAACCACTCTTTTTGTGTTGTGTCTCTCTCTCAGCGTCTCCCTCCCTCTCCCCCTCTGTCTCTCCCTCTCTCTCTCTGTCTGTCTCGTCTCCACCCTCCCTCCTCTTCTCCTCCTCTGATAGCTCAAATTGAGTTCAGCCATGAGAAACCCTTTTGTGTGTTTAAGTCCTCTCTGGCTCTGCCCCGCTTGTTACCCCCAGAGTGGCTTTCCGAGGCGCTTAGGCAGTAAGATGCGTTGGTAACGGATCCAAGCGCCTGCCGGATCGCAAACGACTAGACCTTCACCTGGTGCTTTTCACCTTGAGAGATGCTGACGATCTGCTTGCAACCGCATCGTGCGTCTGCCAAGCCTCGCTCCATCTCTCCTTCTCTCCCTCCCTACACTCGCTTTTATCAAATTACTGGGCGCAGTCACACCCTGTACTGCGTTTAAAACAGCATTAATACGTCTCGGCCTGGTGTAGAGAGCTGTGTCATAGGCACTGCGTTCCAGATAGTTACCACAAATGGCGGCCAAATTGAGAGGAATCAAATAGCAAAATGAGGAGCGTTACTCTGAATGACTCATTAACCATCCAGCCCATGATGCTCAGTGTGATTTCAGTCTTGCTCAAAATGCCTTAAGCATGTCATTTGTCTTTTCCCATCGATTCCTTTCTCCCCCAACTAGTAATTGGAAATAAAGTAAACGCTATCCAAAACCATGAGAGATAAGTGAGACATTGCTGGATGACAGCATAGCTAGTCAGTGGATTGGAATCTTTGAATCCAGATGAGTTGGAGTGAATGAGCTGCATTCAATGTATCACATTAAAATGTATTATTGTAGCCCTGCAGATAATGTCCCAGCAGACTCATAACTAGTGCCTTCAGAAAGTATTCACACCACTTGGCTTTTTGCAAATTATATTGTGTTACATCCTGAATTTAAAATTGATTAAATGTAGATTTTTTGTTTTGTCACTGGCCTACACACAATACCCCATAAGGTCAAAGTGGAATTATGGTTTTCAAAAATGTTACAATGAGGCGGCACACAATTGGCCCAGTGTCATCCGGGTTAGGGGAGGGTTTAGCCGGGCGGGTTGTCCTTGTCCCATCGCACTCTTGCGACTCCTGTGGTGGTCTGGGCGCAGTGCACGCTGACACGGTCGCCAGCTGTACGGTGTTTCCTCCAACACATTGGTGCGGCTGGCTTCCGGGTTAAACGAGCGGTGTGTCAAGAAACAGTGCGGATTGGCAAGGTCGTGTTTTGGAGGACACATGGCTCTCGACCTTCGCCTCTCCCGAGTCCGTACGGGAGTTGCAGCGATGGGACAAGACTAACTACCAATTGGATATCAAGAAAATGGTTAAAAAAAATGGCAAGCCTAAATACATTCAGGAGTAAAAATGTGCTTAACAAGACAGTCACATAATAAGTTTAATGGACTCACTGTGTGCAATAATACAGTTGTGTTTAACATGATTTTTGAACGATTACCTCATCTCTGATCCCCACACATTATCTGTAAGGTCCCTCAGTCGAGCAGTGAATTTCAAAAAGATTCAACCACAAAGATGAGGGAGGTTTTCCAATGTATTTTCTATATTTTTATTTTTTACATTTTAGCAGACACTCTTATCCAGAGCGACTTACAGTAGTGAATGAATACATTTCATGCATTTTTTGTTGTTGTTGTTGTACTGGCCCCCCGTGGGAATTGAACCCTGGCATTGCAAACACCATGCTCTACCAACTGAGCCACAAGTTCCCTCACAAAGAAGGGAACCTATTGGTAGATGGGTAAAAAAAGAAAACAGACATTGAATATCCCTTTCAGCATGGTGAAGTTATTAATTACACTTTGGATGGTGTATCAATAGACCCAGTCACTACGAAGATACAGGCGTCCTTCCTAACCGAGTTGCCGGAGAGGAAGAAAACCGCTCAGGGATTTAACCATGAGGCTAATGGTGACTTTAAAACAGTTACAGGACTGGGGAGTTTTTAAGGATAAAAAAGAAACGGAATGGCGCTAAGCACAGGCAAAATCCTAGAGGAAAACCTGGTTCAGTCTACTTTCCACTAGATGCACCATTGAGAGCACCCTGTCAGGCTGTATCTCCGCCTGGCACGGCAACTGCACCGCACGCAACCGCAGGGAATACTGGTGCGGACTGCCCAACACATCACCGGGGGCACACTGCCTGCCCTCCAGGACAGCTACAGTACCCAATGTCACAGGAAGGCCAAAAATATCACGAAGGAAATCAACCATCCGAACCACGGCCTGTTCACCCCGCTATCATCCAGAAGGCGAGGTCAATACAGGTGCATCAAAGCTGGGACAGAGAGACTAAAAAACAGCTTCTATCTCAAGGCCTGTTAAATAGCCATCACTAGCCGGCCTCCACCCAGTACCCTGCCCTGTACTTAGTCACTGTCACTAGCCGGCTACCCAACGTTAACTCAACCATGCACCTTAGAGGCTTCTGCCATGGAATCACTGGTCACTTTAATAATGGAACACTGGTCACTTTAATAATGTTTACATACTGTTTTATTGTATTATACTGTATTCTAGTCAATGCCACTCCGACATTGCTCGTCCTAATATTTTAATTCCATATTCATTCCTAATATTTTAATTCCATGCTTTTATTTGCGTGTATTGTTGTGAATTTTTAGATACCACTGTACTGTTGGAGCTAGGAACACAAGCATTTAGCAACAAACGCAATAACATCTGCTAAATATGTGTATGTGACCAATACAATTTAGATTTACATAACTTCTGAGTGATAGGAAGCAGGATCACCACCACCAATAAGCCTACACCACTGCACACACACCTGTCGTTACTATGACAACTAGCCTAGCCTTGTCAGCAAATGACTGCTGTCTGAACAGATACAAATCTGATTTGGTCATTTGTAACCTGCTGTTAGACAGTCAGTAGTCCAAAATGGATTTGAAAAAAAAAACTGATTTGAGCATTAAGGCCTGCAGTGTGAACAAGTGTCACGTTCTGATCTTAGTAAGATGTCATTTTCTATAGTAGAGTAGGTCAGGGCGTGACAGGGGGTGTTTTGGGTTGTTCTATGTTTTCTATTTCTATGTTTAAGTTCTAGTTTTTCTATTTCTATGTTGGGATTGTTTGGGTTGATCTCTAATTGGAGGCAGCTGATCCTCGCTGCCTCTGATTAGAGATCATATTTAAGTAGGGGTTTTTCTTCTTGGGTTTTGGTGGGTAGTTGTTTTCTGTTTAGTGTATGTCACCTGATGGAACTGTTGTCGGTCGTTTTGTCGTTTTGTTGTTTTGTTAAAGCGTATTCATTAAAAGTAAATATGACCACTATACACGCTGCACCTTGGTCCCCTTTATACGACCCGCGTTACAACAAGGCTTTAGAGACTTACCCAGAAAGACTCACAGCTGTAATCGCTGCCAAAGGTGCTTCTACAAGTATTGACTCAGGGGTGTGAATAATTATGTAAATTAGATATTTCTGTATTTAATTTTCAATACATTTGCAAACATTTCTAAAAACATGTTTTCACTTTGTCATCATGGGGTATTGTGTGTAGATGGGTGCAAAAAAAAAAGATTTAATCAATTTCGAATTCAGGCTGTAACACAAAAAAAAATTGAATAAGTCAAGGGGTCAGAATACTTTCTGAAGGCCCTGGTATGATTTCCTACAAGTCAAATTGTTTAGAGATTGTTTAGAGTAGAAATCATGCATTTTCTCTTTCCCCTCGATCAAATCTAATGGTAGGGGACAAAGATGTCTGATTCAATTCAACATTTGTTTTGCCATGACTGTCAGCGAGCCCAAGCTTTCTAACCGGGGTCACTGTGGGCGAAAACAAATCAGCTTTTATTAGGGGAATGAAAGGCGCTTTGGGGGCCAATAGCTATCAAAGAGCGCTGCTAAAACACACACAATATCCCAGCAAGGAGATTGGATTCCTCCTGCACCTCATCGACACAACACCGGGGTCACTCCCCAATCTACACGTGTTACAGCTGAAGCAGCGCTACAAGCTTTGACTTTCTCCATTAGTTCCCATCTCGAATACTATAAAACAAATGCCTAATGCTAAGGAGAGGTAGGAAACAGATGCTGCTGAAGACAATTAAAGTGTGCCTTTTAAATAACTGCACAACTAGATTCATTACAATGCAGCATGTGGCATTTTATCTTGTGCTATTGATGCGCAAGTGGTCAGCATAACTGTTGAGTTTTGACAATGGAGCGACATATAGCTAAACGATCGCTGCAGCCGTACATAGTCCATCTGTAAATAGCCCACCTAATCTACCTACCTCATCCCCATATTGTTTTTATTTACATTTCTGCTCTTTTGCACACCAGTATCTCTATTTGCACATCATCATCTGCTCATTTATCACTCCAGTGTTAATCTGCTAAATTGTAATTACTTCGCTACTATGGCATATTTATTGCCTAACCACCTCACTCCATTTGCACACACTGTATATAGACTTTCTTTTTTTGTACTGTGTTATTGACTGTACGCTTGTTTACTCCATGTGTAACTCTGTGTTGTTGTTTGCGTCGCACTGCTTTGCTTTATCTTGGCCAGGTCGCAGTTGTAAACTTCTTCTCAACTAGCCTACCTTGTTAAATAAAGGTGAAATAAAATTTAAAAATATATATATGTATTTTTGCAAATGTACAGGAAGAAAATGTCTCTCTAACAAGTAAAACAGCTGTTATCTGGGTCTCATAAAATATCCTTCAAAAACAAATAGACTTCTTTAAAGCCAGTTGTTTAGGTGGATGATCTTAGCAATTCAAGTGAGTAACGTCATGCTCGTTCTTTGTGTCAATGGGGCAGTCAAAGTCAAGACAGGTATTCGTCTGTTGGCCTCAGGTTGTTTGTTTTTGCCAGCTCTCAAAAAAGAAACAATTTCCAAAGTTTTGACAGACAGGCTTAAGCAAAAATGACAGGAGTAAATAGCCCTCTAAAATATCCGACAGGGTCAATTCGTTATGAGTGGAAGCAACACAGTCCACTGCATAGCAATCATGCCCTCTCTCAAGTTATTGAATGAAAACAAGGGCAAGGGCAGGAAGAAAGCCATCCTGAAGTATACCAGCTAGTGTTTAATTTGATTTTCATTTTGTGGGCACATTGATATGTTTAAGGAGGGTAGACAGGCTGGGCATTAGACTTGACGTAATGTCAGCGTTGGCATATTTGGGAGCATGTGTGAGTTGCATGTGGGTACATACTGTGCACGGTATAGGATAGGCCTACAGCCGCAACCACAGTCTCATTCAAACACTGCTCAACATCGAGTGACTTCCAAAAAAGTTCTACTCCGGATAAGGTTATTCAGGGTAGCCCTCAAAACATCCAAAACAGCAGTTCAGACTACAAATTCATTGATTGCTTACAAGTGGGAAACAAAGGCCAACATATGCAACCAGTTTGATGTTCACCCATTCGTCATGTATTCTTTATAATGAAAAACGGGAAATAGCCTGTGTTAAACAGTGCGTACACTCGTACATTGTAGAGTCACACCTACTGAGCACTTAAGCTCCAAATAGCCCTCTCAAATACGCATGACTTTCTCTGTCCGAAATTCTTAAACACAGAAACATCACATCGTCTTTCTAATTGCTGTCATATATATATTTATCAAGCCAGCCACAATGAATGCTAAACTCACTCTTGTACAAAACACCACTGCTGCGCTCCAACAAAAACAAAATCACGGCAAGGCAATTATCCGTGTCCATTTAAACGTAATATGGGAAGAATATGAGATGCGTGGGAGAGAGGTGAGTTTTGTGCCATGTGGGGGTGGGAACAAAGTTGTGTGTGTGTGTGTTTGTGTGCGTGTGCAGCTATGGGCTTTGGTGTGTGTCTGTTTGGGGTTGAATAGAGGCCAGTGTAGGAGCTATAAGTGTTGTTTGGGTTTTGAGGGGGGCTAGTTCAAAGGGTTGTTTGGAGGTAAGAGCAGAGCAGATCTATGCACAGTGCTGCTGTATGGTGCTGTGGGTGTTAGATGTAAGGGAGAGATGCAGGAATGTGCAGAGGACGTGAGTAGAATGCAAGACAGGCCGGGTAGGCCAGTCAGGGTGACCTCATGCGTTTGGCACAGGGACAGGCTATAAGGTTTCCCCAGTGCAGATTCCAGCTCGCGCTCCACAGACCATTTACCAGGGCCCTCTCCACCGGCCTGACCCTCTGGAAGTTTGTGTATCTGTTTGTGTGTGTGTGTGTGTGTGTGTGTGTGTGTGTGTGTGTGTGTGTGTGTGTGTGTGTGTGTGTGTGTGTGTGTGTGTGTGTGTGTGTGTGTGTGTGTGTGTGTGTGTGCCTGTCCTTGTGCATGTGTCGTGTGTGTGTGTATATGTTTGTGTGTGTGTGTGTTTGTGTATCTGTTTGTGTGTGTATGTGTGTTTGTGCGTGCCTGTCCTTGTGCATGCGTCGTGTGTGTGTGTGTATATGTTTGTGTGTGTGTATCTGTTTGTGTGTGTGTGTGTGTGTGTGTGGTGTGTGTGTGTGTGTGTCTGTCCTTGTGCTTGTGCGTGCGTTGTGCGTGCGTTGTGTGTGCATGCATGTCTCTGTCTGTATGTATATATGTGTGTGTGTGTGTGTGTGTGTGTGTGTGTGTGTGCGTGCGTGCGTGCATGTCTCTGTCTGTGTGTGTTTGTGTGTGTGTGTGTGTGTGTGTGTGTGTCACTCTGCTCAGTGAACTCAATGGACTATGCTCCCACCATCTACCTCACACAGCACTGTTTCACCCCTCCTCTTCAATGCAAGTTCAGCCAGGCCTAATTTCTTCAAAGGTTGAGAGTGCATATGTTTCTGTGTATTAACATGCTATGTACAGTATGTATGCACCATATGGGTGCATCCCAAATGGTACCCCGTTCCTTATATAGTGCACTTCTTATGACCAGAGCCCTGGTCATAAGTAGTGCACTATAGGGTCCCATTTGGAATGCAAACCATGTTTATGTTCAGTATGAGCATGGATTTGCATGTTATAAGTGTGTCACAGACTTCATTCATATCTGAAAGTGTGTCTGTGCCTTTCTATTTGTACATACATAAAAGCACGTTTTCTCTGCAAACTATTCATGTGTGCATGTCCTCCATTCATTATCTTCATCTAAATCGCAATACGTTCATACGTATGCATTTCTGAAGGCGCAGCATCGCCACTGAGGTGTGGTGACCTTGGCTGACCCGCACTCACATGTCAGGGGCTGCCTCAGCCCTGTCGCTGAAAACGAGGCCCCCGGCCGTCGCTACGGTAATGGCACGACATCACCAGTGATCCAATAGATAACCCCCCCCGACAGAGAGCATTTAAAGGACTTTCCTCTTCCACCAATCACAGAGGTAATTGCCCAATATACCGTCGTGGGCCTCCGCTACACATATGGACGGGATAAACAGATGTGCAGCGCTTATGTTGCAGACAGGCCCTGGTACTGGAAGTGGAGGGAGTCCATGCCCCTACAAGGCAGAATAGAGGGCCTCCCGCTGCAGCTACTGCTGGCTGTACAACTGCAATCCATACCCAAACAGATCATCTCGAACGGAGAAGAACAAGTAACATAACTTGGGTACAGAGTTCCTAAACATTTCAGAGAGCCTACAGTAACAGTGTTAACGTATAGAACTGTAGCTGTGTGGCTAGGGGAACATTGTGTCACATTATTGGAGTGTTTATTTAACGTTCGAGGGGAGGCCATGTCAGCTTGGTGATTCATTGCAGGCCCAAAATGCTGAGGGCACAGGATTTGCACTGAATGGAGCAGACTGCAGCTCTATCTATACGAGCGAGACTTTATTGCTTCATCGGCTGAATTCTAACGGCTTTGACGGTTACAGTAGTTACGCCGGAGCATCCGCAGATACTAGGCAAGATGCCATTGTGGTTAATTGGCCGGTGCGGCCCAAAGTTCAAGTTATCTGAGATGGGAACTTTTTTTGATCAGTCAAAAAACACATTCTGGAGATGTCTGTTGCAGTGTGTCCTCGTAAGCCTGATGTAAATCTCTATACAGAATCATTCTTCCCAATATGCTTGCAAAAGCAGAACATACGTCAGTTACACAAGCATGCAGCTGCTGTTTTGGGGCTAGGCGATAAATAATGGATACCAGTCCTCAAAAAAGCTAATGAGAGAGGGGAAAGCGACAGGGAATTCTTACCCATGTCTTCTAAAAAGCCCAAGGACTCAAAATATATGAAAAACAATTAGACTTCATCCACACTTCCACAGCAAGTATTCAAAAATGAACATTTGCATTTTGTAGGCTACATTTTATTCCCAACTCTAACTGGTTATAACGTGTGCGCTGGGAGTCAGGAAGCAAGTTCAGGGAGTGCATAATTTAATAAACAAATGAACAAAACAAGAAACACGAACAACTCACAGACAAGAAACAGAAACAATGACACCTGGGGAAGGAATCAAAGGGAGTGACATATATAGGGCAGGTAATCAAGGACGTGATGGAGTCCAGGTGCGTCTGATGACGCGCAGGTGCGCGTAACGATGGTGTGCACCATAATGAGCAGCCTGGTGACCTAGAGGCCGGAGAGGGAGCACACGTGACACTGGTGCTGTCGTGTCAACCTTTCATGCTGAATAAGGTTTGTCTCTCTCTCACAGACACGAGGCATTAAGCCGTTGATTCACGGTATGCGACTTCTCTATCCTCTTCTCTCCAGAACATGTGGGTGACCTTAATAATTTATGCGAGGCAAAGAGACGGGAGATACTGTACGCACCAGTGCAGATTGTGCAGGAGAAACTGGTGTTGTACATCAAAGCATGAACCATGCAAGTCAGTCACATGCAGTCATCTGTTACAAAATGTAACCTTTACCCCGAGAATATGTGGCTGCCTGCGAAGCAGAGGGATTAACTGTTGAAAAGCGCAAGAAGAGACATCTTGTATGGAGGACACACATCATAATGCCACTTTTTAATTCTGTTGCCGACGGCTGTTTATGTGCTACTAATTACTGGCGAAGAATAATCATCTTTAATCCTATTCAGCTCTATAATGCCAACGGCGTTCGCTTACTTTCCATTCATCCTACTGCTGCATGACTACTTGGCTCTCTCTCTTTCTACACTGGTGTCCTTGCAATCTAATTCATGCCGCCTACCTGTCCCACTCTGTGTTTTTCCACAAGCTGGCTAATACTCCCAAGCCATGACATTGGGGAGGGGTTAGGGCATTCTGAAGGTCTGCCAAAATAATCACTCAGACAAAAAATACAAGGGCGGCTTGAGTCATTTAACCTGAATAGAGCCCTGAGAATGGACTGTTTGCATTTGGTAATCCCAGTTCGCGCAAAAGCTTGAAAAGGTTCATCTACCACACCAAATTGGTGCCCGTATCTCTGTTTGTATAGGAACTCGTTGTGGTTTAGTTAGAGCCATCCAACACTCCTGGCAGCTATTCAAGCCCTCATGACTATTTGCTTACCCTCCTTCATGGCAGAAATGGCTTTTTCCACAGCCATTTTTCAAGCTAGTTATGACATGGTATTTTCATTGAGATTGCCATTGCTAATGCCGCTCTGTAGGGTAAATGTTATGGTTTATACATGTTTGAAAGGCTGGGCCTCTCTGGTAAGGCTACACCACCATTTGCATGTCTGTGGCTCGAATCTCCCTCCATTTTCATGTCTGCAGATCTGATTAGAGACACTAGGTCATTGGTTTGTGTGGCTAGAATGGAAATAAAATGAAAATTCCACAGAGTGAGATGTGCACCACCAAAGGATTTGTACTGTCAAACTATGATGTCATTATTAGGAGGATGAAATCACATAATGAAAAATGAGACTGTTAGTAGAAACTCTCGGCTGGTACTTTTCCCAGACTCTTACCGACTTACTCCAACATGCAAACCTTGGTACGTTTCCCAGAATGTCAATCCAGAAAGACTCTCCACTTGAACTTTGTAGTAACTTTAAGTGAGACTCAAATTTTTAACAATTTCCAGAAACTCTTAACTCTGTTTCTGTTATTATCTCGTCTTCTCTTAAAACAGAGGCACATTTTGAGAGGGGAGCTCTGCTCTGCTCTCTGTGTTGATGTCATTAGGCTTCCTCTGTTCATCATAACATAGATGGCTGGTGTGGCTCAGACCACAGACTAGAATATAACCCTATAATAAGCTGAAACCATACGGAGTGCTGGGACAGCCATGCCATGTCCTTGAGAGGTGATTATCTCTCATTGCGTATGAACACAGAGACAAGCCTCTCACTCTCACAGACTCCCGGACAGCCACATGCAAACTAACAGCCTTTCTCCAGTAAGTAAAAAGCAGGGGAACCATTGGATTCTTCAAACGCCAGCCCTTCTTTAAAAATGCAGGAGCAATTACCCCGGCTAGCTCCGAGTGAGTGAGCACCGCGCCACGCCGTGAGACCGTTCTTTCCGTCCTGAAGCCGGATGCCAGAGCAGAGGCAGGCCAGACACAGCAGACAGACAGCCGGGGCTACGGTTACAGTAGAACAACACACCCCTTCACTAACATCCTGTCAGTCTCTTCCAGCGGTAGCTAAGACCCTCAACCCCATAGCTGCTGCCTAACCTCGCTCAGAGGGACCTGTGCCCGGTAACAGAGAGCGGCATTCACAGCAGGCTTTCTCAATATGCATTCTGCCCGCTCTGTCCTGTCCTTCCAGAATAGGGTGAAGCGAGATGCTATCTTGAACCCTCAGAATTGCAGTTATGCGGTTCAGAATACAAGGCTCTTGGTTTGCCTGCCCTGCAGCTAATTCTATTCATGTCCTACTTCTCTGATGTTAATTTCCGTAAGTGAATGTAAAAAGGTGAGTTTACAGGAGGTGCATCTACCGCCACTCCTGCCATCCTACACAGGAGTCAGCGAGGGCTCCAGAACAGAAGGAATTATACAGAAAAAGAGGGGAAATGAAAGAGAGAAAATTATGGAGAGAGGGTAAAATCAAAAGGCAAAAAAAGAGAGAGGGAGGGAGGGACAGCATCGAAGACAAAGACAAAAAAATAGAGCGTGCACTTGCAGAAAAGAAAGACCAGGAAACAAAGGAATCCATAGTAGGGCTCCATTGGGCATCCCTGAGCCCACTCCACTTCACTGTAGTGCTGCAGGACTCTGCTATACTCCGGCCCCTGGCACCCGTGCAGAAGCAGCAGCCGAGCTTCCCTCTGTAGAGCAGAGCAGAGCTGCCTGTGGCTCCAGATGGCCGGGGACGGAGAACACGGTGACCAGGGCTCCCTGAGGTCACACTGACATCATTGCCAGCAGCACTCACTCATAACCATTCACTCACAAGCTCACAGCCACAGAGCATCTGTGGTCATAAGCCATGCAGGGTGTGCAGGATACACTATGCATACATTCATTGTGCTACAGTTACATTTACAGCTAAATACACTTGACAGTAAACCCAAGTCAAGTCCCTGAGTCCCATCTGATAGTTATGGCTCTGCGCGATGAACTAGAGAAAACCGGAAAAGAGAAAAAGGAAGACGCAATCTAATTTTCCCAGTTTTTTTCTTCTCTCCGATAGAATTAAAATTGAACGTCAAAAGGCTGAACACACTCACACAAAGCAGTCGTAATGAGATACGGACGTGAGTGCATGAGGGGCAGGACTCTGTAGCTCACTCAGTGCTTATGAGGAGGCGGGGGCGGCGGGTACGGCAGGTACAGTGTAGACTAATGTATGCGTGTAGATAGGGGCCAAGCTGTCAGTTGATGAATGAGAAGGAGGCCACAGTGCCCAAGTGCTGTGTTATGTACAGCACACGAGTAGATAAATGAAAATATCCACTCCACTGAGTGACAGCGACATGTAGAGGGATTGTATGGCGAGATTACAGGCGCAGGCAGATAAAAAAAACAGAGGTGTGGGCGTGGGTTGATTAATGATCAAAAGCCCCTGGATTGTGGTGGTGAGCTAGGGGAGGGAAAACAAGGAAGAGAGGGAGCTAGTTGAGAGGCTGCTGCCAACCTTTATTGTATAGTGACTAAATGAGCTTAATGCAAGGATTTCAACAGCACTGCCTCGGCAAGTGATTTCGTTCAGTCATTCTTGAAGCACATATTAAGAATTGTGTCTAGAAATGACTAATTGTGTTCTATGATGCTGTGTTATATGAATATGTTGTGTCATGTGAATAATAGGCATATAGCCTGAGAACAGTAAATATAATATCCTCCACTAGATGTTGGAACATTGCTGCAGGGACTTCCATTCAGCCACAAGAGCATTAGTGAGGTCGGGGACTGATGTTGGGCGGTTAGGCCTGGCTCACAGTCGGCGTTCCAATTCAGGTGTTCGATTGGGTTGAGGTTAGGGCTTAGAACCAGTCAAGTTCTTCCACACAGATCTCGACAAACCATTTCTGTATGGACCTCGCTTTGTGCACAGGGGCATTGTCATGCTGACACAGGAAAGGGCTTTCCCTACTGTTGCCAGAAAATTGGAAGCACAGAATCTTCTAGAATGTCATTGTATGCTGCAGTATTATTCCTCCTCCACCAAACTTTAGTTGGTACTATGCATCCGGGCAGGTAGCGTTTCTCCTGGCATCCGCCAAACCCAGATTCGTCCGTCAGACTGCCAGATGGTGAAGCGTCATTCATCACTCCAGAGAACGCAATTCCACTGCTCCAGAGACCAATGGTTGTGAGCTTTACACCACTCCAGCCAACGCTTGGCATTGCACATGGTGATCTTAGGCTTGTGTGCAGCTGCTTGGCCATAGAACCCCATTTCATGAAGCTCCCGACGAACAGTTATTGTGCTGACGTTGCTTCCAGAGGCAATTTGGAACTCGGTAGTGAGTGTTGCAACCGAGGACAGACGATTTTTATGCACTACGTGCTTCAGCACTTGGGGGTCCCATTCTGTGAGCTTGTGTGGCCTACCACTTTGCGGCTGAGACGTTATTGATCCTAGACGTTTCCACTTCACAATAACAGCACTTACATTTCACAGGGGCAGCTGTAGCAGGACAGAAATGTACAGCCTTATTCTAAAATTGATTACAAATATTTTTTTTTATTGTGCTAATTTATTAACATTTAAAACAGAAATACCTTATTTACATAAGTATTCAGACCCTTTCTGAAAATTGAGCTCAGGGGCACACTGTTTCTATTGATCATCCTTGACATGTTTCTACAACTTGATTGTGGTAAATTCAACTGATTAGACATGATTTGGAAAGGCACACATCTGCCTATATAAGGTCCCACAGTTGACAGTGCATGTCAGAGCTCCGAGACAGGATTGTGTTGAGGCACACATCTGGGGAAGGGTACCAAAAAATGTCTGCAGCATTGAAGGTCCCCAAGAATACTGTGGCCTCCATCATTGTTAAATGGAAGAAGTTTGGAACCACCAGGACTCTTCCTAGAGCTGGCCTCCCGGCCAAACTGAGCAATCGGGGGAGAAGGGCCTCGGTCAGGGAGGTGACCAAGAACACAATGGTCACTCTGAAAGAGCTCCAGAGTTCCTCTGTGGAGATGGGAGAACCTTCCAGAAGGACAACCATCTCTGCAGCACTCCCCCAATCAGGCCTTTATCGTAGTGGCCAGAAGGAAGCCACTCCTCAGTAAAAGGCACATGACACCCTGCTTGGAGATTGCCAAAAGGCACCTAAACACTCTCAGAAACAAGATTCTCTGGTCTGATGAAACCAAGACTGAAGTCTTTGGCCTGAATGCCAAGCATCACGTCTGGAGGAAACCTGGCACCATCCCTACGGTGAAGCATGGTGGTGGCAGCATAATTTTCAGTGGCAGGGACTGTGAGACTAGTCAGGATTGAGGGAAAGATGAACAGAGCAAAGTACAGAGAGATCCTTGATGAAAACCTGCTCCAGAGCACTCAGGACATCAGACTGGGGTGAAGATTCACCACTCAGCAGGACAATGACCCTAAGCACCAGCCAAGACAATGCAGGAGTTGCTTCGGGACAAGTCTCTGAATGTCCTTGAGTGGCCCAGGCAGAGCCCGGACATCTCTGGAGAGACCATTAAAATAGCTGTGCAGCAACGCTCCCCATCCAACCTGACAAAGCTTGAGAGGATCTGCAGAGAAGAATGGGAGAAACTCCCAAAATACAGGTGTTTCAAGCTTTTAGCTTCATACCCAAGAAGACTTGAGGCTGTAATCGCTGCCAAAGGTGCTTCAACAAAGTACTGAGTAAAGGGTCTGAATATTTATGTAAATGTGATATTTCAGTTTTGTATTATTTTGTAATAAATGTGCAAAAATGTAATCAATTTAAGAATAAGGCTGTAACGTAACAAAATGTGGAAAAAGTGAAGGGGTCTGAAAACTTTCAGAATGCACTGTATAGTGTACGTTCCTAGCCTAGTTTCACAGCATCTCCACCATTAAAACTCAACTGAACAAAAAAACGTAGAGCTCATGATTTCCTCTGCCTTTGATGAGGCTACACTGAAAGGCTACACCCAGAATGGGGATATAGAACTGGCCAGCCAGCGGCTCTTAGACAGGCTTGAAAGCAGCAGGATTTAGATGGGCCTGTTGTTATTTCTGCAGCACAATGGCTTCCCCCGTGTAATGTAACCAAACCCTTTTCCTTGCTTTTAACCCGCCCGGCCCTCCCTCCATCCCTCCCTCTGGCCACCATCTCCCACCCCTACCCTCCCACTATAAGGAATCAGAGAGAGTATAAATGGAGCCCAAGGTCCAGGCAGACACAGGCATAGAGCCACTCAATGGGCTCCATTGATTGGTGTTTACTTAAGGCCCTGGATATTTACTTTTTTATTTAACCTTTATTTAAGTAAAAAGTCCGTTTTAAGAACAAATTCTTATTTACATTGATGGCCTTCCTTGGCCAAACCCGGACGACGCTGGGCCAATTGTGAGCCGCCCAATGGGACTCCCAATCATGGCCGGTTGTGATACAGCCTGCATTCGAACCAGGGTCTGTAGTGACGCCTCTAGGACTGAGATGCAGTGCCTTAAACCAGGGACCACATCACCAACAAACTAACATGGTCCAAGCACACCAAGACAGTCGTGAAGAGGGCACGACAAAACCTATTCACCCTCAGGAGACTGAAAAGATGTGGCATGGGTCCTCAGATCCTCAAAAGGTTCTACAGCTGCACCATCGAGCATCCTGACTGGTTGCATCACTGCCTGGTATGGCAACTGCTCGGCCTCCGACCGCATGGCACTACAGAGGTTAGTGCGAAGGGCCCAATACATCACTGGGGCCAAGCTTCCTACCAGGCAGTGTCAGAAGAAGGCCCTAAAAACTGTTAAAGACTCCAGCCACCCTAGTCATAGACTATTCTCTCTGCTACCGCACGGCAAGCAGTACCGGAGCGCCAAGTCTAGGTTCAAGAGGCTTCTAAACAGCTTCTACCCCCAAGCCATAAGACTCCTGAACATCTAATCAAATGGCTACCCAGACTATTTGCATTGGCCCCCCACCCCTCTCCCCCTAATTACACCACTGCCACTCTCTGTTGTTGTCATCTATGCATAGTCACTTCAATAACTCTACCTACATGTACATACTACTTCAACTAACCGGTGCCCCCACACATCGACTCTGTACCGGTACCCCCCTGTATATAGTCTCGCTATTGTTGTTTTACTGCTGCTCTTTAATTACTTGTTACTTTTATCTCTTATTCTTGTCCATATTTTTGGAAACTGCATTGTTGGTTGGGGGCTCGTAAGTAAGCATTTCACTGTAAGGTTGTCGTATTCGGCACATGTAACTAATGAAATTTCATTTCATTTTAGAGCGCTGCGCCACTCGGGAGCCCATATTAGCCTGCGTCTATCTCTGTGTCTGCTCCTCAGCTTCTCAGGTTCTCTCTGTATGCTCTACTAGCGTGACTGTAACACAGACCGTGTGTGTGTGTGTCTCTGCCTGTCTGTCTGATCTCTTGATAGGAGGGGTGTAAGGACTAGGCCATTCAGTCGTGTCATAGTAATACAGTGGACTCAGGTGACTACTGTAGCCTATACTGAAGATGATGACTTTCTCTGTATTAGCGAGACAATTCATCGAAAGGAGATGGATTGAAAAGGGATTTCCCATGGGCAAAAAAAACACATTCAAATATATCCACTGTGACGTTATCTTGATCTTCTACCAACGTGTACTTTGGAAATGTTGTAGTCGCAAACAAAAATAGCTGTCACTTCAAGTTGATAAGGATAATCATGAGACATGCCAAGGCATGCAGAATGTTGCCAACAGACATAGCTTTTGGATGAAATGCACACATTTCCCATAATAACTATCATTAAATGACATAATTGATCTGTGAGGCTTAATTGTTCAGAGGACATACATTTACTGTCATTTCCTCATTTGTAAAACATTTATCATTCACTTATGATTCAAATCAAACAAATACTCAAATACAGAAAATTCTGTGAAATCCTAGTCACTATGTTCAATAAAGTATCGTACAGTATCTGAGAGAGATTCAGCATTGGCTCCGTTCGTTCATAGAGCAGGATGGGAATAGAAACAAGCCTTTAAACGATTCCCTTATCAAAGCACTGTCCTGCAGGCTCCCTTCACCTTCGTCCCTTATAAAACATGCCACAAAAATGCTCTTTCAGGAATCAATAATCTTGTTCAAGAGAAGCACATGCTACGCTCCACTGCACTAATCAATAGAGGGCCAAATGTTATTGTTTCATCTAATTTCTGAGTTTTACATGTTAATCCTCGCCGTCAACTGGAATGTGCTCATCGAACAGTGGCGGGTCCAGTGAATTATATGCGGCGATATGAGACATTTCAAATGGAAATTGAAAACGCCTTTTCGACTATGAAATTCTGTCGTACAAAGAAGACGTAAGACAGTGTTAAACTCATAATATACTTTTCATCCTAATAGAACCCAGATGTTCTGTAGATTCTATATATTCCTCGGCGGATGGAGAAGTATTGCCGATATGCGTCATAAAATGGAGTCGGAAAGGACAATTTGGTATGAGTTACGTTTTCTAGAATCCCTACCCCCCTCATCATCACTTGCAGTTATCTATGCCCGTTTGGGAGAATGAGGCCATATCAAGAACATGCTGAAATTAAGATTAACAGACGGACCTGGATGACTACAGACGGAAGCTTAATTCAGGCGTCCTGCCTGTGAGGCAAGCGGCTGCCATCTGATGCTGGGGCCCAACCTGCCCACCTAACTGCCAAGGCCCTCTCCTCTACTCTACCAATCAATGATAATTAATGGGATAGCAGCTCTACCTCCCTGCACTCTCTGTCAAAGAGACAGAGAGAGCCCTCTGCTCTCACATCACTGGCCCTGGTCACAGTCCCATACATACACTACCGTTCAAAAGTGTGGAGTCACTTAGAAATATATTTGTTTTTGAAAGAAAAGCACATTTTTTGTCCATTAAAATAACATCAAATGTATCAGAAATACAGTGTAGACATTGTTAATGTTGTCAATGACTATTGTAGCTGGAAATGGCAGATTTTTAATGGAATATCTTCATAGGCGTACAGAGGCCCATTATCAGCAACCATCACTCCTGTGTTCCAATGGTACGTTGTGTTAGCTAATCCAAGTTTATCATTTTAAAAGGCTAATTGATCATTAGAAAACCCTTTTGCAATTATGTTAGCACAGCTGAAAACTGTTGACCTGATTAAAGAAGCAATACAACTGGCCTTCTTTAGACTAGTTGAGTGTCTGGAGCATCAGCATTTGTGGGTTCGATTACAGGCTCAAAATGGCCAGAAACAAAGCACTTTCTTCTGAAACTCGTCAGTCTATTCTTGTTCTGAGAAATGAAGGCTATTCCATGCGAGAAATTGCCAAGAAACTGAAGATCTTCTACAATGCTGTGTACTACTCCACAGAACAGCGCAAACTAGCCCTAACAAGAATAGAAAGAGGAGTAGGAGGCCCCGGTGCACAACTGAGCAAGAGGACAATTACATTAGAGTGTCTAGTTTGAGAAAGTCCTCAACTGGCAGCTTCATTAAATAGTACCCGCAAAACACCAGTCTCACAGACATTTCTAAGTGACCCCAGACTTTTGAACGGTAGTGTACATACGGTATACATACCACTAATGGGCACTAGCTAGAGTAACTAGCCAGGAAAAGAAAACCCTTTCTTGACCACTTTAAACATGGCAAATGCACTGCTATTTGGCTTGCTCGCTGCTGTTGGGTGGACGAGTTTGGATGACATGGATATCGCACTCAAGGATACATCAATCGCTGACGGAGGCAAGATCCTGTCTGCGCTGACCTTGAGTAAGATGTGACGATGAAGAGGGGGGGAAGATATGCCTGTTGCAGTGGAGTGGGGAGGGAGGGAGGGACGTAGGAAGGAAAGGAGGGATGAGGGGCATGTTAACTTAAAATGACACAACGACTAGGCTCCAGTTTAACAACGTTTACTAAACCGTATTTTCACAAAACATGGTTGCCATTGCACTCATACCAGATCCATCAACAGTGAGACTACCACCAGGCGTACTAATAACAGAGTGACAACACCGTAGTGACAGAAATATAGGGATACTTAAAACATGAACTTAACAGGGCATACCCCTGAATGAGAGACCTGAGATGAGCTCCTCTGAGATATGAGACAGAGAAAAAGAGGGAGGGAGAGGTGGGAGAAAGAGGGATAGAGAGGGGAGGGGGCAGGGTGAGAAGGAAACCATATGGCAGCAGCACAAATGTATTAAACTATAAATCAGAAGAGAAACCAGTGGGCTACCAGGTGGGGCCGCCAATATTCTTCTCTAGGATTCTCTAGTTAGCTACCTCAGCAGCTCTTTACAATAGGGAGGGAAGATGACACAATACTTTATCTGCATTAGTTTATCTTATTGATGACGGAGGACCTCTAGTCTTCTCGACTGTCCCCCCCATCAGCCACCAACCAGAGTCCAGGTTTCCACGCCAGAGTTAGTGATGCGTACAATGGCTAGAGCAAATGTGGGCAGCCATGGCGGATGCCTGTTTACTGTCAGCCTACGGCTGGCCAACATGTCGGTTATCATGATAAAGGCATTGCTGAGCCAGGATAGGAGATACGGCTTTTATTGTGTCACTAATGGTAGGAGATATGGGTGGGTAGTAATCTCCTTGGTTGATTGATTGAATGTATTACATGCTGACCACACTGCTCGCAACGCGTGCGTGAATGATGCAAAAATAAATGTACCACATACATGTTATTTAATCATTGCACACACACTGCTCGCGTGTGCGTCAACGAGCGTCTGCGTAGTTAGGCGCTAAAATACAACTTGGTTCTATTTGTGACGCTTGACACAGTGCAAGTCCTGCCTCTCCCATCTCCTCATTGGTTTTTAGGAGCATATACAGTTGAAGTCGGAAGTATACATACACCTTAGCCAAATACATTTAAACTCAGTTTTTCACAATTCATGACATTTAATCCTAGTAAACTGTCTTAGGTCAGTTAGGATCACAACTTTATTTTAAGAATGTGAAATGTCAGAATAATACTAGAGATAATTATTTATTTCAGATTTTATTTCTTTCATCACATTCCCAGTGGGTCAGAAGTTTACATACACTCAATTAGTATTTGGTAGCATTGCCTTTAAATTGTTTAACTTGGGTCCAACTTTCCATGTAGCCTTCCACGAGCTTCCCACAACAAATTGTTGTGAATTTTGGCACATTCCTCCTGACAGAGGTGGTGTAACTGAGTCAGGTTTGTAGGCCTCCTACGTGCTCGCACAAACTTTTTCAGTTCTGCCCACAAATGTTCTATAGGATTGGGGTCAGGGCTTCGTGATGGCCACTCCAATACCTTGACTTTGTTGCCCTTAAGCAACTTTTGAAGTACGCTTGGGGTCATTGTCCATTTGGAAGACCCATTTGCGACCAAGATTTAACTTTCTGAATGATGACTTGAGATGTTGCTTCAATATATCCACATCATTTTCCTCCCTCATTATGCCATCTATTTTGTGGAGTGCACCATTCCCTCCTGCAGCAAAGCACCTCAACAACATGATGCTGCCCCCTTTTTCCTCCAAACATAACGATGGTCATTATGGCCAAACAGTTCTGTTTTTGTTTCATCAGACCAGAGGACATTTCTCCAAAAAGTATGATCTTTGTCCCCATGTGCAGTTGCAAACCGTAGTCTGGCTTTTTTTATGGCGGTTTTGGAGCATTGGCTTCTTCCTTGCTGAGCGGTCTTTCAGGTTGTGTCGATATAGGACTCGTTTTACTGTGGATATAGATACTTTTGTACCTGTTTCCTCCAGCATCTTCACAAGGTCCTTTGCTGTTGTTCTGGGATTGATTTGCACTTTTTGCACCAAAGTACATTCATCTCTAGGAGACCGAACACGTCTCCTTCTTTAGCTGTATGGCTGCGTGGTCCCATGGTGTTTATACTTGCATACTATTGTTTGTACAGATGAACGTGGTACCTTCAGGCATTTGGATATTGCTCCCAAGGATGAACCAGACTTGTGTTGAGATCTACAAATTTTTTTCTTAGGTCTTGGCTGATTTCTTTTGATTTTCCCATGATGTCAAGCAAAGAGGCACTGAGTTTGAAGGTAGGCCTTGAAATACATCCACAGGAACACCTGCAATCGACTCAAATTATGTCAATTAGCCTATCAGAAGCTTCTAAAGCCATGACATTATTTTCTGGAATTTTCCAAGCTGTTTAAAGGCACAGTCAACTTAGTGTATGTACATTTCTGACCCACTGGAATTTTTATACAGCGAATTATAACTGAAATAATCTGTCTGTAAACAATTGTTGGAAAAATTACTTGTGTCATGCACAAAGTAGATGTCCTAACCGACTTGCCAAAACTATAGTTTGTTAACAAGAAATTTGTGGAGTGGTTGAAAAAACGAGTTTTAATGACTCCAACCTAAGTGTATGTAAACTTCTGACTTCAACTGTACCCACGTGGGTAATTGAAAGATGAACTAAGGTCCACACTCCAGTCCAGTTGGTTGTGGTAATGCACCTTAAAGTTGTTTGCCAACCGCCATATAAAGTCCAAAGAAGAAGAAGAGCCTGAAGGAGGAGAGTTGACGAGAAACAAATTCGGTTTATACTTTTATCTGTGGACTAATTGTCAGAGTAGAGGAGCTTCTGCATTTCAGGTAAAATAACAACCAAATGTTTATAGCCCAGGACAAATTAGCTAGCAACACCAAGCTAGCTAGCTAAATTTCTATAAATGTTTAATGCTTTTCGACATGTCTCCAAATTAATATAGTTGGTTCAGAGTTCGTTTTGATATTTCAACCTGCGTGTACTGATCGCGTCCGGTGGTTGAACAAAATCAACATACGCGCAATGGCACACGAGCGGTCTGGTCAGCATGTTAGATAATTGAAAGTGGTAGGCTCCTCCAGCCGTAGACAACATTACATACATTAAAAACACAATAAAGCCTGTAGGCTTTTTTTCCATTGTGGTTCTCACTATAAAACTCCAATCCAGTTAGCCTCAATTAATCAACCTTCCGGACAGCTCCACTAGCCGTACCGAGGCTGGACAAACTAGCATTGTGATGCCTCACCAAGTGACAGAGACATGCAAACCCCAGCAAGCCACTTGCCATCTGAAACCATCACGGCCAAGGCCAGTCATCCATCACACCACATCCCCACTCAGCGGCTTGACAGGAGGCGCGAGGGAGGGGGGAGGAGGAGGATGGAGGAGTGAAGGGGGTTTGGGGTAGGGGTGTGGGAGGGAGGGAGGTTAAAGTTTACTGAAGAGGGAGGGGGGAGGATGGGGGAGGGAGGGAGGGAGCTTAAAGTTTACTGAAGAGGGAGGGAGGGAGGTTAAAGGTACTGAAGAGGGAGGGGGAGGAGGAGGATGGGGGAGGGAGGGAGGTGAAAGTTTACTGAAGAGGGAGGGAGGGAGGTTAAAGGTACTGAAGGGATGGGTGTCCTACCTTGGTCTGGAGGTAGTGGGGGTAGTAGTATGTGTACTGAGGGTACATTGGTTGCTGTTCCAATCGCTTGCCCATGTAGCTGGAATCCTTAGCGCCGGGGCAGGGAATGGTTGCGCGGAGGCGGAGGACGAGCGTTAGTAGTACTGGGGCTTGGCTCTCTGACTGTAGGTCCCTTATTTTTCCCGTCCACACTGGTGTCTTGTATCACTGCTGGTCCTCCGGAGAGCAGGCAGGGTTCGTCTGACGGAGAGTGGTTCGGAGAGGGGTTGCCACTGTGGGGTTAGCTCCTGCCTGACGACGCCTTTTAGTTAAATCTCCTGGAGTGTTACAAACGGAAGCTGCTGCGTGTCCTGTCTGTCCCTCACTGGCTGGTTTCGGATAGTAACGCGTGAGAAGAGAGGTAGAGGAGGAAGAGGAGAAAGATGAGGAGGAGCAGGTGGCAGTGGCTTTAGGCAGTCCTGCACACAAATTGCTGGCACAGGACAGTGTGGGAGAGGAGAAAAGGAAAGACAAGGAAAAGGGGGAGGATAGATAGATCACTTTTCTATTTAAGCTGTCTTGCTATAGCTTACCTCGCTCTTCGGCTTCAATCTCTCTCACACTCTCTGTCGCTCAATCGGCTTCTCTCACAGCTCTCTCTCTCTCTCTCTCTCTCTCTCTCTCTCTCTCTCTCTCTCTCTCTCTTTCTCTCTCTCTCCTCTGTAGTCTGATATCCCAGCTGCTCTGTGTTGTATTGTCGGACACAGGATATATCCTCAGCGGTGTGCTAACAGATACACTTTGGGAAGAGTCAGTATCAGGCAGGAACAAACCAAAGAAGCAATCTCAGTGTGTAACAGTTCAGCCAGAGAAGAGCAGATTACACAGAAACAATCCCAGCTTCTAATTGATATGGCACCAAGAAGAAAACGAATCTCCACCGGTCCACTGGTTCAGAGAAGAAGAGAGAAAAAAATATAATGAGAAGCACAATGACAGTGTCCCAGGTGCCCAACAGAGACAATCCAGAGAGTCTCCTGTCTGCGATCCTCCCTTTTCCTGCTCTTCTAAAATGTGTTCCTTGTTTCTTCTTGCCTGCTTCGCTCTCAGTCACTCCTCCCAGCAGCCTGCCTCTCTCTCTCTCGCTCTCTTTCTCTCTCTCTCTCGCTCTCTCTCTCTCTCTTCCACACTGTAACAGGGCGGTAAAGGGGGCTCGTCCTGCACTGTGAGCTGACTGCCTCCTCCTTCCACAGCCGGTAGGAGGGACTTGAGTCGGCTCCGAGCAAGAAAGAGATCCAGACATAGACCAGGGGGCTGCAGTATTTCCACAGCCAGAGAAAGGAGCGGGGAGAGGGGGACGGCAGGCAGGCAGGCAGTAGCGTGTGGAGTCGATTCCCCCTACTGGCTGCCAAAGGACCTAACGCCTGGTTCAAACTCTCCTTCATCAATGTGGTCTGATTTTACTTCTGAACCAATCAGTAACCTTGAACATTACTCCATACCTTTATAAACCTATAAGACAATGATAGGTTTTTCTTCTGGGTTCATTGGTAAAGTCTGAAAAGGTATGTTTCAAGCATTCACTTTCTCTTGGAAGTAAATGACATTGTCCGTAGCGACAGTATATCAACATCCTGTATAATTTAAATCAAATCAAATTAATTAAAATTGTATTGGTCATATAAACATATTTAGCAGATGTTATTGCGAGCGTAGTGACATGCTTGTGTTCCTGGCTCCAACAGTGCAGCAGTATCTAACAATTCACAACAATACACACAAATCTAAAACCAAAAGAATGGAATTAAGAAATATAGAAATATTAGGATGATCAATTCTGGAATACTGGCATCGACTAAAATACAGTAGAATACAGTATACCCTCCATATTGTTATGATGATACATCATAACAAATCAAATTGCAAATGTATTGTGCTTGTTAAATGCAAGCAGACAAACTTTTTTTTCTGTGTAACCATGACAGACCAGCACTGAAAAACATTCAAATACAAACGTGACTTAAGATCCTTGTAAATAATCACTCTGGGTGCTTTGCCTCGACATAGGAAGCAATGTTTCCCAACGTAGAACATTCTACCTGAACAATTAAGCTCTCCTCACTATGAAAAGACAACACAGAGAACACTTTCCACCCACATCAGATGTGCAGAGTATGTGGCCGTTCAGAGCGGAGAGACATCACGTGGTGTTGGGGTAAAGAGTGCTTGAGGGAAAAATCACTCTCTATATATACTACCAGCTACAAACTGACACCGTTACATGCTATAATCTGCGTTACGTCGTGCCTAAGAACAGCCTTAGCCGTGGTATATTGGTCACAGAATTCAGGGCTTGAACAACCCAGTTTATAGTATATATTAGAAACTGGTTACCAATGTCAAATAAATGTCGCACCCATATACCACACCCCTCGGGCCTTATTGCTTAAATATATGCCATTTAGCAGACTATTTTATCCAAAGCGACTTACAGGCATGCGTGTATATATTATATGTGCAGGTGGTCCAAGGAATCAAACCCACTATCGTGGCGTTACAAGGGCAAGACTCTACCCACTACAGAGGACTATAGCATGACAGTGGAGCCCAATGGACAGCAGCAGGATGGTAAAGGTTCTTCCCTTTGGCCTGCGAGAAACTTCAGCTGCACACACAGACTGTGGCTTAACCTATGAGTCCACAACAGTTTTCAGCCAACTCAATTAGCAAAATGATCCTTGACTTCAGGATGAGAAATGAACTGCAACATTTCTTATAAAAACACGTGTTATGCAAAGCATTTTAAATGGCACAAACAAGCAGTACAACAGTTTCTGAGGGAAAATTTACACAGACACACCAAACCCACGAGGGTGTTTTCCCCTTATTAAACTTTTACATTGACGTTTTCAGACCAAATGAATGATTTTCAGTGCATCACTTAAAAAATAGGTCCCAGCTCAATTATGCTACATTTTGCACATTGATTTCTAATAGCAATTTGTGTCCTCATTCAACCATGTATTTTGGTTTACAGCAGATTACATGGTCATGAATGTGGGCAGCATGCATGCAGGCTAGTGGGCAGACTGAATCAATACTAGCATCCCACAGATAGAAACAAAGCAGTGAGAGAGAGAGAATGGCTATGGCGTGTGGAAGAAAACATAATTATCAGAAAGGCCGCTTTTATCTGTGGAAAAGAGATTAGGCAGATATCGATTGTGGATTAGCAGATTACAGCTCCAGGACAGACGGACTGGCAGGGCAGGGTTACTCACCGAATGGAGGGATGGAGAGGGAGAGAAAGAAAGAGAGAGGGTGGTGTGGGGGGGGGGGGGGGGGGAGAGAAAGAGAGCAGTCTGACATTTTGTGTGGTCATATCTACTGCCTCGGTGCATACCTTCACAAATAACTACTCAAGATTGACCCGTTAACTGGTAACTAATTGTTAGTGCCATAAGGGGTTTGGGACTTCAATTGAGACTCAAGACTTACTTGGAACAAGGCAGATACCCTGGACTAATGTTGAAGTTTTATAAGGGAGCCTTCAATGGCTCAAGACTGCTTACGTGGGTGGGTATGCAAACAAGGCCCAACTTTCATCCAAATATTCTGCTCTGTATTTCATTCCATCATAGCAAAAGGAAGAGTGCAGATGAATGTGGACATGCCAGTTCTGCCTCGACACTGATAGGGGCTCTGGGATGAATCAGTGGACTGACGTCAGTTTGAGGACAGGGGTGACATGAAGCCAGCTGTTTCATCATGGAGAAATCAACAGGGATGGAAGAATGTTTTTTTTTTCTCCTTGTGATGCAAAGGTTCCCCACCCTGATTCACACACATAGGCGTGTACATGCACACACTGGAACATGTACATGCACACGCTCGAACGCACACAAACGAACACAAAAAACGCACGCCCTGATTCATCTCTGCAGCTTCCAGGATGACAGTGCTGGAGACTAGGAGGCGAAGGGAAGGATGGCCATATGGAAACACCACAGTCTGAACTGAAATGTGAGGTAAGAGTAGAGAGAGACACGGCCATAACATAACGCAGGCTGGAAGAGGTTGGAAGTGGACCACACAGACAGACTGAAGTTGCCATGCAGTGTGCAGTGAGTCATCTCTGGGATGTGAAGTGAAAAGAGGATACATTGCATTCAGAAAATATTCAGACCCCTTCCCTTTTTCCACATTTTGTTACGTTACAGCTTGTTCTAACATGTATTCAATTATTATTTGTTCCTCATCAATCTACACACAATACCCCATTATGACAAAGTGAAAACATTATTTATTTATTTTTGCAAAGAAGTACCTGATTTACATACGTATTCTGACCCTTCGCTATGATACTTCAAATTGAGCTCAGGTGCATCCTGTTTCCATTGATCATCCTTGAGATGTTTCTACAACTTGATTGGAGTCTACCTGTGGTAAATTCAATTGATTGGACATGATTTGGAAAGTCACACAAACCTGTCTATGAAAGGTCCCACAGTTGACAGTGCATGTCAGAGCAAAAACAAAGCCATGAGTTGAAAGGAATTTCCTGTCGAGCTCTGAGACAGGATTGTGTTGAGGCACACATCTGGGGAAGGGTACCAAAACATTGCTGCAGCATTGAAGATCCCCAAGAATACAGTGGCCTCCATCATTGTTAAATGGAAGAAGTTTGGAACCACCAAGACTCTTCCTAGAGCTGGCTGCCCGGCCAAACTGAGCAATCGGGAGAGAAGGGCCTTGGTCAGGGAGGTGACCAAGAACCCGATGGTGACTTTGACAGAGCTCCAGAGTTCCTCTGTGGAGATGGGAGAATCTTCCAGAAGGACAACTATCTCTGCAGCACTCCACCAATCAGGCCTTTATTGTAGAGTGGCCAGACGGAAGCCACTCCTCAGTAAAAGGCACATGACAGCCCACTTGGAGTTTGCCAAAAGGCACCTAAAGGACTCAGACTGTGAGAAACAAGATTCTCTAGTCTGATGAAACCAAGATTGAACTCTTTGGCCTGAATGCCAAACGTCATGTCTGGAGGAAACCTGGCACCATCCCTACGTTGTAGCATGGTGGTGGCAGCATCATGCTGAGGGATGTTTTTCAGTGACAGGGATTGGGAGACTAGTCAGGATCGAGCGAAAGATGAACGGAGCAAAGTACAGAGAGATCCTTGATGAAAACCTGCTCCAGAGCACTCAGGACCTCAGACTGGGGTGATGGTTCACCTCCAACAGGACAACGACCCTAAGCACACAGCCAAGACAAAGCAGGAGTGGCACCGGGACAAGTCTCAGTATGTCCTTAAGTGGCCCAGCCAGAGCCCGGACTTGAACCCGATTGAGACCTGAAAATAGCTGTGCAGCGACCTTCCCCATCCAACCTGACAGAGGTTGAGAGGATCTGCAGAGAAGAATGGGAGAAACTACCCAAATACAGGTGTGCCAAGCTTGTAAGGTTATACCTTAGAAGACTCGAGGCTGTAATCCTATTTTTTTTTATATACATTTGCAAAAAATTTAAAAAAAAAAACAGTTTTTGCTTTGTCATTATGGGGTATTGTTTGTAGATTGATTAGGAAAAAAACCACTTAACCCATTTTAGAATAAGGCTGTAAAAATTTAAGGGGTTTCAATACTTTGCGAATGCACTGTCAATGGTTCTCCCATGGTGCAAAGTGATCACAGTCTCCTCTAAACAACCCAGATGACAACCATTAATAGCAACGCTCTCCTTAGTCATCGACTTCATTGTGAGAGGAGACATTACGTCTCGAGAGTAGACCTGACTTTAATTCCATTGCCAACATGTTTTATTGGTATTAAAACAATTACCAAATTATAGCTACATTCACAGGCAAATGTATATGGGAAAGTAAAATTACATGTATATTTTCTTTGATTGCCAGAGATTTTTGAGTGTTCCGTAAATACTTTAATACCTGCCCTTTTGTGTTTATTGACCTGTTTATCTGACTCTGGAGGAATATCCTACTAATATCCCTGAATCCACACTGAGAAGAGACAGGAATGAGATAGAAAGCTACAAAGAGTGGGGAGTCAAAGCAGAACAGACACTACTACACTCCCCCAGAATTCCTAGAAGGTCAGTATTGACAACCAACACCGAGACTCCCTGACTACTCAAGCAACAACTTCTCTATGAGTGACACATTATTCACAGGGCTCGGTACAAACAAGAGGCTCCCATGTCCTCCCATTGGACGGTCGTAGGCGTTTCCTAGAACTGACCAGATGCTTGGAATTTGAGGGAGCGCCGGTACCGAGCCAAGGAAGGGTGATGGGAGAGGGGGTGGGAATGAGGGGAGCAGCACAGGGCCTCGTAATTCGTGGAAAAACACTGCAGACGTTGATAGAGGTTCTACTGGGAGCTCGAGAACCTGACCTCCGCGAGTGCCCAACGTTGTTGTTCTGCATTACTCCCCTTCCTGTGACTCATTTACTGCCATCCAAGGAAGCCAAGAAGAAGAAGGCGGAGGTCTCCCAGCACCAACGAGTAAGAAACCTGAGACCTATGAAAGGTAGAGTAACTATTGCAGTTAGAACTCCCTCTCTTTCGTTCTCTGATTAGGAGGTTCTCAGAATAACCTGAGCTGTTATGAATGATCTTGTACTGAGAAAGGAGGCCCGGGGCTAAACTGTCGGAGTGTGAGCGGGAGTGTGTGTGTGTGTGTGTGTGTCATGAGTGCTTGCGTCATGCGTGCATGCGTGTGTCCAAGAGTCTGTGATTCAGAGTGTGTGAGTTTATGTGAGTCACGTCAGCTGGCCTGCAGCTGTGGGTTTGTGTAAGGTACTGTATCACCGCAGTCAGAGAGACCGTAGTATGTGAGGGTCAGTTTGTTCTGACACCACCATGTGCTGAGGAGTGAAGTGCCATTCAGCACAGTTCCCGGATCAGATTTCCTTGCCCTAATCCTAACCTTAATCCTAATTTAACACACATAGGCTGGAGGCAAAAACCTATAATCCAATAGCCATGAAGCAACCTGAGGGGCACTAGGTTCAGAGTGTCATAGGGGGCGTGTGGGTTTACTAGGGACATGGCTGGGGCTGGCATGGCTGAGGTGGTGTGAGATGGCCAGGTGGGAAGAGAGACAAAGAGCAGGGGTTTAGAGAGCTTCTCACTAGATGGCCAAGCTGCAAAGTCAAAATTGGTTAGATGGTACAAATTTATGAAAACAAACATTTGCTTTAAGGTCTTAATTTAAAGTTAGGCTTAAGCGTAAGTCTAGCAGTGTGGTTAAGGTTAGGTTTCAAATACATTTTAAGAAGATAAATTGTAGAAGTAGGCTGGGCTTCCGACTGCAACTTGGCCAGTTGGTGACGGCCATTTAGAGAGGGTAATGACAGGGGTCATTCCCTCGCTACTTGAGACATGCCTGAAGACAACAGTGAATAAAGTGGAGAAATGTAGCTGTGAAATGACCAGGATGGGGTGGGCGGACAGCAGTGAGGTGGTAAAGCTCCGTCAAGCCATTTTGGAATGAGGTGGAATGACAAAACATCACAGTTGAATGAGAATAGAGAGCGAGAGAGAGTCCCATTCTGAGGGGAATGTTTCAGAAAGGTAAATGGAGCAGAACCTTATTCCAGCCCTCGACTAACTAAAACTCCCCTTGTGTCTCATTGTCTGCATGCAAAGTGTCAAGCCCAGCAGAGACAGACTGTGGCTGGGTAGAACAATGGCAAAAAATCTATAGTAAATGAACACCCTCACCTTTCTTGCACTTAACATTCGCAGGTCTTTTTTTAACTACCACTGACTTTGCTAATAGCCGCTTTAATGAAGAAAAGTTGACTTACTATGACTGTGATACGTGGTTGTCTTACCTAGCTACCTTATGACGAATTATCTAACTGTAAGCGGCTCACTACAGGCGAGTAGTATGCATTCCTTTACAGAAAAACATTGGCTTCATGCTTGAAGGATTTATTTGCCTTACTGAGATATCACATCAGATGACAAAGCAATCTACGGAGACCCAAACGTATGTTACATATTACTGTGAACTGTGAACTTCACTTTATATACCTTCCCAAGAGCCATTTCCATAGAACACCATCATAAAACATGGGCTAAGTACAGCATTATTCTAGTGAGACATTGTGGAGGCCGGTAAGCGACTCTGTAGCGATGCATTGAGATATCAGAGTAAAAGGTTGGGGGGTGACGCACTTAGAGATTGCATCCGTGGTGACGGCGGCGGGCGGGCGCCTGTATAATTAGTGCTGCTGAAGTCATCAAAGAGAGCTGGTAAATGGAGCAGAACGTCTCCTACAAACCAAAGCTCTACATTTCCTTTCACACAACAGACTAACAATCGCTGCGTTGAAACGAGCAATGTGGCAACATTACAAAAACACATACCAGACCTGGGTTCAAATACAATTTCAAATCATTTCAAACTACGTTATCTATGCTTGATGAGCTGACAGTACCTGGCGTAATGGACCAATAGAATAGTCACAAAACCGCAAACCCCGGCCATCTGGCACCACAGGCAGGCTATAGCAAATGCTCAAAGTATTTTGAAAGACTTCAAATAGTATTTGAACCCAGGTCTGCATCAAACTGGATCTGCTGGAGACTGCAGAGTGGTTGAGACATTTCCATAATTCCATATGTCAATATTGTGTGCCTTGGTAGTAAGCCTAGGACTTGGTTTGGTTATACGATTGGGCACTGGTTCCATTCCATTGAGCTTGATATTTCACAGAGGTAACCAAAGGTTCAATAATGTGTCAGGAGTACAGTGATGGTGGTATGCCTACATGGAAGTGAACCATTAAGCTCTTTTCCTATAACAACACTAGTTGAAGAAGTGATTTCATGGTGCCACAACAACACATTGTGGAATGTCCAAAAATAAGAAAGTGGAGAATCATGGAAAAAATTCCCTGCAACAATTCAGCTCATTTCTAGAGGAAAAACGATCCAGCAACAACTATAGTTCAGCTAAAGTACATTTCATTACATTCTCCTCTGCTTCCCCATCAGAAGGAAGTCAGACACAGCTATGGGGCGAGATGGCTGAAGACCTGGTCATTACTTACAGTAACAAGGTGTGTTGCTTAACGTCTGCTCTGCTTCCCTCATGCTATGCTGTCTGTATCAGTCAGTCAGTCCATGGAGAGGGAGGCACCACCCACAGACCAGAACAGACCAGGCCCAGAACAATGCACCTGGAAGCTCTGAACACAGTAGAGCAGCTGGGAAGTGCAGATGGGAACACACAACTGAGCCTGCGAGCTATGTGTGTCTATGTGTGTGTGTGTCTGTGTGTGTGTCTATGTGAGTGAGTGAGTGAGTGAGTGAGTGAGTGAGTGAGTGAGTGAGTGAGTGAGTGAGTGAGTGAGTGAGTGAGTGAGTGAGTGAGTGAGTGAGTGAGAGTGTTCCTGCTCCCATGCCTGCATGTGTGTGTGTGTGTGTGTGTGTGTGTGTGTGTGTGTGTGTGTGTGTGTGTGTGTGTGTGTGTGTGTGTGTGTGTGTGTGTGTGTGTGTGTGTGTGTGTGTGTATATGTGTGTGTGTGTATATGTGTGTACTGTACATGTGTGTGTGTCTGTGTGTCGGTGGCCTCACAACTTCATTAGAGAGGAGACCTTATCACCTCTTTCATTTCCATAAGGTTCATGTACAATCATCACTTATGCTCATATTCTAGGTTGCGTTGAAAGAGCAAATAATCAGGGGTAATGTTTTACAGATGTTTTGGGTGTTTTTAAGTTGATACTAAAGCCCCAAGCAGCTTCAATTCTCATATGAAAATCCATCGGTGTGTGTGTGTATGTTCCCGCTCCCATCTGTGTGTCTAGAACCAGACATGATCAGACTGAACTGTCATGAATTAAGGGGTAATATTTACAACCCTGGCTACGAGATGAGTTATGTTCCCTGCTCAGCCTAGTCACAGACTAATCACAGAGAGGGACAGAAACAGGTGCAACACGATCCACTGAACAACAATTTCACAGACAAGGTGTCTTCGAATCCTCCATTACATATCACAATATTGCTGCGTTTACACAGGCAGTCCAACTCTGGTCTTTTGCCCAATTATGGGCAAAAGATTTGATCTGATTGGTCAAAAGACCAATTATTGGCAAAAGATCAGATTTGGGCTGCCTGTGTAAACACAGCCTAAGTGACACTACTACCATGTAAAGCTGAGGCCTCACATCATAGTAAGAAGACAAGACGTTCATTTCTTTGCCCAAAGATTCCACTATCCGCCTAATTGAATCCTGTTGCATGTTCACCAAACATCCACCATTGTGTTAAACATTTAATATCAACCATGGGTGACAGCTTAATGAAGATTGGTGGAACACCGCAGCGAGGAATTTGCAAAGCCGGGTCTTATGCAATAGGAAATGAAACGTATGGGGTTTCGATGGTTGGCAGATTCTGAGTATTCGTGTGGTCTCGGGCTCCCAATCCTGTGGATGGCTTTTAATGTTTAATGGTAGCAAACGCCAACGTATGGTCACACCAGGAAATGCCTTTAAGGTGGAACATCCACCAAACATTCATCTAGAAGTGTCAAATTTCGCCAGTACTGCAGTACAAGTTGTTTGTGATATAGAGAGCTGGGACCACTCCTATTGTGAAACAAGCTTAATTTAATCAAATGAATTATAACAGCGTACCATATGTAGTAGTAATTAGGGATGCACGATATATCGGTGAACATATCGGTATCGGCCCGATGTCTAGTTTAACGCCGATGTTAAAAACCAATGTCAAAGCTACCGTGTATACCTATATAACGTAGGTATATGATGTAATGATGCCCTGTAAAATTTTGCGCTACACGTGCAACACAGCATTCCTAACCTAGCCCACAATGTCTTCTGTGTGGATCGAACAGTCAACAAGTCGAGCAGTAAGAACATTTCAGCGAGACAACTCAAAGGCGAAATCCATTAAAGCCAAGATAATGGATTTCATTGCCCTTGACAATCAACCGTTCTCTGTCGTGGGTGATGTTGGCTTTCGCTGACTGATCGAGCAGCGGTACACACTACCAAGTGCACTATTTTTCAGATGTTGCCCTACCGGAGTTACACAGTAATAGCGTCACTGCTATTAGCTTCACAACATACATACTATGGAATGCCGTTTGGGTCTTTGCGTGTCAAAAAAGATACAGTAGCACTGTCAAAGCTGTATAAAAAAGTCTGCAAACAAGCAAACACCGGCCATGAACGATGTGATTACAATACTGCATTAGTAATAAAGCATCATTTGTTCGACAGCAACTTCTGGGATAGCTAGCTTTAGCTTGGTACCTAGTTAGCACCAATACAACCAGCCTGAAAACAATGACCAGTAGAAACTGCAGTCATTTTTGTTATTCTTAGCAATGATTTAGGAATCCTTGTGAGTAAGTATTAGCTAGGTTGCCACTTGTTGTCCGCCTATTGAAAATGAACTTCAGTTCATGAAAATAAATAGCTAGCCTGCTACTTAACCCTGTTGCCCAAAGCTAACGTTATAAGCAGCCAGCTAGCTTCATCTGGCTAGTGAGGCTCGACCGGACCTGTTATGTGTTGTGAAACTAGCCACAATAAGGATTAGGCACAATAGTGGAATTTGCGGTTTGGCTTCAAAATAAAAGTATATCATTGACAGTGATACAAATGAATACAAATAGTATAATTATGCCATACTTTTATTTTGAAGGCTAACCGCAAAGTCCACTATTGTGGCTAATCCTTATTGTGGCTAGCTTCACATAGATGGATCTGACCACCATTAATCAAATAAGAACTGGCTTATAAATTAGGGTTATTTTAGATGATGACACCTAGCTAGATAGTTAGCTAGCTAACTATAGCTACTGAAACAGCGTATGTCGTTTTGCTATGTTTTTGGGAAAGAACATTGTTTGCATCCATGAGCTAACTAGCTTTTTTTTATGACCAGCACTGTAGGTGCGCGAGACTTTACCAACATCTGTCACGTTTGTCGTATGAAGGAGCGGACCAAAGTGCAGCGTGTGTATCGTTCCACATTTTATTATAACTGTGAAACTATACAAGACATACAAATAAACTAATAAACAAAACAACAAACCGTGACGAAGAGGTGCAACATACACTTACTCAAAGTAATCTCCCACAAAACCTAGTGGGAAAAACAACAACTTAAATATGATCCCCAATTAGAGACAACGATGACCAGCTGCCTCTAATTGGAGATCATCCCCCCAAAAAACAACATAGAAATACAGAAACTAGAACCCCACATAGAAATACAGAAACTAGACAAAACCCCCAACATAGAAAAAAGAAACTAGAACCAACATAGAAATAAATAAACTAGACAAAACCCCCTGTCACACCCTGACCTACTCTACCATAGAAAATAAAAGCTTTCTATGGACAGGACGTGACAGCGTCATAGCATACGTATCGATGAATCATTGTGACAAATGAAATACGAGTGATAGTGTAATCATTGTGTAATAACTATGTAAAAAATGTATGAACGCGTGAAATTATTATTATTATGTGATGTGCAGTCATATTCAGGTCCTGATTGGTCAAATAGTGTTATTTGACACGTCAAATAGTGTTATTTGACACGCAAAGACCCAAACGGTGTTCCATAGAAATCCTGGTTGAGAGTGAAATGACTGAACAAATGAACAATGAAACAGCACAGCAAGTAAGTGAAAAAAATAGGTTTTGATTATGTTTTACTGGTAATGCCAGTAATGCCAAAAATATTGGATATCGGTATCGGCCAAAAATGTCATACCGGTGCATCACTATTAGTAATTGCAGTTTAATTGCCAAAGTCTATACAGCGGTTGAATTGAGCAATAAGGGCCAGGAAGGTGAGGTATATGGCTAATACACCACGGCTAAGGGCTGTTCTTATGTACAACGCAACGCAGAGTGCCTGGATACAGCCCTGGCCATATATCACAAACCCCTGAGGTGCCTTATTGCTATTATAAACTGGTTACCAACGTAATTAGAGCAGTAAAAATAAATGTTTTGTCATACCCGTGGTATACGGTCTGATATACCACGGCTGTCATCCAATCAGCACTCAAGGCTCGAACCACCCAGTTTATAAGGGGCTGAATAGACTGTTCATTCAGGTCGCAGGCAATTTCCTCTACTGCAGTTGTATAACACATTCATAAGTGCTTATCAGACAATACCCATTATCATTGAAATAAATCAGTTGATAAAGCATAGATACAACCAAGATAAGGGTAACATCATACAAAATGATTCTAGACAAATTCCTAGTAGTATATTGAAAACACGTCAATTTCACACACCATTGCATTATAATACTTATGTATCCATTTTCACTAACAATCTATAGTATTTACAAGGGATATGTGAGAGAGCACCTCAGTTATTTTAATGGTTAGATAGATTTCCCCCCAAAAAACACTGAAATTGGCCATTATCCGATAATTACTTAATAACAATTTGGCAGTACTAATTCAGCAACTCAACAGCACTGAAAACTCTGTGTTAATGTAAGGATAGAGTGGGCGAAGGGGTCCGATAACACACACACCTGTGTGCACAGTACACATGCATGAGCGTACGCACAAACACACACTCACACACACACACACACACACACACACACACACACACACACACACACACACACACACACACACACACACACACACACACACACACACACACACACACACACACACACACACACACCGCAAACAATCACACACACTCAGTCACTCTAGCTCAATGTAAACTGTTGAGGCAATTTAAAGAAGCCTTGGCAGCCTGTTAATGGTTTGTCACAGTCTAACGGGTTTAGATCACTTACAATGGAGTGGGGGCACTAAGCCCCATAGCTCACGGTTAATTGTTCAGAACCTGATTCTCTGAGAGTTGCTGTCTGTCTGAGGAGGGGCCCATTAGAGTCGTCCTGCGGCCGTGACAAAGGCCATTGCCTGACTTTATGAGGACAGAGCTGCTGTTGCTACAGCGGTCAACAAGCAGGGAGATGAGGGACATTCAGGACTGCTAGGGGGAATAATACATTGTGATCCGGCGACATCAGGATTAACAGGCCACGGCAAGTGACTACAATGTGCATCGGACAAAAATGGGCCAAGTAGCTGACTAATAAGACTACTAAACAAGCTATCAAATGAATAAGGCCTTAGAAAAATAAAAAAATATATAATCTCAATAGCAAAGAAAAGAGCCCTCTAATGACGCAGTCATGCCTGAAAAGCTTTCCTGAATGGCTACATGTTCGGAAAACTTGACCCAGAATATGTTTGACAATTTCCTTTTAATTAGACCTTGAAGACAAGACTAATTTCAACTGCCATCCAGAGAGCTACATTAATTACTGTGACAAAGTCCATTCTAGGCGACGATGAATCACAGCAGCATGTTGGGGGAAACACAGGCTCCATTCAGAATAACTGATAAAACACAGTCACACGAAATGTAAGCTACAGTAAGTCTTAAAAAAACTCCCAATGAATTTAATTGAATTACTAACCCCGCCTCAATCTCTGACCCCCAAACCCCTGGTTTCTGTCTCTGTCTCTGGGTCTCTCTCTAGGTCTCGCTTTGTCTCTCTCTCTCTTTAATACCACAGTCCCCCTCTCTCCCTCTCCCTCTAACTTCCCATCCCTCCCTCCCTCCATCTCTCTCTCTCTCTCCCTCTCTCGCTATGCCTCCCCCTCTCTCTCATTCCCTCTGTCCCTCATGGGTCCACTCTGGTCTCTCCTGCTGGGTGATTCACAGATGGTCTGGGCTTGGCTGGAGCAGGGCAGGCAGGCGGCCCGTTCCACGGACTCGCTGCTCACAACAGAGGCAGGCAGGTCATTTATTCTGCTTAATGACTGTGTCATCTGTCAGCCTTTATAAACAAGTGTTTGTGAGTTATGGGCAATTTAGCTAATCACAACACTGAGGGATGTGCCAAAGACCAAGAGGCCTCACAGAAGTGACAGCACGTCGGGTTGCGGCTGAGCACCAAGCCACACCTAAGGCGGATCCCTGTGACTTACAGTTGAAGTCGGAGGTTTACATACACTTAGGTTGGAGTCATTAAAACTCGTTTTTCAACCACTCCACAAATGTCTTGTTTACAAACTATAGTTTTGGCAAGTCGGATAGGACATCTACTTTGTGCATGAAACAAGTAATTTTTTCAACAATTGTTTACAGACAGATTATTTCACTTATAATTCACTGTATCACAATTCCAGTGGGTCAGAAGTTTACATACGCTATAGAAAATGTGTGGGCAGAACTGAAAAAGTGTGTGCGAGTAAGGAGGCCTACAAACCTGACTCAGTTACACCAGCTCTGTCAGGAGGAATGGGCCAAAATTCACCCAACTTATTGTGGGTGTCACGTCCTGACCAGTATTAGGGATTATTTGTTATTGTAGTTTGGTCAGGACGTGGCAGAGAGTATTTGTTTTGTGGTTCGGGCTGGTGGTTTGTTTAGTAGGGTATTTGATTTATGTATTCCGGGGGTTTTTGGGCACTGTTCTGTGTTAGTGTATTTCTATGTTCTGTCTAGTCTTTTGTATTTCTATGTTTTGTTAATTGGGGTTGGACTCTCAATTGGAGGCAGGTGTTTTCTAGTTGCCTCTGATTGAGAGTCCTATATATATGTATGTGTTTGTTGAGTGCTTTGTGGGAGATTGTTCTGTGTATAGCCTTGTGCCTTACCAGCCTGTGAATAGTCGTTGTGTATGTGTTTATTTTGGTTCTCCTTCTTGTCCGAATATAATAAAGAAGATGAGTGCACATTTCCCCGCTGCATTTTGGTCTATATCCGACGACAGCCGTTACAGTGGGAAGCTTGTGGAAGGCAACCCGAAACGTTTGACCCAAGTTAAACAATTTAAAGGCAATGCTACCAAATACTAATTGAGTGTATGTAAACTTCTGACCCACTGGGAATGTGATGAAAGAAATAAAAGCTGAAATAAATAATTCTCTCTACTATTATTCTGACATTTCACATTCTTAAATTAAAATGGTGATCCTAACTGGCCTAAGACAAGGAATGTTTACTAGAATTAAATGTCAGGAATTGCGAAAAACTGAGTTTAAATGTATTTGGCTAAGGTGTATGTAAACTTCCAACTTCAACTGTATGTGACCTTCTGCCTCTATACTAATGACAACATGGGCTATTTTCTGACAACCAAGAGGTTGATTTCCAGTGTGAGAAGGGAGCATTGCAGGACAACTAGGATAATTAGATACTTACAGCATACCATATAATGGCCCTTTCTCTCGCTCTTTTTCTCTGAAATCCTGAATTCTCTGCCATCAGATGAGCAGGTTTGTATTGACAGAATCATTGGCCGGTGTGCTTGGCAAGTGTAATGAAATAACAACTCGAGTGTGTGCTCCCATGGACCCCGAGATTTAATAGAAAGGTTCAGATGTGTATGTCCTCAGATGAAGGAAAGATTACAAATTATAATGTTTTAATTTTCAAAAAAATGTCTGTTGTAGTCTATGCCTTGTATAATTGAAATTCTCCTAGCATCCTAATTCGATCACTCTTTTGTTGCTGAGAACTTGTGGTGTATTTAAGGTTGAAAAAAACATAAAACGTTTGAAATTGCCACTTTAAAATGTCCAACTTGATTTACCCTAATGAAAAATGTATAACCCCCTATTTTTTTTACTTGAATTATAATCCACATAACACTTCACATTCCCTGTTGCTGTAGGATTATTTTCTTGCTGTAGCAAACTGGCTTAAATTAAGATCCTGCATCTGTACAGAGCTGGCAGGTCAGCCAATAGCACACAATTCCACAGGCATTGGCTTTTTGTTCTCTGAGAGAATTGTTGGAGCATGTGTCTGTGTATACTGTATGTATGTGTGTGTGCTTTTGTGTGTGTGCGCGCATGCACAATGTATGAGTAGAGAAGAGCTCTGCTACAGTATCCTATGTGTCAACACAATGTGGACAGGCCTGAAGGCCCACATTCAACAAGTTCTCCCATGTACATATCCTATCACAACATATCATTGGCCTCTGGTTCAGTAATCAGTAAAGAGGGCTTTAGTCACAAACACATAGAGTGCACACACAAATATACTGCTCAAAAAAATAAAGGGAACACTTAAACAACACAATGTAACTCCAAGTCAATCACACTTATGTGAAATCAAACTGTCCACTTAGGAAGCAACACTGATTGACAATACATTTCACATGCTGTTGTGCAAATGGAATAGACAACAGGTGGAAATTATAGGCAATTAGCAAGACACCCCCAATAAAGGAGTGGTTCTGCAGGTGGAGACCACAGACCACTTCTCAGTTCCTATGCTTCCTGGCTGATGTTTTGGTCACTTTTGAATGCTGGCGGTGCTTTCACTCTAGTGGTAGCATGAGACGGAGTCTACAACCCACACAAGTGGCTCAGGTAGTGCAGCTCATCCAGGACGGCACATCAATGCGAGCTGTGGCAAGAAGGTTTGCTGTGTCTGTCAGCGTAGTGTCCAGAGCATGGAGGCGCTACCAGGAGACAGGCCAGTACATCAGGAGATGTGGAGGAGGCCGTAGGAGGGCAACAACCCAGCAGCAGGACCGCTACCTCCGCCTTTGTGCAAGGAGGAGCACTGCCAGAGCCCTGCAAAATGACCTCCAGCAGGCCACAAATGTGCATGTGTCTGCTCAAACGGTCAGAAACAGACTCCATGAGGGTGGTATGAGGGCCCGACGTCCACAGGTGGGGGTTGTGCTTACAGCCCAACACCGTGCAGGACGTTTGATTGAGAACACCAAGATTGGCAAATTCGCCACTGGCGCCCTGTGCTCTTCACAGATGAAAGCAGGTTCACACTGAGCACATGTGACAGACGTGACAGAGTCTGGAGATGCCGTGGAGAACATTCTGCTGCCTGCAACATCCTCCAGCATGACCGGTTTGGAGGTGGGACAGTCATGGTGTGGGGTGGCATTTCTTTGGGGGGCCGCACAGCCCTCCATGTGCTCGCCAGAGGTAGCCTGACTGCCATTAGGTACCGAGATGAGATCCTCAGACCCCTTGTGAGACCATATGCTGGTGCGGTTGGCCCTGGGTTCCTCCTAATGCAAGACAATGCTAGACCTCATGTGGCTGGAGTGTGCCAGCAGTTCCTGCAAGAGGAAGGCATTGATGCTATGGACTGGCCCGCCCGTTCCTCAGACCTGAATCCTATTGAGCACATCTGGGACATCATGTCTCGCTCCATTCACCAACGCCACGTTGCACCACAGACTGTCCAGGAGTTGGCGGATGCATTAGTCCAGGTCTGGGAGGAGATCCCTCAGGAGACCATCCGCCACCTCATCAGGAGCATGCCCAGACGTTGTAGGGAGGTCATTCAGGCACGTGGAGGCCACACACACTACTGAGCCTCATTTTGACTTATTTTAAGGACATTACATCAAAGTTGGATCAGCCTGTAGTGTGGTTTTCCACTTTAATTTTGAGTGTGACTCCAAATCCAGACCTCCATGGGTTGATAAATTGGATTTCCATTGATTATTTTTGTGTGATTTTGTTGTCAGCACATTCAACTATGTAAAGAAAAAAGTATTTAATAAGATTATTTCATTCATTCAGATCTAGGATGTGTTATTTTAGTGTTCCCTTTATTTTTTTGAGCAGTGTATATTGAAAGGTTTCTGGTTTGCTCAGATAAATTATTAAATGTCTTTATTACTCTGAATCGAAATGTTATTTTGCCTATTTCTCTTTTCTGTCTGGATAACACATAGATTGTGGACAATCTGTTCCTAGTATTGACTGAATGTCTGTCTCTTACCAACTGAATACTGTTGTGAATGGAGTTTGGCCGTGTACATTGTGAAATAAAATAAGCATGTTTATTTCAATTATCTTATTGATTAATGACCACCCAAGAGCATTGAGCATGACTACAACAGAAGGACCATATCTCCAACTTAAAACAATCCTTGCTGTATTGTTCTGTTCAATCTGCAGCCTCTTAGTTTGACTTGCTGATGAATCTCCCCAGACCACAGAACAGTAGTTCACCTGACATCCAATTAATGCTTGGGTTGTTTGTTTAAGAATCTTTCCCGGGAAATATTCTGATCATGCATGCAGTTAATTATTATTATTGGGTTTTTTTTAACATATTTACATACAGTTATTTGAGACAATTATGCTCAGCAGTTGTCTAGCTGCACCCCTAGTAGTTTGGTTTCTGCCACTTCCTCAATTTGTACTTCCTCAATACTTAATTGCATCCTATATTGTGTTGGCCTTTTCCTGGTGGAACAGACCAACATAACCTTGGTTTTCTTGGCGTTCAAAAATAGTTTGTTATGGCAAACCCACTCCCTGATATTTCCCAGATCTACTTGTCGAGCTTGCTGTACTTGTTGAACCGATTGTCTTGCTGTATAAATTGTAGTATCATCAGCAAATATAGTAGCTTGAGTTTCAGATAACGCATAAGGCAGGTCGCTGGAATATATTAAGTAAAGAAGTGGCTCAAGGCAGCTGCCCTGCAGTATTCCGCAGTTTAAGGGGAGGGGAAGAAAACAACCCATTGATATAGGTGGACTTTTTCCTGTCAGTTAGATATGACTGTACCAAATTCAACGCTGCCTCTTTAAACCCATAATGCAATCATTTTATCAACATTATTTCATGATCCACTAAATCAAATACTGCACTGAAATCTAAAAATATTACACCAACAAACCTGGCATTATCGATAGCATTGAGCCACTGGTCTGTCATGTCAACCAATGCAGTGTTAGTGGAATGTTTTTGTGATAAGCATGATGATTGGCTGTGATCAAATCATTCTTTTCCATATACTTCCATATTTGTCTACTCACAATACCCTCCAATATCTTACTGAGTGAACGGAGTAGACTGATTGGTCAACTATTGGCAAGAGTAATGGGTTCTTTCTGTCTTTTGGGAATGGGCACAGTTTAGCATGCTTCCATACATTTCCCCTTTTCCAGTGACCAATTAAATACGTATTTCAGTGGAGTTGCAATCTGGGGAGCAGCACAGCAAAGTAAAAAATAGTTCATAATTTCATAACCTGCAGATTTACCATTGGGTAATGACTTCAATAGGTTTAACACCTCCTCTACCGACACCAATGGTAGACTAAAAGAGCAGTTTCTTTTGCTCATAATTTGATCATCAATCCATTGGACAATAGCTTGTTGGGAAGAATGGGTGTTTACATTATCTCTCAATAAATTATTTTTCTTTGTAAAAAAATAATGTATAAATGATTGGCAGGTTTTGTTATTGTTCTCCCGTCAACCTCCACACTGGATGGGCATGATGAGATATATGTACCAAGTAAGCCCTTAACTGTATTCCATACCTTTTTAAATCATTTTTACAATCAATAAAAGCATTTTAGTAAAATATAGTTTATTTTATTGCGATTTAATTTCACTGCATAATTACAGTGTTCATCAATTAATGCTCATGAGAAGTGATGTGATACCATCGTTTACTCCCTTCACAACAAAATGGAAGGTTCCCGATTAGAGATAATGTAATGTTAGCTGGACTAGCTATATTTGCTAAGTTAGCTGACGTTACAGTCCTGTAATGAACTCGGAAAGCCATCAGCTAAATAATATAGATAGATATCTTTTGGCTACACACTGTCATTCAATTTAGCCTATGCCATGGTAGTCACTGCTAGAGTGGTAGCTACTTCAGCAGAGTAAACATGTTTTTCTATTCGTTCTACCTTTGACTAACGTTAGCTAATGTAAGCTAGCTAAGAGTAACTCAATCTGGTAGCCATCTATTCCACCCTTGTCTGGAAATAACTCTATTACTAAAAACAGAATTGTCGATATAGTTAACTCCCTCTCGGTGTGTTGGTAATAATGATGAATGTGGGTAAATTGTCTATGGTTGGTTAGTTGATTCTCAGCTGGATAGAAATTGTGTGACGCTTATTCGCTAACAGCAAGCTGACAATATTAAAATGTCCGTGTTAGGTCTGCAAAGCTAGCCAGTCTATCAGAGATCAATACAATTAGTGTGGTGGTAAAACTGTGTATTGTTGTGTGTTTTGTTATAGATTGTACATACTCTGATTCCACCAGTATGTGTTTCCAACCCCAAGCTCTGCACAAGGTGAAGGTAAGTTGGCAAAAAAAACTTTCAAGCTGATGGCTAAGATACTAAATTTACAGTAAGCATGGCATGAACATGAATTGGGTAGTGTTTATATAGGTTTGTGTTATGGGGTTACATGTTGTAAGATGTAGTCTGAGGACCACGGAGTACCTTCCAGACCATGTAATCAATTTATTCTACCCCTTTTCTATTTTTACCTTTTCTCTTTGTAAAACTCAGGTTATCCTTTCACAGGCCCTGCTGGAAAATAACCCATAGTGGCGGCATTTTGGGTACTCGATCATGAGGGATTGGACACACCTTGCTGTTGTGGAGCACAACAAGATTGTGGGACAAAAATGAGCAAGAGACACATAAAATCAAGACAACAGTAATGACACAACCACCTCAAGCAGCTCACAATGTCAGTCATTGTCCCTAAACAATACACTAGTCTGTGTCTAAACACTTAGGTCCCAATCGATTACCTTTACCAACAAATGTGTGTTGCCCTAGGTCCCTTCCACAAAAAGTCTAAAATGGTAACACCAAAACCATGTCTTTCCAGGCGACGTCCAGTACCAGCAAATCTTCTTCCAATTGTCCAAACAGTCTGCCACAAACACTGTGCTTCCACAGCACACCATTGCCAGTGTACCGAAGCCGGATAAAGGGCCATAAAATAAATATCGATCTTTTCGATCAAACCTCAAATCAATCCTCAAAATGTGTCTGCCTTTATGGATTCACAGAATATATACAGGGCTCTGTAGCATCAAGCAGATGTTAGATATTCTGATACTGTATATCCAAATAATGTTTATATGTCTAAATCTACAGTGGAGTGTACAATATTTAATGCAAATTCAAAAATAACCGAATATTTAACAAGAATGTTATATGGTAAAAATATACAGTGTGTCTCAGGTGTAGTAAAGTGTGGAGAACTGTCGATACAGATTGTTACAACAGATAATGTGATTTAAACAAAGATTTTTGGTATCCTTTACTGGAATTTACAGGATACTGTAGGTACTGTTTGGTGTAGCACAAAGAATTTTTTTACCAACCTTAGCTTGGCGATCCTGCCTTGATTTATGGAAACGGGAGTCTCAATGTCCGTGTCCAGTTGCAGGCTGTCCGTTTAAATTTAGGAAATGCTCCATTATTAAAATAAATACTTTATTTCTCCATGAAGTAATCCAACAGTGTACGCCGCCATCTTATTTATTTCAAGTCTTCTCTCATTGATCGAGACAGGTGTCTGTCATCATGGCATGCAGCACTTTGGGGTGGACACTCACCTGACACTCACCACCTCACCTCAATGAGAGAAGACTTGAAATAGACAAGATGGCAGCGTACACATTGTTGAATTACTTCATGAAGCAAAATAATGTGTATTTACTCAATTCAAACTGACCACCTGCAACTGTACACAGACATTTTATGAGACTCCTGTTTCCACGAATCGAGGCCAAGACAGCATTGCCAAGTTAAGGTTGGTCAATCTTCGAATTTGTGTTGATGAGAGGAATCACTTGAAGCCACTGTGGTCTGGTCAGTTCTTTCAGTTTTGCGCTAAGGATTGTATTGTTAGTGTCTGCTTCCCTTTCAAAAAAGCCTGCCTTAGGGAAAGGACGGTGCCAGAGCACAAAGCACCACCCCACACGAGTAGTCTTTCATCTTGTATATTTAGCAATGAATCTGCTGATAGGAACATCGCTGAAAGACGACCTATTGAACAAGGACAACCATATCTACACGGACAAAAACGTATAGTGCGATAAGTATAACATAGAGCCTTTGGAAATGTCACAAAGCAGTACTACATTTAGATTCCCCCATGGTGAAATTCCCCTTTAATTCATTTGTAAACATTTCTCAAAACGTAATTACACTTTGACATTATGGGGAATTGTGTGTAGGCCAGCGCAACTAAATCTATTTAATACATTTTAAATTCAGGCTGTAACACAACAAAATGTGGAAAAAGTTAAGAGGTTTGAATACTTTCTGAAAGGGGGATACCTAGTCAGCTGTAGAACTGAATGCCTTCAACTGAAATGTGTCTTCCGCATTTGACCCAACCACTCTGAATCGAAGAGGTGCGGGGGGGGGGGGGTTGCCTTAATCGACATCCACGTCTTCGGCGCCCGGGGAACAGTACATCAAGTGTGTGTCCCAAATGACACCCTGACTTTCGGTTACGTCTTCGGCACCCGGAGAACAGTGGGTTAACTGCCTTGCTCAGTGGCAGAACTACAGATTTGTACCTTGTCAGCTCAGGGATTCGATCCAGCAAACTTTCGGTTACTGGCCCAACGCTAACCACAAGGCACTCTATATGTATATATCTACCTCAATTACTTCGGATCCCTGTACATTGACTCGGTACTGTTACCCTGTGTATATAGCCAAGTTATCGTTAGTCATTGTGTATTTATTCATTGTGTTATAATTTGTTTATATTATTTTACTCTCTGCGTTGTTGGGAAGGGCCCGTAACTAAGCATTTCACTGTTAGTCTACACCTGTTGTTTACAAAGCATGTTACAAATACAATTTGATTTGATTGATTTGATAGTAGCTCCATGAATGGTGGTGCAATTAGCACAAGCTTGACTGCACAATTGTAATCAGCTGACAAGATTGTGTTAATGCAATGAGGCCAGTTAACCAGTCAAGGCGTTCAAGAGAGACAAATAGTTGCATGAACATGATGATCCAGTCCAGCCTGACCAGCTCTGGGAGGGCCATGTTGTCACTAACAGTTTGATAGTCTAGCAGTTAGGAGAAACACACGATCCTCATCACATTGCGAACATTACAAACATCTGGCAATGGTAAAATTGTAAAAAATCTAAACACACCAGTCTGGAACCACACCACCACACAAAAACAAAAACAGGTCCTTGTGTTTCAAACTAAAATGTAGATTTTCCATGAGAGGACAGTTATGCAATTCTGACATTAAGCAGAAGATGACATTAATCATGGTCTTGTCCTCAGTGAATAAAGGCACTATGTAGAGCCACATTCATATCAGTGAGCCTTGACTTGGGTTGCGTCTCAAATGGAATCTTATTACCTATAAGATCTTATTACCTTTCGACCAGGGCCCATAAGGCTCTGGTAAAAAGTAGTGCACTATAGTGAATAGGGTGTCAATTGGGACACACCCTTGATGTACTGGGTAGCCATAGGAAGCTGAAGAAATGGCACTCTAAAATAACCTGCAGATCAAGTGTTCATCTTTGTACATATGCACTTTCAACATCCTCTAGGTGATCTGGCATGTGCATGCAATTCAATAGGGTGTCCAATCAAAAACACGTATTTTGACCAATGGTTAAAACAATATGTTTATTGTGTAGATACTCCTCTAAGAAATGTATCGATCATAATCTGTTCAAAAGTAAGAGTTTTTACCCTTGTAGGATGGTCAAAATTAGGGTGACTAAATCAATAGAGGCCAGAGAAAAAAAGTGGTCAAAAATCTGGAAAATAGCATTACGCCAGCTAGGCTGGATGCTGTGAGAGAATTAAGACTAACTGTCATCTTTTGTCTCGATTCCTGAGGACATAAAACAATATAGAGGTAAGATAGATATTTATTTTGAGACATGACATGTAGTATTTTCATATTTCAGTATAGGCTTCTCATATTAATGTGAAATTCCTGTTATTTTTTGAAGAGTTATCACAAAAACAAGCGTATCTCTGTGAAATTTCTCACAAAAACAAGCGTATATCTGTGAAATTTCTCACAAAAACAAGCATATCTCTGTGAATTTATCTAAATTACCCTCTTTATGCCTTTTTTTGTTGTTGCCCATAACAGAAGGGACATAATCGCAAACAAGAATTACATCAGCTATTACATATGCATTATTCCAAACCACAGCTATAAGGGGAAGATAAATAATTCCACAAATGCAATAAACCACTGAGGAATTGGCGCATTAACACGTATAGAATGAAGGAATGAAAGAAGGAGAAAGAGAATGACAGAATAAACAGAGTGAAAATATTAACGGAGAAAAAAATAGAAGGGGGAAAGGAGTGGGGAGGAGGAGGACTTAATCGGCTATGATTATTTGAAATGTCACTAAAAGGTCACCATTAATGTTACAAGGGAAATACAACCATTTGTGACCTTGTCCTGTGTGTAAACTGTGTTATTGCCATCTATACATGTCTTATAAACTCATTACCAAAGGGACAAGGAGGATCATTTTATTCCATTTGGACACCAGACGGAACAAGGAACATGGAATGCTTCTTTTACTTTAGCTGTGTTCGAATACTCTTAATAACCGCACTAACTGTACTTACTAACCGCACTAACTGTACTTAATGTACTACTGTACAATCAACTTCCAGTAGACAGGTGAAGCGCAAGTACGCTCAACTGAAATGATACCGTTTGTTTACAGTATAATACAATTAACTAATATTATATAGTATGTAGTATATACTCATTAAGTATGTAGTATACAGTATGTTAGTATGGGTATTCAAACACAGCTTATGTCTTTGTATTTTTCAAATAAATTCTCTACAGACCCGAAAATCCATTGAGCAAAACACAGCTAAACTCAAGTACACTAGCTAGACTCCAGGCTGAATCCCAAATGCCACTCTATTCCCTATATAGTGCACTGCTTTTGACCAGGGCCCATAGCGCTTTGGTCAAAAGTAGTGCACTATATAGGGGATAGGGTGGGATTTGGTACGTACACTAGCTGCTAGAGCAACCTTCCCAGCCAGCCTCTGAAGAACCCAATAACACAATGTGCACTTTTTCAGCGATCATTAGGTTGTCAAGTTTTATTACACTCAAGCACCCGAAGGCCGGTCAATTTGCTGTGACCATTACCTGTACTGGTTAAGTGTTTGTTTAATGGTACACCAGAGGACTGCATGTGACATATGAGATAGAATACAGATGGAAGGCCTGTGGTGCTTGGCAATGGCATCCTTCATTCAACACAACTCATGCGTCTCCTCAGTCATCGCTCCGGCAGATCACATCTCCTTCGCTCTTTCTCTCTTCCGACTTCCTCTGGTTCTGCTTTGTCATAATCCCATGTCTCCTCAGGGACATCCATCCCATATTAAAAGTGGAAATGTATCCGCTTCCATTGTAATTAGAAAACCACTGGAGGCACAGGCGCTTGATCTCGGCTGGATCTGAGCGCCTCTCGTTATTTACTTGCCTCGCTCATCCGAGGGGACAGAGAGAGAGGCAGAGGTATCGGTTCTGTTTTTCATCCACTTTTAAAAAAAAGTATTTGCATGTAATTTGCTTAAAAACACAATGGCTGGGAGGGGGGGGGGGGGGGGGGGGGGGGGTTAGGATATGAGTCAACGAAAGACCATGAGAAAATACACAAACCTTGAAGGATGGAGGCATGCTTTGTTTGCTAGGATCTGTCTGGCATAAACAGTTCTAGGCGTTGCGAAACCTCCAATGGGTCCAAAGTGGTGACTTGTCTTGTAGATGTTGCATGGCGGGGGAGGGACAAAAAACTAACAACCACTAAGAAAACATCCGGCCTGGTTTCCCGTAAAAACAGCCCAGTAAAAGTGTGCGTCTGCGTGGTGTGGGAGTTGGTTTGAGGACAAGCCAGCCTTTGATGTATCCAGGGCTCAGATGGAAGTGAAACAGGTTAGCGGGGGACTGAGATCCACCAGCAGGGCGTGTCCAAGCATCCTACACAAACACTGAGGTCCACATGACGACCAGATGAGTCTAGGGTGTGTCCGTTTCTTTGTGAATCAGGTCCAGAATTGTATATACCAGATTCAGACACAGACAGTCACCACCCCTAGCCAGGTTCCAGAGCTGTTTGTCCTGTCTTGCCAACTTCTATGGTTATTGTCGGCAAGACAGCACAAACAGATCTGGGACCAGGCTAAATGACCCCTGCTCTAGTCAATAGGAGACATTCCTCAGGGATATGGCTGGGGAACATGCTGTACTGTACCAAAGCTATGTCACTCCGCACATAAACACAACTGACATGACCATAATCGTAACCAAAGCCATTGCTTGTTTCATTCATTCTTTAAGGAATGTTCATTTTTTATAGACGGGCTGTGGTTACGATTGTCACGAAAATGTCACGAAAATGATGTGCGTGCATTGATGTGGCCGGAAGCCGTGCTTTGCTATGATTTTGAACGGTCAGATAGCTAGTTGTATCTTGTTCTTGATACCATGTGTTGTTTTGAGGTGTTTTGAATTATTTCACGTCAATGATAATATGGCTCAAATTCGCTAGCTAGCTAACCAACAACAGTAATGATATATTTGGGAGACAGTGCTAGAGTCAAATTGTGCAGCAGCATGTGTTGTTATTGTTAACACACTGAACTAAATCTAAGGTTCATTGAACCAGCATTTTATTAACACAGTGGTAACATCAGAGAATGGTATGCAACATGAAACAAAATGGAGACTGATGGTTATCATCTACTACGCTACAGTACGTTCAATCAGTCCTTCACTATTCACACGCAAGTACTCCACGGAGGTCTCTCCATGTTAGTGAATACAGGGGATCTGAGAGACGCATGGAAGGTGAGGGGGGCTTCAGAATGTTTGTTCGCGTTGGTAGGATTAGCCACATGTGTTGCCCACTACACACTGTATGTCAGTGTGAGAACAGATACACATTCATTTCCCATTGAAGCTACAGTTCACAGCTGTAGAGGGAGGGAGGTAAAGGGAGAGGGGGAGAGAGTAGAAAGTAAAGAGAATGAGAGAGAGGCAGGAGTGACAGAGTGGGAAAGCGGAAGAGTGTGGAAAGGTGGAGAGAGGGAAAGGGAGACGTGAGAGGGCGAGGGAGAGTGCAAAGTGAGCATAGCTGTACAGTATGTGTTTGAGAGTACTCACTGCTGGCTGTTCCTGGCAGTAAGCGTAGCTGGTGTGGTGATGGAGGTGGGCTGGGTACTGCAGGCGGCGCGGGGGTAGGAGACGGAGTGGCCACTACAGGCCCCCTGTACACTGCTGTTCCATTGGGAGCTAAAGCTTGCTGGGCTCATGGCCGTCTTACTGCTGTGGTATCCTCTCACTGCTGCACTGGGCTGAGGGAGGGGGGGGGCAAATGTTAATATAATACTAATAATATAAGAATATAACATAATATATGCCATTTATGCCACGCTTCCATCCAAAGGGAGTTACAATAGCGTGTGCATACATTTTCGTATGGGTGGCCCCAGCGGGAGTTAAACCCACACGATCATGGCATTGCAAGGGTCATGATCTACCAACTGAGCCTCACAGGGCCAATGCATCACTACAAGTTGCCCTCTCTCTCCATGCAAACCCTCACAGCCGGGAGCCCACACATTTACCTGAAACCATCGCGGAAGGAGAGAGGAGGGGGCTGTTGATGAAAATTCTCCATTCCGGGGATTCTGGAACGTTCTCACTTTCTATTTCCCGCTCCCATTTGTTGCTGAGCAGCTGTTGACAAACACCCCTCCCAACCCACCAGTCACGGTCTAGATGTGTTCTTGCTAGAAATGTGCCGATGGGTTTGATATGATGCTTGGATTAGAGTCTGGCAACGTGCAGCCCGTTTGGCATGATGTGTGGGTATTAGCAGGGCACAGGAGCCACTGCGGTAAAACTTGCTGACAGGCAAAGTTTACACTGCTCTAAGAGGGATGCCTGTAGCCTGCTATGACTACAGAGGCTGGTCTTTGACTTACACACTGAAAGAGATGAAATGACAAAATTAGAGATGGAAAGAGTGATAAATAAAATAAAAGACTAACAGAGAACAATATCTGTGAGTTATGATGACATCCCACAACTATTCAATCAATTTACTACAGGCATTTTTATTCAAATTCCACTCTGCAGTCATGTCTACAGATTATGTTTATGACAGAGGGAATTATTATTTGTGAAATAAGAGGATCAAACATGAAGAGCCATATTTTAGTTCAGTGTATCTGTGAGGCATACGAAGTAAAACCCCCTCAGATGAACTGCAGCTATACAGTCTGTGCCTACGGAAAGTATTCAGACCCCTTGACCACATTTTGTTACCTTACAGCCTTTTTCTGAAATGTATTAAATAAATACAAATCCTAATCAATCTACACACAATACCCCATAATGACAATGTGAAAACAGGTTTTTAGAAAGTTTTGCAAATTTATAAAAAAACAAAAACAGAAATACCTTATTTTTATTCAGACTCGAAATTAAGCTCAGGTGCATCCTGTTTCCATTGATCATCCTTGAGATGTTTCTACAACTTGATTGGAGTCTAGCTGTGGTAAATTCAATTGATTGGACATGATTTGGAAAGGCACACCCCTGTCTATATAAGGTCCCACAGTTGACAGTGCATGTCAGAGCAAAAACCAAGCCATGAGGTCGAAGGAATTGTCCACAGAGCTCTGAGACAGGATTGTGTCAAGGTACAGATCTGGAGAAGGGAACCAAAACATTTCTGCAGCATTGAAGGACCCAAGAACACAGTGGCCTCCATAATTTTTAATGGAAAAAGTTTGGAACCTCCAAGACTTTTCCTAGAGCTGGCCGCCCGGCCAAACTGAGCAATCGGTGGAGAAGGGCCTTGGTCAAGGAGGTGACCACTCTGACAGAGCTCTAGAGTTCCTCTGTGGAGATGGGAGAAACTTCCAGAAGGACAACCATCTCTGCAGCACTCCAACAATCAGGCCTTTATGGTAGAGTGGCCAGACGGAAGCCACTCCTCAGTAAAAGACACATGACAGCCCGCTTGGAGTTTGCCAAAAGGCACCTGAAGACTCTCAGACCATGAGGAACAAGATTCCGTGGTCTGATGAAATCAAGATTGAATTCTTTGACCTGAATACCAAGCGTCCCATCTGGAGGAAACCTGGCACCATCACTAGGGTGAAGCATGGTGTTGGCAGCATCATGCTGTGGGGATGTTTTGCAGCAGCATGAACTGGGAGACTAGTCAGAATCAAGGCAAAGATGAACGGAGCAAAGTACAGAGAGATCCTTGATGAAAACCTGCTCCAGAGCGCTCAGGACCTCAGACTGGGACAAAGGTTCACCTTCCAACTGGACAACGACCCTAAGCACACAGCCAAGACAACGCAGGAGTGGCTTCGGGACAAGTCTCTGAATGTCCTTGAGTGGCCCAGCCAGTGCCCGGATTTGAACCCGATCAAACATCTCTGGAGAGACCTGAAAATAGATGTGCAGCAATGCTCCTCATCCAACCTGACAGAGTTTGAGAAGATCTGCAGAGAAGAATGGGAGAAACTCCCCAAATACAGCTATGCCAAGCTTGTAGCGTCATACCCAAGAAGACTCAATGCTGTAATCGCTGCCAAAGGTGTTAAAGCAAAGTACTGATTAATGGGTCTGAATACTTATGTAAATGTGATATTTCAGTTTTTAATTTTTAATAAATTACCCAAAAATTCTAAAACCCTGTTTTTGGTTTTTCACTGTGGGTATTGCGTGTAGATTGATGAGGAATCTATTTATTTTTTTATACATTTTTGAATAAGGCTGAAAAGATCAAGAGGTCTGAATACTTTCCGAAGGCAACGTACATCATGGCCAAACATTAACAGTGTCACGCCCTGACCGTAGAGAGCCCTTTTATTTCTCAATTTGGTTAGATCAGGGTGTGATTTGGGAGGGCATTCTAGATGTTCTATTTCTTTGTTGGCCGGGTATGATTCCCAATCAGAGGCAGCTGTCTATCGTTGTCTCTGATTGGGGATCATACTTAGGCAGCCCTTTTCCCACCTGTGATTGTGGGATCTTGTTTTGGTACTGAGCTTATGCCCTACTGAACGTTATGTTTTCGTTTTGTATTTATTTTGTTTTTTGTTTCGGTGTTCATCTAATAAATATGATGTACGCTTACCACGTTGCATCTTGGTCTCCTTCTTACGACGAACGTAACAAACAGTCTTGTTTATGCATATGTTAGATTTTCACAGGGGTCAGGGGTCGCCTCACTGGGGGGAGACTCTAGATGGATGCAATCTGGCCACACAGCTGTGCTCCCAAACCCATCTAGTTTGCTGGGTCGCAGAGTTGACCGGTGGGAAAAAGGTCAGAGTTCATCTAAATAAATAGGATCCGAAGCGACAGGTTTACAGTGTGCGCTAAGAGCCGGTTCCCCCCGAAAGCAGGATAAATGCATTTCTACTGTGTCGGTCTATGAAGTGGCCTTAATGCTTTATGAAAACACATAGAAATACTGTAGAGGGGGTGTTCGTCAATGAGTCAATACTAGCTGTGTGGGCAAGAGCTAGCATTGAACACACATTTATTGCTGCAGTGAAGTATGCATCAATGGCGAGAACTAAAGTGCAGTATCAAGAGCAGCCATGACTTTTATACAGCCATTCCAACAGCCATAATCAGAAGAGTAGCATTAAGAGCAACCCAAAGCTTTCGTACATTAATCGCAATGGCCAACACTTTAAGGGCAGTATTCACTAGTTCGTAGAGTTTATGTTCTGCCTAGAGCTAAGCAGCCATGTTCATTAGGCGTATAAATTAAGACAATTGAGGCAGAGGCATATTGAGGCAGAGCTCATGTTCCAATGCAGAGGTATTTGTCCAGGCCAATAACTCTCTGGGGAGAGATATGTTTTATATATACTGAACAAAAATATAAACGCAACATGTAAAGTCCCATGTTTCATGAGCTGAAATAAAAGATCCCAGAAATTTTCCATACGCACAAAAACGTTTTTCTTTAAAATTTTGTGCACAATTTTGTTTACATCCCTGTTAGTGAGCATTTCTCCTTTGCCAAGACAGTCCATCCACCTGACAGTTGTGGCATATGAAGAGGGTGATTAAACAGCATGATCATTACACAGGTGCACTTTGCTCTGGGGACAATAAAAGGCCACTCTAAAATGTGCAGTTTTGTTACACAACACAATGCCACAAACTCAAGTTTTGAGGGAGCGTGCAATTGGCATGCTGACTGCAGGAATGTCCACCAGAGCCAATGCCAGAGAATTGAATGTTCATTTCTCTACCAATGTCCTTTTAGAGAATTTGGCAGTACGTCCAACCGGCCTCACAACCGCAGACCACCTGGACCTCCACATCAAGCTTCTTCACCATCGTCTGAGACCAGCCACCTGGACAGCTGATGAAACTGAGCAGTGTTTCTGTCTGTAATAAAGCCCTTTTGTGGGGAAATGCCCTCCCAAGCCCATCCATGACTGAGCCCCTGCCCAAGCCCCTGCCGAGTCATTTGAAATCCATAGATTAGGTCCTAAACATTTTTGTTGTTGTTGTTGTTCAGTATATGTTTTATTCACGAGTTATACAAGACTACAGAGTCATTGACATGCGGCTGAAGCTCCTACGGGCACAGACATATTCAGCCACATCATATGGGGAAGGGGGCTGTTTCTTAAACAAGAAGGGGAGATCTGAGGGTCTGACACTCTGAGACTGGAATGTGTGTTTGTTCCCCAGACCCTGGCTTCTTGTCACAGGCTTTCAGCAGCTCGTCAGAGCCTTACACGCTGCTCATATTTCTCAATTTTATATGAGGGCCAATTGGCTCTGATTACACAAGTCTTTTCCTGTTCTGATGGGCATGTTATACATGCGGATGAACAGATGTGCATGCACTCAGATATGTAAACGTGCACTTTAAACACAATACTTCCACTGTAAGCTGCTTCATGCCATTTAAACAATACAATAGAAGGTCTATAAATGGAGCTTGGATTAATATTTATTCCAGAAAGTCCCCCTTTATATCATAATGTGTTCCACAAACAGAGGTATGTGTGTTATCTTCTTGGTACAATATGTTTATTCAGTCTGAGGGAAAAGGATAATGTAATGATTCATATTCAGCGTAGTGGAGTGTTATCTGTACCATTTGTTCCAACCAAAATACATGTCCCATAAATTAGGGGGGATAAATGCCTCACTTTCAATGATGAGGAAGTGAGTAGGAGGTCGTTACTACATTCATACGTTTAGGAGGAGTTAAGGAACCAGAGCACAGTGTCTGCATCCCAAATGGCACCATATTCCCTTTAGGGCTTTAGCACATAGGGCTCTGGTCAAAAGTAATGCATTATAGGGAAGAGGGTGCCATTTGGGACAGATCCAGTGTCTCTCGGGCTACCATTTAATTTTTTTCCCACCATCTCTTCCCATCAATGAAACTGTGTGAGGAAGGAAGGGCGCCCCAGGACAGACGTATGGAATACAGAGCTCATTTGTCCTCCCTCTCACATGAAAAATGCCTCTTTATGTAGTATGTAGTTGATAGGCCTATGGACTATAAAAGTACCACATTTCCTTTGAGAGTAGTGGGAGTCCACTGAAGACACTAATCAGCTTTCAAAGTGAAAATAAACTCAAAAACTTTTGGGTTAATCTCACCATGTTGTTCCCCCTCAGAAGAATACGATCTGACAAAACGATTCCTTGCGTTCGAGGAAATATATGGGAACATGAAATCCCCGACACAAACCGAAAACAGTGGTGTGAAAACCAACTACATCCAATCATAGACACGTCCGATTGCTTTTATATTGGGGTGATTTAACAGAAATACAACTCTGTGAAATCCTCAAGTTGCACGGTATCCCTGTGCAATATCGACTTTCTCGTAGGATGAGTCTAATAGGCTGAAGCTACAGCCCTTTTTTCCCACAAGTTATCTAAGATCATGCTTCTTTTTTTCCTAGGGATGTCAGGATGCATGACAAAAAATGATGTTGTACCCGATTGTGTTTTTTGATAAATCTGCCTATGCCCATTTCCTTGGGGCTGTGTCGATGTTTACACTTACATTTTAGTCATTTAGCAGACGCTCTTATCCAGAGTGACTTACAGTAGTGAATGCATACATTTCATGCATTTTTTTTTTCTTCCCATTTTCTTTTTTTTTGTACTGGCCCCCCCGTGGGAATCAAACCCACAACCCTGGCGTTGCACACACCATGCTCTACCAACTGAGCCACAGGGAAGACGTTGGGCCCTTCTGGCCTGCGTGGAGAGCTGAGTCTCCAGCCTTCATTTGTATTCAGGTCGGTGTGTCTGGGGGGGGGGGTTGTGACTTCCAGATCGCAGACAGCAATGCCCGAGCTAAGCTTCCTGTTGGCCTTGCTTTGCTCGGGCTAAGCCCTCCATCGAAGGAGCAGGGGTCCCACCTCAAAGGATTGTTCCCTCCCCTTCTCCATTGCGCTGTCTTCTGTACAGTCGAGACTCAAGACAACGGTTATCGAAAATGACAGAGAAACCACCATTACACGGATGTAAACATTACATCACTTGTGGGGTCTCATTTGAAACCCCTGAGGCGCCGATGAAAATTTGGCTCCTCATGCTGAAAGTTCCAAAACTCGATCCCCAATGAGTAAATAACAGAGTGCCAAAGTACTTTCATTAGGGAGAAATGAGCGGTTTCAGGGTGAAAGACCAACCGACACAAAAGTCATCCCAGATGGTATTAGCTAGGCTTAGGATATTGTCTTCCAGAGCGATCGCCACGCCTCGTTGCCCCATTTGGCTGGGTATGAAAGAGATCCAGCCTCACTGGCATCCCCCTGATAACTGGCTTCCTGAAACTTGCGTTGCGTGAAATAGGCCCCTCTGTCCCAGATGTTCTCCATCGCGTACCATCCCTACACAGTCACCTTGCAAGACGCTGCCTCGTCTTTCTGTCAATATCTCTGTCAGAACTCAGGTGGGAAGGGAAATGCTACTGGTTCCGTGAGTCACTGCACCCCCCACCCCCCCCCCCACCAACTGAGGCAGAGGATTGCATGGGTTTAAAGTGTAACCAAGGCAACAGGGTGTAACCAAACCCCTCTAGTTGAGGAGCATGTGGGAAGTCTGACAGGTTCACACTTCTCTCTGGATTGTTTCTCTACGGAGGATTGAGAGTGAGAACTTACCCAAGGGCTTCCTACGGTAGCTATAGCTATCGCAGGGGGCTGAAGAGGGCCAGCATTCTCTCTCTCTTTCCCTGCTTCTTTTCATGCTCCAAACACTTGAAGATCTGAGACGGTGGCTGGAGACATGGTGGAGGGGTGTAACCAAGGCAACCGGGTCAGAATGCAACATTATACATGGGGTAGCTGCCTGACAACATCTCAAACAGGCTGCATAACCTTGGACTTGGGGCAGCAGCTTTGAGTATAGAGGCAGACTTCTGCCCCACTGTTCTCAAAATCCCTACTGACCCATATTCACCACATACATTACACAACTATAAACCTACCTGTTTTGCAGTGTGCCACTACCTTCAAGAATTTGACAGAGACACATATTTGACAGATAGAACACCATTCATGTTTTATTCCAGTTCGAAGAGACAACAATAACATCTTCTGTAAACAGAGCTCTGATGCTGGACAGTGGTGTGAAGCCCTCTGAGGTGTTGATAAGGTGATTTACTGGGTTGTCTCTAACCTGAGAAACTCCCTGTTGAACCAAGACGTCCATTCTACAAAGTAGCCTCCGAACCCCATCCTCTCCAAATATTATTCCCGGCCCTGACACATGTTTATGCACTGATGAACCTGGGGCCAGGGGGTTGAGTACTACTGTGAAGCCGGAGTGTTGAGTACCGCTGTGAAGTTGGATGTGAAGCCACCTGCATCCTGGAGCTCTTCTTTTCTGGGAGGTGACTGACTGACTCCTCTACAGTTGTTAACGCAGCCTCCTAGGCGGTGTCCCAAATGACTCCCCATGCCCCATATGGTGCACTACTATGAGCCCCGGTCAAAAGAAAGACACTATATAGGGAATAGGGTGCCATTTGGGACATCTCTAGTATCAAGGGCTGCTCTGCTCCGCCTTCTGATACCTAACCCTCTCCAGAAATCCGAGAGCTCTCTTCAATGACCCATGTTTGGATACGTTGAGAAAAGAAGCAGTGGTTCGCCCCCCACTGGAGAAAAGACTAAAACATTTACAAAAAGGTACTTCAGCAAAAGGGCAGACTGAGGCCATGACCATATACAGTCATTGGATGAGGAACGGGAGCAGCAAAATAACTGACTGCTTTCTTACTGTACAGTATGTAAAACCAATGCAAGAATGCAAAAGTATGCAAATCTGCCCAGCGACAAGGTTCATTATGACATACTGTAAGTACACCCCTCTGACACTTCACACCAGAGAACAGGAAGCCCTGTCTGAAAGCCGAAATGCCACGCACAGTAATCCACTGTGCTGTAACCTGTTAGCAGCGGTGCTGAACACCTGAATGCTGTATAGAGTGCCTGTTAATGCTTACAGCAGTTATCCACAATGACTACAGCAGTTGTCCACTGTTTCACCCACACTGTGTCGAAGTGACTCACACCTACACAGGAATGTTCTGACTCTCTCTCTCTCTTTCCCTCTGCATCTTTCTCTGTATCTTTCTCTTTCCTCTCTTTGTCTATCAATCTCTCCTTCTCTTGATCTCCCTCTCGCTCTCTCCCTCTTTTTTATTCTCTCTCCTTCTGTCTCTTACTTTGTCCCCCCCTCTCTCTCTTCATCTTCTTGTCTCCCTCTCCTTCCCCCTCCCTCCCATCCCCCTTTCTCCCTCTCTCCCTCTCTCCCCTCTCTCTCTCTCTCTCTCTCTCTCTCTCTCTCAGTCAGGAGCTGATGGATGCCTGTGAAATGCCTGAAGCCCCTCAGTAGAGGAGAGTAAATCCCTGGTGACTCACAGAGGGGCATCCCATTAGAACAACACCTGTGCACTGGCAGGTACAGTGTCACGTGTCCAATAAGTGATGCAGCATGCTCAGTAGTCTGTACTCATAGTGCTGGGGATGGGTACCATATAGACTGGCTTCAATTACATCAAAGGAATTACACCTGTGCCTATAACCTGTGGAAATGAACCAATCTGTAGGGTTAGCTTTGATTCCAAAAAGTACCTCAATGAATGCATCATGACATGTTTGGTGGAAACATTAACATACAGTAACTATACATCAAATATTCCAGTAAGTCTTCTGTTTGATTCCAAAAAAATGATCAATATCTATAACTTATAGGTGGAATTAAAAGTCCCTGCAGTCTGGCATTCATGCATGCGGCAGTGGAATCTTGCGTCTGTTAGTACAGGCGTGAAACAGCTGTCCCTCTCCCAGTGTAGTGAGGTGACGTAGTGTGTTCCATGGCATCGTCTGTCAGAGCCTGTTTAAATCTGAGAAGGCTGAGTCACAAATGGCCCCGAATTCTCTCTATAGTGCACTACTTATGACTAGAGCCCTATGGGCCCTGGTCAAACGTAGGGTGTTATATAGGGAACAGGGTGCCATTTGGGATGTGCTTTGAGAGAGTGAGTTAGTCGTCCTGCAGTGTCCTTGGGTCTGTTGCCTGCGTTCCCTAGCTCCAGATGGGCCGGGGTGCAGCAGGTGCTGCAGCACGTCTCTGAATGACGTGCACTCGGACTCCAGAAGCCTTGCTGCTCTTTCTGGGGCCAGATACCCTGCACTGTACCTTCGAAACTCACACACCTGTGTGCATCAGGGCACATACCATACTATGCATCGGGGTACATACTGTGTATGAGAAAACACACACGTGGTTTCCTACAAATGTGACAATGATGGCATTATTTTAGTATGTAGGTTTTGGCCATCCAAATATGTACGCACGCACATAAGCACAAAGAAAAAACACACACAGTTTTGAACTATGAAGAATGAGTGTGTGACAAACATTCTTTATGGTCCTTAACATCAAAACAAAATGTACTCTCTCCAAACTCTTACGTAAAGCCTGCAGTTTCCCCTCAGCCTGTAAATCCTCTCTCTCTCTCTCTCTCTCTCTCTCTCTCTCTCTCTCTCTCTCTCTCTCTCTCTGTGTGTTGTGTTTTCTCCATCAGATCCCCATGGAGGCTGGGAAATGAAGAATTAAGACAAGGGCAAGAGAAAACAAAAGACGGAACGAAGTTTGAGAAATACTGCAGTCTTCGATAAAAGTCTATTTTCTCAACACTTCGTCTCCACAGAATATGATCATTTTCCTTTAAATGCAATAATGTTTTTGTGCTGAAATGAAAACTGTAATGTATGGCTTAGAGTTGTAGTTATGAGTTTCTCATATGAGGCTTGTCTCCAGAATGACTAATTGAATGCTTGTAAGAATTGTTGTATGCAACCATCAAGACCAAGGTTCCTTGAGGGACTCTTTGCTTGTCTTTCATAGACATTAGCCTTGTCTGAATATAGCCCTTGTAAGTGTTTGACCATGCTTGCATTATTTCTCATTCTACTGAAGAAGGTGTTGTACATGTTTTTGCTAAATAACTATTCACAATTTCACTTCACTGAATTAATAAACAACTTAAACAGTTGTAGAGCCCGACCGATATGGGATTTTTGGATACGATAACGATTCCGATTTTAGTGGAAATATTAAAAATATATACACCGATTTAACCATGGCAAGGTGACCATAGTTATTCCCTCCGTAAGGCAATCAAACAGGCAAAATGTCAGTACAGAGACAAAGTGGAGTTGCAATTCAACAGCTCAGACATGAGACGTATGTGGCATGGTCTACAGACAATCATGGATTACCAAGGGAAAACCAGCCACGTCAGCCACGTCTTGCTCCCAGACAAGCTAAACACCTTCTTCGCCCACTGTGAGCATAACACAGTGCTACTGTACCAACGCAGCCCGTTCCAAAGGACTGTGGGCTCTCGTTTTCCGTGGCCAAGTGAGTAAGACATTTAAACATGTTAACCCTCGCAGGGACGACAACAATAGTAGGCCTGATTACCAACAATGATGAGACAGCCTACAGGGAGGAGGTGAAGGCCCTAGCAGAGTGGTGCTTCTCCCTCAACATCAACAAAATGAAGGAGCTGATCGTGGATTTCAGGAAATAGCAGAGGGAGCACGCCCCTATCCACATCGACGGGACCGCAGTGGAGAAGGTGGAAAGCTTCAAGTTCCTTGGCGGACACATCACTGACAATTTGAAATGGTCCACCCACACAGACTGTGTGGTGAAGAAGGCGCAACAGTGCCTCTTTAACCTCAGGAGGCTGAAGAAATTTGGCTTGGCCCCTCAGAAACTTTTACAGATGCACGATTGAGAGCATCCTGTCGGGCTGTATCACCACCTGGTACAGCAACTGCACCGCCCGCAACCGCAGGGCTCTCCAGAGGGTGGTGCATTCTGCCCAACGCATCACTGGGGGCGCCCTGCCTGCCCTCCGGGACACCTACAGCACCAAATGTCACAGGAAGGCCAAAAATATCATCAATGACATCAACCACCCGAGCCACGGCCTGTTCACCCCGCTATCATCCAGAAGGCAAGGTCAGTACAGATGCATCAAAGCTGGGGCCGAGAGACTGAAAACAGCTTCTATCTCAAGGGCATCAGACTGTTAAATAGCCATCACTAGCTGGCTACCACCCAGTCACTCGACCCTACACCTTAGAGACTGCTGCCCTATACACATAGACATGGAATCACTGGTCACTTTAATAATGGAACACTAGTCACTTTAATAATGTTTACACACTCCTTTACTCATCTTATATGTATATACTGTATTCTATTCTACTGTATTTTAGTCTATGCTACTCAGACATTGCTCGTCCGAATATTTAGATATTTCTTAATTCCATTCTTTTACTTTTAGATGTGTATATTGTTGTGAATTGCTAGATACTACTGCACTGTTGGATGTAGGAACACAAGCATTTCGCTACACCCGCAATAACATCTGCTAAATATGTGTATGTGACCAATAACATTTGATTTCATTTGATTAACCAATATATCTGCCAATATTTTTATTATTATTGCTGGAATTAATTTTGTATTTATTTCTCTTCATGGATTGTGCATAAAACAGCCCTACAAAGACACTCAGAAAGTTGATTTCTTACATTTGAGGAAAGAACATTAATGTTACCGCCACATAGAATTCAGGAGAACCAGAAAGACTAGATTATTTTGTTTTGTTTGTCACATCGGTATGAATGATTCGGGAGACAGGCGCAGGAATGCGTAATAGTTTTTTACATTTCTTACCCCAATTACATTTCTTACCCAAACATTAATTGTTTGTCCTGACACCCTACCATGACACTTCACGTAACAGTATATGGCCAGTGCGCATTTTTGGCACTTCATTGAGCTGGCAAGCTTCCATCTACTCAGCACTCACCATAGAAGTAGTAAACTAAGAGTTCGTTCACAGTAGTTCACTCTCTTCTCCAACTGGTATAGTTGCGTTGGCCCAGTGGCAGTGTCTAGTGTCTTAGTGTTGCGCGCCAATGCAAGATAGGCTTATAGCCATTTTCTCTAAATCTTATATTAGTCCTTTTCAATTGATTAATCGCCAATACAAATACATCGGTCAAAGGTTAATATCGGCTGATAATATCAGTCAACCGATAAATCGGTCGGGCTCTAAACAGTTGTCCTTTTCTCCATGAGGATGGCAAAGATGGCGCCGACGAAGAAGGGCGACATCTTACGAGTTCCAACCAAACTTTGCTATATAGTGACTTTTATTGTGTTTATCTTTACTTTTTTGTACAAAAAGTTCATACTATTATCACATATGACCGCCAAGCACTTCTGGACATTAGATCGGCAGTAACTAACCTCGATTTCGACATCAATGCTGACTTAGCTGTTCCACTGTTCATACCGAACCCTATTCCTTTGTTCCATGTGCTACCAAAATGCCGTAGGGGTAGACGAGGTGGAGTCCTGGTGATATTGAGGTGAAGAGAAAACCGAACAGCACATCACTCCGTTCTATTGGCAAATGTCCAATCACTCGAGAATAAGATGGATGAGCTTTGTTCATGGTCTCCTATCAGAGAGACTTGAAAAGCTGCAATATTATATCTCTTACTGAAACGTGGCTGGATGATGATGCTATGCACGTAGTACTCGGTGGATTCTCCATGCAGTGGCAGGATCATACGGCGGTTTTCGAGAAGTCGAAAGGATGTGGAGTGTGTTTTTTCATAAATAGCAACTGGTGTGCTGCTTCAAGTCTGAAAGAAATCTTTAGCTTTTGTTCACCTGATATAGTAAGCTGCAGACCCTTTTATCTACCAAGAGAATTCTCATCCGTATTTATCACAGCTGTCTACATCCCACCTCAAGCCAACACCACTCTGGCACTCAACAAACTGTATGGGGCCATAAACAAACAAGAAACCGCTCACCCAGAGGCAGTGTTTCTGGTGGGCGGTGAATTTAACGTGGGGAGACTTAAAACACTTCTACCAACACTCCAGCGCCACTAGGGGCGCTACAACTATAGACCACTTTTATTCTACCCACAGAAACGCATACAAGTCCTCCCTTCGGCAAATCTGACCATGACTCCAATCCCCTGCTTCCTGTTTACAAACAAAAGCAGACGCAAGGCTACAACACTGTGTTGCTAGTACAGACTGGGATATGTTACAGGATTCATCCAATAGCATTGAGGAGTTTACCACAACAGTAACGGCCTTTATCAATAAGTGCAAAGACAATGTCATCCACACAGTGACTATAAGAACGTATCCAAACCAAAAACCTTGTATTACAGGCAATATCAGCACTCTGCTAAAGGCTAGAGCTATCGCTTACAAGGAACGGGACACGAACTTGAACGAAAGCCCGCTTCAAGAAAGCCCGCTACAACCTCTGATGAGACGTCAAACATGCAAAAGAAAAATATAGGAGGAAGGTGGAATCCTATTACACCAGCTCTGACACTCGTCGTATGAGGCAGGGCTCGCAGACGATAACGGATTATGAAGGAAAACTCAGCCATGAGTTGCCCAGCGATGCAGAACTCACGGAATACCAGGGCGCATTCTCAAAGCATGCGCAGACCAGCTGTCAATTGTCTTCACAGACATTTGGAATCTATCCTTGTCCCAGTCTGTAATCCCAACATGTTTCAAGGTGACCACCATTGTCCTTATTCCCAAGAGCTCCAAGGTAACCTGCCTAAATGACTATCGACCTGTAGCACTCACATCTGTAATAATGAAGTGCTTTGAAAGGCTGGTCAAGACACATATCAACACCATCATCTCAGACACCCTAGACCCACTCCGATTCACATACCGCCCCAACAGATCCACAAATGGCACAATCTCAATTGCACTTCACACTGCCTTCTCCCAACTGGACAAGAAGAGAAATAACTATGTGAGAATGCTGTTCATAGACTACAGCTCAGAATTCAACTACATAGTCCCCTCCAAACTCTTCACCAAGCTAGGGACCCTGGAACTGAACCCCTCCCTCTGCAACTGGATCCTTGACTTCCTGATGGTCCAGCCCCGAGGGTAGGCAACAACACCACCACGCTGACCCTCAACACACGGGCCCTTCAGGGGTGTGTGCTTAGTCCCCTCCTGTAGTCCCTGTTCAACCCATGACTGTGTGATTACGCAAAACTCCAACACCATCATCAAGTTTTCCGACAACATGACAGTGGTTGGCCTGATCACTGACGGCGATGAGTCAGCCTATTGTACATGATTTGGAAATGCACACACCTGTCTATATAAGGTCCCACAGTTGACAGTGCACGTCAGAGCAAAAACCAAGCCATGAGTTCGAAGGAATTGTCCGTAGAGCTTGTGCAGAGGCACAGATCTGGGGAAGGGTACCAAAAAATGTTTGCAGTATTGAAGATCCCCCAAGAACACAGTTGCTTCCATCATTCTTAAATGGAAGAAGTTTGGAACCACCAAGACTCTTCCTAGAGCTGGCTGCCCGACCAAACGGAGCAATCGGGGGAGAAGGGTCTTGGTCAGGGAGGTGACCAAGAACCTGATGGTCACTCTGACAGAGCTCTAGAGTTTCTCTGTGGAGAACCTTCCAGATGGACAACCACCTCTGCAGCACTCCACCAATCAGGCCTTTATGGTAGAGTGGCCAGATGGAAGCCACTCCTAGGTAAAATGTACATGACAGCGCGTTTGGAGTTTGCCAAAAGGCACCTAAAAGACTCTCAGACCATGACAAACAAGATTATCTGGTCTGATGAAATCAAGATTGAACTCTTTGGCCTAAATGCCAAGCGTCACATCTGAAGGAAACCTGGCACCATCCCCACGGTGAAGCATGGTGGTGCCAGTATCATGCTGTGGGGATGTTTTTCAGCGGCAGGGACTGAGACACTAGTCAGGATCAAGGAAAGATGAACGGAGCAAAGTACAGAGAGATCCTTGATGAAAACCTGCTCCATAGCACTCAGGACCTCAGACTGGGACAAAGGTTCACCTTCCAACAGGACCACGACACTAAGCACACAGCCAAGACAACGCAGGAGTGGCTTCGGGATAAGTCTCTGAATGTCCTTGAGTGGCCCAGCCAGAACCTGGATTTGAACCCGATCGGACATCTCTGGAGAGACCTGAAAATAGCTGAGCAGCAACGCTCCTCATCCAACCTGACAGAGCTTGAGAGGATCTGCAGAGAAGAATGAGACAAACTCCCCAAATACAGGTGTCAAGAAGACTCAATGCTTTAATCGCTGCCAAAGGTGCTTCAACAAAGTACTGAGTAAAGGGTCTGAATACTTATGTAAATTTTTTATATATAAATATATTTTTTGTAATAAATGTGCACAAATTTCTAAAAAAACCTTTTTGCTTTGTCATTATGGGGTATTGTGTGTATATTGATGAATCAATTTTATTTATATATTTAATCAATTTTAGAATAAGGCTGTAACGTAACAGAATGTGGAAAAAGTCAAGGGGTCTGAATACTTTCCGAAGGCACTTTATATACAAACTGAATTCATAATGGATTAAATCTTTTTTTCTCATCCATCTACACACAGTACCCCATAATGACAAAGGGAAAATATGTTTTTAGAAATGGTTGCACATTTATTGAAAGAGAAATACGGAAATACTGTATCTCTTTTACATAATTATTCACACCCGTGAGTCAACACTTTGTAGAAGCACCTTTTTAGGGCAGCCCAGCCCCAGAAGTGACTCTTCTTATCAACTGTATGCAATAATTTGCAATGTGTTGTCTTAGGTATTCAACATTCTCTGTGTTGGTCTTGCCAACCCCCTTCATTACACCTCTGAGAATCAGAGGTTACATCATGGAGGTCTGATATCTGATTGGAGGTTAACTTTACAGTAATTATATTGGTATAAAAGGGTCTTAGATGCATTGTTCTTTAACTTTTTTGTTCCTGACCTGCTGTGGTGTTCTTTCTTTTTTTCTCTCTCCACCCCGTGGACTTTTTGGGCATGGACTTTCAGGCTATGATTTCTCTCTCTCTTTCTGGCGATGCTTAGAATAATGCCTTGTAACGCTTGTTAATGCTTTGTAACTTAAGTTGACATCTTGTATGTGAATCAATTCATTTGACCAAGTAATTAAATACACTTCTATTTAGAATTCCATTCTCAGACATTTCTTCCTTGCCCATTACTGTAACTAAACCAAAGTGTTCTTGCATACTGCTATTTATATTCTGGAATAACAGATAAAGATAATTCATTTAATGAGCTAATTTCTTAGTCTGATTACGAGTCGCATGTGAGGTATTTATAATATCATACATGATAAATACTACTGTCCACTACACCTTTGGCAGCGATTACAGCTGTGAGTCTTTCTGTGTAAGTCTCTAAAAGCTTTCCATATCTGGATTATTTTCAAAATTCTTCAAGCTCTGTCAAATTGTTGTTGGTCATTGCTAGACAACCACTTTCAGGTCTTTCCATAGAATTAAGTAGATTTAAGTCAAAACTGTAACTCGGCCACTCAGGAATATTCACTTACTTCTTGGTAAGCAACTCCAGAGTAGATTTGTGAACCGATTCAGGAAACTAGGCGTATGTCGCAAGTTACAACTTAACAGGAGAGTCCTTTGAACGTTTTATCAAAATGCGATTTTTGGGCAGAAATGCCTTCTTGAACATGTGAACTTTCATTTGCCTTAATAACAAACTCGTATGCAATCTGTAAATACAAATACAATTGTTAAATCAGGAGCCTTGTTGGTTAAGCCACCGAAAAAGCAAGCAACTGTCCCACTAGTCATGATTGGCTGAGATAATGAGTGGGCTGACAATGCCGAGAGAGGAGTTCAGATTGGTCTGCCATAGAAGCTCGTCAGTCTGTGTTGGTAATCCTGTCCAACGCGGCTTTTAAAAAAATGTATTGTGTAGTGGAGCTGCATAAGTGTGGCTCTCCACTTTCTGGAGGATCAAGTTTTGAAATCAGTGGAATTAGAGTATGATAGCTAAAGAGATGGAGGAAACACCTTTCTCTGGATTTCATCTTCAAACTAAGGGCAACTGTGGCATGGCATTCCTGACAGGGAGACACGTCCGTGCACAATGATGTATACAGGTTAGAAAGTCTAGCGTTATCTAGCTAACGTTACATTTTCAGATAGTACATGCTTTCTAATTTTGACAGAAAATGGTTTCATTTCAAGCTAACGTTAGCTGGCTGGCTCCCTAGCTGATGTTATTATTTGTTTCCCAGAGCCGTTTGCTGTTCTAGTTAGAGCCTAATGTTAGCTAGCTAACATTGAACCTGGTTGGTTATTTCCCAGTACTGTGGATTTGTTGGCACTGTTTATTGTTTAACTAGCTAACGTTGGCTGGCTGGCTTGTTAGCTAACGCTACGTGACGTGTGTACAACACCCGTTGAATATGGCCGGTGTCAGTAAACGTCTGCAAAAAAATAATGAAATTGTTGCCAGCAGAGCTGGTTAGGCTGTTTTCATGTTATCCAGAGGTAAACAAATCATCGGCCAGAGTGCCAAGTGTGCACTTCGAGAGCGAAACGAGATGGGTGGGGATTAAGCTTAGGGTGAGGGTGTGAACGATGCTGAATGGGTATAGACAAAGCTCTTCACTAGATACCAAAACATTCAAAGCCGATCTTCTCAAAAGTGAGTTTACAAGTTGATCAACTTTCAAATTACTTTCCCATTGTTCCTCAAATGCAGTGTATGGTATACCATTTTGTAGCTCTGAGTCTCTACTTTTAAATAATGTAAAAAAACACAATTTAAAATGTTGCTACATAAGACCAAATCCAGGTGGTGAGTCACATTTGGCATTTGGTGTTTTAGGTTATTGTCCTGCTGAAAGGTAAATTAATCTCCCAGTGTCTGGTGGAAGCAGACTCAAACAGGTTTTCCTGTAGGATTTTGCCTATCCTGAAAAACTCCCCAGTCATTAACGATTACAAGCATACCCAGAACATGATGCAGCCACCACTGTGATTGAAAGTATGGAGAGTTGTCATGTCTACCCCCGCTCCTCCCATCCAGCGTTCGACGTCGCCGGTTTACTAACCACCGGTCCTGGGAACCATCATTACCATCATCACATTTTCTCTTGTGTTACTATTTTAGATTAATCTTTAAACTCTGCATTGTTGGGAAGTGCTCGTAAGGAAGCATTTCACAGTAAAGTCTACACCAGTTGTGTTCGGCACGTGACAAATACGATTTGATTTGAGTACCTTCAAAAGCTTTTGTAGCTTATTGAAAGACACAGCTGACCATGAAACATCTTTGTTTGTACTGTAGGGCTCACTCTGTGGAATGTTCAAGAAGCCCAATCAACTCACTATGTCAGGGACAGCTCATTTGGTCCTGCACTAGATTTACCATGAAGCTTGATAGCTTAGAAATGTTACACAGGATTTAACCTTTAAAAAAATGCACCTATTATGTAAATCATTTAGAACTATAGCGGAGCAAGACACTTAAACATGCTCTTGATTGCCCCAATTACATTCAGTCACTGGACTGCTTGTCCATTGTGATTGAAAAAGCTCTACATTCAATTCTCCGCTTATCTAATTCTGGTATGGCAGGGAGCAGCACATTCACAGTATACAGGGTGTCAGGCTGAATTCACAGAACACACTGTTCTATCCACCTCTCTCTTTCTCCCCACCTCTCTCTCTCTCTCTCTCACACGCTCTCTTACTGTCTCTTACTCCCCCATTTTCTCTCCATCTCACCCTCTCTTGTTCTCTCGTTCCATGAGAGACAGGGAGTGGGGGTTGCCAAGGGAGGGGAAGAGAGTGATCTTGTTTTGGCCAGTATATTTTCGACAGCCACTCTTCACCCTAGTGGAGCAGAACAAGCCATGCATGCACAGTCATGAACACATTGACAATAATGGAAAATCTGAAAATACTGTCTGATTCCCAAATGGCACCCTATTCTCTACATAGTGCCTATGGGCCATGGTCAAAAGTAATGCATTATGTAGGGGATTGAGTGCCATTTGGGAAGCGGTCACTGGAGAGAGACCGCAGTGGTATCGCCATCACCATCAAAGCACCACCTGAGGGTGTTGACTTGACCTGACAATGATCTCAATGGGGAACGAAACGTTGCATTTTGGTGTGTCTTCATAGATCACAGTGGGAGCATATCAGAGTTTTATGCGCTCCAGACATCCTTCATTTCTTTACATTTGTTTTTCTGTCCAACAGCTCGACCTGTGGGAATTGTGTCCTTACCTTTTTCATACCACAGAGTCTCTGCTGTATTTCATGAACGCATCTGTAAGAGCACCAGGGATATGTGAGGAATTTATATTTCATGTCAAAAGCTATGGCTGGGTTTGTTTGCTTTGACGGAGAGAGACTAACAATTGATCTGATCTGGCTAATTCTGAGGAGATACTTAAAAGGCCAATGAAGTTCGAGTGTAAAATGTATATTTACCACATCTAATGTGTTGACACATTCTTCAGCATTTGTCATCTAAGAGCTTCGATTTAAGTCCCCTCTTGCCACATGCACGGCAAACTACAGATAAACGAGGACAAACTCGCATGCTTCAGATGAAAGCACACTGAGTGGATCGGAACAGTCAGAGAAGTAGAAGTCATAGGAAATGGATAAATGAGAAGCAAATGTCAAGACACCTCACAACAATGTACAATATTTTGAGTGGAATGCAATCAGATTTCAGGTCAAGCCACAGCACTGTTACAGCAACATTGAAGGTTTCGGATGATATTCACTATGCTCTGGTTAAAAAGTTGTGTTCATAGATTTGTCAAAGGGATTTGAAACTGTGGACCATACTGTCTTGGTGCAGAGACTGAAGTGTATTGAGATTACTGGTAATGCCCTAGAGTGGTTTGTGAACTACCTGTCAAATAGAACTCAGTGTGTTAAGGCAATTAAGGCCGATGGTTGTCTGACATCATAAAGCTGCACTCAGGTGTGCCTAAAGGGTCCATTTTAGGTCCACTGTTGTTTATTATGTAGATCAACAAAATTGGGAGACAGATTGAGACAGCTGATGTACATTTTCGTGTTTGACACTGTTCTCTATTCAAGTGGCAGCAGCTTGATTTTGACCTTTGAAAAAGCTCAAATAGCTTTTAACATTATTCAACAGAATCTGTACTATTTGAAGCTTGTTCTGAATTCCTCCAAAACCAAATACATGGTATTTTCCAATACTGAACTCTGAAAACCAGGCACAGGCCATTCCGGTCTCCAAAGTGCCCTTTTGGGTGTTGGTATAATTCCTCCCCCCAAAAATGTTTTTGTATACATTTTTGTCGTTGTTCTGAACCCGCTGGCTGCAAGTCGTCATTAAATTGACATAAGATAATGAATGTAGCTAGCTACCGACATTTGTAATCCATTTGCCCATTCATAGTTTGTCATCAAAGCATCCATATGAGGTATTCTTCACCATCATTTTTGCCTTAGCCAAAATAACTTTAATATTGTGGTGAATATTTGTTGGTTCATGATGATGATATCACTGAATATGCATCCAAAGTCAAGGCAAAGGCACACAGCTAAGTGCTTATGAAACTGCCCTTCTATCCTGGGTTTCACAACAGATACCAAAGGAGGAGGTCTTCTAGCATCACAAGAGGAGGACTGGGTTAGGCAAACAGCAATGTGCTACATGACTATAGAGTTATTATGAAATATGAAATTACCTTGACATGACATAATAATTATGGTTATTAGATTATGAAGTTATTATTTAAGAGCATTGATGATTAATCACAATCTGTATTTAAAAAATATAGCCATCTCGTTAGCTAGCCATTTTGTTAACTGTAGCATATATTAGCCTAATGAGTCTGCTTGCTAACAACATTATCAGTAATATTTTCTCACGGGGCGGGGGGGGGGGGGGGGGTTGGGTACTGTATGTTGAACTTTGTTTTTAACCTGTCATGCAGCGTATGAAGTGACGTATCCACTGAGCATTCATGGTTCTCAAGTCCTTCCTGATTTGCTATCAGCAGTCCAGTGGTTTGTGTGCACTGAGGATGATGGCTATGGGTCATAACAATCGCTCATCGTTTGAAGGCATCTAGCCTATGCACTGTATTTTGGGCACAGTGGCGCTAGTGCTCTGTAATCTGCCTCTGAAATCAAATGGTGCACAACAAATCGACCACAGAGTAAGAGTGTGAGCTTCGGCTGCACTCCTCCTAACATCATTACTCATGGGGCTGATGATTTGGTGCACAACGAAGCGTTCTGGAACGTTCTGAAAATGCCCAAACTGCTTATAAATCAGAGATGAGGCCAACGCCCAAGACTACATAGTTCAAACGCAGGGCAAGAAACTGAACAATTTACTATATACTTCACTGCCAAAAGATTTAAAAAAAAAATCTCTAATCAAAAATGCTCAGAGTACGACATGTGTGTTCATCAAGGTAATGGGGTCCAATAAAACCCCCATGTGTGATGGCTATTTTATGTTTGGTACAGTAGATATAGGTTCTACGGTGCAGTAAATTTTCATTGCACAACACAGATATTCCCATTAATTCAATGGATTTTCGTCCCTCAACGCTGCATGTCTCTCTTGGCCACTCAACGGTAGCAGCCGACTGCGGCCTGACTGGCTGAGTTTCACAGTTTCCACACCCTCTTTTATACTGCCTCTCAAGCTGGGAGAGGGGGGAGCAGGGCGATGCCAGAGTAAAATTGATTACTCACCGAGCACACACCTGCCAGAGCCACAGGTTGTGTGCGTGTATCATTTATATTACATTTTTATCACTTACAGGAGCAATTAGGGTTAAGTGCCTTGCTCAAGGGTTACTGGCCCAATGCTCTTAACCGATAGGTTACCTGCTGCCCGCTGTGTGTGTGAGAGAGAGAAAGATAAATAAAGAGTGTGTGTGTGTGTGTGTGTCAGGGTTTCCGCCAGGAAAATTTGGCACCGGACAACGTGACCGGACAGATTTTAATTTACTGGACATTTGAGAAATATACCGGACATCCGTATGCATTGGCTTTGTAACCATTAAGGATGTCTACCCACGGTGCTCAAAATCACATTTTGATCATTGCCATTCATTTTAACAGAATAGAAATTAGCCTGTAAAGTTGTAAACAAATAAAGTAGAACGATGTTCTTATACCAACATGACAGGTTTTATTTGAAAAGCAAAACATTGCCTGTTGTGTATTCATCCTTGCTATAAATGATAAATGAATATCATAAAAAATAATAATAACAATAATTAGCCTATAGGAACAAGTCGCCTCTGTCAAACGGTGGGTGTAGCTGGTGCATGGAAGTCATGCGCAGGAGAGCAGAGATGAGTAGACAAAGCACTTTACTGAGGCAATTATTTGAACAGAACGCAACTGCGTCACAAAAACAAATGCCCAAAGAACAAGTAAGGCAGCACAAAGTACAATAACCAAGTACAAAGTACCGGCTGCCACAAAGCACGGGTGTAAAACAAAACCCGGCGCACACCAGCCGGAAGCGTGCCAACCTGACAATAAACAATTTCACACACAGACATGGGGGGAACAGAGGGTTATATACACGACAAGTAATGAGGGAATGTAAACCAGGTGTGTGGGAAAACAAGACAAAACAAATGGAAAATGAAAGGTGGATCGGCGATGGCTAGAAGACCGGTGACGTCGACCGCCGAACGCCGCCCGAACAACGAGAGGAACAGACTTGGGCGGAAGTCGTGACAGCCTACTTCAAAATATAGTATTTGTATAATATAATTTGCGAACGACCTTTCCTAAAGGCCATTTGTATGCACATTTGAATTAATAAATAACAAAACAGCTGATTTCAAATACAAACCACACCTCTAATTTAATTTAGCCTAGGCATGAACATTTTAATTAGGCCTAATAAATAACAAAACATGGCTGTCTACGAACACCAGGGCCGGCCGGTCATGGCTAGAAGGGATCCAGTTTTTGTAAACATCAGATTTGACTTTTCGTAGCAGGTTAGGAGAATTTACACAGCAGGTTTAGAGAATTAACTTAGCAGGTTAATCCGGTGCCAGATTTTCCTGGCGAAAAACCTGACACACACACACACTCACACTCTTTATTTATCTTTCTCTCTCTCTCTCACACACTAACACACACACACAGCGGGCAGCAGGTAGCCTATCGGTTAAGAGCGTTGGGCCAGTAACCCTTGAGAAAGGCAATTAACCCTGATTGCTCCTGTAAGTGACAAACATTTAATGTAAATGATACACACACACACACAAAAACACACACACACACACACACACACACACACACACACACACACACACACACACACACACACAACCTGTGGCTCTGGCAGGTGTGTGCTCGGTGAGTAATCAATTTTACTCTGGCATTGCCCTGCTCCCCCCTCTCCCAGCTTGAGAGGCAGTATAAAAGAGGGTGTTGAGAATTAGGTTTAGGTTAGGAAAAGGGTTAGGGTTAGCTAAAATACAATTTGACAAAAGCTAGATCCCTTCTATCCATGACCGGGCTGTCCCACCCCACTCCTCATTCCCATTGCGATTCAACACCACAGCAGTGGCAAGAGGACACTCTAGGTGGCCACAAAATGAAGAAATTCCAAAACTGATGTTGAACAATCAAATTCGATATGTAAATAAAACACATTTGGCTAAGCATTGAGAGAAAGCTTATTTTATTTACTAGTCTATGAAATATATTTGCCTTTGAAGTTGGAGCACATCGACTGGTATTTCCATCAATTAATAAAACGCATTATTTTGCAATGGTTTTTATTTTTCTCCAGTACAATTTGACCAGCAACAATTTTACTTATCTGCTTTTAATTTTTTTAATCGGCCAAAAACCAGCATTTACCGGCTAATGGAAACCCTGGTGTGTGTCACATAAAAATTGCATGGAGGCCTTTGACTCTGAAGTCTGAACCCTTCTGAGTTTCCTTGGACTTTTTCCATCTCCCCATCTCTCTTATCGTTTGTGTCAGAATACACTGTACATGCAGACCCTTTTTCTACATGCTGTCTTTCAGCCCGGGACAATTTGTGGGATTTTTTTTGACAGCCTGAGCATGAAAATGGAGGCAAAAAGCTAGTTGTAGTAGGGCTGGGCAATATATCGAATTAATTCGATTAATTCCAATTTTATGTTTTTGCGCGATATTCCAAATGCCTGTATTGCAAGAATCACGTTTTTAAGTCGTTTTTGATTTTATGTCCACTTCTTCTCATGTTGTCTCGTCTCCTTTGCTCCTGTGCTGTGTGCACCTTTCCATTTACACCAGAGATCTGTATAAAATGACGAAATACACGTCTCCGCCCTAACAATGGGAGTCGTTGTCCCAAAGGAGGGAAGGTAGGTGACAAGCTTAGGTCCAAAACAAGCCCATAGCAACGCATTGGGCTTATTTTGGACAGAATTTTGCGAGAGTGAAACTTCTTACTTCGCCTCTTCTTCTGGTTTACACACACACACCAAGCCCCTCTCACTAACAACAAAGATAAGAGATCACTTCTTCATCTCCCAGGTAACACAAACGTCTGGCCCACATCTGGCCTGATTCTGACATGCCAGATCTAAAACTGCTGGCCTGGGTCTGGCAGCTGGATCTGGCCCGAGTCCGAAATGAATGACGGCAGACTAGGCCAGAGTAATTCGGCCAAGATCTGGCAGCCTGAACTAAGCCAAAGCTGCCATTTTAGGGCCAGAATTGGCCCAGATCCACTCGATTCAACCCCCCACCCACCGCCACACACACACTCAAAAAATAATAATGATATTAAATGGAGGAAGTAATATTGCAGCTATCAACCGAACTATGAACATAAGCATAAAAAAGACATGACGTTTTCTCATTTTACCTTTTTTATTTAAATATATGAAATGTACTTTGTGTGCGTGTCATCCCTCAAAAAGTACTACGTATGTACAGTAGCATGGACATATCCAAATAAATGTCACTAGAAAACAGCATAAACAAACGCAAATGCAGCTACTTTGATGTTATTCTATGTGCATAGTTGATGGGATTGTGCTAGCCATTGTTGGCTACGTAGCAAGCAAGGGATAAGAACATTGCCTATCTACTGTAAGTCGCTCTGGATAAGAGCGTCTGCTAAATGACTAAAATGTAATGTAATTGCCAGCCTGCCTAGCAATCAAATTAATAGAATGAACAACAAGTCCGCTTCTCTAGCAACCTAACCGATAGCACAACTTGAAGGATGAAATAGCATGAATTTACTTTCTAATTTCAAAGAAAACATGTCATTTTTAACAGTAAATGTGTGGTTGTTTTCTTTGGCAACCGTGAAATAAGCGGGATAAACGCCTCCGCTCTGTACATTACTTGGAACTAATAAACTCGGGCAGTACCAAGTCATCCATTATTTCCAGATAATGTACAAAGCGTCAGTGTTTATCCCTTTATCCCATATATGTATGCGTGTATGTCAATGTATCTATTTCTCTCTGGGTCTATCTGCCCTTTCCTTGCTGTGTTCGGTCCCCTCCTTCCTGCGTCCGTCTCTGTCTGATGCAAACTGCAGCCACCTTATGACGAATTTCTCCGTCTCTCCATCTGTAGCCTTGGATGTGAAAGTGTTTCTCCTGACAGCACCTTTGAATAACAGAAAAAAAGAGCAAAATAAGTAGTTACAACTAGAGGTCGACCGATTCATCGGAATGGCTGATTAATTAGGGCCAATTTAAAGTTTTCATAACAATCGGAAATCGGTATTTTTGGACGCCAATTTGGCCGATATGTTTTTTTTTTTTTAGACCTTTATTTAACTAGGCAAGTCAGTTAAGAACACATTTTTATTTTCAATGATGGCCTAGGAACGGTGGGTTAACTGCCTTGTTCAGGGGCAGAACGACAGATTTTTACCTTGTCAGTTTGGGGATTCAATCTTGCAACCTTACGGTTAACTAGTCCAACGCTCTAACCACCTGCTTTACATTGCACTCCACGAGGAGCCTGCCTGTTACACGAATGCAGTAAGAAGCCAAGGTAAGTTGCTAGCTAGCATTAAACTTATCTTATAAAAAAACAATCAATCAATCATAATCACTAGTTAACTACACATGGTTGATGATATTACTAGTTTATCTAGCCTGTCCTGCGTTGCATATAATCGCTTAGGTACACGTTGCTCCAACCATAAACATCAATGCCTTTCTTAAAATCAATACACAAGTGTATATATTTTTAAACCTGCATATTTAGTTAATATTGCCTGCTAACATGAATTTCTTTTAACTAGGGAAAATGTGTCACTTCTCTTGCAAACAGAGTCAGGGTATATGCAGCAGTTTGGGCCGCCTGGCTCGTTGAGAACTGTGAAGACTATTTCTTCCTAACAAAGACAGCCGACTTCGCCAAACGGGGGATGATTTAACAAAAGCGCATTTGCGAAAAAAGCACAATCGTTGTACCTAACCATAAACATCAATGCCTTTCTTAAAATCAATACACAGAAGTATATATTTTTAAACCTGCATATTTAGCTAAAAGAAATCCAGGTTAGCAGGCAATATTAACCAGCTGAAATTGTGTCATTTTGCATGAAATTGTGTCATTTTGCGTGAAATTGTGTCATTTTGCGTTCATTGCACGCAGTGTCAGGGTATATGCGAACTAATTTGCCAGAATTGTGCAGGTTGTGCAATGTAACAGGAATATTTAGACTTAGGGATGCCACCCGTTAGATAAAATACGGAATGGTTCCGTATTTCACAGACAGGAAAACCTTTTTGTTTTCGAGATGATAGTTTCCGGATTCGACCATATTAATGACCTAAGGCTCGTATTTCTGTGTGTTATTATGTTATAATTAAGTCTATGATTTGATAGAGCAGTCTGACTGAGCGGTGGTAGGCACCAGCAGGCTCGTAAGCATTCATTCATACAGCACTTTCGTGCGTTTGCCAGCAGCCCTTCGCAATGCATTGCGCTGTTTATGACTTCAAGCCTGTCAACTCCTGAGATTAGGCTGGTGTAACCCATGTGAAATGGCTAGCTAGCTAGTGCGCGCTAATAGCGTTTCAAACGTCACTTGCTGAGACTTGGAGTAGTTGTTTCCCTTGGAGTAGTTGTTTCCCTTGCTCTGCATGGGTAATGCTGCTTCGAGGGTGGCTGTTGTCGATGTGTTCCTGGTTCGAGTCCAGGTAGGAGCGAGGAGAGAGACGGAAGCTATACTGTTACACTGGCAATACTAAAGTGCCTATAAGAACATCCAATAGTCAAAGGTATATGAAATACAAATCGCATAGAGAGAAATAGTCATATAATTCCTATAATAACTACAACCTAAAACTTCTTACCTGGGAATATTGAAGACTCATGTTAAAAGGAACCACTAGCTTTCATATGTTCTCATGTTCTGAGCAAGGAACTTAAACGTTAGCTTTTTTACAAGGCACACCAACACTTTGTTTTTGCATTATTTAAACCAAATTGAACATGTTTCATTATTTATTTGAGGCTAAATTGATTTTATTGATGTATTATATTAAGTTAAAATAAGTGTTCATTCAGTATTGTTGTAATTGTCATTATTACAAATAAATAAGAAAAGAAAATGGCAGATTAATCGGTATCGGCGGTTTCGGGTCCTCCAATAATCGGTATCGGCGTTGAAAAACCATAATCGGTCGACCTCTAGTTACAACAATTAGTTAGATTTTGACACCACACAGAAATCTTAGGAATCATAATCCAGACCTCAAATGGGAAGCACATCAACTGCAGAAGTTTTCAATTTCAACACTGAGTCAAATAGATAAATATGTGCCTGTTGTAGCTCTGTCATGTGGTCAATCTGAATGTGCTTGCGAATGTTGAGTCTTGACAGGGTTTGGAACATGTTTACCAAGTTTGGTTACAATGCAAATATCCGTGTCTGATTTTATATGCATTTATATACTATTCTGTAAAGTATTGCCTTGAAGGACCTTGGTACATAAATGCCATATATTAAGTTTCATCCAGATCGGCCCTGTGGTTCCGGAGGAAATGTCATTTAAGTGTTTAAAAAAAATTCTAAATGGTGGAAAATCCATCATGACAGAACTTGTGGGTCCTTGAGGCAAATGTGTTCCTTGTGAAAAGAAGGACCTATGCACAGAAAATTAGGACTCTAGGTCAGGGATGGGCAACTGGCGGCCCACAAAGGCCTCGGATCAATTTCCCAAGGAAAATAACTATTTTCTGTGATCTATTGCCAGGCTATGTCATAATAGTATTTTCATTCCTAATTCTATGGTCAGGCCACTGTCTGTCCCTCACAACAGTCTCTCTTATCTTGTGTCCCCTGCCCAGTATTCATGGAAACAGCTCTCAGATGATAAACATATGGTCCGTGCTATTCAGAATCCTTTGGATGTCCCTAACCCATTGAAGTTGACATTTTAAAATGGTTAAGGTTAGGTAAGGGATTTGGTTATGTGTAATGTTAGGGTAAGGTTTAAGATTAGGGTTATGGTTTAGGGTATGGACATCCCAAGGATTCCAAATAGCACTGACCATATAGGAGCTATGGATGCAAGGACTGGCCATCCATTATATACAAGTTATAGTTTTAACCATGTTTTGAGGCTATTCAGTGTTTGTTTTCAGTTAATCAGCCCTATGTTTGGTTCTGATGGGGAAGAATAGTTGACCTAAGCTCCACAAGCATTTATAACATATTTTCTTTAAGAAGCAATGGGTATACAGTGCCTAGTGAAAGTCTACACACCCTTGAACAGTTTTCACATTTGAGATTAACTCTTTTACTGTCCAGCCACACCAGCTCAGGCTCAGGGTGCCATCCTTCAGATTCACATTTTGAGTATTTGTTGCACGGTGGAGACATACCATCAGAGAGGCTGAGGGTAGAGAGACAGAGTATGCTGGTAGGGAGATAAACAAGAAGTCATGTGTTGTAGAGCACATCACTTTACATGGGGTTCAAGTGAAGAATGGGGCCCGCTGGAAATACTCATCATTCAACCTATAGAATGTTGTTTTACATTATACTTATAGTTATTTTTATAGATTTGCTTTTTAATGAAAGAAGACCACAGCTGATTGACCCATTGACTGTATAGGGTCAACCATGAACAGTTTCGCAAAAATATGTTTTCTTTTTGATCGAGCTAATGTTAGCTAGATCCAAATAATTCAGGTAGCTAACTTTACACATAACCACCGGGACCATATAAGAATATATATGTATATATATATTACAGTCCATCCATTCTGGTATATATATATATATATTCTGGTATATATATATATATATACCAGAATATATATATATATATATATTGTATGTGTATATATATATATTGTATGTGTATACTGTAAGTTAGCGTTTAGCTGCCATAGTACACATGAAGCTAAATAAATCATTATCATCATCATCATTATGAATCTTGGAGCGCTCTTTGCCATCTCCGCTCGAGACCAGTTGGGATCACGTGAGTCCTTTGTGACTCACTGTTAACAGAGTGCTTTCTTGCCTAGTCTTAGCTACACTACCGACGTTTTACAAACAAAAACACTAGCTAGCTTATTTAGCTACCTAATATCACATAGACTAGACCCTAAACGTATTGACTAAGCTAGCTACCTCTGCTCTAACAGTTAGCTAAGATAGCGAGCTAACATTAACGTTAGCTGACGTTAATGAGAAACTTTGACAACTATGACCAGTCCAAAATGAAGCTAGCTACAATGTCACGAACTAATTAGCGTCTGCGACAAAATAAATTACTACAAATACAACAGCTATCATTTACCTATGTTGAACTTTTTCATATCTTCTACTGCTGGTCTCGACTTAACTAACTGATTGCCTCTCACAACGACCGTTGGAAAGTCAGGCGTCGAGGCCGGCTCGAGCTGCAAGGCAGACGGCTCAAACAGCAGAGGCCACCGCTGCTGGATCGTGTGTTTTAGGTTCCTTTAGAGGTAATGCTAGCTCCCTATTAAGGATACTTCAGCAAGCATTGATGATACATGTATGCTGCTATTTGCTATGTTGAAAATTACAATCACAGATTTGTAAAACAGACAGGAAATGTTTTTTTTATTTAACTAGGCAAGTCAGTTAAGAACAAATTCTTATTTACAATGACGGCCTAGGAACAGTGCCTTGTTCAGGGGCGGAACAACAGATTTTGACCTTGTCAGCTTGGGGATTCTGTCTAGCAACCTTTCGGGTTACTGGCCCAACGCTCTAACCACTAGGCTACCTGCCACCCCATTGTTGACTTAAACTTTGTTTATGTTGAGGTTCAGCAAAAATGTTGCATGCAACCTTGGGTTATGACAAAGAAACACTATGGCAAAGTTACACAGTTGGTGACACAATTCATAACTTACCTGGTTAAGATACGTGGTTTTATTTTCTTCTGGCTTCTCAGAATGCGCAGGCAACCCATAGCTACTGTCAAAAATTCCATGCAGGAAAATGTTCGATGTCTCACAAATATGAGGTGTGAAAAAATAAGAAATGTGACATTAAGCAGAAGCTTTTATCCAAAGCGACAGTATATATGCATACATTTTCCGTTCGTGGCCCGGAGAATCGAAACCCACAATCATGACGTTTCGAGCGCCACAACTTCTTCCATTTGTAACAGTTTAGTAGGCTATTGCAATAATCCAACATGCATGGTTGTAGGCTGCATCAATCCTTCAGCCTAGGTAGCAGATTATCAAATGGAAGATATAGGCCTATTTGTTCCTCCAGGCTGCGCTCTGCGTTTGCCAGGCACGCTCCACTATTGATATCATTAGGCCTACGTTTTTAGAAAATAACATTATTTTATTCTACCTCCTAGGCTACAACAACACAGTGCAATGAGGAATGTATTATTGTTAGTACACAATTATTGTCTAGGCTGTAAATTGCAGTGATGTAGGCTATTTATTAGTTTTGTTACATTTAGCCCTTTTTCATGATATCCAATTGGTAGTTAGTCTTGTCCCATCGCTGCAACCCCTACAGACTCAGGAGAGGCGAAGGTCAAGAGCCATTTGTCCTCCGAAACACGACCCTGCCAAGCCGCACTGCTTGCTTAACCCAGAAGCCTGCCGCGCCAATGTGTCAGAAGAAACACCGTCCAGCGGGCAACTGAAGTCAGCTTGCAGGTTCCCTCCACAAGGAGTTGCTAGAGTGCAATGGGACAAGGAAATCCCGGCCGGCCAAACGCTCCCTTAACCCGGACAACGCTGGGCCCATTGTGCACCGCCTCATGGGTCTCCCGGTCACAACTGGCTGTGACATAGCCTGGGATCAAACCCGGGTCTGTAGTGATGCCTCAAACACTGTGATGCAGTGCCTTAGACCACTGCGCCAGTCGGGAGGCCCCAATGAAGGCTAATTTTAATAACCTCTAAAATATCCCTTTGTGTTTATTGCCGAAATAAATCCCTGATTATACAACCATTTGGATCAGTTATGGGTTTATTCTTGACAGTTTACAAGGTTCAGAAAATTACATTAGGCCACTCATATGGTGTTTTTTGTCAGGATGTATTGGCGTTTACAGATAGCCTACCATAGAAAAATAGGCTATAGCCTATAACACTGAGATGTGCTGTCTGTCGTGGATCATGTATCCAAAGTCATCCTATAATTAACGTGGCCACCAGCATGTGCCTAAAAATCGCTAACATCATTATATTGAGCCAGGATTGGCTGAAGGACTGAAATTAATAGAATTAGTGTGAGTGGGATTTTCTTTTTTTATCTGTAAAATCTCATTCATTTATAGCATTGATTCTCTAGGGTGCTTCTCCATTTAATAGCATAATGGGCTGAATGTTAGCCTGCAAATGACCTAGCAAATTCGAGGTGAAATTATTACATTCATAATTTTTTTTCTTCTTCAATCACCTCCCGAATAAAAACCTCATATGGCCCTACTTCTGAAAAAGTGAATCAGGCCAGATATGCTTAAGTGGCCTCGGCCCGAGAACCATTAGCCGGAACCCAGAGTAATATGATTCTGCCGGACTCTGGCCGAATGAAGCCCACCCAAGTCCAAGTCGATGTCGAGTCCGCCGAGTCTCAAACGGAATACGCCCAAACTCACCGTGTTGACTGGGCTCTGACAAGCGGTTTTAACTTGCTATTTGACGTTTTTGTCCAACAGACACCAAAAACACATGGAGAAATTATTTTACAGTAATAGAGAAGTTCACCTTTCTAATGATGCCCTTTTTATGTCTCAACTACTCAAATAGCACGCAGAGCATACACTACTAAAACAAGAGTATCAATGAACATTGATTGTGGAAAATGAATGGTCACTTTTGTCGCACGCAGCATTTCGGTAGTAAGTACCACTACCAGTATTTTAGCCAAAGACTGTTATACTAGCTGTCTAGTCTGTTTTTTATAAATGTGCAATAAGCATAAGACGCGATTATATAAAGAACTGGAAACTCGTTCTCATTCTGAGAAACAAGGTAGGCCATTTGAATTCAACATCTGAACAATGTGGACAGGATTACATGCTGTTCAAACAGTTGGAGACGGACAGAAGGGTGTGTTCATAATAGAGGTCGACCGATTAATCGGAATGGCCGATTAATTAGGGCCGATTTCAAGTTTTCATACCACTCGGTAATCGGTATTTTTGGCCACCGATTTTTTTATTTTATATAAAAAAAAAAAAGTTTTTACCCCTTTATTTAACTAGGCAAGTCAGATTAAGAACACATTCTTATTTACAATGACGGCCTAGAAATGGGGGTTAACTGCCTTGTTCAGGGGGGATTCGTTTTTGCAACCTTCGGTTACCAGTCCAATGCTCTAACCACCTGCCTTACATTGCACTCCACAAGGATTAACAGGCTGACTACCTGTTACGCGAGGGCAGCAAGAAGCAAAGGTAAGTTGCTAGCTAGCATTAGACTTAAAGCATAAAACTATCAATCTTAACATAATCACTAGTTAACTACACATGGTTGATGATATTACTAGTTCATCTAACGTGTCCTGTGTTGCATATAATCGATGCGGTGCCTGTTAATTTTCATTGAATCACAGCCTACTTCGACAAACGGGTGTTGATTTAACAAGCGCATTTGCGAAAAAAGTAGTGTCGTTGCACCAATGTACCTAACCATAAACATCAATGCCTAACAGAAATATTTAGACTTAGCCACCCGTTAGATAAAATACGGAACGGTTCCGTATGTCACTGAAAGAAAAAAACTTTTGTTTTCGCGATGATAGTTTCCGGATTCGACCATATTAATGACCTAAGGCTCGTATTTCTGTGTGTTTATTATATTATAATTAAGTCTATGATTTGATAGAGCAGTCTGACTGAGCAGTGGTAGGCAGCAGCAGGCTCGTAAGCATTCATTCAAACAGCCCTTCGCTGTGCTTCAAGCATTGCGCTGTTTATGACTTCAACCTGGGTGGGTATAATTTGTGGAACGTTCCAACAGGAATCTATTCCAAAAACTTCGTAAATAACAAGGCTTCCAAAAAACAACGCATACAAAGTTGTATAGCGGCAGAATAAGATACCGGGTAGGGAGTGGTCTATTTCATTGCGTTTTTCACTCATCACGTTTATTCCGAAAAATGTCTGTCCTCACATGTCTGTTTGCCTATGGACAAACATTAAGAATAAGCTACGTGGTGAGTTGATGCCTATTTGGCAGCTAGTTAGCTAGGTTTGTATGCGTTGTTGGTTGGCAACCTTTTACTTTACATTTTTTGGAACAGATTCCTGTTGGAACGTTCCACCCCTTCAAGCCTATCAACTCCCAAGATTAGGCTGGTGTAACCGATGTGAAATGGATAGCTAGTTAGCTGGGTGCACGCTAATAGCGTTTCAAACGTCACTCGCTCTGACACTTGGAGTAGTTGTTTCCCTTCCTCTGCATGGGTAACGCTGCTTCGAGGGTGGCTGTTGTCGATGTGTTCCTGGTTTGAGCCCAGGTAGGAGCGAGGAGAGGGACGGAAGCTATACTGTTACACTGGCAATACCAAACTGCTTATAAGAACATCCAATAGTCAAAGGTATATGAAATACAAATCGTATAGAGAGAAATAGTCCTATAATTCCTATAATAACTACAACCTAAAACTTCTTACCTGGGAATATTGAAGACTCATGTTAAAAGGAACCACTAGCTTTCATATGTTCCCATGTTCTGAGCAAGGCACTTAAACATTAGCTTTCTTACATGGCACATATTGCACTTTTACTTTCTTCTCCAACACTTTGTTTTGCATTATTTAAACCAAATTGAACATGTTTCATTATTTATTTGAGGCTAAATTGATTTTATTGATGTATTATATTAAGTTAAAATAAGTGTTCATTCAGTATTGTTGTAATTGTCATTACTACCCCAATTTCTTTTAAACAAAATAATCGGCCGATTAATCGGTATTGACCTTTTTTGGTCCTCCAATAATCGGTATCGGTATTGAAAAATAATAATCGGTCGACCTCTAGTTCATAACAATTCAACTGTTCTGCCTTGTTAGCTAGCAAATAGATCCAAGTTGGATAAACTTGAAATATAAAGATTAGCTGGCTACTCACTAGTACATGGGCTTGTGCTTGAGAGATTGTTTATGAGACATGTGTTAATTGTCTATAGCATAATGCCGGCTACAAGAAGTTAGCCATTATTAGTGAATATGCATTATGCATGGTTCTGGTTAAATTTGTAACAAAAAATTGCATTTTCATAGACAGACTTGTTCAGTGACTTGTTCAGCCAGTTCAGTGATTATTGCAAACTGTTCTGATAAAATAAGACCATTTTTAGTGGATTTTATGGTTGTGGAAGGCTTATGTTTAGCCTAGGTATAACTTCACAAGCCCTGAATTAATTTGATTATTGCTGTCTGTTTGAACTGCAGTGTATATGAGCGTTAATTGTACAATAAAGCTTATGTAGAGAAAACATTGTGAAAACTCTAGATATACTGTATATCTTGAATCGCACATAAGTTTGAAAAAAATTTAGATTTGATTTTTTTTGCCATATAGCCCAGCCTTAAATTTTTTAGCCTGATGAATCACACTAAATTCTTCCGGTGCTCTGTTGTTCGCTACATACTTTAGTCTGAGACTGCCATCATTTAAGTAGTTTGTGGTGACGAGGGGCACCACAAAGTAATAAGACAGACTGCCACCACAAAGTAATAAGCGATTGGATCGTCTCTAATCAATCAGAGTATCAAACTGCCGCTTTACCAACGTGTGTTCTGGCTCTGGCCCAACCCATTGGTTTCTGGACCAATCAAACGGCCCTGAATGTTTTCGCATTCGGTGAAGGGTCGGGGATGTACTCAGATCCAGACTCATTGCAGTGAAGAAACTAAGCAAGGAGTCTGGATAGCCAGGCAAAGTTGTAGTGATATACCATTTGAAACAGACAACATACTTGAACCCAAAGTTGGCATACAAATGGACAATAAGAGATATTCAACATACGTAAGAGTCATATGGGCTATGTGAATCTGTCACATGTCTGAAATGAAGAGGACACACACACTTCTGAAGTCAAAGTATGTGTCATCACATGCCCTTGATGAGGATAACTGAGGGACAGTGGGGAATGACCCTAAAGACATGACACATACTTTTACTGTGAGACCATTCGTCAAACCCAAGATGTAAAAATTAGGCAACATAAGCTTTCCTTGCAGGAGATCATGCAGTATTGGACTCCTCTTTGTCTTTTCACACCAGCTAGAGATCAAAGGTCTGAGAGACCACAGGCCTGGCTGGGAGTAGGTTGCGTCCCAAATGAAACACTATTACCCATTTGATGCACTACTTCTGACCAGAGACCCTGGTCAAAACGAGTGCACTAAATAGAAAATAGGGTGCCATTTGGGGCGCAACCTAGAGTGGTGTTGAGACACTATCACAGGTCACAGTGTGAGGAAATCTAACACATCCATCTCATTTGGTATGACCCAGGCTTGGAGAGACTCCTGTGACCTCCTTATAACATATCCCTCTGAGGGGAAGGGAACAGCCAAAACATTATGAATCATTAAGAACGATTGCGTTCAAAGGGTCGAGGTTGAGGAGGTGATGTCTTGCAGAAAATTCAACCATCACCATGTTGCAAAATAATCAAACATAAATGAGTACAATGTGTTATTCAAACAACATGAATGAACAGTAGTCAATGTGCTGGTGACCCGATCCTGTAGGTTCATGCTCTACAACATTCGCAGAGTACGACCCTGCCTCACACAGGAAGCGGCGCAGGTCCTAATCCAGGCACTTGTCATCTCCCGTCTGGATTACTGCAACTCGCTGTTGGCTGGGCTCCCTGCCTGTGCCATTAAACCCCTACAACTCATCCAGAACGCCGCAGCCCGTCTGGTGTTCAACCTTCCCAAGTCCTCTCACGTCACCCCGCTCCTCCGCTCTCTCCACTGGCTTCCAGTTGAAGCTCGCATCCGCTACAAGACCATGGTGATTGCCTACGGAGCTGTGAAGGGAACGGCACCTCCATACCTTCAGGCTCTGATCAGGCCCTACACCCAAACAAGGGCACTGCGTTCATCCACCACTGGCCTGCTGGCCCCCCTACCTCTGAGGAAGCACAGTTCCCGCTCAGCCCAGTCAAAACTGTTCGCTGCTCTGGCACCCCAATGGTGGAACAAGCTCCCTCACGACGCCAGGACAGCGGAGTCAATCACCACCTTCCGGAGACACCTGAAACCCCACCTCTTTAAGGAATACCTAGGATAGGATAAAGTAATCCTTCTAACCCCCCCCCCCCCCCCCCTTAAAAGATTTAGATGCACTATTGTAAAGTGTTGTTCCACTGGATATCATAAGGTGAATGCACCATTTTGTAAGTCGCTCTGGATAAGAGCGTCTGCTAAATGACTTAAATGTAAATGTAAATGTAAATGCTGAATGCGCCATTCCACAGAATTGACTGTATTTGCACCGCCCCACATCACAATTCCAAGCCTCCCAAACTGAATGCCTCCATTTGACCAAAGGGAGTTTTATTCACAACAGATATACAGTAGCTGAGCATGAATTTTCAAAATAACAGGGGACGTTCTCCTTTTCAATACCCACATGCACTGAGAGGGAGCTGAGAGAGCAACCCCCAGCTGCCTTAGAATGGAAGAGGGGAACATCCCTGCAGGATATGGCTAAGAACATTAAACCCCCGCAGCGCAGCTATGAAAACCACTATTGAATGGCTGAGGCTAATGTGACTTTCATTAACGCTATGCTAGCAGCCAGAGGCTGAGGCAGGCCAAACCCAAATAGAAAAGAGCTACAGCATAACTGTGTCGGATACCCAACCTTCTACTACCCCTAGCCCAACTGATTGAATTCCTGCCTCGCCCAATGGAATAATTCCTAAGCTCCAGTTGCTCCCATATTAAGCATTGGGTTTCGTTCGGTTGGGTTCTTAACTAACCTAACAGGTTACCACAGCAATTGTTTGAATATCTAAAGTCAAAAGATGCCAACCCATGGGAACAAGATATGACAAAAACATTAAGATTGAAAATACCCATTAAACACGAGCTGAAGTGTTTCTCGACCATAACCCATAAAAATCCATGAAATTACCACATGGTAAACAAACTAAAAGTTTAGGAGACATTCCTCAGTACAGTCTACTCAGCTACCTGGAGGAGTTGCCATGCCAAAGCCAATGGGGAACTTTTCCCCCCGTCATTTTATCCTGGCAACAGTGTGGTACACCCTGCTTCTCACTCCTTTTTTTTCTCTCTTTCTCCCACTCCCTTTCCTCCCATTACCTCCATCTTGCCAGATCTGCCCCATGCACCTGGGACTCTTAATGCCAGTATAGAAAAACAAACATCTTCCGTTTCAGGTCGGAATGGGAGCAACAAAGTTTGTGAATGGGTCGTTTGAGAGAAATGCAGGGAAATGCTGGTATTTTTAGCAGCAGAATGCTGCACAATTACCAGTCGAGTCCCAGGTGCGGCTTGAAGGGCTGCTTTCTGCTGAGCCCTGGAGTGCCATTGAAACCTGCTCTAGAATCATTCATTTTCATAGCCTCATCGTCGGCTCCCACGGACAGCAGATGTGCACTGCTGCGATCACCGCATGGCTGCCTGCCACGATGCAGGTCAAACATTCCAAGTGAGAAGAAGTTAGAAAGAAAAAGGTGTGGCGAAACGATGTCCAAACAGCATGAAAGAACACTGGAGTTGTGCATGATGAAGTTGAATGCATGCAGAGGTGATTTTGAACATTAGGCTGTAGGTGATGAACTGTGGAGTTTCCTAATTCGAGAGAGGTCCCAATGTGGGGCTCTCCAATCTCCATTGGTGTGGCAGGCCTTGTTATAACCGAAAGACAGTCAGACCTGAGTAGAGCTGTCCTCCTATCCCTGACATCGATATAGGGGCTTTGCAAGTGGGAAACAATAGTTTTGACAAGCGCTATCGGGCCTAGCAGTGTGAAGGCAGGCCAAACGATTTCATTTTGCAGCCAATTTCATTATCAGGACAGACAGAGTGTACTAATGCCTGAAAACCAACAATAGCAAAGCATCCTTCTAATTAAGCCCTTGAGTAGCATTGCTTAGTGCACCAGCCTATCTGTTTTGGATGCCTGCGAAGCGCCTGATTGGATTCAAGAATGCTCCTAATAGCCTCCCTATTTTTCCCATAGGCCACAGAGGAATCTGCTGAATTCAATGAACCAACCACGGGGCTTTGTCTCAAGCTTTTAGAGACTGATTGAGGCATATGACTACCATAAATCTTTACATATATTCCATATTCATTCTGTCAACATTCCATGTCAATGACAGTGAGCACGAAATAGCTACAGAGGACAAGAACAACAAAAAAACGTAGACACATAGTAATTTGTTCTTCATTTGTAGAGGACCTACGGCGAGCTGGTTCAAGCTAGGCCATACCATTCAATGCTACGTTGTTACGATTGAAATTCCTCACCAAGACAGGCCACCACCAGGCCAAGACAAACAGTGCAGAGTACTGGCAGGCACGCATCACGGCTCCAATTTTACAGTAGAAAAGTACTGAACACAATAGGAGTACTTGACTCCTCTGACACAGTCTAGTCACAGTCTAACAGGACCCATAACCTCTCCCCTTACTGCTCTCTCCTTTCAGGGGATGGAAACGGATCGGTCTACGAGTACAAAGCCGACTGTGCGTTTTACACAACGGAGTTGTTCAGAATAAGTCTAAGTGATCTCTGTGATCTCTCACACTGTTTTCACACAATGGAGAATGGAATATTTTATAGCTAGGAGAGTGGGTCTAAAAATGGACATCTCAGCTAGGAAGCGAACAAGAAGTGGACTCACTCTATCCCCCCTGAGGTGACGGAAATTAATTAAATCTGGCACGGCAGATGCTGCCTTTTTATGAAACGCTCCTTTTCGAGATGGCCCTCAAATTAGCCAAATTGGAGTGATGTGACAACCTAAGAACTTTGTCTGCTTTTGTTTTGAAGCTGGCTGTCCTCTCCAGTGACTGTTAGCTAATGTCAGACCAAACAGAGTGGATGCTTACAGTAGGGGTGCCTCCTCTATCTGACTCCATTGTAATTCATTCTTATTGGCTTAATGAATTGTACTTTTTTATTTAACCCTTATTTTACCAGGTAGGTTGACTGAGAAAACATTTCCATTTACAGCAACAAACCGAGGGAACAGTTACATGGGAGAATGAGCTAATTGGAAGCTGGGGATGATTAGGTGGTTGTGATGGAATGAGGGTCAGATTGGGAATTTAGCCAGGACACCGGGGTTAACACCCCTAGACATACGATAAGTGGCATGGGATCGTCAGTGACCACAGAGAGTCAGGGCACCCATTTAATGTCCCATCCAAAAGACAGCACCCTACACAGAGCAATGTTCCCAATCACAGCCCTGGGGCATTGGGATATTTTTCAGACCAGAGGAAAGAGTGCCTCCTATTGGCCCCCCAACACCCCCTCCAGCAGCATCTGGTCTCCCATCCTGGGACCAACCAAGACCAACCCTGCTTCAGAGGTAAGCCAGCAGTGGGATGCAGGGTGGTATGTTGCTGGCAAAAGCCATGCCATGCTAAAAGCATTTATGTGTCACTGTGCTTAAATTAATAGAATGACTTTCTACTTGAAGGACATTATTACGGCGCAAAACAGGTTTATCTCTGGATTAAATAATTCACAATTCACAACGCATCCCCTTTATAGTGTGTAATCTAATGTGTTCAATAAAACCGAAAACATTTAAGGGCTAATTCTCCTGAGGATAGATGGTCAAGACGGATTCTAAAATGGCTTCCTTGTCTCAACAAGCCGATGATACCATAGATAGTAAGTGATGAAATGACTCGCAATGACGTGCGGAACATTTAATAATGAGCTTAGAGTACGATATCTTTGATTAATATTTGTTAAAGGCCTTTATCAAGCATAGATAGAGATCTATGGATCTGTTTATGACAACCAACCGAATGAAAACTGGAACACGTTGCTATGGCATCAAAGGTAGATGTCATAAACGGGTTGCACATGTATCTTTAATCATGTCAATTTTTAGACTGACCTCAATGTCTCAAGAGGGTCAATCATTAGAAACGTATTTGTTTATAAAGTCATGTTGACCCTGACACCGCACTGACACTGCACCAAAGTTCACAGCTTGTTCTACAGAACTGGAGGATGCAGACTTGAAACCCCCAACACCCACACTCCAAACAGTCTTGCTTTGCTCTGTAGATCAATGCCCCTCTCATGTGCTTCTCAGCAGGGCTGACTGAGTATTAGAGCACTCGCTGCTTAGTTTGATAGTGTCCCAGATTGCACCCTATTCTCAACGTAGTGCACTACTTTTGACCAAAGCCCTACATAGAGAATAGAGTGCCATTTGGGATGTAGCCTATGACTCGCATATCTCGAATAAGACTGTTGCGGAAATATGTTACATCCTCAACAATAGAGGCTTCTCTGATGTGAACCTGAACCTGCAGCAATGCATAGAAATCTCAATCGAGCCAACACCCACACGTTGAACACAGGCAAGTAAATACAGCTGGCAACATTGTAGGAGAGTACAACCTTTTCAAACAGTCTTTTAAGTTAAATATATCATACAGTAAAAACAATTCAGGGCCAGCAATTAAGAGCAAACATCCACCACAGACAAACATCTGTTGCAATTGATGCCGCGTTCCATAAAGGCAAAACGTTCTCCCCAAAAACATGAAGTTAAGCGAAAAAAAAAAGAATGAGACTGCAAAAACATTGCAACAGGAGTTGCTGTTAGAGAGGAAGAAGGTAACCACACAAACACAAGCAGGGTCAGGGGAGCGTAAGTCTCTATTTATAGGAATCCAGAGGTCCTTGTCCCACTGCAGGAAATCTGTCCAAACTCAAAAACCACATAGCTTAGGCCTTTCACCCAAGAACACGTGGTCACTTTCCTGCCAAGCCTACCCTGGCCATCATGATCACGGTTCAATTAAAGTTCACTGTTTTAAGGGGCATCTGAAAAGGTCCCCGTGTGCACACTGGAATGGGAGTGAAGGCTGCCAATTTCCTCTCCTCAGAAATTGCCAAGGAAACAACAACCTTTCCAGTAATGGAGTTGCCTGCTGCTGGTCGTGATGTGATTAGATTTAACGTTGTGTTCTCTCTCGGCGAGGGAGCAGCGACTCGATGGGTACGGCATCTCAAGTGTAACGTACATATTCAATCCGGCGGCTTTAATAACTTTTATTATGTCTATTGACTCTCCCTGGGCAGAGACACAGGAAGAGTCCCAAATGGCACTCTATTCCCTGGGACAAATTCAATAGGGAATAGGGTGCCATGTGGGAAGCAGTACTAGAAGCCTGCTGCTGGAGAAAGGGATAAGGAACTGTTTGTAATGTGCCTGATATTGGAGGTTAGTATGATTATGTTAAAGGTCAGAGGCTTGTTGCCCCTTGGTGTACGGCCGAGGTGAGATGTGATAACAAACTCCATAACATTTACAGTTGAAGTCGGAGGTTTACATACACCTTAGCCAAATACATTTCAACTCAGTTTTTCACAATTCCTGGCATTTAATCCAAGTAAAAATTCCCTGTCTTAGGTCAGTTAGGATCATCACTGTCATGGCTGTTCAAAGGATCGGACCAAAATGCAGCGTGTTCGTAGTTCCACATATTTTATTTACCGTGAAACAAAATGCAAACACTAAATACTTGAATACACATAACAACAAACCGTGACGCAGAGAGAAAACACACTACTCAAGAATTAATCACCCACAAAAACAGGTGGGACAAACATCTACTTAAATATGACCTCCAATTAGAGACAATGACAACCGGCTGCTTCTAATAGGAGATCATACCAAACAAAACCAACATAGAAATACCAAACTAGAAACTGAACATAGAAATACAAAACATAGCCAAACACCCCCTGTCACGCCCTGACCTACTCTACCATAGAAAATAACAACTTACTATGGTCAGGACGTGATAATCACTTTATTTTAAGAATGTGAAATCTCAGAATAATAGTAGAGAGAATGATTTATTTCAGCTTTTATTTCTTTCATCACATTCCCAGTGGGTCAGAAGTCTACATACACTTAATTAGTATTTGGTAGCACTGCCTTTAAATTGTTAAACTTGGGTCAAACGTTTCGGGTTGCCTTCCACAAGCTTCCCACAATAAGTTGGGTGAATTTTGGCCCATTCCTCATGACAGAGCTGGTGTAACTGAGTCAGGATTGTAGGCCTCCGTGCTCACACACGCTTTTCCAGTTCTGCCCACAAATTTTCTATGGGATTGAGGTCAGGGCTTTGTGATGGCCACTCCAATACCTTGACTTTGTTGTCCTTAAGCCATTTTGCCACAACTTTGGAAGTATGCTTGGGGTCATTGTCCATTTGGAAGACCCATGTGCGTCCAAGCTTTAACTTCCTGACTGATGTCTTGAGATGTTGCTTCATTATATCCACATATGTTTCCTCCCTCATGATGCCATCTATTTTGTGAAGTGCACCAGCCCCTCCTGCAGCAAAGCACCCCCACAACATGATGCTGCCACCCCTGTGCTTCACAGTTGGGATGGTGTTCTTTGGTTTGCAAGCCTCCCCCTTTTCCCTCCAAACATAATGATGGTCATTATGGCCAAACAGTTCTATTTTTGTTTCATCAGACCAGAGAACATTTCTCCAAAAAGTATGATCTTTGTCTCCATGTGCAGTTGCAAACTGTAGTCTGGATTTTTTATGGCGGTTTTGGAGCAGTGGCCTTTCAGGTTATGAGCGGCCTTTCAGGTTATGTCGATATAGGACTCATTTTACTGTAGATATAGATACTTTTGTACCTGTTTCCTCCAGCATCTTCACAAGGTCCTTTGCTGTTGTTCAGGGACTGATTTGCACTTTTCGCACCAAAGTACATTCATCTATAGGAGACAGAACGGGTCTCCTTCCTTAGCGGTATTACGGCTGCATGGTCCCATGGTGTTTATACTTGCGTACTATTGTTTGTACAGATTAATGTGGTACCTTCAGGCGTTTGGAAATTGCTCCCAAGGATGAACCAGACTAGTGGAGGTCTACAATTTTTTGTTCTGAGGTCTTGGCTGATTTCTTTTGATTTTCCCATGATGTCAAGCAAAGAGGCACTGAGTTTGAAGGTAGGCCTTGAAATACATCCACAGGTACACCTCCAACTGACTCAAATGATGTCAATTAGCCTATCAGAAGCTTCTGAAGCCATTACATTATTTTCTGGAATTTGCCAAGCTGTTTAAAGGCACAGTCAAGTTAGTGTATGTAAATTTCTGACCCACTGGAATTGTGATACAGTGAATTATAAGTTAAATAACCTGTCCGTAAACAATTGTTGAAAAAATGACTTGTGTCATGCACAAAGTAGATGTCCTAACTGACTTGCCAAAACTATAGTTTGTTAACAAGAAATGTGTGGAGTGGTTGAAAAAAGAGTTTTAATGACTCCAACCTAAGTGTATGTATACTTCCGACTTCAACTGTATGTGAGTAACACAATGCAATCCTGTTGGAAAGGGAGATAATGTAACGGCTGTCTTCGTGAAGAGAGGACCAAGGCGCAGCGGGTTGCATGTTCATCATTATTATTTATTAAGTAAATGTGAACACGGGAAAACCAATAAACAAAGAGGACGACAGTTTCACAGGCTACGACAACTAGCAGTGCGAAATACAACTACCCACAATTAACAAACAAAACACATCCCTATGTATAGGACTCTCAATGAAAGGCAACTACAAACACCTGCCTCCAATTGAGAGTCCAACACCCAATTAACTAACATAGAAAATACTAAACTAGAAAGAACATAGAAATACAAAAACATAGAACATAACCCAAAACTCGGAAATAATAAATCAAACACCCTTCTAAACAAACCACCACCCCGAACCACATAAAACAAATACCCTCTGCCACGTCCTGACCAAACTACAATAACAAATAACCCCTATACTGGTCAGGACGTGACAGATAAATGACAATGAGGAGGCAAAAGAGGAGGAGGAGGATAAAGAATATCCTTGTGAACGTTGTCCTTTACATTATTTATGGCTGCCAACTCTTACAAGTGGAAGGCATGTTAGAAACATTACAAAGAGGAAAGTAAGAGATAAGACTACAATGCACGACATACAGAAGCAGGATAACGCAGGATCCTGTGGCAAGGCCTTCCTCCTCACACAAGATAGCAAGCTATACAGGTAGCCTAGTGGTTAGAGCGTTGGACTAGTAACCGAAAGGTAGCAAGTTTGAATCCCTGAGCTGACAAGGTAAAAATCTGTCGTTCTACCACTGAACAAGGCAGTTAACCCAATGCTCCTAGGCTGTCACTGAAAATAAGAATTTGTTCTTAACTGACTTGCCTAGTTAAATAAAGGTAAAAAAACACTCAGCCCTCCCTCTCTTCAGCCGAGGGAGATAGTGTGGATAGAAAGAGGTGTCTAAGCTGTGCCACTTGAAGAGAGGTCTCATCTGCAGGCGCAGGTGTTGTTCCATTGCAAAGCTATGGTGGGTAGACGATCACAGCCACCACTCTAGGCCACACATCAACAGCTGCTGCGATAGTCCTCCTCACAGACACGAAGAGGGGTGCCCCACAGCTTTAGCTAACATTACAAGGACAACAACACTCAGGCTGTTTACTGTATACAGTGCCTTCAAAAACTAGTCACACCCCTTGACTTTTTCCACATTTTGTTGTGTTACAGCCTGAATTTAAAATGTATTACATTGTTATGTTTTTGTCACTGGCCTACACACAATGCCCAATAAGGTCAAAGTGGATTTATGTTTATTGAACACTTTACAAATGTATTTAAAATGAAAAGATGAAATGTCTTGAGTCAGTAGGTATTCAACCCTTTTGTTATGGCAAGCCTAAATAAGTTCAGGAGTACAAATATGCTTAACATGTCACATAATAAGTTGCAATAATGGTATTTAATATGATTTCCGAATGACTACCTCCTCTCTGTACCCCACACATATAATGATCTGTAAGGTCCCTGAGTTGAGCAATACATTTTAAACACAGATTCAACCACAAAGACCAGGGAGGTTTTCCAATGCCTCGCAAAGAAGGGCACCTAACATTGAATATCCCTCTGAGCATGGTGACGTTATTAATTACACTTTGGATGGTGTATCAATACACCCAGTCATTACAAAGATACAGCTTCCTTCCTAATTCAGTTGCCGGAGAGGAAGGAAACCGCTCATGGATTTCATCATGAGGCCAATGGTGACTTTAAAACAGTTACAGAGTTTAATGGCTGTGATAGGAGAAATCTGAGGATGCATCAGCGACGTTGTAGTTACTCCACAATACTAACCTAATTGACAAAGTGAAAAGAAGGAATCCATACGTGACCAAAAGTATGTGAACACCAGTTCATCAAACATCTCATTCTAAAATCATGGGGATTAATATGAAGTTGGTCCCCTCTTTGCTGCTATAACAGCCTCCACTCTTCTGGGAAGGGTTTCCACTAGGTTTTGGAACATTGCTGCGGGAACTTGTTTCCATTCAGCCACAAGAGCATTAGTGAGGTTGGGCACTGCTGTTGGAAGATTAGGCCTGGCTCACATTCGGCATTCCAATTCATCCCAAAGGTGTTCGATGGGGTTGAGCTCAGGGCTCTTTGCAGGCCAGTCAAGTTCTTCCACACCCTCTCAACAAACCATTTCTGTATGGACCTCGCTTTGTGCAAGGGGGCATTGTCATGCTGAAACAGGAAAGGAACTTCCCCAAACTGTTGCTACAAAGTTGGAAGCACAGAATTGTCTAGAATGTCATTGTATGCTGTAGAATTAAGATTCCCCTTCACTGGAACTAAGGGGCCTAGCCCGGACCATGAAAAACAGCCCCAGACCCTTATTCCTCCTCTACCAAACCCATATTTGTCCGTCGGACTGCCAGATGACGGTGCCACTGTGAATGTCATTGAACTCTTCAGAAAGGCCATTCTGCTGCCAATGTTTGTCTATGGAGATAGCATGGCTGTGTGCTCAATTTTATACACCTGTCAACAACGGGTGTGGCTGAAATAGCCAAATCCACTGACTTGAAGGGGTGTCCATATACTTTTGTATACATAGTGTAGCTCTCTATCTCTTGCTTCTCCTTCACTTTTAAATAAATAAATTAGTTAACTGTTCAACTACTGTCTATCTCTCTTTGAGTCAACTACTCACCACATTTTATGAACTGTACTGCGAGCTAGCTGTAGCTCATGCTTTCAGTACTAGATTCATTCTCTGATCCTTTGATTGGGTCGACAACATGTCAGTTCATGCGGCAAGAGCTCTGATAGATTGGAGGACGTCCTCCGGATGTTGTTATAATTACTGTGTAAGTCTATGGAAGGGGGTGAGAACCATGAGCCTCCTAGGTTTTGTATTGAAGTCAATGTACCCAGAGGAGGACGGAAGCTAGCAGTCCTCCGGCCAAACCATGATGCTACCCTACAGAGTGCTGTTGAGGCTACTGTATTTTTTTGATCAATTATTTGGTGATGTGAATATATTTAGTGTAGTTTTAACTTTTTTAATGTTTCACTATTTTTATTTTTATGAAAATCACTGAGGAGAATGATCTCCCCTTCCTCCTCTGAGGAGCCTCCACTGCTAAACAACCATTTTCAAGTCTTGCCATATATTCAAGCAGATTTAAGTCAAAACTGTAACTCAGCCACTCAGGAACATTCACTGTCTTCTTGTTAAGCAATTCCAGTGTAGATGTGTGTTTTAGGTTATTGACCTGCTGAAAGTTGAATCTCCCAGTATCTGGTGGAAAGCGTTCTGATCCAGGTTTTCCTCTAGGATTTTGCCTGTGCTTAGATCCATTTTGTACATTTTTTATCCTGAAAAACTCCCCAGTCATTAATGATAACAAGCATACCCATAAAATGATGCAGCCACCACTATGCTTGAAACTATGAAGAGTGGTACTCAGTAATGTGTTGTATTGGATTTACCCCAAACATACTGTAGCTAGCTATATTTCGTTGTATTTTTTTCACTTTCACTTAGGTAGCGAATGCATCTAGCTAGTTTAGCCTACTCAAACACCCGGTCAAACAGATAGGGATGCTAGGTTAGCTGGCTGGTTATGGCTATCCAACACTGGAACTCTTCCATGTCAAGGTAAGCTTTTGGTTTTACTAATTTATTGCCACCGGTGCCCGGCGGTGTAACTGCTAAACTGCTTGCTGACTGTACACTTTACTGCATGAACGTAGCGGGTTTACTAACGCGTTAGTTCTAGTAGCTATGTTGACTATGATGTTAGCTAATATTGTGACAACGATGTAGGCTGTGTGTAGAGATTAGCAGTTATGATATGAAGATTTGGCTTGGAAGGTTTTTTTGCCTGGTCACAGACAGCTGATTGTGCACTGAAATCCACAAACAAAGGGAAAAGGTGAGAGGAGGAGAGCGTGTAGATGCGAGAAGGAATTATACAATGAGCAAAATGATCATGCTGTTTGTATGTGGCTGCTATGAAACTGAAATGTGTTTGCGTTTGATCAGGGGTGTATTCATTCCACCGATTCTGTTGAAAACATTTCTTAAACGGAAGCAAATGGAACCGGGATAAACATACCTGAATTCTTCCATTAGAAATTATTGTTTGCAACTATTGGACTAATGATTACACCCTAGATCAGCTAGATGCAGGCAAGAGTGGAATTGAATTTGTCACTGTCTGTCACGTCGGTATAACGGGATCGAGAGACAGGCACAGAAATGCGTAATAGGGTTTTTTATTGATCCAAATTACAGCGTGCCATGTAAAAGCACGGGGACGAAGACCAAACAAACACGTATACAAAATACAGTGTTGAACCCCAAACAAAAGAGTGAGGAGTACCTGGAATAAATACACTGGGGAGAGACCCGAAACACACAAGTGCTCAATGATATCACACGGGACGAGGCCCGTAATCATCTGCGCAATCCACAATGGCACGAAAGCCAAAACACACAGCACAGGTATTCACACGTACCAACGGATATTGGAACAATAATCGACAGGACAATGTTGAACAATGGGCACACTTACACAATTACTAATCAATGGGAATAGGGACCAGGTGTGCGTAATGACACAGTTCTGGAGGGATCCGTGACATTGTCTGTCACCTTGATTACTCAAATTTTTCTCTCGACCCGTGCACCTACATTGTAAACTTTCATTCATAGGCTGGGTTGTAGCAACCTCATGACGGTTACAGGGAAAATGTGAGTATCATGTAGTAGCCTAAACCTATCAATGTTATATTGAACTGGGTGAATGGAATATGAATGACAGTCATCCAATATGCTGTAATAGAAATACGGCCATGCTCATAAAACAATGAATCATCCTCCGTCATCTGAAACGCCACTGACCGCAACAGTTGTCTAGCGATGATCAACAACCCATTTGACAGAGCTTGAAGAATTTTGAAAAGAATAATGGCCAAATTTGCACAATCAAGGTGTGGAAATCTCTTAGAGACATACCCAGAAAGGCTCACAGCTGTAAACGCTGCCAAAGGTGATTCCAAACATGCATTGACTCAGGGGTGTGAATTCTAATTTATGTATTTCATTGTCAATACATTTGCAAAAATGTCTAAAAACATGTTTTCACTTTGTCATTACAGGGTATTGTGTGAAGATGGGTGAGAAAAAAATATGTAATCCATTTTGAATTCAGGCTGTAACACAATATGAAATAAGTCAAGGGGTATGAATACTTTCTGAAGGCACTGTAAGTGCCTCACAAGATGTCTGACGGCATACAATGCCCCGCGAGCATTGAGCAAATCCTCGACAAGAATAACATAAAACACAGAGATCTAATTCCTCCATGTAACACAAGGCTCTGATTTCCCGATGTCATTCAATTTGAACCAAGAGCTCCGCAGTTGAACTCTCCCGACAAATACGTTCCAGGCTCTCTCTTCATTCACAGACTCGGCCCCCTCTGCCCTCTGCTTTCGAACAAATCCACCTGAAAAAAGTGCCAGCAGTAATTCCATCCCTCATTATTCTTCATTACAGTGGAGAAAAGCACCCAGGGCCAGATCATATTGGCTGTTAACTAAAGTTTGGGAGACAATTAGCTCTGGTTGTTAAAATGAATCATTGTTACAGCTGGGATCTCCGAGGCTAGCAGAAGCTCTGCTTTTAGGGTTTGTTTATTCGAGCGCTCCATGGATATCGATTGAAGGCTCGCTGTAAACAGGGGGATAAGGCATTCGACAATTGTTTGCCGGATTTACTCTCTCTGCTCAGAGACGAGCAATCCAATCGTTACTGAGATTAGAGCTGATGCACAGGGAAACACGGACCATCTCTACACTTTACCTCTTGATCATGATGAACTTGATGTGGCCGAAATCATGCAATGGTGCCATTCTGTCTGTTCACAGAATTGGGAATATAGTTTATCATTCGGCAGTTCAAAAAATTGATCATGAACACCCCTTCTAGGAATCAGTGGGTTTTAAACCGAATATTTCATTTAATTAGTAGGTCTTTGAACTCCTTATATGACCGCAGCGGTCTTGGGCTGGATTGTTGTCATTCCATAGATGATTGACTGTAAACACCAGAGGCTGATTTGATCTGACAGGAAGATCTATTATGCTAAACTAGGACAGTCTCCTTTTCCCAGTCTCTGGTTGCCTCCCAAATTGAACCTTTTCCCTATATAGTGCACTACTTTTGACCAGAGCCTTATAAAGTCGTGCCCTATATAGGGAATAGGGTGCCATTTGGGACACAACCTCTGTGAAACTGATGCTCCAGCTGAATAAAACATACTAACACTTAGAAAGGAAATGGAGACGACGTGGCTTCCATGAATTTCGCATCCCCCCCAACATATTTTACATAGTTTGCGTTTTGGGAGCTTCCCTGACACGCAACCGGACTCTAAATCCAGCCTCAATTAATTGTGCGAATTTCTCCTCCCCCCTTGTGGGCAGCCCCTGAACAGCAGCAAGGGCTTAAGGACCCAGTCACGCAGCACGAAAACCATATTTCAAATCAAATGTATTTTTATATAGCCCTTCGTACATCAGCTGATATTCTCAAAGTGCTGTACAGAAACCCAGCCTAAAACCCCAAACAGCAAGCAAAGCATGTGAAAGAAGCACGGTGGCTAGGAAAAACTCCCTAGGAAAAACTCCCTAGAAAGGCCAAAAACCTAGGAAGAAACCTAGAGAGGAACCACGCTATGAGGGGTGGCCAGTCCTCTTCTGGCTGTGCAGGGTGGATATTATAACAGAACATGGTCAAGATGTTAAAATGTTAAAATGTTCATAAATGACCAGCATGGTCAAATAATAATAATCATAGTAGTTGTCGAGGGTGCAACAAGCACGTCCGGTGAACAGGTCAGGGTTCCATAGCTGCAGGCAGAACAGTTGAAACTGGAGCAGCAGCACGGCTAGGTGGACTGGGGACAGCAAGGAGTCATCATACCAGGTAGTCCTGAGGCATGGTCCTAGGGCTCAGGTCCTCCGAGAGAAAGACAGAAAGAGAGAAAGAGAGAATTAGAGAGAGCATATTTAAATACACACAGGACACCGGATAAGACAAGAGAAATACTCCAGATGTAACAGACCTGAGCCTAGCCCCCCGACACATAAACTACTGCAGCATAAATACTGGAGGCTGAGACAGGAGGGATCAGAAGACACTGTGGCCCCATCCGATGATACCCCCGGACAGGGCCAAACAGGCAGGATATAACCCCACCCACTTTGCCAAAGCACAGCCCCCACACCACTAGAGGGATGTCTCCAACCACCAACTTACCGTCCTAAGACAAGGCCGAGTATAGCCCACAACGATCTCCGCCATGGCACAACCCAAGGGGGGGGCGCCAACCCAGACAGGAAGACCACGTCAGTGACTCAACCCACTCAAGTGACGCACCCCTCCCATGGACGGCATGGAAGAACACCAGTAGGCCAGTGACTCAGCCCCTGTAAAAGGGTTAGAGGCAGAGAATCCCAGTGGAAAGAGGGGAACCGGCAAGGCAGAGACAGCAAGGGCGGTTCGTTGCTCCAGCCTTTCCGTTCACCTTCACACTCCTGGGCCAGACTATACTTAATCATAGGACCTACTGAAGAGATAAGTCTTCAGTAAAGACTTAAAGGTTGAGACTGAGTCTGCGTCTCTCACATTGGTAGGCAGACCATTCCATAAAAATGGAGCTCTATAGGAGAAAGCCCTACCTCCAGCCGTTTGCTTAGAAATTCTAGGGACAATTAGGAGGCCTGCGTCTTGTGACCGTAGCGTACGTGTAGGTATGTACGGCAGGACCAAATCGGAAAGATAGGTAGGAGCAAGCCCATGTAATGCTTTGTAGGTTAGCAGTAAAACCTTGAAATCAGCCCTTGCCTTAACAGGAAGCCAGTGTAGGGAGGCTAGCACTGGAGTAATATGATCAAATTTTTTGGTTCTAGTCAGGATTCTAGCAGCCGTATTTAGCACTAACTGAAGTTTATTTAGTGCTTTATCCGGGTAGCCGGAAAGTAGAGCATTGCAGTAGTCCAGCCTAGAAGTAACAAAAGCATGGATTAATTTTTCTGCGTCATTTTTGGACAGAAAATTTCTGATTTTTGCAATATTACGTAGATGGAAAAAAGCTGTCCTTGAAACAGTCTTGATATGTTCTTCAAAAGAGAGATCAGGGTCCAGAGTAACGCCGAGGTCCTTCACAGTTTTATTTGAGACGACTGTACAACCATCCAGATTAATTGTCAGATTCAACAGAAGATCTCTTTGTTTCTTGGGACCTAGAACAAGCATCTCTGTTTTGTCCGAGTTTAAAAGTAGAAAGTTTGCAGCCATCCACTTCTTTTTGTCTGAAACACAGGCTTCTAGCGAGGGCAATTTTGGGGCTTCACCATGTTTCATTGAAATGTACAGCTGTGTGTCGTCCGCATAGCAGTGAAATTTAACATTATGTTTTCGAATGACATCCCCAAGAGTTAAAATATATAGTGAAAACAATAGTGGTCCTAAAACGGAACCTTGCTGTTTGCCCCCACCCCAAAAGAGACTGCATTCCATATTTTGTTTTTCTGAAGCTCTCCAGTCATGATAATGGGGCGTTCACATCTTCCAAAGTGGAAGTAACGTAACGTTGGATCAGGATCCATATTTACAGTTTATTGCTTATGCCTGAGTGACTGTTTATGGCTTATGATTTGCATTAATCCTCTGCAGGATAGCGTCCGAGAGGAAGGACACCTGAGAGACATATGGTGGGGAATGAATATCCAAATCAGAGACACACACGGCGTCCCCGTGACCGAGGTGAGGCCGCAGAGGGGTTTGGTAATACCCTGTATAATACCTGCACAGTTACTGAGAGCATCTGCTATAGGGAGGGAAGGGGGAGAAGGAGGGGGGGCTTATTTGGAATGGATGTGCTTCTGGCAGTTATAAGCAATTCTATTATTGCTCACAAAAAGCAAGTATCTATATGGTAATTTACCCGTAATGTGTGTGCTGTGGGTAGATACATGATAATCCCAGTGTAATTAATGGTTCCTCTGGTGAGCGCCTGATTAATGCATGTGCAGCCATTGAACACATGGATTTTGTCACAAACTATTGGAATATTGGACAATGAGGTAAACATGCCCTCTTACAGCCATCTAGAGACCTCCCTAGTAGAAAAACTCCCATAGCCTCATCTTTCCCTGAGCTACCCTAAAGTATCACGGATGCATCCCAAATGGCACCCTATTCCATATTTAGTGTACTACTTTTGACCAGAACCCTATGGGTAGTGCATTACAAAAGGTAATAGGGTGCCATTTGGGATGCATCCCACAGACACAGCCCAGCCAACATGTATTCACATGTTGTCCCTCGGGTTCATATGTAAGTGGGGGAAGGACCAAAAAACAAAAGACCCTGAGCAAGGTCCTTTGTCTTTCCTTAAGTGCCGCATCATTCTCAATATCCTGGCAGTTTTTGTCCCCGTGGCCACACTCCTGCCGGCATTATTAGCTCAGCTTAATAATGAACCCACCAGGCATCATCTTCATTAGGAAGGATGGAGGATTGGGGGCCAGGGAGCCAGGCTGACCCTGCTACAATCTCTTCACTGGGGATCTGGCACAGGAATTTTAATAGGAGAGCAAAGCAGGCAGGTGGGTCAATCCTGGAGACATGCTGTGCATGCCAATCTGGTCCCTGCATCCATGGCTCAGGAACAAACTGAAGGAGACAGGAAAGGTGCTGGTGGCAGGGGGATCAGGACAGCGATGCAGCATCCATTCAGGTGAGAGGGAGCATCGTTCTGTGACAAACAGCCCATGAGCCACGCTGGCTTCTCCATATTAACGAGGTTGGTAGAGCTGTGAGGATTCCTGTTAATTGCTTTTGCTGGATTGTCAGCTGGACTGCTATTGGTGTGAGCAAAAAAATAAATGAAAGCAGTAAAGTTAGGTCTATTGTGGCTCTTTAGATCTATAGCCTAATTTCGCCCTAGGGTCTTACAGACCTGATCCCATTCATAAACCATTCACTCTCCCTACCTACTTAAATGTTCTGCCTCGGAGCCACGCTTTATTTCACCCATTTTAGAATGTCCCTGCCCCAAACAGCGTAGGTGATTTGTTGTATATTTAAGGCAGTTTTCCGCGCCGAGGTAATTGCCACGGCGACCTTGATGCAGATAGGACAAAAGACATATCTGCTGTCAAGAATTCGCCATTAGTACCGCTAGAGAATTGCCACGTTCTCTCACTGATCCCTGTAAGCATTTCTGATTCCGAGCATGTCCACTCATTCTGCAATACCCACTGCTCGTCTAAGAGAGAAAGATTTCTTATTCCCAGATATGTGTGCATAACACAATACTTCAATAAAATGTTATGATCAAAGAACATATACAATTCCTAAAGCCCACTGCAAAACTGCTTCTCAGGGAAGGTTGAGAGGACTGTTGCAGATAACCTGAAATGCTCTTTGAGATCTAGAAATTAAGTCCCACACATCCAGGAGCTAGATAAGGTGGAAATATAATGGAAATATAACTAGAGGGTGGAAGTACAATATTGGAGGGGATGCAATCTCTTTCTCACTCTGATAGAGACTGATAGTCAACCAGGTGATATCCTTCCACTATAGGCTCATGACAATTATATTTCTTCATCTCATGGTTGAGAAGACATTAGACCGACCCAATTCCCTGGTAGTCCTAATGATGGACATGCTTTGAATCTGGAAAGGCAGGTAAAGGTGTGAAAGCAATTGTATAGCAGAAAATAATATACTGTAACATATATCATCTTTATTAGTCTGTGTATTGGTCGACCAAAAACCTAATCTAGATGTTAAATTTGACATTATGTTGAGTTTGGTTTCCCGTACCAAGCCAAGACTACAGCAACAAACCACATTGGCAAGTAACTGAACCAAAAGAATCATTAATCTGCCCCGATGACAGCAAAACCAAACTTTGGTAAATATTCAGAGATAAATCTGCAGGCCTAACAATAACAATACACAAAACCAGAAACAACATAAAAACAAAGTACCAACCTTGTATAAATGAAATAACTCAATACTATTCTTTCACTTAAACTGTAGCTCACAGTAACTGGATGTCTGAATTGTTCTCTTTACATTCAGCTGACATCTACTGTATGCTGTTCAATCTTAGGTTCAATAACAGGTGAAAAGGGTGGCATTTCACAGACCTGGGGTCGTATGCGTCAAGCATCTCAGCGTAGGAGTGCCAGTCTAGGATCAAGTCCCCCATGTCAATATAATCTTATTCATTATGATCTAAAAGGCTACACTGAACCCTAGAACAGCACTCCTACTCTAAGAAGCTTTATGAATACGGCCCCGGATCCTATTAAAATCCATAAATACATCACTTCTAATCCTACACGCTGTGTCAGTCCAACAATCACAATCTGTTTTGTTGTGTGAGTGGAGGACAGCAAACCTAATGAAGAACGCTGTACTAGGTCTTAGCACTGCTCTCATTTCTTGCCTTGTCAGCTCTCCAAATTAAGAATGATGTTCTTAATTTTCCTTTGTGTTTATTTGCTGTACAATGGTTGAGTTAGTTTAGTACACATTGGCCTAGCCTACACCACACCCTCATAACTCAAAGGCCATAAAATAACAACAGTTAAAGCCACATAAAATGACTGAAAATGAAAAGGAGGTTATAACAAGAAACACAAAAGCGCAACATGTTCAAACTGAGAGGTAATGTGCCAAGACCTTGCCTGACGACTCATTCTGAATTTAATTCCGGTGCTCTATCAATCACTCCATACATCAGTCTGAACCGGTTATCCTAAAAGTAGTTTGTGCTGATGTCAAAATTACGTGATTGATGATTCGTATAGGTCCAACCCATCGGTTTCTGGGACCAATCAGAACAGTTTAAATGTGTTCGCATTCGAGAAGTAGTCGGGGAGGAAGCAAATCCAGACTCATCGTGGCACTGGAAAATAAACGACAATGGGCGTGGCGTTTGGCCAGAGCGATGTGGATGGGTAGCCAGGCCATCCAAGATCCAGAGTTAGAGAGGCCCATAGGACATAGGCCAGTGAACCACCCAACAGTGAGAGGTTAAACACTCAAAAACATATGAATCATCTACAGCCGTGGTTCCCAAACGTTTTATAGTCCCGTACCCCTTCAAACATTCAACCTCCAGCTGCGTACCCCCTCTAGCACCAGGTTCAGTGCACTCTCAAATGTTTTTTTTGCCATCATTGTAAGCCTGCCACACACACACTATACGATACATTTATTAAACATAATAATGAGTGTGAGTTTTTGTCACAACCCGGCTCGTGGGAAGTGACAAAGAGCTCTTATAGGACCAGGGCACAAATAATAATATAATAATAATCAATAATTTTTCACTTTATTTAGCCATCTTACATTTAAAACCCTATTTGTTTATCAAGAATGGTGAATAACTCACCACAGGTTAATGAGAAGGGTGTGCTTGAAAGGATGCACATACCTCTGCAATGTTGGGTTGTATTGGAAAGTCTCAGTCTTAAATCATTTTCCACACACAGTCTGTGCCTGTATTTAGTTTTCATGCTAGTGAGGGCCGAGAATCCACTCTCACATAGGTATGTGGTTGCAAAGGGCATCAGTGTCTTAACAGCGCGATTTGCCAAGGCAGGATACTCTGAGCACAGCCCTAAATAGAAATCTGACAGTGGCTTCTGATTAAATACAATACAGGCTCTCTTGTTCAGATATTGGTAAGTGGTCTGGAGGCTGGAGGCTGGGAATGAAAGGGATAATGAATCCAGTTGCATGTGTCGTCCATTTGGGGAAAGTACCTGCATAATTGCACACCTAGCTCACTCAGGTGCTTTGCTATATCACATTTGACATTGTCCGTAAGCTTGAATTCATTTGCACACAAAATATCATACAATGATGGAAAGACCTGTGTGTTGTCCTTGTTAATGCAGACAGAGAAGACCTCCAGCTTTTTATTTATAGCCTCAATTTTGTCCCGCACATTGAATATAGTTGCGGAGAGTCCCTGTAATTGTAACGGGCGTCGTATAGAGGGGACCAAGGCTCAGCGTGTTGAGTGCTCATATTTAAGTTTAATGAAATGAAACACTTAGACAAAGAAACAAAATGACAGCCAACAGTTCTGTCAGGTTACCTAAACGAAACAGAAAACAACTACCCACGAAAACCAAGTGGGAAAAGGCTGCCTAAGTATGGCTTCCAATCAGAGACAATGATAGACAGCTGCCTCTGATTGGAAACCATACCCGGCCAAAACATAGAACCAACACACATAGAATGCCCACCCCCTATCACACCCTGACCTAACTAAACAGAGAAAAAACAGCTCTCTTAGGTCAGAGCGTGACAGTACCCCCCCCCCCCCCCGAAGGTGCGGACTCCTGGCCGCAAACCTGAACCTATAGGGGCAGGTCCGGGTGGGCATCTGTCCTTGGTGGCGGCTCTGATTTAGGGCGTAGCACCCCCACCGCCCGCTGATCCCCCCGCTTCTGTGTGTCCGGAGGAACCAGACCGTGGATCATCGCCGGAGGCTTTGAAACGCCAACCGCCGCTGAAGACTCTGGGCTGAAGGCCGCCGCTGAAGACTCTGGGCTGCAGACCGCCGCTGAAGACTCTGGGCTGCAGACCGCCGCTGAAGACTCTGGGCTGCAGACTGCCGCTGAAGACTCTGGGTTGCAGACCGCAGTTGAAGACTCTGGGCTGCAGACTGCAGTTGAAGACTCTGGGCTGCAGACCGCCGCTGAAGATTCTGGGCTGCAGACCGCCGCTGAAGATTCTGGGCTGCAGACCGTCGCTGAAGACTCTGGACTGCAGACCGTCGCTGAAGACTCTGGGCTGAGGAGCGTCGCTGGAGGCTGCGGACTGAGCAGCGTCGCCGGAGGCTCAACACTGGGGAGCGTCGCTGGAGGATCCGGACTGGAGAGCGTCGTTGTAGGTTCCGGACTAGGGACCGTTGCTGCAGGCTCCATGCCATGGATCATCAATACAGGTTCCGCGCCATGGATCATCACTGGAGGCTTCGTGCCATGGATCATCTCTACAGGCTCTGGGCCATGGATCATCCCTAGAGGCTTCTTGCCATGGATTATCCCTACAGGCTCCGGACCATGGATAATCCCTACAGGCTTCTTGCCATGGATTATCCCTACAGGCTCCGGGCCATGGATTACCTCTGGAGGCTTCATTCCATGGAACATCCCTACAGGCTCCGGGCCATAGATCATCACTGGAGGCTTTTTCTCATGGAGCTGGAACAGGTCTCACCGGACTGGAGAGACGCACTGAGGACCGGGTGCGCAGAACTGGCACGGGGTATACTGGACCGTGGAGGCGCACTGGAGGGAGAGTGCGAGGAGCAGGCACCGGACGTACTGGGCTATGGAGGCGCACTGGATGGAGAGTGTGAGGAGCAGGTACCGGACGTACTGGGCTATGGAGGCGCACTGGAGGGAGAGTGCGAGGAACAGACACATGCTCCCCACGATAAGCACAGGGAGTTGGCTCAGGTCTCACCCCTGGCCCAGCCAAACTACCCGTGTGCCCCCCCCCCAAAACATTTTTTGGGGGGGGCTGCCTCTCGTTCCTCCCCAGTGGGCTACGATACCTGTCCAAAACCTGGCCCCAAGTCCAGTTTCTCCTTTCAATCCACTCCTCCATCGACCAGGTATCCATCTCTGCCCGGGCACGCCGCTTGATCCAATCGTGGTGGGTAGTTCTGTAACGGGCGTTGTATAGAGGGGACCAAGGCACAGCATGTTAAGTGCTCATATTTAAGTTTAATGAAATGAAACACTTAGACAAAGAAACAAAACGACAGCCAACAGTTCTGTCAGGTTACCTAAACGAAAAAGAAAACAACTACCCACGAAAACCAAGTGGGAAAAGGCTGCCTAAGTATGGCTTCCAATCAGAGACAACTATAGACAGCTGCCTCTGATTGGAAACCATACTCGGCCAAAACATAGAACCAACACACATAGAATGCCCACCCCCTATCACACCCTGACCTAACTAAATAGAGAAAAAAACAGCGCTCTTAGGTCAGAGCGTGACAGTAATCCTAGATTCAGATCATTCAGGCGAGAAAAAACATCACCCAGATAGGCCAGTGGTGTGAGAAACTCGTCATCATGCAAGCGGTCAGACAAGTGAAAATTATGGTCAGTAAAGAAAACTTTAAGCTCGTTTCTCAATTCAAAAAACTTGTCAATACTTCGCCCCTTGATAACCAGCGCACTTCTATATGTTGTAAAAGCGTTACATGGTCGTAGCCAATATCATTGCATAATGCTGAAAATACACAAGAGTTCAAAGTTAACCATTTTTGCTGTAGTGTCCAAAACGTATTTTAAGCTGTCAGGCATTCCCTTGGCAGCAAGAGCCTCTCGGTAGATGCTGCAGTGTACCCAAGTGGCGTCGGGAGCAACTGCTTGCACGCGCATTACCACTCCACTATGTCTACCTGTCATGGCTTTTGCGCCATCAGTACAGATACCAACACATCTTGACCACTGTCATGACATTGGCCTGTGGGTAAGGTTTATGACCCTCCATAAATACCTTTCTCCCTTTCCTCTCTTGACTCTGCTGAAGGACTCTTGAAAAGCCTTTGTTAAACATAGAGAGTCGGGGAACATCAAAAGGTGGGGGGAAAGGAACCATATTTCGGTAATCCAACCAGTTGAAAATATGCGTTGGTACTTAATGAATATGATGTCAGTTCAGTTGTCATCTGAGACATTACGACTGATGACAGGATGACATAAACTGTATCTGGAAAAATCTACACATTCTAGTTATCAGATTCACATGGAATTGTTGTGCAATTTAAATGTTTAAATATGAAACTATTTGTGAAAAGATTAAATTTAATTTTAGCTTCCAAATGAGAGAATTGCATTTTCATAAGGTTAGAGCTCTGCTCAATCAGTGGCCCGCCCCTGTGAAGAGACATTGGTTATAAACTATGAAACACACCCTTCTCTCCCTCCACTATATAAGCCCTTGACAAAAATGTAACCTCCTGTTCCGAGGACGTGAGGACGACGGTCCATACGTTAAAAGGACTAACATGTCAACTACAGAACTAAGCCAACCTCAGCGTAAGCTTTGGTTGCGAATGGTATGAACTTTGAACTCTTATTCACTACAGAAGTGATACCTCCTAGCCGTTGAGTTAGCAGCGGCCGCTGTAAACGTGGGCTAGGAAAGGAAGGACGACCTATCCCGTCTACCACACAACAACGTTACTACAAGGTATCCAGTTTACCACCAGAGACACTCTTCCGAGAACAGGAAGATCTCTGTTGGGCAACACGGCCTTCCATCTACAACCAACCTATTGAGGCGCAGCTCAGAGTAAATATTTATTGCATTTTCCTTTTCCAAATGGGCGGTAATTTAGAACGCATAAGATACTGTATTTACGATAGCAGAGCTTCTCCCTTTGTTCCTCATTCTTCCTGCTCTTTCACTCAAACCCAACCCCCTTTCCTTTGTGTAACCAGCCGTCATGTCGGCTCCGTCCACCATGGATGTTTTCTGTATGACATAATTTGCATTCTGTGTATATGTAATTCTGTGATTAGTTAGGTATCTAGTAAATAAATAATTAAACCAAATTTTGTATTGCTGATTCAACTTGTTAGCAAGGTTTCGAGAAGGTAACCAAGAATTTACAACTTTCAGATGAGACTGAAATAAGGTGACGATTAATATTGACTGCTATTGATGTAAAATATGACTAGGTCTTTAACCTGTTGGGGGTAGGGGGCAGTATTGACACGGCCGGATAAAAAACGTACCCGATTTAATCTGGTTACTACTCCTGCCCAGTAACTAGAATATGCATGTAATTATTGGCTTTGGATAGAAAACACCCTAAAGTTTCTAAAACTGTTTGAATGGTGTCTGTGAGTATAACAGAACTCATATGGCAGGCAAAAACCTGAGAAGATTCCTTACAGGAAGTGCCCTCTCTGACAAGATCTTGTTCTTCTTGTCTCTGTTTATTGAAGACTGAGGATCTTTGCTGTAACGTGACACTTCCTACGGCTCCCATAGGCTCTCAGAGCCCGGGAAAAAGCTGAATGATATCGAGGCAGCCCCAGGCTGAAACACATTTGCGCTTTTGGCAAGTGGCCGATCAGAGGACAATGGGCTTAGGCGCGTGCACGAGTCGACCCCGTGCTTTATTTTCTTTCGTCTTTTTACCTAAACGCAGATTCCCGGTCGGAATATTATCGCTTTTTTACGAGAAAAATTGCATAAAAATTGATTTTAAACAGCGGTTGACATGCTTCGAAGTACGGTAATGGAATATTTAGACATTTTTTGTCACGAAATGCGCCGTGCTCGTCACCCTTCTTTACCCTTTCGGATAGTGTCTTGAACGCACGAACAAAACGCCGCTGTTTGGATATAACTATGGATTATTTGGGACCAAACCAACATTTGTTATTGAAGTAGAAGTCCTGGGAGTCATATGTTTGAGAAATTGAAGTAATAGCATTTCTAAGGTATTTGAATAACGCGCGACGGGATTTCACTGGCTGTTATGTAGGTGGGACAAAATCGTCCCACTGGCCCTAGAGAAGTTAAGAGTTTATTCGGAAGATAACAGCTCTATAAACAGTCTTTCGTGGTGCCCCGACTTTCTAGTTAATTCCATTTACATGACTAGCTTAATCAGGTAATATTAATTACAGAGAAAGGATTTTATAGAATAGCATGTCATATCACTTAATCCGGCATAGCCAAAGACACGACACCACCAAAGTCCATTTGATGTCACAAAGCTGTGCAGTACTTTCAAAATATAATCTCCTGTTGTCCTGGTTTCCAAGGGTTTACAGAAGAGGATGTCTTCCTTAACTGACCCCTTATAAACGTAATGGACATATATCAGGAGCTGTGCCAGGCCCACCACGTCTGTTGACTCATCCAGCTGTAACGCATAGAATTCACTGGCTTGTAAACGAAGCAGTAATTGTTTCAAAACATCTCCTGCCTTGTCACTGATGCGTCGTGAAACAGTGTTGTTGATGAAGGTATTGTATGTATTGTTACATCTTTTCCTGCCACGCCCTCTACTTCTCATCCTGTCTCCGTAACCAGCCGCCACTCCCCCAGTGCTCTCTCCCTCTAGCTGTGTGGGTGTATGTGATTGTGCGCAAGGAGACAAGTGTGCTGGAGGCAGAGCAGATCCCCACCAGCTGCAACCTGTTACATAATCAATACCTCTACAATACCCAGCCCTGCCACTTCCACGCTGCCAGATCGTAGCCTCTGCTCAGTCAGTCTGCGTTTCAAGCCGTTTGTTCCTGCATAGATCTTGTTATCCTGTTGTGCCTGTTTTTCCCTAGCCTGACGCTGCTTTTCTCTCCGCTGCAGTTCTGTCTGTGCTGACTCTGGTCCTTGTCTCCAGTCTCTCGTCTCGTCAGTCATGCTTCCCAGCCCTGGACCCACGCTATACTGCTTCCATGGATTCCACTCCAGACCTGCTTACCCTGCCCCTACTCCCCTTACCCCAGCCTCAGTTCCTGTTCCCTGCTACCCGCCCAAGCTTCCCCTGGGCTGCACCCCATCTCCCCCCCGGCTTTTCAATAAATACCTTAGTTACCTCCTCCCTGTCTCCTCATCTGAGTCCGCACTTGGGTTCACCTGCTCCACCACACCTAACATGTATAGTTTTTGGGCCCTTTCCCCCAGCATTGTCCCAGACATATCTGCGGCAGCAGGAAGAATTAAGTCCTCCACAATAGTATGGGGCTTGCCTGTCCTAGCCACTCGGTAGCTCACATATAAGACGCTTCTAGCCCCTTCTTATTAATTGTATCTGTTGCTTTTATACGTCTTACTACTTGAAAGTTGTCTTAATTCTCGCTGAAAACTCCTGTGGCTTATTTTTCAAATTGGCATGCTTCATCAAGTTGTGAGATATAACACACAGTGGCTGAGGAAATGCACTACTCCCAATATAAGTGAAACCCCAAATGTAGTTCTCATATAGGGATACTCAGAGTCATTTTATACATTGCTGATACTCTCTGTTTATAATCTATGAATAGTCACTTTAACTCTACCTACATGTACATATTACCTCAATTACCTCGACTAACCAGTGCCCACTGTATATAGTCTAGCTATTGTTATTTTACTGGTGCTCTTAAATTACTAGTTCCTTTTATTTGTTATTTGTATGTTTTAAACTGCATTTTTGTTATGGGCCTGTAAGTAAGCAGACACCGAGCTGTTATATTCGGCGCATGTGACTAACATTTGATTTGATGTGTCTATGGACGCAAGAAGTACTTTTTTTTAACCATTTATCAATTTTCGAGCAAACTGAATGAGCAGCAGCTACATTTGGCTACATATGGACCATTAGTGGAATTCCCGCTAGAGAGTAACGGTTAATTAATAATTATTATAATTATTTGACTAGGCTACCTGTATTTGACATTGTTGTTATTTTGCTGAACACTAGATGGTTTAATTTTATTTTTGGCAGTGAAACGAGGCTACTCAGGCGAGAAAACCTCACCCAAATGTATAGCCCCGTTGGAAAATATAAATGGACTCTTTGAAAACGCGAGTCTCATTTTTATTTAGCGTACCCCCGACGGCGCCTCAGTTTGGGAACAGCCGATCGACAGTATCTTTATGTAAATACAGTATGGGAATGACTAATTCACAGTTGGAGGCCGCCAACAGGACATCCATTAAGATGCTTTGAAAAACAAACTTTGATTTGGCTTGCCAGGTGACGCAATTGTAAGTGGTCCATAGAAAATTGTAATCACATCAATATAGGATTAGCTAAGAGGAGCCTGGTGAGAATACATGTGCCTTCAGAAAGTATTCAGACCCCTAGACTTTTTCCACATTTTGTTACATTACAGCCTTATTCTAAAATTGATTAAATTGTTTATTTCCTCATCAATTTACACACAATACCCCATAATGACAGAAACATCTAAAAAATTATCAATGGAAACAGGATGTACCTGAGCTCAATTTCAAGTCTCATAGCAAAGGGTCTGAATACTTATGTAAATAAGGTATTTCTGTGTTATTGTTTTTGCAAAAATGGCTAAAAACCTGTTTTCGCTTTGTCATTATGGGGTATTGTGTGTAGACTGATGATTTCTTTGTTATATAATCCATTTTAATATAAGGGTGTAACATAAAAAAATGTGGATAAAGTCAAGGGGTCTGAATACTTTCCAAAGGCACAGTACATACTTAATGTTGAGGATACATCTGAGGTCAACATTACAAAACTCAGCATGTTTTTTATATATAAATAAATAATTCTGTTTTTTTTACCAAACAGCATTAAGTAGGCTAGGGGAAGGGAGATAATTATGCCCTAATATCTAATGATATTGACCCCAGTGAGACCCGAGAAGTAAAACCTGTCATTGAATAAGCCTCAAGTCCTGGGGAAAGATGGCGGTTGAGGTGTATGGAGCAGCTAGGGCCACCAGAGTTCCCTCAGCACGGCCCATCACTCCTGGGCTACGTCCCAAATGGCACCCTATTCCCTACGTAGTGCACTACTTTTGACCAGACAATAGGGAATAGTGTGCCATTTGGGCAGTCCTGATGCAGAGAGATTACCCCGTCAGTCCGGCCTCCTCATCCTGCCGAGGCCACGAGTTGGACACTAATCCCCCTTTGATGAGTCCAGCTTCAGAGGCAAAATGCTGACATTTCGCACTAAGGCCGTCTCCCTGTACTCCTGACACGCACAGCACCGGTGGGTGCTTCTTTCATCCCGACATTGGCGAGACGAGGGTCCGGACACGGATGACTGGCAGATTAGTGTGCAGCTCACAGGGGACCATAATCCATCTGAGAGGCGGGACGAGTAGGACTCCTCATGGCCAAATGTTGTCCCACCGTCAGCCCTTTTCCAATTCCTCATCCAGTGAAAAAAGCAAAGCATTGTGTTGCTACAAAGGTCAAAATCCTAATGATCTAGTTTCTAAATTGAACTTGGTGGCTAGCTTCAGTCATAGGTTCTAGTTGGTCCAGCTCAATCCATGTCACGTTCGTTTGAATGGATGGACCAAGGCGCAGCGTGTGTTGAGTTCCACATCTTTTATTTAAGTGAAACTTTCAAACAAAAACAATAAACAAGCAACGAAACGTAAAGTAACGTAGTGCTACCTGCACATACACAATCAATATCCCACAAAGCAGGTGGGAACAGGGAACCCTTAAGTATGATCCCCAATTAGAGACAACGAACATCAGCTGCCTCTAATTGGGAACCATACTAAGAGCACCAACATAGAAATGAAAAGACTAGAACACCCCCTAGTCATGCCCTGACCTACAACACCATAGAGAACCAAAGGCTCTCTATGGTCAGGGCGTGACAGTACCCCCCCCCCCCCCCAAAGGTGCAGACTCCGGCCGCAAAACCTGAAACCAAATGGGGAGGGTAGGGGGGTGACTAGTGTCGTTGGCGGCTCCGGTGCGGGTCGTAGCCCCCGCCCAGACCCCGGATCCGGTCATGGCGCCGGGCTGAACGCCGTGCCTGGACTGGGCATCGGCGCAGAGGAAGGCTCCGGTCTTGGAGCGGTACTGGATGCCGTGCCTGGACTGGGCACCGGCGCAGAGGAGGGCTCCGGCCATGGAGCTGGGTTGGACCCCGTGCCTGGACTGGGCACCGGCGCAGAGGAAGGCTCCGGGCATGGAGCTGTGTTGGCTGCCATGCTTGGACTGGGCACTGGCGCAGAGGAAGTCTCCGGCCCCTGGAGCGGGACTGGACGCCGTGCCTGGACTGGACACCGGCGCAGAGGAAGGCTCCGGCCCTGGAGCGGTACTGGATGCCATGCCTGGACTGGGCATCGACGCAGAGGAAGGCTCCTGCCATGGAGCGGGACTGGACACCGTGCCTGGACTGGGCACCGGCGCAGAGGAGGGCTCCGGCCATGGAGCTGGGTTGGACGCCGAAGGCTCCGGCCATGGAGCTGGGTTGGCCGCCATGCCTGGACTGGGCACTGGCGCAGAGGAAGGCTCTGGCCTTGGAGCGGGACTGGACGCCGTGCCTGGACTGGGCACTGGCGCAGAGGAAGGCTCCTGCCATGGAGCGGGACTGGACACCGTGCCTGGACTGGGCACCGGCGCAGAGGAAGGCTCCTGCCATGGAGCGGGACTGGACACCCTGCCTGGACTGGGCACCGGCGCAGAGGGAGGCTCCTGCCAGGGAGCGGGACTGGACACCGTGCCTGGACTGGGCATCAGCGCAGGTTGCACCGGACTGATGGCACGCTCTTCAGGTCGAGTGCGTGGAGCCAGTACAGGACGCTCCGGGCTGGAGAGGCGCACTGGAGGCCTAGTGCGTGGAGCCGGTACAGGTGGCACCAGACTGGTGACGCACTTCAGGGCGAGTGCTGGGAGCTGGCACAGGACGTACCGGACTGGAGAGGCGCACTGGAGGCCTGGTGCGTGGAGCCGGCACAGGTGGCACCGGACTGGTGTTGCACTTCAGGGCGAGAGCGGGAGCTGGCACAGGACGTACCGGACTGGGGAGGCGCACTGGAGGCCTGATGCGTGGAGCCGGCACATGTGGCACCGGACTGGTGACACGCACTTCAGGGCGAGTGCGGGGAGCTGGCACAGGACATACCGGACTGGGGAGGCGCACTGGAGGCCTGGTGCGTGGAGCAGGTACAGGTTTCACCGGACTGATGACACACACTTCAGGGCGAGTGCGGGGAGCTGGCACAGGATGTACCGGACTGGGGAGGCACACTGGAGGCCAGATGCATGAAACCGAAACAGACTTCACCAGACTGCTGACAGGCTCTTCAGGTCGAATGTTGAGCAGAACCCACTTGACCAACATCTCTCTCCTCTCTCTCGCCCCCAACTTCTCCATCGCCTCCCTGATGGTCTCTGGCTCTTCCCTCTGCTCAGCCGCCAGCTCCATGTGCCCCCCCCCCCCCCCCCCAAAAAAGAATCTTGGGGTTTCTGTGGCAGAGGACTGAAGAGACGCTCCTCATGGCGAGTGCGAGGAACCGGCACAGGACGTACCGGGCTGAGAAGGCTCACTGGAGGCCTGGTGCGTGGAGCCGCCGCAGATGGCACCAGACTGGTGTCACGCTCTTCAGCACGCCTGTGCTGCAGCATACTCCTAGCCAACATCATTCTCCGATATCCCTCCTCACACTGCTCCGTCGACTCCCAGGCGGGCTCTGGCTCTCTCCTTGGCTCGGCCGACCACCCCTCATGCCCCCCCCCAAAAAAATCTTGGGGTTTCTGTGGCCGCGGTCCCCGGCGTCTTCACTGTCCTTCCTGATTTCCTGGCGACTCCCACCAAGGAAGGGTCTCGCCTCCTCCCATGATCTCTTCCCAGGTCCAACTCACTTTTCCCTCCGTTGCACGCTGCTTGGTCCTTGTTTGGTGGGATATTCTGTCACGATCGTCGTACAGAGCGGACCAAGGCGCAGCATGTGTTGAGTTCCACATCTTTTATTTAAGTGAAACTTTCAAACAAAAACAATAAACAAGCAACGAAACGTAAAGTAACGTAGTGCTACCTGCACATATACAAACAATATCCCACAAAGCAGGTGGGAACAGGGAACCCTTAAGTTTGATCCCCAATTAGAGACAACGAACATCAGCTGCCTCTAATTGGGAACCATACTAAGATCACCAACATAGAAATGAAAAGACTACAACACCCCCTGACCTAAAACACCATAGAGAACCAAGGGCTCTCTATGGTCAGGGCGTGACAATCCATTTCCATTTGCATGTAATTCAATGCATTTTCCTTTTAAGTGAAGGGTGGGAAACATGTTACTTTTATGAACTAACTAGTCTAAATGTTGCCTTTTGCTTCTCTCCCCAGTATCTTGCAGCAGCAGAGACTTGTGATCTGATTTCAGAAGTAATAAAAATCCAACAGCTGGCCTACCGGACGGCTATTGATTTCCCCCAGCAGAAACGGATCTTGGATTCAGAGGAACATTTATGAATGCGCAGGGTGCAAGAAATTATACGATAGCCCCAGTAATTCCCTAAATCCACTATTGATCGGTGGGTACAGTAAGAACTGTTAAGCAGCTCTGTCCTGGACGGCTAGGGTCAGTGTTAGCTGCTCACACCAGACAGACCAGGAGATTGGAGTCCACTGCAGTAATTTTCCTCCCAGCATGCAGTGGCTGCCTGCCGCTGAGAGGAAAGTAGAGAAGAGGATTGACTGCAGAAGGTGCAATCAGCAGGATTCATCATCCAACTCCGAGCATCTTAATCTGGCCATTAGAGACTGAGAGCTCATCCAACTACCAGCACCAAACTGGAGATAGCTTTATCAAAAGGCCTCTTTCTGTGAAGCAGCTTGGGGGCTGAGATTTATTTTACAAACTTGTCCCGTAGTGTGAATGTGTGAGTGAAGGGGGAAAAGGTGTTTACGCTCATTGCTGTGAAAATGGTGTACACGGAGATAGGTTGAATTTGTGTGCTGTATAAATGTAAACAGTATATCGATACTTTGACTCCAAGTCAAGATATATATTATTATTTGCTTTGCTACAGTAGGCAGCGTTAGCTAGCGCTAGTCAGATGTACCTGCACCAAAACTCTGGTATTTTTCATCATATAGCTTGTTCTCCATCTTCTTTTTAAATAGTGAGCCAACATGTTTTCAGCACTTTTATTTCCATGACTGATCAAATCTCATTTTCTCATGCTCTCTTTTCTCTTTTCAGCAGACATATGCACTCTTAGAAAAAAAGGTTCCTTATAGAACTAAAAAGTGTTCCATCGCTTTCTCCATATATGAAACCCCTAAAAGTTATAGAACCCTTTTATAGGGTTCTTTGATCAGAACCCTAGAGGTTTTTCTTCACTGAAACAAAATGGTTCCATAAAGAACCTTGCATGGTGCCATTTATGAATAATGTCTACTACTATTAAATAGTCATATTTTTTGCTAAGAATATAATTTAATAAACAATTAAATCATGGACGAAAGAATACCTGCATAGTTTTTAGAATTGATTGTCATTTTATGCAAACATAATTTGGAAATGTGCCAACGTCAACTCTGGCTGTCAACTGTGGCTGACTTCTCTTTGTTTGAATGATGGCCCATGTCAACTGCCGGGGCTGACGCTTCTCTTTGTTTGAATGATGGCCCATGTCAACTCCGGCTGACTTCTCTTTGTTTGAATGATGGCCCATGTCAACTCCGGCCGACTTCTCTTTGTTTGAATGATGGCCCATGTCAACTCCGGCTGACTTCTCTTTGTTTGAATGATGGCCCATGTCAACTCCGGCTGACTTCTTTACAATAAAATACAATACAACTTTGTCCATTAGTTACAGCAAACCAAAAAAATGTGCCTTCTGCTCTGTTTCTAAACCCCCAAACAGCAGACATACAGTCGAGATGAGCACAGATTGAAGCTGCAGTGCAGCGGACCCTGGATGAAGATGTTGTGGGGTTAAAGACCTTGCTCAATGGCCCAACGGTAGGTGAATGTTTTGAGGATATGTACCCTGCAGCCCTCCAGTTGTCAGATCAATTCCGTTCGTTTTTTCCAGCACCTGGCCCAGGATTTGAACTGGCCACAGGTCCACCTCTTTAGCCGCTGGGCTATCTACCGCCAGTACAGTATGGGTTGTTGCCTGACTAGTTCCAGAAAATAATAAGACATTTGCAAAAACATGAGTTAATCTGATAAAATGAAGACAAAATGCTATGCAGACAAATAAGTACTATAATGTGGAAGAACAACTTACATGCAGTTGTTGTCAGCAGCAGCCGAAAGAAAGATGCTTCTGATAGTTCTGGGTTAGTGCCAGACTGAGCAAAACATAGAAATAGTGTGTTAAAAGTAATGTAATGATTAACTAGGCTATTGAATCACCAAGACTTACTATACATTATTCATAAGAAATAATGTATACATACCTCATCTCAGTCAGCAACAGTCTTCTAATGGCTTCATGAAACATATGGACTCCATCAATGGACTCCACACTGAAATACTGAAAAGAAAAGATGCAATTAACTAATTTCCAATGTCAGGCTAGGTCTGTAGCTCTATTTGGCATATCCTATAGCAAAAAAAAGTATTTGAAAGAGTCAGCTGGCTAGCTTGTAAAGTGGCAAACTAAAGTAGCCTAACCTTTTCTGTTTAGCTAGCTAAATTAGCTAGCCAGCTTACAAACATGCTCAAATTCTAATAAAGGTTCAACTTTATTTATCTAGCCTGTAGTTTACCATATGACTTTGGCTTCATATATTTGAATTCAATAATCAACTTTGCTTACCTTAAAGAGATGGAGGGAGAAATAGTGAAAAAGTAAAACACAGGGACAATTACTATGAAATGGTTATGAGCTCTGTCTGTCATCAACAAATCCACCATAAACCTCATGAGGCAATGTGCTTGATACTCTGCACTAACCAGACAAAGACCCATGATTTAAAACCTAATGCATAGCAGCAATCTAATAACCTGAGCTAATGAATGGGAGAATAAGTGATTGATGATTGAATATTCAAATCAACATTAGAGATACTATATGACACTTCAGGCCATTGTAAGGTGTGGCACTGCCTCCCTCTGGCACTTTAAGGAAGTACACACCTTTGAGTGGATTATACCTATATTATATTACAGTGACCTTTACGGATGTTGTGACTTGACTGTAACGTTCATCTGAAGACTGTTATTTATCTATTTAACTAACTATGTTTAATTTTTACCCGGTTAAATTAATCATTTAACAATTAACTCATTAGGATACGGGGCACCACGAGAGAGGTTCTTTAAAGAGTTATCATCTCCCGAAATAAGCTCTAAAAGGTCTTTACCTTTCACCAGTGGTGGAAAAGTACCCAACTGTCATACTTGAGTAAAAGTAAAGATACCTTAATAGAAAATGACTCAAGTAAAAGTAAAGTCACCCAGTAAAATTCTACTTGAGTAAAAGTCTAAAAGTATTTGGTTTAAAATATACTTAAGTATCAAAAGAAAAAAAAAGATTTCAAATTCCTTATCCTTATATTAAGCAAACCAGATGGCACCATTTTCTTTACAGAAAGCCAGGGGCACACTCCAACACTCAGACATCATTTACAAACAAAGCATTTGTGTTTAGTGAGTCCGCCAGATCAGAGACAGTAGGGATGACCAGGGATGTTCTGTTGATAAGTGCATGAATTTGACTATTTTCCTGTCCTGCTAAGCACTCAAAATGTAATGAGTACTTTTGGGTGTCAAGGAAAATGTATGGAGTAAAAGTACAATATTTTATTAAGGAATGTAGTGAAGTAAAAGTAGTCAAAAATATAAATAGTAGAGTAAAGTACAGATACCCCAAAAAATGACTTGAGTAGTACTTAAGTATTGTTTCTTAAGTACTTTACACCACTGCCTATTACATCTATAAATAGTCAACATATTAATCATAACCTCGTATCATATCATCATTCTGAACACATCGTAACCTCCTTGCATCTGCAAAAACCCGAGCCTTACTTATGATTCAGTAATACACAAACTGGTTCAACCTCTATGGGCTAGGTGGGACGCTTGCGTCCCACCTACTCAACAGCCAGTGTAATCCCGTGGCGCGTTATTCAAATTCCTCAAAAATGCAAAAACTTTTCAAACATATGACTATTTTACACCATTTTAAAGACAAGACTCTCGTTAACCTCTCTAGGGTAGGTGGCACCAAATCGTCCCACCTACGCAACAGCCAGTCTAATCCCGTGGCGCGATATTCAAATACCTTAAAAATGCTATTACTTCAATTTCTCAAACATATAACTATTTTACACTATTTTAAAGACAAGACTCTCCTTTATCTAACCACACTGTCCGATTTCAAAAAGGCTTTACAACGAAAGCAAAACATTAGATTATGTCAGCAGAGTACCCAGCCAGAAATAATCAGACACCCATTTTTCAAGCTAGCATATAATGTCACATAAACCCAAACCACAGCTAAATGCAGCACTAACCTTTGATGATCTTCATCAGATGACAACCCTAGGACACTATGTTATACAATACATGCATGTTTTGCTCAATCAAGTTCATATTTATATCAAAAAACAGCTTTTTACATTAGCATGTGACGTTCAGAACTAGCATACCCCCCGCAAACTTCCGGGGAATTTACTAACAATTTACTAAATTACTCACGATAAACGTTCACAAAAAGCATAACAATTATTTTAAGAATTATAGATACAGAACTCCTCTATGCACTCGATATGTCCGATTTTAAAATAGCTTTTTGGTGAAAGCACATTTTGCAATATTCTAAGTACATAGCCCAGCCATCACGGGCTAGCTATTTAGACACCCAGCAAGTTTAGCCCACACCAAAATCAGATTTACTATAACAAAAATGTTATTACCTTTGCTGTTCTTCGTCAGAATGCACTCCCAGGACTTCTACTTCAATAACAAATGTTGGTTTGGTTCAAAATAATCCATTGTTATATCCAAATAGCGGCGTTTTGTTCGTGCGTTCAAGACACTATCCGAAAGGGTAAATAAGGGTGACGAGCATGGCGCAATTCGTGACAAAACATTTCTAAATATTCCATTACCGTACTTCGAAGCATGTCAACCGCTGTTTAAAATCAATTTTTATGCCATTTTTCTCATAAAAAAGCGATAATATTCCGACCGGGAATCTGCGTTTAGGTAAACAGACAAAATAAAATAAAGCATGGGGTCGACTCGGGCACGCGCCTAAGCCCATAGTTCTCTGATCGGCCACTTGCCAAAAGCGATAATGTGTTTCAGCCAGAGGCTGCCTCGATATCGTTCAGGTTTTTCCCGGGCTCTGAGAGCCTATGGGAGCCGTAGGAAGTGTCACGTTATAGCAAAGATCCTCAGTCTTCAATAAAAAGAGCCAAGATGAAACACAACTTGTCAGACAGGCCACTTCCTGCATGGAATCTTCTCAGGTTTTGGCCTGCCATATGAGTTCTGTTATACTCACAGACACCATTCAAACAGTTTTAGAAACTTTAGGGTGTTTTCTATCCAAAGCCAATAATTATATGCATATTCTAGATACTGGGCAGGAGTATTAACCAGATTAAATCGGGTACGTTTTTTATCCGGCCGTGTCAATACTGCCCCCTAGCCCTAACAGGTTAATTATGTATTTACTAGCTAATTAAATGGGAACACAGGATAAACATACACACTCTGCAAAGATTATTGACTGGAGACTTAATACGCTGAAAACAGGTCCCTAGTGGAATGACAACAACATGGCTGCTTGTTAAAGAAGATATGGAGAGAGAGGGACAGAGACACTTAACATTGGTATATTCAGAAACTACTTTCACCTACAGTAACCATATACTTTGCACACGAACCGCCTCCCACTTTGAGTAAGAAATCATGAATGTATTTACATGAAATGCCTGGGTTCGCCGGGGATCCCTTGGTGAACATGGCAGCCTTTGAAAGGGGGTTTGGCCTTTTTGCGGCACGCTTGTCTCTGATTGTCCGAAATGGTTCCAACAACTCTTCTACTGTTGTCCTTCTTTGTAGTTGTCTGGTATTTGGTAACTTGCAGTGTAGTCCTGAACAGAACTACAGAGTTGATTATCCTTCCATTCGCTCTTGAAGATGCTTCTTTGAAGATAGGCTAGCCAGCCGTATCGATGGTTCCCCAGTTCGGTGATGAGAGTAGCGTAATACGATGGTTTGAGTAGAGTTACAGGATGGTCCTACTTAAATTCACTTTCTAAGATACTTTACTTAGGACAGCTAATCAGCCGTACCAGTGGTTGTCCACCTCGTGTTGAGATTCAAAGTTCAAACCATTTTAAACGTGCAGCTGCTGCTTCACACTTTTTCTGGTCGAATGTTTTTTTTTCCTTTATACCTTTATACCTTTTGCTCGAAAGGGGCGGTTCCGGCAGGCTGGCACCCTCCCTGACCTCACTCCGGGGCGGTGACTACTCACTGTGCAAAGTTATGTAAAACAATTATCTCTTATAGCTTATCAAATCACACCCCTCTCTTAACAAAAACACTTTTATCATTTTTCATATTACATGCACAACGCATAGTATGGAAACTTCATATATGTAGCGGGTATGCTTTCCAAGTTACAGTATTTAATTTATAACATTTTTATTGACATCACATAATAACAAACAAAATTATATTAGTGTTTAATAGATTGCCTCTGACCATTCCCCACGTTCTATATTTTTCCAGTAGTTGCTTTTGAACGTGTTAGAGTTTCAATGGGAAAAAGGTCTGTTGAGAAAAAGCACATTACTTTAGTGAATTTGGAGAGGGAGAGCCTGAATTTTCTCCCTTGATTTACAACAGGACGTGAGGTGTTAATCCCCACTAGTTATTCCTTCCAAACCTGATCTGACCTATTTGGATTCTCCTGGACAGTCATTTCACTGAGTGTACCAATTCATATGATACCTAGGATACGCTTTGTGGGTTTCGGGGGGGGGGGGGGGGGGGGGGGGGGGGTGAGCATTAAGACACATTTCCGTTCTCTGCAAGTTAATGGACAATAAAGTGTTCTTCTTCTATTGATCTCAAAACATCACATTTACATGAGCAGCGATAGTGCATCAAGAGCACAAGTAAGAGATAAACTAGAGGACGGAGGGTATTATTACAAGAGCGAGGTGGGAGACAAAATCACACATTTCTGAGAACAGTGGAATAAATTGTGCACGCTGATCTATGTGCCATTGACGTAATTGTGAGAAAAGGAAACCTCTTGACTGTTTATTAGCTTAAATCAATGGGAGACACAGCTCCTTCACAGAACATTCATTTACCGGCTTGTAAGTCCTGTGAGTTAAGGGAGAAAATCTAATGTTACAAAAACTGGTGTTAAAGATAAACCAGTTGAGCACAATTAAATGATTCTAAAGCTGCCGTTGCTGCTGTATATCATCAGCGCTGCCTTGTCTTTCCCTATCCGCTGCCTGCATGCATTAGATAACAGCAGCTATGGTGCCCTGACAAAACGCCATTCTCTCCCTCCTTAGACAATGTATAGGAGGCTCTTGCTTGCTACAGACACTACGGAGACTATTGATCTCTATAAGGAGACATGGCCCTGAAGCTAACTGCTGGGGAGGGAGGTGGTTGTCATGGTTACCCGATGCAACAGCAGAGTGCCGGACCATCTGCCACGTAAAGGAGAAACCGGTGCCTCGCAAGGACCTGTTTGCTGCAATTACAGAAAATTCCATCCAGTCAGCAAGCCTACAGAGGTGTGTGTGTGTGTGTGTCCACTCGTCCTGCACCCTTGAGCCACAACTATGAGGGTCAGAGTTAGCCACTTTTCTGCTGACCAACCAACATGTCAGTGACAGGTAAACCAGCACATTCACACATCTGCACACACATGGTCAGCATACAGGGAAAGTATACTTCTGTTGACCAAACTCTTCTTTGTTCATCATCTAAACCTCTCACATTTTTACTTTACTTTACTATTTCTCTCAAGCACTGGCACACATGGACACAAATACACTTGCAAACATGGGTCAAAATGTGGTTGAAACATCATAGTTCTCAGACCATGCAGTAATTGTGTTACATGTCAGAGCTTCAATCAATCTTCAAAAAGTCAACTTCCCAGTATGAAGGATTTACTTACTTTGCTCCAAATCTCTGTGCACTGCTACAGTAGCACAGAGGTCAAAAAGTAGCCTGTGACTTGACGCTTCTTGAATTTCTGTTCTGTCTGCAAACTTATTTCTTTTCTTAGAGCATCAGCACATAGTGAGACTGAGTGGACCGGACACTTGGAGACAAGAATCAGACTGGGCACATGCTCCGTCCCCATGGGGACTGTTACCAAGGGCAACAAAGCAACAGCTTAGGACATGTCTAGGCATCACCAAGGGCCTGACTGTGCAGTTTGGTTTGGGATACTTCTCAAATTAGATACATCTCCCTATTTCCTATGTAGTATACTACTTTTGACCAGAGCCCTATGGGCCCTGGTCATAAGTAGTGATATTACTTTTGTACTCATTTCTATGAGCCCTTGTCAAAAGTATTGCACTATAAAGGGAATAGGATGCCATTTGGAAAGCAGCCTTGGTGTGTAACTGGCCAGGCTGCCATACTGCGTAGGCTAGCTGCTGCTATACTTTTCTTAAAAGAGCCACAAAAGGCAATTAAGAGTCAAATGCAGTTTAAATATCTCAGTAACCCAATTAAAATTGAGGCCCTGCAGATATCTGCTGGTTTCTAACGAGCTCAAATTAAGATTGTTAGTTAGACGGTGCCACAGCCCAGCATATATCCCTGATGTCCCAAATAGCACCGTATTCCCTATATAGAGCACGACTTTTGAACAAAGTCCTATGGGCCCTGGTCAAAAGTAGTGCACTATATAGGGAACAGGGTGCCATTTGGGATGCAAACCCTGACTGACTGACTGACTACCAGTGAAAGCATCCGCCTCTTTACTTTCTTCCTTGGGGCAGTGAGCTTCGGTTGGCCAATAGAAAATAAATGTGTATTTGGAGTTATTATCGCTCTCTAATTTACCGTAATGAAACCATGAGCCAGCGCGGGCGGAATGAGCCTTTTTAATTTGTGCGTCGGACGCAGGCCTGCATATTAAGGACCTCATTTGCATAAATCATGTCACTCCACTCGGGATTCCAATTAAACCCTTGATTAATTGCTCGGCTGACCCGTTAAATAGAATCCTTTAAGTGGTTCAACAGGGGCTCTAACAGCGCTAGTGTTGACTCACACACACACACACACACACACGTAAGTAAACTCACACACTCTCCCTTTTTGGTGGGTAATCTGCAATGTGATTCATCATTGGGACTTGCAGCCACTTATTTTGAAATGTATATGTCCCCCTCGACTGGACGCTGCTGTCTGGAGTGCCAGTGAACACTCACTACGTACAAACCCAATCGATGGCATCCCTCTAAGGAATAATGACGTCTAATTAATTATGATGCCCATCAGTTCAGAAGTGTTGAACTTTTCAAATGAGTTATCCATAAAAAAAATATACATTTTTAAAATGTATTTCCTGTTTGTTATAAGTGGCATATGATTGGCATGGTTGGTATTTGGAACATGTGGAGCAATACTAAAGAAGTAATTAAAATGTAGCAAAAGTGACACACAGTCAGGCTTACAGTGGCAAGAAAAAGTATGTGAACCCTTTGGAAATACCTGGATTTCTACATAAATTGGTCATAACATTTGATCTGATCTTCATCTAGGTCACAACAATAGAGAATCACAGTCTGCTTAAACTAATAACACACAAATAATTATACGTTTTCATGTCTTAATTGAACACACCGTGTAAACATTCACAGTGCAGGGTGGGAAAAGTATTTAACACTTGGATTTAATAACTGGTTGACCCTCCTTTGGCAGCAATAACCTCAACCAAACGTTTTCTGTAGTTGCGGATCAGACCTGCACAAAGGTCAGGAGGAATTTTGGACAATTCCTCTTTGCAAAACTGTTTCAGTTCAGCAATATTCTTGGGATGTCTGGTGTGAACTGCTCTCTTGAGGTCATGCCACAGCATCCCAATCGGGTTGAGGTCAGGACTCTGACTGGGCCACTCCAGAAGGTGTATTTTCTTCTGTTGAAGCCATTCTGTTGTTGATTTACTTCTGTGTTTTGGGTCGTTGTTCTGTTGAGTCACACAACTTGTGTTGAGCTTCAATTGGTGGACAGATAGCCTAACATTCTCCTGCAAAATGTCTTGATGAACTTGGGAATTCATTTTTCCGTCGATGATAGCAAGCTGTCCAGGCCTTGAGGCAGTAAAGCAGCCCCAAACTACGATGCTCCCTCCACCATACTTTACAGTTGGGATGAGGTTTTGATGTTGGTGTGCTGTGCTGTGCCTTTTTGTTGTGTGTTCCTTCCAAACAACTAAACTGTAGTTTCATCTGTCCACAGAATATTTTGCCAGTAGCGCTGTGGAACATTCAGGTGCACTTTTGCAAACTTCAGACGTGCAGCAATGTTTTTTTGGGGGACAGCAGTGTCTTCTTCCCTGGTGTCCTCCCATGAACACCATTCTTGATTAGTGTTTTACATATCGTAGACTCGTCAACAGAGATGTTAGTATGTTCCAGAGATTTATGTAAGTCTTTAGCTGACACTCTAGGATTCTTCTTAACCTCAATGAGAATTCTGCGCTGTGCTCTTGCAGTCATCTTTGCAGGACGGTCACTCCTAGGGAGAGTAGCAACAGTACTGAACTTTCTTCATTTATAGACAATTTGTCTTACCGTGGACTGATGAACATCAAGGCTTTGAGAGATACTTTTGTAATCCTTCCCAGCTTTATGAAAGTCAACAATTCTTAATCTTAGGTCTTCTGAGATCTCTTTTGTTCGAGGCATGGTTCACATCAGGCAATGCTTCTTGTGAATAGCAAACTCAAATTGTGTGAGTGTTTTTTATGGGGCAAGGCAGCTCTAACAAACATCTCCAATCTCGTCTCATTGATTGGACTCCAGGTTAGCTGACTTCTGACTCTAATTAGCTTTTGGAGAAGTCATTAGCCTAGGGGTTCACATACTTTTCCAAACCTACACTGTGAATGTTTAAATTATGTATTCAATATAGATAAGAAAAATACAATAATTTGTGTGTTATTAGTTTAAGCACAGTATGTTTGTCTATTGCTTTGACTTCGATGAAGATCAGATCAAATTTGATGATGTCACAAGCGTTGTGTTGAATGGACCAAACTGCAGACGGAATGTGGATACTCATCTTTTTAATATATAAGAGCAAAGCATCCAGAGGAAAAACAATAAACAAACTAACGACAGGAACAGAGAAGCAGGCTCAACAAAAGCAGTGCTATCAAACAACTACCCACAAGTGACAACCAAAACACACACCTATTTATAGGACTCCCAATCAGAGGCAACTAGAAACACCTGCCTCCAATTGAGAGTTCAGCAACCCAACCTGCACATAGAAAAACTACCCTAGAACATACACATAGAAATACAAACATAGACTAGTGACCAAAAAAAAAACATAATACATAAATAAACTACCCTCTGCCACGTCCTGACCAAACTACAATAACAAAATATCCTCTATACTGGTCAGGACGTGACAGATTACCAATTTATGCAGAAATACAGGTAATTCAAAAGGGTTCACATACTTTTTCTTGCCACTGTATATTATATTGCACATTGAAATAATTAGGCTAGTCAAAATCAGACCATCAAAATCCAATCATGAGTCTGCTCCAGCCAAAGAACCCCCTGTAGCCTGTGGTAGAGACGTAAATACCACTAAGCAGACTGCCTCAATCATATAAGGCTTTCTAATGCTGGGGTAGCTAAGGACATAACCTCAGATGAAAGTGGTATTAACAGACCAGCAGCCACTGATCTGACCCTCAGCCCTCGCTACCGTCATACACATACAGTACATTCAGAAAGTATTCAGACCCCTTAACTTTTGACATTTTGTTACGTTACAGCATTATTATAAAATGGATCAAATAGTTGTTTTTCCCTCAATCTTCACTCAATACCCCGTAATGAAAAAGCAAAAACAGGTGTTTAGATGTATTTTTTATTTTCATTTATAAAAACAAAAAAACTGGAATATCACATTTACATAAGTATTCAGACCATTTACTCAGTACTTTTTTGGTGTGTGTTGAAGCACCTATGGCAGCGATTACAGCCTCGAGTCTTCTTGGGTATGACGCTGCAAGCTTGGCACTCCTGTACTTGGGGAGTTTCTCCCACTCATCTCTGCAGATCCTTTCAAGCTCTGTCAGTTGGACGGGGAGCGTAGTTGAACAGCTATTTTCAGGTCTCTCCAGAGATGTTCGATCGGGTTCATGTCCGGGCTATGGATGGGCCACTCAAGGACATTCAGAGACTTGTCCCGAAGTCACTCCTGCGTTGTCTTGGCTGTGTGCTTAGGGTTGTTGTTCTGTTGGAAGGTTAACCTTTGCCCCAGTCTGAGGTCCTGAGCGCTCTGGAGCAGGTTTTTATCAAGGATCTCTTTGTACATTGCCCCGTTCATCTTTCCCTTGATCCTGACTAGTGTCCCAGTCTCTGCCGCTGAAAAACATCCCCACAGCATGATGCTGCCACCACCATGCTTCACCGTAGGGATGGTGCAAGGTTTCCTCCAGACGTGACGCTTGGCATTGAGGCCAAAGAGTTCAATCTTGGTTTCATCAGACCAGAGAATCTTGTTTCTCATGGTCTGAGAGTCCTTTAAGTGCCTTTTGGCAAACTCCAAGCAGGCTGTCATGCCTTTTACTGAGGAGTGGATCTGTCTGGCCACTCTACCATAAAGGCCTGATTGGTGGAGTGCTGCAGCGATGGTTGTCCTTCTGGAAGGTTCTCCAATCTCCACAAAGGAACTCTGGAGCTTTGTCAGAGTGACCATTGGGTTCTTGGTCACCTCCCTGACCAAGGCCCGTCTCCCCTGATTGCTCAGTTAGACATTGCAGCCAGCTCTAGGAAGAGTCTTGGTGGTTCCAAACTTCCTCCATTTTAGAATGATGGAGGCCATTGTGTTCTTGGGAACTGTCAATGCTGCAGACAATTTTTGGTACCTCCTTCCCCAGATCTGTGCCTCGACACAATCCTGTCTCAGAGCTCTACGGTCAACTCCTTTGTACCTCATGGCTTGGTTTTTGCACTGACATGGACTGTCAGCTGTGGGACCTTACAGTTGAAGTCAGAAGTTTACATACACTTAAGGGAGAGTCATTAAAACTCATTTTTCAACCACTCCACAAATTTCTTGTTAACAAACTATAGTTTTGGCAAGTCAGTTAGGACATCTACTTTGTGCATGACACAAGTAATTTTTCCAACAATTGTTTACAGACAGATTATTTCACTTATAATTCACTGTATCACAATTCCAGTGGATCAGAAGTTACATACACTAAGTTGACTGTGCCTTTAAACAGCTTGGAAAAATCCAGAAAATGATGTCATGGCTTTAGAAGCTTCTGATAGGCTAATTGACATCATTTCAATCAATTGGAGGTGTACCTGTGGATGTATTTCAAGGCCTACCTTCAAACTTGCATGACATCATGGGAAAATCAAAAGAAATCAGCCAAGACCTCAGAAAAAAAACTGTAGACCTCCACTAGTCTGGTTCATCCTTGGGAGCAATTTCCAAACAAGTATAAACACTATGGGACCACGCAGCCGTCATACCGCTAAGGAAGGAGACGCGTTCTGTCTCCTAGAGATGAATGTACTTTGGTGCGAAAAGTGCAAATCAATCCCAGAACACCAGCAAAGGACCTTGTGAAGATGCTGGAGGAAACAGGTACAAAAGTATCTATATCCACAGTAAAACGAGTCCTATATTGACATCACCTGAAAGACCGCTCAGCAAGGAAGATGCCACTGCTCCAAAACCGCCATAAAAAAGCCAGACTACGGTTTGCAACTGCACATGGGGACAAAGATCATACTTTTTGGAGAAATGTCCTCTAGTCTGATGAAACAAAAATAGAACTGTTTGGCCATAATGACCATCGTTATGTTTGGAGGAAAAAGGGGGAGGCTTGCAAGCCGAAGAACACCATCCCGACCGTGAAGCACGGGGGTGGCAGCATCATGTTGTGGGGGTGCATTGCTACAGGAGGGACTGGTGCACTTTACAAAATAGATGGCATCATGAGGCAGGAAAAGTATGTGGATATATTGAAGCAACATCTCAAGACATCCGTCAGGAAGTTAAAGCTTGGTCGTAAATGGGTCTTCCAAATGGACAATGACCCCAAGCATACTTCCAAAGTTGTGGCAAAATGGCTTAAGGACCACAAAGTCAAGGTATTGGAGTGGCCATCACAAAGCCCTGACCTCAATCCTATTGAAAATTTGTGGGCAGAACTGAAAAAAACGTGTGCAAGCAAGGAGGCCTACAAACCTGACTCAGTTACACCAGCTCTGTCAGGAGGAATGGGCCAAAATTCACCCAACTTATTGTGGGAAGCTTGTGGAAGTTAAACAATTTAAAGGCAATGCTACCAAATACTAATTGAGTGTATGTAAACTTCTGACCCACTGGGAATGTGATGAAAGAAATAAAAGCTGAAATAAATCATTCTCTCTACTATTATTCTGGCATTTCACATTCTTAAAATAAAGTGGTGATCCTAACTGACCTCAGACAGGGAATTTTTACTAGGATTACATGTCATGAATTGTGAAAAACTGAGTTTAAATGTATTTAGCTAAGGTACATGTAAACTTCCGACTTCAACTGTATATAGACAGGTGTGTGCCTTTTCAAATAATTCCAATCAATTGAATTTACTACAGGTGGACTCCAATCAAGTTGTAGAAACATCTCAAGAATGATCAGTGGAAACAGGATGCAACTGAGCTCACTTTCGAGTCTCATAGCAAAGGGTCTGAATACTTATGTAAATTAGGCATGTCTGTTTTTAATTTTTTTACATTTGTAAACAATTCTAAAAACCTGTTTTCACTTTGTCATTATGGTGTATTGTGTGTGAATTGACGAGGATAATGTTTTTGTAATGCACTGCACACAGACACACACACACTACAACCTAAAACATCCCAAGACACACACACACCATTATTTACCACGGTTTTACAGGTGGCTGTTAGAGGAGAGTGAGAGGTCAGAGAGTTGCAGCTGTTGGTTCTGCCCGGCGGGCGCTCAGGCTGTGCATGAAAACCCTTCCTCAATGTAGCTGGTCACCCAGGCTGGAAACATAGGGCTCTGGTCAAAAGTAGTGTACTATGTGGGCGACAGGGTGGCATTTGTGACGCAGCCATAGTGGCTAGCAGGGTGTACTGTAAATACGACCCGGCCGACGATAGTAACTAAGGGATAGGCCCTAACTCAACACTCCTGCTCGGTGAACGTCAGCTGTGCTTTGGACACACTGACTGAAGCAGGTCAGCTAGACTCTGGGGTAACACTTGATTTCTGTAACACAATGCACGTGAATATGAAATGGGACATTCATGCAAACATGTCAGTCAGTAGGTATGTGCTGTGTATGCACAGACACCATGGTGTTTTAATACACCCTTCCCCATACTCTTTCAATACTTACATAGGGCGACACTATATACAAAAGCCCTTACACATGATACCACATACAGCATGTACTACATAAATGATGTGCTCTTTAATTCAGTCCTGTTTCCTTCTCTCTTATTTGCTTTTCTTCCAATCGTTTGATCTCTTACATCAGAGTAAGACGCTACAAATGACAGAGCCAGACATGTCTGTGCTCTGTCCCTCAGACTGTAAGTTCAGCATCCTGCTGCACGCCACTCAACCTCAGCCGCGGCTGACTGACTGACTAGCTGGCTTACTGACAGGGGGCGTTTCACTCTGTGTGTCAAAATAGCAACCTATTACCTATATAGTGCACTATTTTTAACCAGAACCCTACGGGCCATTTAGGACGCGACCACTGTCTTTGGCCTACCTGCTGAGCTGAGTCTTTCCTGCAGTTACCCTCTCTCACTGACTGACTGGCTGGCTGACAGACGCAGGATTAATATCTGCTGTTCTAGCCTGTGACAGGAGTGTCCCTTACATCACAGACTCACAGCCTGCGTCCCAAATGGTACCCTATTCCCAATCTCTATATGGTCCACTACTTTTGACCAGAGCCCAACCTCCTACAAGGGGGAATACTTTGCCACGACCTGCACCCTGGACGTCAAAGTCTTCTTTTGCCCCTGGTCAAAAGTAGTGCACTATATAGGGAATAGGGTGCCATTTGGGACTCAGAAACATACTCACCAACCTGCTGCAGCATTACAGTGAAGCAGGGACAGGGCTGAGCTGGGCTGGGTCGGGCAGACACGCAGGGGATAGGATGGCCAGTGCGATTGTTACATATTGGAATTCACCCGTTTGCATTATGATACAACGGTGAAAACATGGATAAAGGGATATTGATTGCAGATGGAAGCCTGGTTGTGCATACTAGACAGTGCATGCCTATCTGCAGTCTAATTCCAGAATTTCTTTAGGGATACGTTGCGGTCCATTACAATTTATTGCCTCTGAGCAAGTCTCCCTTCAAAACACATTTTTTCTTTACCACAATTCCCACCTGAAGCAATGCATACTAAACTTTACACATAGTTGAGCTGCCCTCTATCAGGACAGGGGGCCTGAAACTCCTCACTGTTCATCTCTGTCTCTATTGCACTGTGAGTTCAGTTACACTGACATTGTATCAGTGCTGCAGAGGGCACCTTACCTTCCCTCATGCCACTCTCAGATATTGTCTAATTCTAAGTGGGTCATTGTGAATCCCGTTGGATTTTTCTCTGAGTTCAAAACAGGCTTTTCTGAATCCTTAAAGACCCGCTTCCCATCGGGATTTCTCTCTAGATGGCCTTCCTGACATCTCCTTACTTAAAGGTTACTCTTCAGTCTTTTGTAACAAACATATACCTAATGTTTTCAGCAGGTCAAAATGACCACAGATTTTGGAAAATTGCCAATTTGGAAACATATGTAATTGTAATGTCACGTCCTGACCCTTGTAAGATGTCATTTTCTATAGTAGAGTGGTCAGGGCATGACAGAGGGTGTTTTTGAGTGGTTTTCTTGTTTTCTGTTTCTATGTCGTTTTTCTAGGTTTCTATTTCTATGTTGGGGTTGTTGGGATGATCTCCAATTAGAGGCAGCCGGTTCTCGTTGTCTCTAATTGGAGATCATATTTATGGTGGGGGTTTTGCCATTTGGTTTTGTGGGTTGTTATTTTGAGTAGTGTGTTTTCTCTCTGCGTCACGGTTTGTTGTTTTGTTATTTCAAGTATTTGGTGTATTGCATTACGTTTCACGGATCAATAAAGATGTGGAACTACAAACACGCCGCGCCTTGGTCCGATCCTTTAAACAGCTGTGACATGTAATTTCTAAATATGTGCTAAATATGTGTATGCAACCAATAAAATGTCATTTGATTTCCCCCTCAAACTCACAATTGTCTTGCCTAATACCATAATTATAATAATATCCCTAAAACACACAATCAAGTCTGAGCAAAACAGAGTGAACTTTCTTGCACGAGAGGGATCCAGTAACTCAAGACCTTAGTGAGGAAGGATCACATTGCGGTGACATAACTGCGGGATTAGCGATGCAGGGTTAGACTGAGATGTACTGAGCTCTATGGGGGTACTGGTACTGGGCAGTGATTTCCACGTGGGTTTCTTTGAATGACTTGGCCTCGGGCCAGCAGCTCTGTTGAACGAGAAGGCTTATTTTGGCTGCTAACAGAGGACATGAGGAGAGGTAGAGAGAGAAATAGAGAAAGGGCGGGAGGAGAGGAGAGAGAGAGAAAGAGAGAGGGGGAGGGAAGGAGGGCGGGAGGAGTAGAGAGAGAGGGAGGGATATTTCCAGGCCAATTGTAAATGTGATTTACTAACCCCGGGCACCACATCCATTTCAGGCCCTGCATACTCAACAAAACTCTATTTCTGTTCTTGTAGTGTTTACAGAGCACTATACCCTATTTTTGAAAATGCATAAACGTTCACATACTGTAACTGTCACTTGCTCATTACCACTCAATAAACCATTTGTGTCCTATCTGAAGATAACTCGTGCATGACTGAATAATGGCATAATAATGATCTCATTCACTAGAAGGTAATCCACCAGATCCCATGAGAGATCCTATGCACAGAGCTTGTTAGTATAATACCATTCTCATACATACTGTAGGATGCCGCTACAGTAACGGATCGATAGCGTTAGTGTTTTCTTTCTACTGAATGTATTGGTAAGTCATTGCAGGGGCGCAACTTTGGTTTTTGAAGTGGGGGGATATAACTATATATATATATATATATATATACACTGCTCAAAAAAATAAAGGGAACACTTAAACAACACAATGTAACTCCAAGTCAATCACACTTTTGTGAAATCAAACTGTCCACTTAGGAAGCAACACTGATTGACAATAAATGTCACATGCTGTTGTGCAAATGGAATAGACAACAGGTGGAAATTATAGGCAATTAGCAAGACACCCCCAATAAAGGACTGGTTCTGCAGGTGGGGACCACAGACCACTTCTCAGTTCCTATCCTTCTGGCTGATGTTTTGGTCACTTTTGAATGCTGGCGGTGCTTTCACTCTAGTGGTAGCATGAGACGGAGTCTACAACCCACACAAGTGGCTCAGGTAGTGCAGCTCATCCAGGATGGCACATCAATGCGAGCTGTGGCAAGAAGGTTTGCTGTGTCTGTCAGCGTAGTGTCCAGAGCATGGAGGCGCTACCAGGAGACAGGCCAGTACATCAGGAGACGTGGAAGAGGCCGATGGAGGGCAGCAACCCAGCGGCAGGACCGCTACCTCCGCCTTTGTGCAAGGAGGAGCAGGAGAAGCACTGCCAGAGCCCTGCAAAATGACCTCCAGCAGGCCACAAATGTGCATGTGTCTGCTCAAACGGTCAGAAACAGACTCCATGAGGGTGGTATGAGGGCCCGACGTCCACAGGTGGGGGTTGTGCTTACAGCCCAACACCGTGCAGGACGTTTGGCATTTGCCAGAGAACACCAAGATTGCCAAATTCGCCACTGGCGCCCTGTGCTCTTCACAGATGAAAGCAGGTTCACACTGAGCACGTGACAGACGTGACAGAGTCTGGAGACACCGTGGAGAACGTTCTGCTGCCTGCAACATCCTCCAGCATGACCGGTTTGGCGGTGGGTCAGTCATGGTGTGGGGTGGCATTTCTTTGGGGGGCTGCACAGCCCTCCATGTGCTCGCCAGAGGTAGCCTGACTGCCATTAGGTACCGAGATGAGATCCTCAGACCCCTTGTGAGACCATATGCTGGTGCGGTTGGCCCTGGGTTCCTCCTAATGCAAGACAATGCTAGACCTCATGTGGCTGGAGTGTGTCAGCAGTTCCTGCAAGAGGAAGGCATTGATGCTATGGACTGGCCCGCCCGTTCCCCAGACCTGAATCCAATTGAGCACATCTGGGACATCATGTCTCGCTCCATCCACCAACGTCACATTGCACCACAGACTGTCCAGGAGTTGGCGGATGCTTTAGTCCAGGTCTGGGAGGAGATCCCTCTGGAGACCATCCGCCACCTCATCAGGAGCATGCCCAGGCGTTGTAGGGAGGTCATACAGGCACGTGGAGGCCACACACACTACTGAGCCTCATTTTGACTTGTTTTAATGACATTACATCAAAGTTGGATCAGCCTGTAGTGTGGTTTTCCACTTTAATTTTGAGTGCGACTCCAAATCCAGACCTCCATGGGTTGATAAATTGGATTTCCATTGATTATTTTTGTGTGATTTTGTTGTCAGCCCATTCAACTATGTAAAGAAAAAAGTATTTAATAAGATTATTTCTTTCATTCAGATCTAGGATGTTGTTTAAGTGTTCCCTTTATTTTTTTGAGCAGTATATATATATATATATATATATACGTATGCATATATATAAATATATATATATATATTTATATATATACACAGTACCAGTCAAAAGTTGACACACCTACTCATTCCAGGGTTTATCTTTCTTTGTACTATTTTATACATTGTAGAATAATAGTGAAGACATCAAAACTATGGAATCATGTAGTAACCAAAAAAGTGTTAAACAAATCAAAGTATATTTTATATTTGAGATTCTTCAAAGTAGCCACACTTTGCCTTGATGACAGCTTTGCACATTCTTGGCATTCTCTCAACCAGCTTCATTAGAAATTGTTAAATGAATAAAAAATATAAGGTAGTCACCTGGAATGCATTTCAATTAACAGGTGTGCCTTGATAAAAGTTCATTTGTTGAATTTCTTTCCTTCTTAATGCGTTTGAGCCAATCAGTTGTGTTGTGACAAGGTAGGGGTGGTATACAGAAGATAGCCCTGTTTGGTAAAAGACCAAGTATAAATTATGTCAAGAACAGCTCAAATAAGCAAAGCGAAACAACAGTCCATCGATACTTTAAGACATGAAGGTTAGTCAATCCGGAACATTTTAAGATCTTTGAAAGTTTATTCAAGTGCAGTCGCAAAATCCATCAAGCGCTATGATGTAACCGGCTCTCATGAGGAACGCCACAGGAAAGGGAGACCCAGAGTTACCTCTGCTGCAGAGGATAAGTTCATTAGAGTTAACTGCACCTCAGAAATTTCAGCACAAATAAATGTTTCACAGAGGTCAAGTAACAGACAGATCTCAATATCAATTGTTCAGAGGAGAGTGCGTGAATCAGGCCTTCATGGTCGAATTGCTGCAAATAAACCACTACTAAAGGACACCAATAAGAAGAAGAGACTTGCTTGGGCCAAGAAACCCAAGCAATGGACATTAGACTGGTGGGAAAAAAATGTAGTCCAAATTTGAGATTTTTGGTTCCAACCGCCATGTCTTTGTGAGACGTAGAGTAGGTGAACGGATGATCTCTGCATGTGTGGTTCTCACCGTGAAGCATGGAGGTGGGTGTGATGGTGGGTGTGAGGTGTGATGGTGCTTTGCTGGTGACACTGTCAGTGATTTATTTATAATTCAAGGCACACTTAACCAACATGGCTACCACAACATTCTGCAGTGATACACCATCCCATCTGGTTTGCGCTTAGTGGGACTATCATTTGTTTTTGTCTGAGACACAGTGCCTTAGACCACTGCGCCACTCGGGAGCCAAAATACATGATAATACATGATGCAATATGTGTTATTTCATAGTTTTGATATCTTCACTATTATTCTACAATGTAGAAAATGAAAAAAATTAAGAAAAACCCTTGAATGAGTAGGTGTCCAAACTTTTGACTGGTACTGAATATATTTATTTTTTGTCGGATAAACATTCCAAACAGTCTACCCGACCCCTCGGAGGCGTCTGCATGGTCCTAAAGCACACCGTTGCCTCATTTTGTATCACATTCCAATGATAAATTGGTCGCTGATAAATAAATCGATCGCTGCCTGCACCTGCCCGCCCGTCCAGCATCACTACTCTGGACGGTTCTGACTTAGAATATGTGGACAACTACAAATACCTAGGTGTCTGGTTAGACTATAAACTCTCCTTCCAGACTCACATCAAACATCTCCAATCCAAAGTTAAATCTAGAATTGGCTTCCTATTTCGCAACAAAGCATCCTTCACTCATGCTGCCAAACATACCCTCGTAAAACTGACCATCCTACCAATCCTCGACTTCGGCGATGTCATTTACAAAATAGCCTCCAATACCCTACTCAATAAACTGGATGCAGTCTATCACAGTGCCATCCGTTTTGTCACCAAAGCCACATATAATACCCACCACTGCGACCTGTACGCTCTCGTCAATTCCTCCTTTGGCCGTCTCTCCTTCCAGTTCTCTGCTGCCAATGACTGGAACGAACTACAAAAATCTCTGAAACTGGAAACACTTATCTCCCTCAGTAGCTTTAAGCACCAGCTGTCAGAGCAGCTCACAGATCACTGCACCTGTACATAGCCCATCTATAATTTAGCCCAAACAACTACCTCTTCCCCTACTGTATTTATTTATTTATTTATTTTGCTCCTTTGCACCCCATTATTTCTATTTCTACTTTGCACTTTCTTCCACTACAAATCTAACATTCCAGTGTTTTACTTGCTATATTGTATTTACTTTGCCACCATGGCCTTTTTTGCCTTTACCTCCCTTATCTCACCTCATTTGCTCACATTGTATATAGACTTATTTTTCTACTGTATTATTGACTGTATGTTTATTTTACTCCATGTGTAACTCTGTGTTGTTGTATGTGTCGAACTGCTTTGCTTTATCTTGGCCAGGTCGCAATTGTAAATGAGAACTTGTTCTCAACTTGCCTACCTGGTTAAATAAAGGTGAAATAAAAAATAAATAAAACTAAAACTGGGGGGGACAAAAAATGCAATTTCAGAACGTGGGCCCGTCCCCAGTGAAAGTTCTGCCCCTGAGTCATTGTATTTAACGAACTTCAAAGTACTTTTCTAGGGAGCAAGTGGCCTGCGTGCAGGCAGCAGGCAGGCTGCACTCAGGCAGCTCAAGATCATTTGATTGACAGTTCTGGTTGCCTAGTGATGGATGTTAGTACCGCTTCAGAAGTGGCATTCCTTTACAGACAAGTTAAATGCCCGCTTCGAAAATCTCCAGAGAAGGTTTCGTGGCGGCATTTAAAAAGCTGTAGTGTATCCTTTTCAGACAAATAAACATGCCGTAGCCGAGGCACTTTTAAGGCGCCACCTTCCATGTGTCTAAAAGGGATATAAGAGTCATTGAATTAATCACCCCCCCCCCCCCCCCCCCCCAAAAAAAAAGAAGTAGACTATCGACCAATATCTAAAGACATGAGGAGTGGTTCCCACTTCCCATGCAGGGCATAAATCCTTCCTTGCCCACAGTTGACAGGATTTACCTGTCCTTTTCCAATGTGCCACTAACCAAATCTCTCTCGCTGCTCTCTCTCCCTTCAAATGTTGTTAAAGCCCTCTAAATACAGTGATTACCATCATTAAGGGTGTTACTCAAGGCACACCTGAGGACTGTAGGGGGTGGAGGGCGCCGGTGGCAGAAATGGGCGTCTATAGGCTAATCTTGATGAGGGACGTGAACTTTGGGACAGAGGCTGTGGCTCCATTCCAAGCACGTAAAAAACACACACCTTCTCTCCTCAGCCCTAAAATGAAGTGGACACTTCTGAATATGTATCATGACATATGATGAGTTGACACTTGCAGGACGAGGGAAGAATGAATACATTTTAAATGGACCGCCCTTGCCCGGAAATTCATCACTCGTTCATCCCACGGTTGTGTTTCCTGTCATCATGGAACCACCGGTAGCTGTTGTGTGTGTTTATATGCGCAACAGTCAATTATGATCCATTTCATATCTTGGCTGGAAGACAACGCATCCGCAGACATGGAATGTTAGCCATCCGACGATATCAGGTCAATTGAAAATTCCAATGTGTAAGTGTGGCGTCAAGGAAAGTTGCATGCGCTAGATACTGTTTCCAAAAGCTAACCAAACAAAAACATAATTACTTTTACGATACGTGTTTGCGGCATAGCACAATTTCTAACTTGTCTGGTGAGTGTAGGTGTGGAACATGCCTGTCATGTTGGAGGAGGTCAGGATTCCCAAGAATACAAGAATTAGTGCTGAGCGATTAACTGAAATGAAAGTTATGTTTCGTATTTTAAACAACTAATCGACTGATGTCGGTTCAATTACTTGAATTCCATTTTGTTCAGGTTTTTTCTGTGAGCTAGATGTGGAGTTTCTGTAGATAGAAATCAGATCAAGCCTGAACTGTGCGATGTAATAGGGAGTTGTAGTTTCCAACAGGCCAATAATCGACATAGTTTAGAGCAGAAAAAGTAGTAATTAACTACAATGAACATAATCCATTGTGGGCCCGCTTAAACTTGTCAGGTCTGTGGCCGGCAGACAAGCAGACTGAGAGAAGAGAAGGAATGATCGATAGGAATAGAAAGCAGGTGCTTTGCGACCCTGAAAATACATGATCTAAGTGATTGATAGTTTGTATTGAGCAGTCATAAAAGTATACCTTATTTACCTTGAAGAACTACTAAAATCGTGTTTTTGACAGACAGTGTAAGCAGCAGCTCTATAGAGATGAGATGATGACTTGGAATGAAATAATGAAGTCATCAAATAAAACAAATATTTTATTAAAGTAAAGTAATGTGAATAAATGATGGTTAATAAGTGATAAGCAGTAATGGGCAGTCACTACCACCATGAGACTTTTATACATTGATTAATGCAGTGTTCTTACAGCATTCAACCCATAAAATGCATAGCACATTTAATGTGAAAAAAAGAAAATCGAAACCGAAATCGAACCGAAAACTAACCGACCTCAAAAAGTACTAACAAGAATACCCCAGTGTCAAATTGTGCCAAAACAGTGAAGTGAATGACAGGATCAAGAGAGCAGGGAGGGCCTGGAATAGAGAGCAATCTGGATTAGTCAGGGATCTTCTCTCTCTCTCTCTTCTGCTGGAGACTGATGGCAAACGTTAAAGGTCCAATGGGAAAGTCCGAGATACTGACCTGTGGTTAGTGGTCCTCTGTAGCTCAGTTGGTAGAGCATGGTGCTTGCAATGCCAGGATAGTGGGTTTGATTCCCTGGGACCACCCGTTGGTAAAATGTATGCACGACTGAATGTATGTATGCATGATAAGTCGCTTTGGAGAAGAGTGTCTGCTAAATTGCATATATGATTCTACATTCTATTATTAAGAAAGGTTTTATGGATTGAACAATTCTATTGTGAGATATAAGTAGATATCAAGATATGAACTACCTTGTGTAGAACAATCAGAGGAATTGCTGACACTTAAGGATAGGGTTCAATAGATCTACATTGAATAGCAATAGCTTTCCCTGCACTATAGCATCATATAACATCTGTGATGTTGAAAGTGCAAAGGCAGGCTGAGTCATTGCACTTCACTGTCAGATATGAGATGGAACATCTAGTATGCCTTCACATACAATCAACTCCTTTAATAAGCACAACTATTATTGCTTCAGAAGTAATAACTTAATGACCATTCTCTCTCTCTCTCTCTTTCTTTAGTAGTCGAATTTGTGGATTACAGCAGAGCTCTGCAATACACAGTTAAGTGGAATGGCAGTTTGCTTAATTAAGACCATCACTAAAAATGTGGAGGAACACCAGAACAGTCATTTAGAAATTGTGTGATAACGACATATTCAATTATTGTTTCATTTTGCCTAACCTTTTGCAGGACACAATCTACAGAGACTAGGCAAGGCAAGTGGTTTTTGTTCATGGCTTTGAAAATTGAATGCATATCATCATCCTCTCTTTGAACGCACAAACACAGCATCTAACACAGCATCTAACGCAGCATCAAACACAGCATCTAACGCTGCATCTAACGCTGCATCTAACGCAGCATCAAACACAGCATCTAACGCTGCATCTAACGCTGCATCTAACGCAGCATCTAACGCAGCATCAAACACAGCATCTAACGCTGCATCTAACGCAGCATCAAACGCAGCATCTAACGCTGCATCTAACGCTGCATCTAACGCAGCATCTAACGCTGCATCTAACGCTGCATCTAACGCAGCATCAAACGCAGCATCTAACGCAGCATCTAACGCTGCATCTAACGCAGCATCTAACGCAGCATCTAACGCTGCATCAAACGCTGCATCAAACGCAGCATCTAACGCAGCATCTAACGCTGCATCTAACGCAGCATCAAACTCAGCATCTAACGCTGCATCTAACGTTGCCTCTAACGCTGCATCTAACGCTGCATCTAACGCTGCATCTAACGTTGCCTCTAACGCAGCATCTAACGCTGCATCTAACGCTGCATCTAACGCAGCATCTAACGCTGCATCTAACGCAGCATCTAACGCAGCATCTAACGCTGCATCTAACGCTGCATCTAACGCAGCATCTAACGCAGCATCTAACGCTGCATCTAACGCAGCATCAAACGCAGCATCAAACGCAGCATCTAACGCAGCATCTAACGCTGCATCTAACGCTGCATCTAACGCTGCATCTAACGCAGCATCTAACGCAGCATCTAACGCAGCATCTAACGCTGCATCTAACGCAGCATCTAACGCTGCATCTAACGTTGCCTCTAACGCAGCATATAACAGCATCTAACGCAGCATCTAACGCTGCATCTAACGCTGCATCAAACGCAGCATCAAACGCAGCATCTAACGCAGCATATAACAGCATCTAACGCAGCATCTAACGCAGCATCTAACGCAGCATATAACAGCATCTAACGCTGGAGACCTTTGATTGCAAATGTTTTTTTTTTTTCCTCACTAGCCTTTGGAAGGTGGTACAGTAGGCCTACATTGTGTGTGTGTGTGTGTGTGTGTGTGTGTGTGTGTGTGTGTGTGTGTGTGTGTGTGTGTGTGTGTGTGTGTGTGTGTGTGTGTGTGTGTGTGTGTGTGTGTGCACGCGCGTGTGCATGCGTGTGTGAATGTGTGTGTACGTGTCTCCCTCTCTCAATCTCTCTCTTGTGGTAATGAGTGAGCATACGCAGAAACTGCTGCACCTCAGAGCTGGTCACACAGCCTAATAGGGTGTCAATATATATTACAGACTCCTGGGATTTGGGTGGGGGGTGTTTGCACTTACTACGACAGAGCCTGTGGGTTACCTTAACCTGTTAGGGCTAGGGGGCAGTATTGACACGGCTGGATAAAAAACGTACCCGATTTAATCTGGTTACTACTCCTGCCCAGTAACTAGAATATGCATATAATTATTGGCTTTGGATAGAAAACACCCTAAAGTTTCTAAAACTGTTTGAATGGTGTCTGTGAGTATAACAGAACTAATATGGCAGGCCAAAACCTGAGAAGATTCCATGCAGGAAGTGGCCTGTCTGACAAGTTGTGTTTTATCTTGGCTCTTTTTATTGAAGACTGAGGATCTTTGCAATAACGTGACACTTCCTACGGCTCCCATAGGCTCTCAGAGCCCGGGAAAAAGCTGAAGAATATCGAGGCAGGCTCTGGCTGAAACACTTTATCGCGTTTGGATAGTGGCTGGTCAGAGTACTCTGGGCTTAGGCGCGTGCCCGAGTCGACCGAATTCTTTTATTTTCTTTCCTCTGTTTACCTAAATGCAGATTCCCGGTCAGAATATTATCGCTTTTTTACGAGAAAAATGGCATAAAAATGGATTTTAAACAGCGGTTGACATGCTTCGAAGTACGGTAATGGAATATTTAGAATTTTTTTGTCACGAATTGCGCCATGCTCGTGACCCTTATTTACACATCAAATAGTGTCTTGAACGCACGAACACAATGCCGCTATTTGGATATAACTATGGATTATTTTGGACCAAACCAACATTTGTTATTGAAGTAGCAGTCCTGGGAGTGCATTCTGACGAAGAACATCAAAGGTAATCAAACTTTTGTAATAGTAAATCGGAGTTTGGTCAGGGCTAAACTTGGTGGGTGTCTAAATAGCTAGCCGTGATGGCTGGGCTATGTACTCAGAATATTGCAAAATGTGCTTTCACCGAAAAGCTATTTTAAAATCGGACACCTCGATTGCACAAAGGAGTTCTGTATCTATAATTCTTAAAATAATTGTTATGCTTTTTGTGAACGTTTATCGTGAGTAATTTAGTAAATTCACCGGAGGTTTGCGGGGGGTATGCTAGTTCTGAACGTCACATGCTAATGTAAAAAGCTGGTTTTTGATATAAATATGAACTTGATTGAACAAAACATGCATGTATTGTATAACATAATGTCCTAGGTGTGTCATCTGATGAAGATCATCAAAGGTTAGTGCTACATTTAGCTGTCTTCTGGGTTTTTGTGACATTATATGCTAGCTTGAAAAATGGGTGTATGATTATTTCTGGCTGGGTACTCTGCTGACATAATCTAATGTTTTGCTTTCGTTGTAAAGCCTTTTTGAAATCGGACAGTGTGGTTAGATTAAGGAGAGTCTTGTCTTTAAAATGCTGTAAAATAGTCATATGTTTGAGAAATTGAAGTAATAGCATTTCTAAGGTATTTGAAAATCGCGCCATGGGATTACACTGGCTGTTGCGTAGGTGGGACGATTTGGTGCCACCTAGCCCAGAGAGGTTAATCATGCCCAGGTGAGGCGAGGTAGTGTTTAACCTCTTGTTTTGCTAAATATCTCATGCAGATGGACTGGGTTGGCTGTGTTCTGGGTTGGCTGTGTCCTGGGTTGGCTGTGTCCAAATGGCACCCTATTCCCTATATAGCGCACTTCTTTTTTGCCCTATGGGCACTGGTCAAAAGTAGTGCACGATAGGGTACCATTTTGGACAGACCCTGGGTTGGCTGTACATTGCACACATGCAGGGCTTATGTGGGTTTAGAAACATGGGCTCCCTACTGTGCCAATGGTACAATGGTGCTGTTTAATGATCCTTAAAAGGTATTTAATATGTGGCCCGTAGGAAAGTGCAAAAACATGCATTAAACATGAATCTAAAGACATACATGTTTGCAGTAAAATAAGATTTGTAATGTTTAATTTATTGTTGTCGGATTTGATTGAACAGATTTGGGTTTCATCTTTCTGTTTTCTATTTGTTTGGAAATCAGTGGTGCAGAGTTTGCACCAGGGCAAATGTTTTATAAATCTGTCTCTTTTTCGCTTCCTCAAGTAGTTATTGAGATAGAGTGCAAAATATCAACTAAACAACAGAAAATATTGATTCAAATAGGGTTTGATTATAATTCATTGTGTGGCCCTTCCGAATGGAAACAGACTTTCCAGAGTGAAATATTTGAGTGGAGATGTCTCTATTAAACACAAATTGGAGCATCTGTTGCTGCAATATGAACTCAGGTCATCATCCCATATGAGCGGTTTGCTCTTCTTACGACTTGAATGACCAGTCTACGCATAAAAGTTGATATTTTTACACCGTCTAAGTGTTGTGTGATTATCATACACCGTTGGGTTTAAAGAGCAATCATGTGTACACGGCTACACGCGTGCGCGCGCACACACACAAAACAGACAGACAAAGACAAAAACACACACAAAACACACACGCAATTTAGTATGAGATAAGAGTAAAAAAGGGGAGACTATTATTGCTGTTCAGCCTCAGTGTGTTGTTGTGTTGAGAGCCTGTGGCTGGGACAATGTGTAACTAATGGGGTTTAATACAAGCAGGCTGGCCAGGACGTGGACACATTAAACTCCAAGAGAGCGAGGAAAGCGGAATTAGAGAAGGAATGTAACGGTGCAAGTTTTAATGATGACCCTAACCGCCATATGTGGGCTGCATACTTATCAGGCCTAGGGCTAGGCGATATATCGAATTCATTGGATTAATTCAAATGTATGTTTTAGCACGATATTTTAGCACAATGTTCCAAATGCCTGTATCGCAAGATAATTTAGTTTTTTGGTCTCGTCTCCCTCGGTGCTGTGGCACCCGATTTAGACTACAATCACCCCATTAAAAGGTGGAAATCATCTTACCAATCACACCATTCATATGGTGATATGTGGTGCCCTACCGCCACATATGTGGTACCCTACCGCCACATATGTGGTACCCTACCGCCACATATGTGGTACGTGATACCTTTGAATGGTGAGTCAGAATCAAATCAAATTCTATTTGTCACATGCGCCGAATACAACAGGTGTAGACCTTACAGTGAAATTCTTATTTACAAGCTCTTAACCAACAATGCAGTTATCCTGTTGTGGTATAGGGGGCAGTATTTTCACGGCCGGATAAAAAACGTACCCGATTTAATCTGGTTACTACTCCTGCCCAGAAACTAGGATATGCATATAATTAGTAGATCTGGATAGAAAACACTCTAAAGTTTCTAAAACTGTTTGAATGGTGTCTGTGAGTATAACAGAACTCATATGGCAGGCCAAAACCTGAGAAGATTCCATACAGGAAGTGCCCTGTCTGACAATTTGTTGTCCTTCTGTTGCATCTCTATCAAAAATACAGCATCTGTGCTGTAACGTGACACTTTCTAAGGCTTCCATTGGCTCTCTAAAGCCGCCAGAAAGTGGAATGGGGTGTCTGCTGTCTCTGGGCAAAGTACAGCAGCTCTGTTTGTAAGTGGTCAGCCTGGGGACAGTGAGACTGAGATGCGCGTTCACGAGATTTCTCCATTTTTTTCTTTCAGCCTTTGAATGAATACAACGTTGCCCGGTTGGAATATTATCACTATTTTATGAGAAAAGTAGCATAAAAAATTATTTTAAACAGCGTTTGACATGCTTCTAAGTACGGTAATGGAATATTTTGAAATGTTTTGTCACGAAATGCGCTCGTGCGTCACCGTTTGGATAGTTACCTGAAAGCATGAACAAAACGACGGTATTTGGATATAACTATGGATTATTTGGAACCAAAACAACATTTGTTGTTGAAGTAGAAGTCCTGGGAGTGCATTCTGACGAAGAACAGCAAAGGTAATCCAATTTTTCTAATAGTAATTCTGAGTTTAGGTTGTCCCAAACTTGGTGGGTGTCAAATTAGCTAGCCGTGATGGCCGAGCTATGAACTCAGAATATTGCAAAATGTGCTTTCGCTGAAAAGCTATTTTAAAATCTGACATAGCGATTGCATAAAGGAGTTCTGTATCTATAAGTCTTAAAATAATTGTTATGTATTTTGTCAAAGTTTATCGTGAGTAATTTAGTAAATTCACCAGAAGTTTTCGGTGGGTATGCTAGTTCTGAACATCACATGCTAATGTAAAAAGCTGTTTTTTGATATAAATATGAACTTGATTGAACAAAACATACATGTATTGTATATCATAATGTCCTAGGAGTGTCATCTGATGAAGATCATCAAAGGTTAGTGCTGCATTTAGCTGTGGTTTGGGTTTATGTGACATATATGCTTGCTTGGAAAATGGCTGTGTGATTATTTGTGTCTATGTACTCTCCTAACATAATCTAATGTTCCGCTTTCGCTGTGAAGCCGTTTGGAAATCGGACAATGTGGTTCGATTCAGGAGAAGTGTATCTATAAAATGGTGTAAAATAGTCCTATGTTTGAGAACTTTGAATTATGACATTTTGTGGTTTTAAATTTGGTGCTCTGATTTGTCACTGGCTGTTGAATAGTGTGGGATGATTTCGTCCCACCTCCCCTAGAGAGGTTAAGAAAAATACCCCAAAAAATAAGAAATAAAAGTAACAAGTAATTAAAGAGCAGAGTCAATGTGCGGGGGCACCAGTTAGTCGAGGTAATTGAGGTAATATGTACATGTAGGTAGAGTTATTAAAGTGACTATGCATAGATAATAAACAGAGAGTAGCAGCAGTGTGAAGGGGGGGAGGGGGCAATGCAAATAGTCTGGGTAGCCATTTAATTAGATGTTCAGGGGTAGAAGCTGTTTAGAAGCCTCTTGGACCTAGACTTAGCGCTTTTTTAGGGCCTTCCTCTGACACCACCTGGTATAGAGTTCCTGGATGGCAGGAAGCTTGGCCCCAGTGATGTACTGGGCCATACGCATCACCCTCTCTAGTGCCTTGCGGTCGGAGGCCGAGCAGTTGCCACAACGTCATACTGTGTGATAGGCGACCCTTTCAATGGTGAGTTTGGAAGATCAACTGCATGTTTTTTTATTTTTTTATTAAACTTTAGTCAGTTAAGAACATATTCTTATTTTCAATGACAGCCTAGGAACAGTGGGTTTAACTGCCTTGTTCAGGGGCAGAACGACAGATTTGTACCTTGTCAGCTCAGGGATTTGATCTTGCAACCTTTCAGTTACAAGTCCAACACTCTAACCACTAGGCTACCTGCCACCCCATGTCCACTAAAAGTTTACATTTCTTTCTGCTCTGACTAGGTAGTAAGCTTTTTATTTTATTTTGATGCTTTTTTGTAAACTATTGTCCAAGTCATTATTATCAGGAGTTTGCTATAAGTGTAACTGTAACTTTGTAGTCTGATGCTAGCTACATCAATCTTTTAGGTAAAGTTATTTTGCCAGCTATTTTAACCAGAGCTAGGCAGCAGGTCGATTCTTCTGTATGGAGCCATAGCTAGGGTAATTATTAGAAAAGGAATAATTCACCCGCTAAGGCCTCGCAACTGACATAAATCCCATGATTTATTTATCACCCAGTAAGATGTGATGTTTTAGTAGAAGCACGACTGAAGGTGAAACCTTTTTTATTTTCGCTTTTACATTGGCTGCATTATGTGAATCTGTACTGCACTTTGATTTATGTAAAGTCCTATCTAAACCATTTCCAACTGTCTGTCCCCAGGCTAGTAGTCCCAGTTAGGCAGTGTACTTACAGCCCTCAGTCAGCTCTCCAATGCCCTGGGGGAAGTGAAGGGCATCCAGAATTCTCTGGCAGACATCAGCAAGGACTGGAGGCAAAGTATGAACACCATTGAGAACTGCGTCATCTGCGGAGAACCTAAAGAATATCTGCTGGAGGGCCACCACAAGGTGATGAACCTGGAGTTCATGGAATGACCTCATGTACGAACAGTGCCGCATTGACAGCATGAACAAGCACAACGTGAACCTCAATCAAAACCCCTTTGGCAAGGTACAGGGCGTGTCGGACGATAGTGCCGCAGGGCGCCATGGGTAAGGCTGGAAGCCACAGTGAGCACGGGCATCAAGGGCACCCAGTCGGTGACACGTGAGTCGGATAAGATGTGGCTGGTGACGCTGGTGCAGAGCTACCCCACTACCACACCTTGACAGGTTGGTCAAGCTCTACCTCAACACTGTGTCCATGAGGGTGCAGGAGCTCGATTCAGAGGACCTGAAGGCCAACGAGATTGTGTCCCCCATCACTTGGGATCCTCAACTAATACTTACAAAAGTAAGTCTGTAGTGCCCTGTCCACACGGCCCTTTCTGTGACCCATGCAGCATCAGTGATACCTGGGCACCAGTTCAATCATAGCTCAGCGGAATATGCAGGAATGGAAATACATTAGCTCTGTTACTGAGTCTCTGTTCCCTTTCTATCATCTTAGGTTGTAAACTAAGTACATGGTCGCTGCTTTTTGTTTAGCTAGCCTGCATTAACATTGGGAGCCCCTCATAGATATTCTCTCAGATTTTCTGTGATTGCTGCGTGTTTCTGTACATAACAGTGTTGCCTCCATCGAACCAGGCACCCTCTGAACACATCGACAACTGTTACCTATCGCTCAACTAAAGCTGCGGCCTAGGGAAATGTCTACTTCTAGGTTCCGGGGGGGGGGGGGGGGACGTGTCACCAATTGAACCATATATCTGCACTCATGAGTGAGTTTATGGCTGTCTGTGTGTAAAATGTTGTTCTGTGCGTGCGTGCATGCGTGCTGTGCGTGTGTGCCGTGCGTGCATTGCTGTATGTGTGAATGTCCACATTACAGTACAGCATATACATGGTTCTCTCAACCATATATCCCACTGTAATTACATGTTCCAGTGCGGAGATGATGGGTCCCCCAGAGTTATTATTATGACAAACCAGGATGAGGTGTGCAGATAGACAGGCTTACACTCTCTCTTTCTCACCCTTCCACAGTCCAACATTACAGGCTGGCTGCATAAGGCTCTGCAGACGGACAAGGCGGGCAGAAAAATATGGAATCAGAGACTGATCAAGATGGATACTACCAGAATATTGTTCTGTATTCTTGTTCTGACTATAGTCTTCCGGGTATCAGCATGAACTTCTTTAATCAACAACTGGGGGAAAGTAAGTGGGGTAGTGATGCTACAGTAAAGTTACTTTACCGTACATGTGTATATGAGCAGATCTGACAATTGACACTTGTCTGAATAAATACCACAGCAAGGGCTCTAGTTTGTTCTATACATCCACCGTTAATATTGTCAGGAGTGATCATCTGACTGCTGTTTCTTCCCCAGATCGACAAGACCTTCAAAAGAGCAGGTGCTGAAGCAATGTTTAAAATGGATTAACTAATTCCTCATTAGGTAAGAAGGGTTGGAAAAGTCTTAATAATTGTTTCATGTTTTTGGTCATGACTTTACACTGAGGGTAGTAAAAGTATCTCATAGAATTCTATGTGCTGTATATCTTGTCTACAATTGTAAAATATTAGACGTTCAGGTTCAGAGAAGAGGCGATCACCTACAAGGCCCCTTTATGAAGTGAAATAAGCAACCAACGAGCCAAATGTGGCGTTAGTTAAACATGCAACCTCCAATTTTGGTCATGATGAATTTCACAGCTTTTTTCTAATATAAAGTGCCCTTCCCCTCCATTGCACGCTGCACATAACATGTTGTATGACCTAACAGCCACATCAACACGATAGTGGCAGGGGCGAAAATCTGATATCAACTTTGAGGGGGACAATTACATGAAATTTTCTCAAGAGCAATTCCTGAGGGGGACACCAAAAGTAGTGCTGTATCACATAGCCTACATTGTAATATGGTAAATGTATTTTGAGGAACCAAAGAAATAAGGTGTTTCCCGTACTCCTAACTGCCGGTACCCAAAACTACACAACTACTCACAACAGCAATACCATTGCCTTTAACAAATCTTAGTTCAGTCACCAGTTTAAGTTGAGAGTGGGGGTATCCATGGCATTTTCCAATGATGTTCCTATTTTACAAGTAAAAAAAATGGAGAACCTTTCATAATGTTGCCAAACAAAGACTCAACAAACTTACCTGAGACTCCCTGTCTCTGCCAGTCTGTCCCTGCATATCTGTCCCCGACTCTGCTGTCTGTGTGCCATCTGTTGCCTGCTCTGCCTAATGACATCATTGTGAAACATTTCCATTAGAATTTCATTTCTTTCTTATGAACATTTTATCAACTAGTCTTTGAGATATTAGGCTACTAGGGTTCTTACTTTGCGTTTTGGTGTACTGAAAAATACTCTGATGTCCGTCTTTTATTTTTCTGCCATTTTTCTACCTGGCTGGCTGGCTACACACACACACAGTGTGTAGGTTATTTACAGTAGGAGATGGGCTTCTATCATCTTATCTTTTATCATTCTATTTGGGCTTCGATCTAAAAGGTTGCTAGCAAATGTGAAACGGATTCAAATGACAAGAGTTGACAGCTGTATGAGTTCACCATTTACACAACATATGCTGCAACCTTTTGTAATTTTAATAGTTTGTTTCATATTGGCTGGCTTCCAACAATAGCTGAATTTGCAAAGCTAGCGAGCACCAATTCAGTTTCAGTGGTGTTTGCTATAATCTTTGCAACCCGGGTTAAATAAAATAAAGTTTAAGTTCCCTTGCGACAATTTAGCTTTTGCAACGAGACCATTAAATATATTTAAGACAATGGTAGAAGAGAGTGTAGTTCTGTTCAGTTTGGACTTCAGTTTATCGCTAACCTTATCACAGGGACTTTGAAGCACTAACTTACATCATCTGCATGCTGATCTCGGAATAAATTGACGATAGCAAAGATTCCATCTTTGACGAGGCCACATAAATGGAATAGGTACTAGCTAGCTTAATAGTTAATATTTGCACGCTAGCTCTGCATATTCAGCTAGTGTGAGTGCGCGATTGACTGGATTAACCTCACGTCAGTTACGTTCATTGAGTGCCTTTCAGACAGTGGCTACAACCCCTCTGTTACCTTGCCAGTGGATCAAACCATTGTGAGGAAAAGGGTGGGGGGGTCGCAATCTTTTGAAACTTAAAAACGCGCTATTAAGTGTCTATAATCAGCACAATTGCTTTCATTGCGTATTATTAATATAATTGAAATTACATAGTTATGTTTCAGTGATATATTGGGGGGGGCAAATCATATTTTTCCCAGGATGGGGGGGTCGTGTGTCCCCCCGTCCCCCCCGGGATTTCCGCCCCTGGATAGTGGGTCTGTACCTTAACTTGAACTTTGCTAACATAATATTCGACATACACTGAGTGTTCAAAACATTAAGAACACCTGCTCTTTCCATGACATAGACTGACCAGATGAATCCAGGTGAAAGCTATGATCCCTTATTGATGTCACCTGTTAAATCCACTTCGATCAGTGTAGATGAAGGGGAGGGGAAAGGTTAAGAAGGATCTTTAAGCCTTGAGACAATTGAGACATGGGTTGTTTATGTGTGCCATTCAGAAGGTGAATTGGCAAGTAAAAAGATTGAATGTAAGTGCCTTTGAATGGGGTATGGTAGTAGGTACCAGACGCACCGGTGTGAGTGTGTCAAGAACTGCAACGCTGCTGGGTTATTCACGCTCAACAGTTTCCCTTGTGTATCAACAATGGTCCACCACCGAAAGGACAACTTGACAAGACTGTGGAAAGCATTGGAGCCAACAAGGGCCAGAATCCCTGTGGAACGCTTTCGACAACTTGTAGAATCCATTCCCCAACAAATTGAGGATGTTCTGGGGGGCAAAAGGGGGTGCAACTCAATATTAACAAGAAGAGGGTTTTAAACGACTCTCTCCATGCGATGGGCAGTACAAGAATTGTACTGCGAGGCTAAAACATTAACACCACCACTGTACCATTTGTGAAACGACTGTAGCTAAAATGTAGCGAGGAGAAGTGGGGAACGGGTGGTACCCCTGGATCTAGTCCCTTAGGTTAGACGGGTCAGAGGGGGATTAGGAGCGAGCCGTGATCCCATCAAAAGAGGATTGGGTCACCAGCACCATGTCTTCCCACTGAGCCGCACACTCCAGCAAGCACTGATCCCATTAACTGCCTCTCAGAGGCCAGGGTTCCTAAGGCAAGCTGACAGTATGGGATGGCCGGCCCTTTGCCATCGTTCTCCTTTAGAGCGAATAAAAACCCTAAAAGGAGCCCACTTTGCGGCGGAGAGCAACCCCTTGCTCCACGATGCTTAGACAAAAAGATGAGGGACGAATGAGTTGTGGCAGCAGTTAATAAGATTTGCCGGAGCTGCGTGTGTGTGTGTGTGTGTGTGTGTGTGTGTGTGTGTGTGTGTGTGTGTGTGTGTGATGAGGGGAGGATGCAGAATATTGACTTGAGATACACACATAACTTGACTGTCAAATCTCCAATGGATGAACGACTTGACTTGCACCTTTGAGCTATACACAAGTATCTCAAAAGGGCCAATAGTCACAAGTCAATGACATTGGGCTCTTTTGACCAGAGCCCAATGTCAAACGAGCAATGCAGTAAAAGTGTCAAATGCAGTCAATGAAGCTGGCGAAAGGTAAGCACGCGCCACTGAGAGTTGGAAGGTACATAACAAACACATGGGCATGATACTGAGTATCCGTCACGAGGAGCATACAACGCTTTGCAGCTTCTCTCCGTTCCAGGAAGAGAGGTTGAAAAATACCGCTATACTTCACAGCTATTCTATTATCATAGAATACTTAGCCAGTAGCTTTAACGACAGCCACCGGTGTTCAACACTATCACTGGTTCAGCTAGGGATTTATCTAGCTTAACCATACAGCAAGGTGAGAGACCATCTGTTCTTCTGGTGCTTTAGTATGGCTGACTGGGAATCAGGGAATCCATAGACCCAAGGCATTACGGGTAGATTGAAAGCACCTGGCCCACAAATCATCCCAAAATAAAACACCAACCAATTCGCCCCCCATCTCTCCCTGTAATAGTTTCGTAATAAAGCATTGAGATTAAAGCAGAGTCAAATTTCACCAGAAAACCTATTCTATCTGGCTAAAATGAAATAAAGTCAGTCTCATCTGCTAAACATTCATTTTGCTTACGCTATGGCTTTTGTTCATTTTCAAACACACACACAGTTTGCGTGGTGAGCAATTGAATATAATTTGTAACCTCACTTTATAAATTAGCATGTTTGTCAACTTTGTAATCAAAAACTCCAGACATAATTGCCAGTATAACAATTTCACTCCGTGTTTAAAAGCTTTCTCCCAAATGAGTCGTCCTTAATGAAAACAGACCGGAAATTACCAATGTTCTGAATTCCCTCCCAGTGGCGGTTCTAGACCATTTCAACTGGTGGGGCCAAGCTGGGGCCAGTTGTACTGTTAGAGGGGCCAGTTACATTAGACGTTATTGTTGTCATATCGTTTTCTTCACTGCATTGCAGGCATTAGCAGGCAAAAGACCATGTTCATAATCATTAGTGTTCCGCGTTGCCACTGTCTAATAACGGATGTAAAAAAAGAAAGATAGCAAAATTAAGTTATGTAAAAATGTCATACTCCACTGGCCCCCATGCCCCCCAGAACCGCCCCTGCTCCCTCCATTATATGCTTATGAGATCTATAACATGTATTTCTGTGAGAACAGATATATACATGCACAGAAATGGAGCATAGTTATAAAAATTGCAGAATCAGCCCAACTCCTATGTGTGGTTTAAAGCTTTGTGCTTATTGGTGGACATTCTGCCTTCCTGTGCTGTTAATGAGTTAAAGGAAGTTGAAGGAAGTATAGTACTGAGCGCTTAACTGGCTGACATCGGTTAAGTTATTTGAATTCCATTTCGTTCTAAAGCTAAGATGTCGGATCAACGTTCCACATCCATGTCCAGTAGGAACCACTACAGTCCAGCTAAGCTACGACAGTAATAAACACAGTTGTAAACATAGACTGAGAGCAGAGCTAAATAGGCTGTTCAGAATCAGCACCAAAAGCCCTGGAGGCTGTTCCCAGTACCCACAGTTTATGATGAATCCCTAATAAACATGAGGGCAGTCTAGAGGCGAGCCCAGTTTAACAGGGAACATAACATTGGTCCACTTCCACCGATGACATCTTGATGAATAAACTCTCCAAAGGAATCGATGTTACCGCTGCAGCTGGTGTGAAAGGTACAGAACCCGGGCCAGCCCGAACAACATTTCAGGCAGTGGTGTCTGCACTGAATTCGACAGAAACACACACACATTTTCTTATTTTCTCTCCTCCCTCACACACACACTAACACACACACACAAATGTAAGAGAGGCAGGGTTAGGACACAGACACCAAGGGCCATTGGCCAATGCACCACATTGAAGTGTCGTATCCTTAGGGCCACCCACCAAGAGGCAAGTGACAAATGTTGATGCTGCTATTGTTATAGATATAGTATCTTGGCTCTCTCAAAGCACACTGGACGCCTCATTACCCCAAAGCACAGCAGCAACACAAACAACAATGGTGAGAGAGGAAGAGAAGAGTCTATAATATTACACTCCATAAATACAATACTGCATCTATATGGCCAAAGCCAAGGATAAGTAATCAGAGAACTGTATCTTCATCTGGAGTGTTTTCTTTCTTCACCGTGACACCAGACTTCACATGACTTTGAGCTTCAAATCAATGACTTTCCATGGCAAGACATACATCCAAATTAGCAACAGCAGGCTATAAAGTAGTGTGTTTTTCTCTGTGCTGTGTTGTGTTTACTCTGGTGGTCTCCATAGGCCTGCCCTCCTATCAGCCAAGGCCTACTGTCTCTCTGTGATGATTGATGGAGGAGGGTTGAGGTTCCTGCCAGGCCCGGTGATTGACATGGCATAGACGGAGGGAGGGGGAGTGGAGGCTGCTGTCATTCTGCATGTTGATGAAGGCCATATGCTGAGCGTATTTACTCCCACAGTGTTTCCCAATCCTGGGTACACAAAGGTGTGCACATTTTTAGTTTTTGCCATATAACTAACACACTTGGCTGAACTAATCAACTCATCAAGCTTTTGGTTGAATCAGACGTGTTAATGCTAGGGCAAAAACTAAAATGTGCCCCGCTTTGGCTCCCCGGGGCCATGATTGGGAAACAGTACATGTACACACAGGCCCTAGACACACAAGCTCAGTAACTCTGTAGCTCAGTTGGTATGTATGGACAATTCCACTGTAATGTAATTACGCATTAACTCAATTATTTTTCATTTCAAAATGTATGCCAAAAATAAAACATTGAGGATTTGCAGGAGGGTGGTTGGAACAAAGGCGCGCACTGGAGGCACGCCACTGGGCCTATACAAAATGACAACTTTTAAGAATTTCCACTGAAATATGTACAAAAACTAATTTTGTTAAAGAACTGTGCAGATGCAAACTTTGGTAAAGGTATTACGGTGAAATCTCCTTCAGGTTTTTATGCCTCCAAGTTTTCCAAAAATGCATAAATATCTCCTCCGAATGAAGATTCAAAGATGTCTGCAGAAACAATGGGGTGTCAGCTTTGAAAAAATCTCTTTTGGTTACTGAACTACAGTAAGTGAAGTGGATTTACACGCGGTAACGGAATTATGGTAACAGAATTACATCATGGGTCCCTGATCTGTACTACACAGAAATGCATAATTATGGATATGAATGTTATTCTCCTCAGGTTTCAGAAGTTTGGACATCACAGCGCAGCACAGCAGAGCACAGTAAAGTACAGTGCAGTACAATACAGCACAGTGCAGCACAGCAGAGCACAGTAAAGTACAGTGCAGTACAATACAGCACAGAAAAGCACAGCAGAGTAGAGTAGGGTAGAGTAGAGTAAAGTTCAGTAGAGTACAGTAGAGTACAGTAAAGTAGATTATAGCAGTATAGTAGAATACAGTACAAAATTCATGGGTTGCATGTTTCGTAACAATATTGTTTCAAAAGTTATTTTTGGACTGTTGCCCGACAGAATTCTACTCAATGCATCATCAGTGAGCGCTGATGAAGATTTCATCATAAGTGCATTACAGTGGCTTGGAAATATAATGACATTCAAAAGGAGGCAAATAATTAGTAGATTGCTAAGGTTGAGGGGAGGCCACCAGATTTTTGCTAGCTACCGTTAGCATTGCTAAGTATTTTTAACGAACTTTGGTAGCTAATGAGAACATTGCTATCTGTCTAAAGAAACTTTGACGACATGATAATGCTGCCAAAGTTCTTTCCTACTAAACATTTGACTACTTTGGCAATGTAATCGTATTTCCAGGCACTATAGTGTAGTTTAGACTAAACAGTAGTTAGCCTCCGTCCAGAATGACTGGGTTCATCACGACTTTTGGGCACCAGTATGGCGCCGCTGATAGAGGGCGGCTTGAGAACGTTCATAACAATGGCATGATGTGACCGAGTGACGGAGGTGCAACTAATGAATTCTGTACTCTACTATACTTTCCTTTACTCTACTGTATTGTATTGTACTGTACTGTACTGTACTGTACTGTACTGTACTGTACTGTATTGTATTGTACTGTACTGTAGTATATTGTACTGCACCACTGTATTGTATTGGACTGTACTCTACTGTGCTCTACTCTCTGTACTGCACTATCCAAACTCGTGAAACATTCTTCCATGATAGGTTCAGATTTGGTCCAGGCTGGTCCGTCTGTGGATGTTAACATCAAGGCCTGGGAGGAAATTTCGACAACTTTTCAACGTCCATAGACGTCCGGTTTCGATCGGTGCTCAGTGGGTGAGGAAGCTGGTTAAAGTAAAGGGAAAGAGAGGGGGGTAGTTCCATGTTATTTTGTTAGATTGTTCTCGTTAGACAACAGATAAGATAAGCATTGAGCTCTGAGCTGACACATGGAATTATTTCAAGATGGTCATACTATGGATCATTTAGCAATTTGATTTTGAATTGTAGGACCCCTTTAGGTATAAAAAAAAAAAACACATTCATAAATGGCAAACAATAAATGATAAGAATCAAGGTTTTGAACTGTTTGTCCTATACTTACGAGATATAAGAAAGCGCAGGAAGTATTTGTTGTTTTTTTACACATATTTAACCACTACCTTCATACTTCCATATATTTTTTAAAACTAGTACCGGTAAAGCACAACACGGAGAAAACTATTGTGTTCGTGAGAATCTCCCCTTTCCCATAGAGTGGTAATAATAGTTTTTAGGTCAAATCGTTCAGACACTACAGACTAGTGGTGCGCGGTCAGCTGTTGGTTCACCCGCCTGCAATTGCTAATAACCCATCCACAACTGCCCGACTATGAGACAAAGTGAAAATCTGAGCCCCGCACCCAACCCTAACCCGCAAATAAGGAACATGTGCTATAGGCTACAGTCAAAGACTGCAGAACAATTTGACAGGCGTGCAGGATTTGTTGTTGGCTGTTTTAGATGTTTCTGCTTATAATTTCCGACATTTTGGTAGGCTATTTGTTAGTCAACTTGTCTATAATTAGATTCATGTAGCTTCTCTTTTGTCATTATATGTTGCCCTAGAAGACTAAATAATCCTTGCCCAACAGAATAATGTAATGGATCAATAGTATGAATGCTTCAATCTAGTTGACATTGGTAAAGTTTTGTCCGTCATCTTTCACGGAGCAAAGACATTTAGGGACTGGGGAGAAAATACAATAACGCGACAAAACTAAAAAAATTGAACGATTTACTGTGCATTTCCAAATGACATCAGTTTGACCGGTTGTAAGGAAAAAGAAAGCTGTGAAAACCACCCAAAGTGTTTCTCATAAGATTTCAGTTCGGCTTCAATGCATATTTTATTTGGTTGAAATACTAATCAAACTTTTATGATGAAGACAGCACCTCTACAGATGGTATCTAACTGAGAATTGCATTCTCACAAGATGCAGAAAGAAAGAAATCCTATTTCTCCACTCCTGTTCCCAAGTCCACATTTTTACTACATTTGGTGTATCGTTTTACTGCAAGAAAAGCTTAACTCTGCAGGAGTTATTATTAAGGCTATTTGTGAGGTTATACACCTACAGTCACTGTCCAGATTTCAGTTTCCATTTAACACATCTAAACAATAGGCTACAGTTCCCTTGACATGCCATAGGCCTATTTGAAGTCCTGTCATGTGACTGTCTAATGTGTATAGTGCCTCACAATCATCACAAATAACATAGCAGGCACTGCAATCATCCTCTTTTACCACTTCACCCAATATTTTCCAAACATTCTTTTGCTGGCCCTTCTTCTCTTAATTTTCAACTCTCCTTTCGCAGCTTTTGTCTTATTGAATTAAACTTCGACAATGTCCCTTTTGCCTCCGTAGATTGACGTTAACTTTTTCTGCCCATTCCCAAAAGCATTATTTGGCGATTGACTGTGTAGGTATTTTCTTTATCTTTATTCAACCCGCCCGCGGGGACTGCGAGTTATGAGTCAACCCGCGCATCACTTCTACAGACGTTTTCATAAGAAGACCAACTTTCAGGATGTCTCATGGTCTGACAAACACTGCTCTAGCACCAGTGCGTCAATCAACTCTAGGGGTTCTATAAGAGGTTAAAAGGTAAGGAAACCATTATGTATTTTTGTAATTTGGGTGAACTATCCCTTTAGCAAACTTTTTTAGCTAATAATGGGAACAGCACCAACTAGTGGTCAGAACCTGGTACTATCAGGATGTTGGATGTGTCAAATTATATTTCAACAAAATGTTGCAGGAATGCTAATCCTATCTGTTTCCAACAACAGAAACGATTTCAGAACAATCTGAGACGGGGCTGTAGTGGAACGGGTCGAGAGTTTCAAGTTCCTTGGCGTCCACATCACCAACAAACTATCATGGTCCAAACACACCAAGACAGTTGTGAAGAGGGCACGACAAAACCTTTTCCCCCTCAGAAGACTGAAAAGATTTGGCATGGGTCCCTAGATCCTCAAAACGTTCTACAGCTACACCATCGAGAGCATCCTGACTGGTTGCATCACCGCCTGATATGGCAACTGCTCGGCCTCTGACCGTAAGGCACTACAGAGGGTAGAGTGTACGGCCCAGTACATCACTGCTGAACAATTAATCAACTAGCCACCGGACTATTTACATTGACCCCCCCCCCCCCATTTGTTTTGTACGCTGCTGCTCCTTGCTGTTGATTATCTGTGCATAGTCACTTCACCCCTACCTACATGTACAAATTACCTCAACTAACCTGTACCCCCGCACACTGTACCCCCTGTATATAGCCTCGTTATTGTTATGTTATTGTGTTACTTTTTATCATTTTTTACTTTAGTTTATTTGGTAAATATTTTCTAAACTCTTCTTGAACTGCACTGTTGGTTAAGGGCTTGTAAGTAATCATTTCACGGTAAGGTCTACACTTGATGTATTCGGCGCATGTGACAAATAAAGTTTGATTTGAGGTGGTGGGTGTCAATATCCACTTTCTTGTGTACCCAGGGGGCTCAAGGGTAGGTGTCCGTAAGAGCTGGGAGAGGTGTCATCAACTAGAGAGGGAGAGAGAAAGGCAGATAGAGAGGGAGAGAGATAGGGAGGGGTTGTCCAGACTCAGACTGTTTCAACACTTGGTTTGACCACCAAACAACAGAAAGAGAAAGAAAAGTATGCCAGTGGAAGGGAGGGCTGAACAGGTGACCCAACTGTGATTTCTGACTATTATGATTTCCCATTGTAGCCAATTCAGGTGCGGTAATTCCGTTTCAGATTTTTGGGTAATTCCGTTTTAAATTTGGTAACGGAATTATGAGTTTCAATCAATTAATAAACAAAATTGATATCAGTAAAATAACAAATGCATTGGTAGGTCTACCTTTACTTGTTACTTCTGTGAACTTTCATTGTCCTCCCTCCTCATGAGGGAGAGAAATGAGAAAACATCTTCAAGATATGTGGGGTTTTGCTAACGGAATTACAAGGCAATACTTCTTAAACTTACAGAAGGTAAACCATTTCTCCAACATAATATAACTGCTAACATTAGTTGGCAGAGGTCTTTACGTCAATATTATTGTGTTTTGATGTTTGTGTATTTTTGATCACTTTTAAGAATGTTTCTGGTAGATGTATCCTAAGACCCCTTTCCATCTGTTTATCCAAAAATCAAAGCCTTTTACTTAGGCCTCATTTTTAAGATGGAAAATGGTTGAAAATGTATCTACGACTTCATTTCCCAAAAATATAGACTCTTAGCTTTCATTTAACACCCAATTTGATATGCTCTTATGAACTTCACATGTTGGTGCCCATGGGTCTTTTTCGATAGAAATGCCCGTATTCAAGCATAACTAAGTCGCTTTGTCATATATTCTATAATAAGAATGAACCGATTATTGTGGAATTTTAAAAAGATAATTCAAGGTACAGGTACAGCTACAGCTATATTATTGACCTGCTCTATCCCACCGTAGTCATAAATGTACCATGGCTCATTGCTTTTAACGTGCACATCGCATGCCTTTGAAACCACCAATTCAGATCCAGTTTCATTTTATCTTTGCGTGGCATTGGATGGCATTTTGCTGTTCCGCAATTATGCCAGCCAGTCGAAATTACTGGCAGCACCTGTATTAATGCATAAATGTTTAGACAACCATGCCCACAGCTTATCGTAAAATGGTGCATGCTAGCAGCTGTAAGATAACGAACTAAAGTAGCTTAGGCCAATGAATTACTCACCCAAAGAAACTAGTCAATACAAACTGGGCACACATTACCACATTAAATCTACCCTTGAATAATCAATGGATTTCCCCAGATAGCTGTAACTGTAACAATACAACACGTCGTTCCACACACACACACACACACACACACACACACACACACACACACACACACACACACACACACACACACACACACACACACACACACACACACACACACACACACACACACACACACACACACACACCCCCCCCCCCCCCGCATACAAGCGATCAAGTCTGTCTCTTTTTAACATTAGAGGGAGCCTTTCCTGCAAACAGAAACAGCCCCCCCCCCACACACACACACACACACGTTAACACACAGGTGTACACTCACACACACAGGCGATGTGGAAGGAGAAAATAAAGGAGAGACTTACTTTTTTGTCGTCTCGGTGGCCGGCGGCTGGCTGGGTGTCGTTGCTGTGGTTGTCAGCGGTGGGCCTGGCACTCCGTTCTGCCTGGCTGTCCTCCGGCTCGCTCTGCTGATGGGCACCCGACTGTTGAGGGGAAGAGGGGAGAGAGGCAGGGAGGGGCTCCACTGCCTTTTGTATGCCACTCCGGATGTCCATCTTCCGCTGCACTGCCATCCAAAGGAGTTAGAGAGAGAGAAGGGAGAAGGGAGAGAAAGAACCATAGCGTAAGGGAAAATAAATAGGATACACAAATTCACACAGCTGACGCACTAGTAGACACATAGTCACACACCTGCAAGCGCATGTGCACATAATATACAGTACCAGTCAAAAGTTTGGACACAACTACTCATTCAAGGGTTTTTCTTAATTTTTTTTACTATTTTCTACATTGTACAATAATAGTGAAGGCATCAAAACTTTGAAATAACAACACGTTTGGAAGCATGTAGTAAACAAAAAAAGTGGTAAACAAAGCAAAATATATTTTAGATTCTTCAAAGTAGCCACCCTTTGCCTTGATGACAGCTTTGCACACTCTTGGCATTCTCTCAACCAGCTTCACCTGGAATGCTTTTCCAAAGGTCTTGAAGGAGTTCCTACATATGCTGAGCACTTGTTGGCTGCTTTTCCTTCACTCTTCGGTCCGACTCATCCCAAACCATCTCAATTGGGTTGAGGTCAGGAGAATGCCAAGTCATCTGATGCAGCACTCCATCACTCTCCTTCTTGGTCAAATAGCCCTTACACAGCCTGGAGGTGTGTTGGGTCATTGTCCTCTTGAAAACAAATGATAGTCCCATCTAAGTGCAAACCAGATGGGATGGCGTATCGCTGCAGAATGCTGTGGTAGCCATGCTGGATAAGTGTTCCTTGAATTCTAAATAAATCACTGTCAGTGTCACCAGCAAAGCACCACCACACCATCACACCTCCTCCTCCATGCTTCACAGTGGAAACCACACATGCGATCATCCGTTCACCTACACTGTGTCTCACAAAGACACGGTGGTTGGAACCAAAAATCTCACATTTGGACTCATCAGACCAAAGGACAGATTTTCCACCGGTCTAATGTCCATTGCTTGTATTTCTTGGCCGAAGCAAGTCTCTTCTTATTATTGGTGTCCTTTCGTAGTGGTTTCTTTGCAGCAATTCGACCATGAAGGCCTGATTCACTCAGTCTCCACTGAACAGTTGATGTTGAGATGTGTCTGTTACTTGAACTCTGTGAAGCATTTATTTGGGCTGCAATTTCTGAGGCTAGTAACTTTGTTGCAGTGGATAAATTCATTAGAGGTAACTCTGGGTCTTCCTTTCCTGTGGCGGTCCTCATGAGAGATAGTTTCATCATAGAGCTTGATGGTTTTTGCGACTGCACTTGAAGAAACTTTCAAAGTTCTTGAAATTTTCCAGACTGACTGACCTTTATGTCTTAAAGTAATGATGGACTGTTGTTTCTCTTTGCTTATTTGAGCTGTTCTTGCCATAATATGGACTTGGTCTTTTACCAAACAGGGCTATCTTCTGTATACCACCCCTACCTTGTCACAACACAACAGATTGGCTCAAAGAGATTAATTTTGGCCCATTCCTCCTGACAGAGCTGGTGTAACTGAGTCAGGTTTGTAGCCCTGCTTGCTCGCACACGCTTTCTCAGTTCTGGCCACAAATGTTCTATGGGATTCAGTTCAGGGCGTTGTGATGGCCACTCCAATACCTTGACTTTGTTGTCCTTAAGCCATTTTGCCACAACTTTGGAAGTATGCTTGGGGTCATTGTCCATTTGGAAGACCCATTTACATTACATTACATTTACATTTAAGTCATTTAGCAGACTTACAAAATGGTGCATTCACCTTATGATATCCAGTGGAACAACCACTTTACAATAGTGCATCTAAATCTTTTAAGGGGGGGGGGGGTTAGAAGGATTACTTTATCCTATCCTAGGTATTCCTTAAAGAGGTGGGGTTTCAGGTGTCTCCGGAAGGTGGTGATTGACTCCGCTGTCCTGGCGTCGTGAGGGAGCTTGTTCCACCATTGGGGTGCCAGAGCAGCGAACAGTTTTGACTGGGCTGAGCGGGAACTGTGCTTCCTCAGAGGTAGGGGGGCCAGCAGGCCAGTGGTGGATGAACGCAGTGCCCTTGTTTGGGTGTAGGGCCTGATCAGAGCCTGAAGGTATGGAGGTGCCGTTCCCTTCACAGCTCCGTAGGCAATCACCATGGTCTTGTAGCGGATGCGAGCTTCAACTGGAAGCCAGTGGAGAGAGCGGAGGAGCGGGGTGACGTGAGAGAACTTGGGAAGGTTGAACACCAGACGGGCTGCGGCGTTCTGGATGAGTTGTAGGGGTTTAATGGCACAGGCAGGGAGCCCAGCCAACAGCGAGTTGCAGTAATCCAGACGGGAGATGACAAGTGCCTGGATTAGGACCTGCGCCGCTTCCTGTGTGAGGCAGGGTCGTACTCTGCGAATGTTGTAGAGCATGAACCTACAGGATCGGGTCACCGCCTTGATGTTAGTGGAGAACGACAGGGTGTTGTCCAGAATCACGCCAAGGTTCTTAGCACTCTGGGAGGAGGACACAAGGGAGTTGTCAACCGTGATGGCGAGATCATGGAAGGGGCAGTCCTTCCCCGGGAGGAAGAGCAGCTCCGTCTTGCCGAGGTTCAGCTTGAGCTGGTGATCCGTCATCCACACTGATATGTCTGACAGACATGCAGAGATGCGATTCGCCGCCTGGTTATCAGAAGGGGGAAAGGAGAAGATTAATTGTGTGTCGTCTGCATAGCAATGATAGGAGAGACCATGTGAGGATATGACAGAGCCAAGTGACTTGGTGTATAGCGAGAATAGGAGAGGGCCTAGAACAGAGCCCTGGGGGACACCAGTGGTGAGAGCGCATGGTGCGGAGACAGATTCTCGCCACGCCACCTGGTAGGAGCGACCTGTCAGGTAGGATGCAATCCAAGCGTGGGCCGCGCCGGAGATGCCCAACTCGGAGAGGGTGGAGAGGAGGCGACCAACCATTTGCGACCAAGCTTTAACTTCCTGACTGATGTCTTGAGATGTTGCTTCAATATATCCACATAATTTTCCTCCCTCATGATGCCATCTATTTTGTGAAGTGCACCAGCCCCTCCTGCAGCAAAGCACCCCCACAACATGATGCTGCCACCACTGTGCTTCACGGTTGGGATGGTGTTCTTCGGCTTGCAAGCCTCCCCCTTTTTCCTCCAAACATAACAATGGTGATTTTGGCCAAACAGTTCTATTTTTGTTTCATCAGACCAGAGGATATTTCTCCAAAAAGTATGATCTTTGTCCCCATGTGCAGTTGCAAACCGTAGTCTGGCTTTTTTATGGCGGTTTTGGAGCAGTGGCTTCTTCCTTACTGAGCAGCCTTTGAGGTTATGTGTTACTGACTTGTTGCACCCTCGACAACTACTATGATTATTATTATTTGACCATGCTGGTCATTTATGAACATTTGAACATCTAGGCCATGTGCTGTTATAATCTCCACCCGGCACAGCCAGAAGAGGACTGGCCACCCCTCATAGCCTGGTTCCTCTCTAGGTTTCTTCCTAGGTTTTGGCCTTTCTAGGGAGTTTTTCCTAGCCACCGTGCTCCTACACCTGCATTGCTTGCTGTTTGGGGTTTTAGGCTGGGTTTCTGTACAGCACTTTGAGATATCAGCTGATGTAAGAAGGGCTATATAAGTACATTTGATTTGATTTATGTCGATATAGGACTCGTTTTACTGTGGATAGGTACTTTTGTACCTGTTTCCACCAGCATCTTCACAAGGTCCTTTGCTGTTGTTGTGGGATTGATTTGCACTTTTCGCACCAAAGTACGTTCATCTCTAGGAGACAGAACGCGTCTCCTTCCTGAGCGGTATGACGGCTGCATGGTCCCATGGTGTTTATACTTGCGTACTATTGTTTGAACAGATGAATGTGGTACCTTCAGGCGTTTGGAAATTGCTCCCAAGGATGAACAATTTTTTTTCTGAGGTCTTGACTGATTTCTTTTGATTTTCCCATGATGTCAAGCAAAGAGGCACTGAGTTTGAAGGTAGGCCTTGAAATACATCCACAGGTACACCTCCAATTGACTCAAATGATGTCAATTAGCCTATCAGAAGCTTCTAAAGTCATGACGTCAATTTCTGGAATTTTCCAAGCTGTTTAAAGGCACAGTCAAGTTAGTGTACGTAAACTTCTGACCCACTGGAATTGTGATACAGTGAATTATAAGTGAAATAATCTGTCTGTAAACACTTGTTGGAAAAATTACTTGTGTCATGCACAAAGTAGATGTCCTAACGGACTTGCTAAAACTATAGTTTGTTAACAAGAACTTTGTGGAGTGGTTGAAAAACTAGTTTTATTGCCTCCAACCTAAGTGTATGTAAACTTCCGACCTCAACTGTACATCACAGAAGACTGAAATATAAAGAAACAGTTTGACATAAAAATACCAGATTTTCAGAGGTTTAAGAAAACTAATGTTTATTAATTATTAAATTATTACAAATATCAATAACAGACCACACATGAGGCCACTAGAGGGTGCTTTGGTCATTCGACTCCAGGAAAGGCTAGAGGTGCTCAAAGTTGATCCATTTTGCATACCCTACCCTACCATTAGACATCGATGTCTTCAACACTGAAAAAGATAAACGGTTGAGTTTGATATCATTTAAAAGCTTACAAACAGGACTGTCAAACCGTTTTATGACCTATAAAAAAAGAATTAAGCTTTAACATCAATTATCTAAAAACGTGTAAACTCCTATTTTCTTCATGTTCATATATGTTGTAACTTAGACCCTATTGTACTTTACCTGAGGTGTTTGTGTTGTGCCTGCCATCAAATAAAACACAGCATACTCTTGAATACAGGGTGGATGTCATGTTTTGGCTGATAAATGTACTAAAATGTGAATAAAGTCAACATTTCAAATAGTACCACAAAGACGGTTGAAGGGCCACACATCCGAGAATGTTGACTTGCGAGGGAATATCCAATGTTATAAATTGTTTTAAAAAGGAAACCTATTGAAATCATAGAATATATAGATCATAGAATAGAGATATTTAACTTGACATTCGACGGTGGGTGGACCTGCGGCCATCTTTCTGGTAGTAATTGGAAGTTAAAGTTTCAATTAAATGTAAATATCAATAGCGTATCAGCAGGGGTCTGAAGGGATAGTTCCGTTCTATTAATTCTAGTTCTATGATTGGAATGACACCCACCCTGTATTGAAGAATATGCCTTGTCTCAACCGATGACGGGCACAACATAAACCCTTCAGATTATGCAAAATAGGGTCTAAACTACAACATTTGTGAAAATAAATAAAAATCTGTTTATGCATTTTTAGATAATTGACGCTTTAAAAAGGCAATTGTTTAATTCAATTTTTTTCTCTCCAAGAAATCATTGAATAATTTCACAACCCTGTTTGTAAGCTTTCAAAGAATATCAAACTCAACCATTTATCGTTTTCAGTGATTAAGACATGGACGTCTCATGGGGTATACAAAATCGGTCAACTTTGAGCACCTCTATCTCCTGAATATTTTGTCATTGAGGACCAAAGGCACTTTCTGACCACTTCCACCATCAAATCAAAAGGTTTGCAGTAAGAAATGAACTGAAATCATTTGGAAAGACCCTGCTGTCTTATCTCAAGTTGGAGGACATTTTCTTTGACAAACAACCTCTTAAAAAAATGATATGGAAAGTTGGTTTGTAAAGCCTAGATGGTAGGCCTATCAACTGCCTTTCTTGTCCCACATTGTGAGCTTTACAGGTATCGAGGCTATACATATTGACGTGATAAATCCCTAATTCCATCCAAGTCGGTCTTGCGGAACTTGTTAAACTAGAAGTTCCGAAGGAATATAACTTGAACTTTCTGTTGATTTCACCTAGGGTGCATTATTTTTTAAGACTAGGCCACAACCACAATAGTCTACCAGACCCTAGCATTTTCACGCGTTATGTTGAAATGACTGCCCAAGATGTGTGACTGGGAAAACAAGGCAAATGGACAAATATAGGGTTATTTGTCCATTAGAATTCTAGGCTTGTGATAACGGCCAATTGACATAATGAAATAAAACTATCTTAATTGTAGGCTGTGTATGTCAGTGCTTGACTTGGGCCGGAGCTGTCCAGAGCGCCATACCGACACTTATAATTTTTGGGGAATTGCATACCGGCTCATCTATAAAAACAAAGTCAAAGAAAGTACAGTATGAAGATAGGCAGAAACTACTTCTCCAATAGAAATCCTCTATTACACTTATATGCGATTTCATGGCGATGTTGGCTGGCTATGCTCATGCATAGAAACACGTCATCGGTCCAACAGTCGTCTCACGGCGAACTGCGCATTAGCAGGCTGACAAATCAAATCCTATGATATAAAGTTGTTTTTGAAAAAAATGAAAACGTGTCAGTTTTTCACTTTGACGAGGTTGGAGTAGTAACATGTTCAACTACTTAAGACATTCGCTCCAATCTAGGTTGTGCCTTTAGATTTTGAGAAAATGAACAACTCAACAAGAATTTTTCCACTTCTCCTATTGACTTCTCAAACCCCAAGCCCCGGCGCTTCTGGGTTTAGAAACTGTGACAAAGTAGCCTATTGACGGTCCAGATTCACACACAAAAAAAAAAAGGTTGATAAAAAAAAATGAAAGCGGGATCTGCATTGAATAGCAATTCGGAGTGGGCATTCATTTCTTGATTCCGCATTGTTCAAATGTATTTGCTGCTTGTCTGTGAATATGTGTGTGACAGTAGGCTGTTCGAGATTGCGCAGATTGAAAATGCGCCTGTTTGAATGCGCATGACGCGCTGTTCCAAGTTGTCAAATGAGGGTTTGTAAGGTCCTACTTTTTGTTAATGTAATTCATCAAGGGCGCACTTAATATGATGAATCACTTAAACATCTAGATATCAGCAATTCAGTGCATGTCTGTGTGTGCTGGGTGTCTGCCATTGGGAGTGGGCGGTTGCCCAAAGAGAGAGCAGGACATTTCAGCAGAAGGTATAAACTAATGATAGGCAACCGACTAACTAGATAGCCAATTCAAAACATAACGTATAGCAGTTATCTTGCTAGGTAACTAAACATTTATGTCGTCGCCTTTCCACCAGCACTGTAAAGCCTAAATAACTGCACAGTTGTAAAGCTGGGATTCCCTTCTACTAAACAGTAGCCATGTAACTGTGCCAACGAAAAAAATATTCTAAGAATAGCCTAAATGACAAATAACTTGCTTATATATAAACATGTCTAGATAGATATTTTGCTTTGAAGTAGCCTAGCTTATCCATTCGATCCCTGATTCATTGAATGAGGGAAAAATGGTATAAAGAGAAAAGTGTTTGCTTGTAATGGTACAATATTTGATATCAAGGATCCTCCATGATAACTACTGCATGGGTTTGCAGGCTTTTGTTTAAGCCCTAGTCTAACCACATTATAGCCTAATCATCAGCTGCTCAACAGCACCTTGATAAGCAGACTTGGGTTTTTCCAAGCCTGCACACCAAGGTGTTCTCCAGATGGAGGGTTGACCACATGTGACTAACAGTACAGTTCTACCTTGATCAATGGCACAAAGGCAAGATATGGTAGGTCTACATGGGATCAGACACAGCTAGCTTCCAGTGTCAATAATGCTTACTTTTTCATGTAGGCTATAATAATAGTCATGCCAATTTGGTTAAAAGTCATGGAGCAGTCATGGAAACTGTGTATAAACCCTTAACAGTATATAATCAGAGGTCTCTATAGCATAATGTCATATGTGAATTTCGGTGAACATAGTCTATTGGACCGACATGGAAAAGACAGCTCCTGCACTTCTTTCATCCCAAGTCAATCACTCATAGAGAAAACAAGCAGTTCTCTTAGCCTATTCCCTCTACAGGAAAGTCGTCTAATTTCATTAAACAGCATCACTTAGGAGACAAGGTACCCGTGTTAATTCGCGGGTTTACTATTCTCTATTCGAGGAAGGTTATTATAGGATGTAGGCCAGGCTACTTGACAGCTGTAGGCCAGTCTGAGTAGACTAAAAGGTAATAAGCATAACGTAACGCTCTTCCCACGGGTTGACACAGCCTAAACAATGTCCTTGTGTTGTACCTGTACCTAGTAGACTAGTGAGGCGCAATTTTCAACAGCCAATGTATTCAACGTAGCTAATAGAAACAAGCCGCTGGAACACCGAAATACCTCTGTCACTTCAGCGCTCCTGGTTATGTCAGTAGCTGCATATCAAATGAAGAGGTGGAGGCTAACTTGATTTACATCTCTGTTGCTATGACGCAGAAAACCACAACCGTCGGGGACAAAATAACAAGCGAAAGGTAGGTTCATTGAGTAGAGGTGAGTATTATAAATTCTCCGTCAGAACAACACGCACGGTCTACCCACACAAACTGTCGATGTAACGAGCAGGCGTGTCCTTCCTTGTGCGCTGTCACAAATCTTCCTCCTCCTCGCGGTTCAACCGAGTTCTTCGTCCAAAAGTCCCGGTTCCCATGGAGCCGGAGTTAGTGGGCGCGACCAACCCACTTATGAACTAAATGTGGAGTATGAAATCATTTTGACATAACACATTTTTGCTATCGTTCTTTTTTTACATCCGTTATTAGACAGCGGCAACGCGGAACACTAATGATTATGAACATGGTCTTTTGCCTGCTAATGCCTGCAATGCAGTGAAGAAAACAATATGACAACAATAACGTCTAATGTAACTGGCTCCTCTAACAGTACAACTGGCCCCAGCTTGGCCCCCCAGTTGAAATGGTCTAGAACCGCCACTGTTATGAAGGTGATGAGAGGCCACCAACAAGAGTCAAACGGTCAAAGGAAGTGTTGTAATAACTGCTACCAAATGTTTTATATCTCTGTAAGGTGCAAGCTATAACCACAAGGTGGCAACACAAACTTTTATAAAGGACATGAAGTAAAGAAACTTCCATAAAGTAATTTGCCAAATTGTAATTTGTTTTCTGCTTACAGTAAGCATTGCTAATTGCCCAGAGCTAGTCTTTTGAGAGCTGGCATAACTTTTAATCATTTTGCAATATCCACACATGCTGTTGCAACAACATACTTTTATTATTGGTGTTAAATCCATTTAATTAGCTTGAAAAGTACTTGCTTTACAGGGAGATGACATCGAGATGAAAAAGATCTCCAAGGAGAGGAGTAGACCTAAATGTTGACATTTCCATGTAAAAGGACCCATGAGCACCAATGTGAAGTTCATTAGGAGCATGTCAAATTGGCAGCTGCAACAGTCATTCAGGGCATGTTTAGCAAAACAAATAAAACAAATAATAACATTTATTCTGTTTTGCATGTTATTTTGGCATTAATACATGTCACATATCAGTTTGCAAACAATGTAAAATAAATACATAATTTAGTTAATAAAGCAGCATACAAACATGGTCCCTTTTTTGCTTTCTTGAGTAAAGCAGCTCCAAAATGCTTAAATGATTAAAATTCAAAATTCACTTACCAAATCGGTAATGGAATTACTCCAGTAGAATTGTCTACAATGGGAAATCATAGTAGTCACCAACCACAGTTGGGTCACCTGCGACTGTCCTCCCTTCTACTGACACACTGTTATGTTCAGCTCATAACTGTTTTCTTTCTCTTTCTGTTGTCTGGTGATCAAAGCAAGACTGTGAAAACACTTTCTCTCACTCTCTCTCTCTCCAGTTAATGTCGCCTCTCCCGGCTCTTAATGACACCTACCCTCTTTCCATTTACTGTAACAAGCATCCTCACCCACTGATCACTGACCAAAAAGTAGTTGAAATTTGGTCAGACCACCCTGGCTGGACCAGATCTAAACCAATCATAGGTGTCGATGTTACACAAGTTTGGACAGCACAGTACAGTAGGGCACAGTAGAGAACAGTACAGCAAAGTGCAGAACAGTAAAGAAAAGTACAGTAGAGTAGAGTTCAGTACAGTGCAGTACAGTACAGCACACTAGAGTAGTGTAGAGTACAGTATAATGTACTCTACTCTACTGTACTGAACATATCTACTTTACTGTACTCTTCTGCACTGAAGTCTTTACTTTACTGTACTGTATAGCGCTAGACTGTGATGTCCAAACTTGTGAAACAAAAACGTCTACGATTGGTTCAGATTTGGTCTGGTCCAGACCAACCAAATGGTGGCTTGTTTGGGGGCGGAGCTCATTAGAATAATAGCCAGTGTGTAGAATAATATCCAAATGTGACCCGTTTCAGGAAACTAGGCGTATGTCGTGGGTCACTACTTCACAGGAGAGCCATTTGAACGTAACATTTTTTTTTACATCATTTTTTGGGGCAGAAATGCCTTCTGGAACATGTGAACTTTCTTGTGCCTTAATAACAAACTTGTATGCCATCTGTAAATACGAATATTTTTTTTTAATTACGAGCCTAGTTGGTTTAGCCAAATAAAAAGATAGCAACATTCATGTTAGTCATGATTGGCTGAGCTAGTGAGTGGGCTGGACATGCCGAGAGATGAGTTTGGATTGGTCTGCCATATAGCACGCTTCTGTATATTTGAGCTGGTCAGTGTGTCTAGGTAATCCTGTCTAACGCGGCTTTTTTTAAATGTATCGTGTATTAAAACTGCATAAGTGTTGCTCTCCACTTTCTGGAGGACAGAGTTTTGAAATCAGTGGAATTCGAGTATGATAGCTAAGGAGATGGTGAAAACACCTGTCTCCAGATTACATCTCCAAATAAGGGCAATCATGGCATTCAACACGAGACGCGTCCAACCATGAATGATGTATAGTCTAGCTGGCTACATTTTCAGATATTACACGTTTCTAATTTTGACAGAAATATACATTTGCTTGGCTAGCCATAGCTTAATGTTAGCTAGCTAACATTGAACCTGGTTGGTTAGCTACCTGAAGATTCATGCAGGGTAGTAACATCATGAGTTGTGATTATGGTTGATTGTTTACCTAGCTAGCTAGCTAACGTTAGCTGGCTGGCTCGCTAGCTAACGTTACGTGTATGACCTTATTATTCGTATCTCAGAACCATTTGCTTAGCTAGCTATAGCCTAATGTTAGCTAGCTAACATAGAACCTGGTTGGTTAGCTACCTTCAGATTCATGCGGGGTAGCAACGTCATGAGTTGAGATTATGCTTCATTATTTACCTAGCTACATGTCTAAACAAAACACTCAAATATGCAAGTAATCATTTCTGGTGCGTTCATAAATTCAGTCTGGCCATCTACTCCGATTTCAGAGCACTCTCGTCTGAGTGTGCCAGAGAGCGTAGAATAACTGATGAATTTACGAACGCTCAACACCCGTTGAATATTTATTTATATATTTTTTTACCTTTATTCAGCAAGGCAAGTCAGTTAAGAACAAATTCTTATTTACAATGACGGCCTACCAAAAGGCAAAAGGCCTCCTGCGGGGATGTGGGCTGGGATTAAAAATAAAAAAATAGTACAAACACACATCACGACAAGAGAGACAACACAACACTGCATAAAGAGAGACCTAAGACAACCACATAGCATAGCAGCAACACATGACAACACAGCATGGTAGCAACACAACATGACAACATGGTAGCAACACAACATGGCAGCAGCACAACATGGTAGCAGCCCAAACCATGGTACAAACATTATTAGGCACAGACAACAGCACAAAGGGCAAGAAGGTAGAGACAACAATACATCACACAAAACAGCCACAACTGTCAGTAAGAGTATCCATGATTGAGTCTTTGAATGAAGAGATTGAGATAAAGCTGTCCAGTTTGAGTGTTGGTTGCAGCTCGTTCCAGTCGCTAGCTTCAGCGAACTGAAAAGACGGGCGACCCAGAGATGTGTGTGCTCTGGTGACCTTTAACAGAATGTGAATGGCAGAACGGGTGTTGTATGTGGAGGGTGGCCGATGTCGGCAAAAAAAGTGCAATTAAATTGTTGCCAGCAGCACAGTTACAGTCACCAACGCTCTGGATAACATGAAAACTGCCTAACCAGCTCTGCTAGGTCAAGTAAAATGGTCAGAGTGGGGTGTTCTCTCATTATGTGTCTGGAAGTAGCTAGCAAGTTAGCCAGTTAGCTTGGGTGCTTGACTGCCGTTGTGAGGTTCGGATCAACCCTACTTTTCGGCCAGAGCATCCAGTGTGAGCTCTGAATGCGAAAAGCTCTGAATTTATGAATGGACAATCTGACAGCACACACAGTTGCAGTCACCAATGCTCTGGCGAAATGTTCAGTGAGCTGTTCTCTCTCACTTAGATGTCTGGAAGTAGCTAGCAAGTTAGCTTGGGTGCTTGACTGCTGTTGTTAGTACATTCTGATCAACCTTTAAAGTGTTGGGGGGTGCTTTCGCTTAAGTGGGTGTGAACGATGCTGAATGGGTGTAGACAAAGAAGGGCTCTACAATAGTAGTACCAAAACAATCAAAGGCCATTTTCTCACAAGTGAGTTTACAAGTTTATCAACTTTCAAAGCAAAATTACTTTCCCATTGTTCCTCAACTGTAGTGTATGATATACCATTTTATAGCTCAGAGTCTCTACTTTAAAAAACAAAAGTTCAAATTTTGTTACATAAGACCGATTTGAGCCGGTCGGTAACACATATGTAAAAGGTTATTGCATTTGTCTACCTATTCAGGAAGAGAATGATATTCATATCCATAATTATACATTTCTGTATAGTACAGATGTGGGACCCATGATGTAATTCCTTTACCGTAATTCCGTTAATGTAAATCCACTTCACTTACTGTAGTTCAATAACCAAAATAGATTTTTTTTAAATCAAGGTCTGATGTCACCCCATTCTTCTGCAGACATCGTTGAATCTTAATTCGGAGAAGATATTTAACAGTGTTTTTGGAAAATGTGGTCACATAAAAAACTGAGGGAGATTTTACCAAAATTCTGTTACCAAACTTTGTATCTGCACAGTTCTTCCAGTACATGTGTTTTTGTAAAATGTTCAGTGTACATTGTTAAAATTAGTCCTTGTGCCCAGAGTTGTATTGTTTGTTAAACTTTAAATCAATGGTTTTTGTTTGAAGTGAATTCCGTCACCGAGGAATTGCCTGGGATCAAAGGTTCGGGGATGGAATGACTGAAATATTCTGCTTTGAAGGGTCAAGGTGAAAGGGGGATACCTAATCAGTTGTACAACAATGCCTTCAACTGAAATGTGTCTTCCGCATTTAACCCAACCCCTTTTACAAAATGGTATGATGTTTTCACATGGAAAAAAGTACCTTGCACTTGTTAAAGCTTTTAGAATCAATTTGTTTTTTCCCCTACCTCAATATTTAGATGCCAGATCTAAGTCATGACATTTGCATGTTTGCTCTCATCACTATGCTTGCTCAATGTAACGCAAACAATGCCATACCTGTTCCATATAATCCTGTTGTACTGCTTTTGTTATAGCTTATGTCAAGTATTGCTAAGAGTAAATCAACAGTATTTATTCCAGAGACCAGGGTGCATCCCAAATGTCACCCTTTTCCCCTATATAGTCTACTACTTTTGATGAGAGCCCATAGACATGGCACCATGTACCCAATATAGTGCATTACTTTTGAAGAATATTTGGGAGCCATTTGGGACACATCCTTTGGCTGTATCTACTCAGGGGCCATTCATACTGATGCATCATCCAAAAAGAATGGAAACCACCCAAATGAACAACTGCTCCGACATTTGGGTCTTCGTCTGTGTTAACGGCAACCATCGCCAAGGAGACAGGCTTTGTGTGGAATCAGAGATCTGTGGCGGTCTGCTGTAATTAACTGTACGCAGGCCCATCCGTCTGGGCTTGGTTTAAACCAGTAGGGACGCAGACATGGACACCTCACCACCCTATCCATCCGGTACAGGCAGATGTTTTCTGGACATTGTTGTTCCGCCCCATTGGTAATTGTTTTCTTTCAGGAGCGGCCAAGGGCTGAGGTGCCAGGGAAGGCCTGAGGATGCAGGCAGGGATGGATATGTGAGGTTGGCAGTTCCACGCAGCTGAGCGTCCAGCATTCTCCCTTCCATCCAGCATCTCCATGTGGTTTGAATAGACAACAGACAATGGGAAAACAATGATTCTGTAAGCAGAAGAGAGGCCTAAAAATGTGAGGGTAGAGCCTTCTGACTCACAACATATGCACTATTTTAAAGATAATGGGGTATTTATGTTGGTATGAACCACTGACATAATGCACTCTCCATTTATATCTGAGTTACGGTCTTTTAAAGGGTATTTTTCATCATGACATATGTGCATTAAGTTGAATGTGTTTGTATTTGTTTGCATGGTTATAGTAACAACTTCGCTGTATACCCAAAGACATGCTGTGCAGTAGTCTACTGCTTTAGCTCACAGAGCTCTGGTTTTGTCTTAGCAGACACTTATCAGACAGTTGGCCTCCAACTGGGCCTGTCATACAGTCATCAGTAGCTGCTGGGGGACTCCATGTTGAAAATGGATCCAATTAACACATACTGAGTGACCAAGGCTCTACTATCAGGCCATTATCCAGTCTTTGGTAAGAGGACACTGTTTTACAGCCAGTAGGGCCCTGAATTTAAGCCACTAGAGGGCACTTGCACACTTCTTATTGCAAGCTTGTCACCTTACAGAACACAGGCTATGGCCCTAAAGTTCTTGAAGTAATCACTGATTAGAAATGACTGGATAGGTGAAAGCATGGTGAAAGAGCCCTCACTTTCATCTATCCAATTATGTAAGATCAGTAATTACTTAAAGGAAGAGAGGAATGAAGAATGCCTTTGGAATGTATTCAAACTGGGTTTAAACTTATGAAACAAAGACCCCTCATTGTGGGTTTCAGTAGGCCTATTTTTTTATGCAGAATGTCCTGTGTGTCTCAGGTGGAAGAGCAAGGCACTTGCAATGCCAGGGTTGTGGGTTCAATTCCCACGGGGGACCAGTATGAAAAGGTACAAAAATGTATGCACTTGCTGTAAGTTGCTCTGGATAAGAGCATCTGCTAAATGATTAAAATGTAAAAATAATGTCCATGTCATACATGTCCATCTACTGTAGGCCTACAGAGTATAAAACAAATCAGTTTCAATAATAATTGCAGTGGCTAACCTAGTCAAAAGTTCCTGATAACCACTTTGTTTCTCTAGACAACTGTGTTGCCTTCCACAATTTTCAAATGTCCCGGCATAGCCTAAGGCAGGGGTCCCCAATTACATTCAGCCATGGGCTGATTTCTCCTTGAGCTGATGGTCGGGGGGCCAGAACATAATTATACATATTTTGTGCACTGCAAACTGACTGCAAGGATCCCAAACAGATATAACTAGTTTTTGAGAAAAACATAATCATTTCAAACCTTGTTTACATTGGGATACGATCACATATCCCTCTTTGTTTATGCTTGGGAATACTTAGGAACAGACTTCTTAAATTAAAATCTCTTTTAACTAATTTCCTGATGATTTTGCAGTATTTTGTGTCCTAAAACAGAAAAAGAAAAATATATGCTAAAAGAACTTGGGGGCCAAATATAATCACCCGCTGGCCTGTTCTAGGCTGGTGTTGATAAAAAAGGTTTTCAAATAAAATAGTTATTTCAAAATTGTCCCTTCAACATGCTATGGTTAACATGCATTTTCAAACTTTCCAGGCAATACGGAGCTCACATACCAATCCACCGCCGCAACCATTCATGCGTTTCTGTGCGGGAGATTTGTTTTTCCCTTAAACTTGTTTGTTGGTAAATAGTATTTTAAAGTTTTAATCCATTGCAGGAAAACGATTCCATCCAATGGCAATAAATCCAATCACCTCGAGAGGTAAATACTTATTTTCTCAGTAATATGAGTTTCAATAATAATTGTAGTGAGAAACAATTGTGTGCTCTCCATACTTGTGCATCCCACTTCCGGGTCACCTGTTTGCCCCTGGTCAGTGACCCATGACCTAACATGACTCCTCACAGTCTTGTGTACAAAATAAGTGGAATATACAAAGACAGATTATCTATAGACAAGAAAACACAACACAACAACCACATAAGTAGGCCAAAATAGCTCCTACAAGAATGCTTTGTTGTCTTGTATAATACTACTACAATGTCTTTATAATTATTTAATTGATACAGTATACTAATAGACATAATTTAGGGTATTGCTAAAGGAACGCAATTTGTTATATCTGATCTGCTGTATCTGTAAGCCCATGCTTTTAAGATGTAATTTAGTTTTAACCATGATAAGACACTTGAGGCTAGAAACCTCTTTTGCGAGGGGGACCTGGCAAAGATAGTTTGGACAAACACAGTGGAGCGAAGGTTGAGGTACAAGCCATGTGGTTGTTCTCATTCCTCCACTAGAGAGAGTGCCAACTCAACACACAGAGCCTTGGCTGTAGCCAAGCTGTATTCAGCTCACTGCCTGCCACACTTTTGTCAAGTTACTGTTTGCCTTAAAAGCCATGAAGAATGACAGATGCAAGATGCTAATTATTTTTAGCTGAATTATTACTCTTTTAAAGTCATTTCAAATGCCCTTGCCAAAGAGTGTTGTAAGTTGCATGACCATACAAGATGCACACAAAAGGCCTGGAAAATCCAATCAGTCGTCAGAAGGCTATTAAATTATTGTGAATTGGGTTTCAATAATCTGTACCTACAGTGCTTTGTAAAAGTATTCATCCTCCTTGGCGTTTTTCCTATTTTGTTGCATTACAACCTGTAATTTAAATGGATTTTTATTTGGATTTCATGTAATGGACATACACAAAATAGTCCAAATTGGTGAAGTGAAATTTAAAAAATAACTTATTAAAAATAAAATATTTAAAAAAAATAATATATATATATATATAAGTAAAAGTGGTGCATGCATATGTATTCACCATTTTGCAGTGAAGCCCCTAAATAAGATCTGGTGCAACCAATTAATTACTTCAGAAGTCACATAATTACTTAAATAAAGTACACCTGTGTGCAATCTAAAGTGTCACATGATCTGTCACATAATCTCAGTATATATACACCTGTTCTGAAAGGCCCCAGAGTCTGCAACACCAAGCAAGGGGCACCACCAAGCAAGCAGCACCATGAAGACCAAGGATCTCTCCAAACAGGTCAGGAACAAAGTTGTGGAGAAGTACAGATCAGGGTTGGGTTATAAAAAAATATCTGAAACTTTGAACATCCCACAGAGCACCATTAAATCCATTATTAAAAAATTGAAAGAATATGGCATCACAACAAACCTGCCAAGAGCGGGCCGCCCACCAAAACTCACGGACCAGGCAAGGACGGTATTAATCAGAGAGGCAACAAAGAGACCAAAGATAACCCTGAAGGAGCTGCAAAGCTCCACAGTGGAGATTGGAGTATCTGTCCATAGGACCACTTTAAGCCATACACTCCACAGAGCTGGGCTTCAGGGAAGTAAAATTGAGCTTTTTGGCCATCAAGGAAAATGTTATGTCTAGCGCAAACCCAACACCTCTCATCATCCAGAGAACACCATCCCCACAGTGAAGCATGGTGGTGGCAGCATCATGCTGTGGGGATGTTTTTCATCGGCAGGAACTGGGACAATGGTCAAAATTGAAGGAATGATGGATGGCGCAAAATACAGGGACATTCTTGAGGGAAACCTATTTCAATCTTCCAGAGATTTGAGACTGGGATGGAGGTTCATCTTCCAGCAGGACAATAACTCTAAGCATACTGCTAAAGAAACACTTGAGTGGTTTAAGGGGAAACATTTAAATGTCTTGGAATGGCCTAGTCAAAGCCCAGACCTCAATCCAATTGAGAACCTGTGGTATGACTTAAAGATTGCTGTACACCAGTGGAACCCATCCAACATGAAGAAGCTGGAGCAGTTTTGCCTTGAAGAATGGGCAAAAATCCCAGTGGCTAGATGTGCCAGGCTTATAGAGACATAACCCAAGAGACTTGCAGCTGTAATTGCTGCAAATGGTGGTTCTACAAAGTATTGACTTTGGGGGGGTTAATAGTTATGCACGCTCAAGTTTTTTTGTTGTTGTCTTATTTCTTTTTTATTTCACAATAAAACATATTTTGCATCTTCAAAGTGGTTGGCATGTTGTGTAAATCAAATGATACTAACCCCCCAAAAATATATTCTAATTCCAGGCTGTAAGGCAACAAAATAGGAAAAATGCCAAGGGGGTGAATACTTTCGCAAGCCACTGTAAGTGCTTTAACAGTAACACACTACTGTGTAGAGATGTTTCCATTATGACCGAACAGTCATGTGAAAGAATCCAGATTACCTCAACAGACCCACCTCTGCATGAGGGCAAGAGGTGGGTGCCCTGGCATTCATTTAAATTAGAACATACACAGCATCTGTGGAAATGTTGTTCAGAGATGTTGGTTTTGGCAGCGTTGGGCCTGTGTTGGGTGTATAACTGTCAGTCCTTAGCTTTACTGTACCACTACCACCCCACTAACGCCTGACAGAGCGCGAGGCGACCAGGCCCCAGCCGTGAAGCCGTGGAGTCCGGGTGGGGGGCAGACCTGTGAAGCTACCACAGTTAACAGCAGCACGTCTCACGTATACGCTAGCACTACGCTGTCTGGCAGACTGGCTGATAAACAAAAGCCAGGCCTGATTATGGAGTAGCACCTCAGGACCAGATTTCTCGCAGGTTGACGTTTATTGTCATGAATCTTTCCCTGGAGGCAGAACTGAGTGATTTCCGCTAGATGGGCCAGCTACAAAGTCAAAATTGGCTATATCGTAAACATTTATGAAAACAAAAATGAATAATTTAAGGTTATGGTTAGGCATTAGGGTTAGCAGTGTGGTTAAGGTTAGGGTTAAGGTTAGGGTTAAAATCTTTCCCTGGAGGCAGAACTGAGTGATTTCCGCTAGATGGGCCAGCTACAAAGTCAAAATTGGCTATATCGTAAACATTTATGAAAACAAAAATGAATAATTTAAGGTTATGGTTAGGCATTAGGGTTAGCAGTGTGGTTAAGGTTAGGGTTATTTTATGACTTTGTGGCTGCGCCCCCTAATGAAAAAGTACTACTGAATTACTACACAAAACCTATTTGTGCAGTAGTGACTATGTAGAGATTTGTAGGGATTGTGTAATGAATGTGTAGTTTATGCACTACTCAAGATACACAAGTAGAGTTTTGTAGTATTCAGTAAGAAAACAGTAGTGTTTCCAGTAGTAATTAGGTATAGATTTTTACTACTCATGTTTGTAGTAAATGAGTAGTCTAAACACTACAGGTTTACCACAGTACACAAGCTAAGGAACCTGGGACTAAACACCTCCCTCTGCAACTGGATCCTGGACTTCCTGACGGGCCGCCCCCAGGTGGTGAGGGTAGGTAGCAACACATCTGCCACGCTGATCCTCAACACTGGAGCTCCTCAGGGGTGCGTGCTCAGTCCCCTCCTGTACTCCCTGCTCACCCACGACTGCATGGCCAGGCACGACTCCAACACCATCATTAAGTTTGCAGACGACACGACAGTGGTAGGCCTGATCACCGACAATGACGAGACAGCCTATAGGGAGGAGGTCAGAGACCTGGCCGGGTGGTGCCAGAATAACAACCTATCCCTCAACGTAACCAAGACTAAGGAGATGATTGTGGACTACAGGAATAGGAGCACCGAGCACATCCCCATTCTCATCGACGGGGCTGTAGTGGAGCGGGTCGAGTTTCAAGTTCCTTGGTGTCCACATCAACAACAAACTAGAATGGTCCAAACACACCAAGACAGTCGTGAAGAGGGCACGACAAAGCCTATTCCCCCTCAGGAAACTAAAAAGATTTGGCATGGGTCCTGAGATCCTCAAAAGTTCTACAGCTGCAACATCGAGAGCATCCTGACCGGTTGCATCACTGCCTGGTACGGCAATTGCTCGGCCTCCGACCGCAAGGCACTTCAGAGGGTAGTGCGTACGGCCCAGTACATCACTGGGGCAAAGCTGCCTGCCATCCAGGACCTCTACACCAGGTGGTGTCAGAGGAAGGCCCTAAAAATTGTCAAAGACCCCAGCCACCCCAGTCATGTTCTCTCTACTACCGCATGGCAAGCGGTAAAGGAGTGCCAAGTCTAGGACAAAAAGGCTTCTCAACAGTTTTTACCCCCAAGCCATGAGACTCCTAAACAGGTAACCAAATGGTTACCCAGACTATTTGCATTGTGCCCCCCCCCCCCCCCCCAACCCCTCTTTTACACTGCTGCTACTCTCTGTTTATCTTATATGCATAGTCACTTTAACTATACATTCATGTACATACTACCTCAATCAGCCCGAACAACCAGTGCTCCCGCACATTGGCTAACTGGGCTATCTGCATTGTGTCCCACCACCCGCCAAATCCTCTTTTTACGCTACTGCTACTTTCCGATCATCATATATGCATAGTCACTTTAACCATACCTACATGTGCATACTACCTTAATAGGTCTGACTAACCGGTGTCTGTATATAGCCTTGCTACTCTTATTTTCAAATGTCTTTTTACTGTTGTTTTATTTTTTTACTTACCCACCCACCCACCCACACACACACACACACACATACCTTTTTTTTCGCACTATTGGTTAGAGCCTTTAAGTAAGCATTTCACTGTTGTATTCGGCGCACATGACAAATAAACTTTGATTTGATTTGATTTGTCAATAGTTTGTTCTACTTGACGTTGGTAGTAAATGAGTAGTAAAAATACTAAAGCTTTACTACACAGGCTTTTCAATAGTAATCTGAGTTTTTACTACTTGTTGTTGGTAGTAAATAAGTTGTCACAATCCTACAGACAACACCAGCTTTTTGTGACCGCAGAAGACAAAACAGGAAGTGTCACATCAAATCAAATGTATTTGTCACATACACATGTATTTGTCATATACACATGGTTAGCAGGTGTTAATGCAAGTGTAGCGAAATGCTTGTGCTTCTAGTTCCGACCATGCAGTAATATCTAACAAGTAATCTACCAATTCCACAACAACTACCTTGTACACACAAGTGTAAAGGAATGAATACGGATATGTACATAGAAATATATAAATGAGTGATGGCCGAACGGCGTATGCAAGATGTAATAGATGGTATGGAGTACAGTATATACATATGAGATGAGTAATGTAGGTTATGAAAACATTATATAAAGTGGCATTGTTTAAAGTGGCTAGTGATACATCTAAAACATCAAGATGGCAAGATGCAGTAGATGGTATAGCGTACAGTATATACATATGAGATGAATGATGTAGGTTATGTAAACATTATCTAATATAAATAATATAAAGTGGCAAGTGATAAATTGATTACATAAATTTTCCCATTATGTAACGCCCTGGCCATAGAGAGGGGTTTTTTGTTCTTTATTTTGGTTAGGCCAGGGTGTTACATTGGGTGGGCGTTCTATGTTCGTTTTCTAGTTTTTTTTTGTATTTCTTTGTTTTGGGCCGTGTGTGGCTCCCAATCAGGCACAGCGGAAGTTCGTTGTTGCTGATTGGGAGTCACACATAAGGAGCATGTTTTTCCTTTGGGTTTTGTGGGTAATTGTTTCTGTTTCTGTTAGTGTTTTGCACCTGACAGGACTGTTTGGCTGTCGGTTTTTTCTTATTTTTGTATAGTGTTCTTTCTGCTATTAAATATTCAATGATGAACACTAACTCCGCTGCACATTGGTCTACTCTCTCTCATGATGGCCGTTACAAAATTACCCAACAAAAACGGACCAAGCAGCGGAGGAAGGAGCAGCGCAAGGAGAAGAACCAGGAGAGGAGCTATCTGGAATCGTGGACTTGGGAGGAAATCCTGGACGGTAAAGGACCATGGGCTCAAGCTGGGGATTATCGCTGCCCGCAGTGGGAGATTGAGGTGGCGAGAGCTGAGAGGCGCTGGTATGAGGAGAGGGAACGCAACAGGCAGGATACCCTGGCCCGAAAAGGCGCACTGGAGACCAGACGCGCTGAGCTGGCACAACCCGTCCTGGCTCGATGCCTGCACTCACATGGCACTTGCGGGGGGCTGGCCTATAGCGCACCGGGCTATGAATGCGTACTGGGGATGAGGCCAGCAGCGCAGTACTGGTCAGGCACCGTGTTATGCGGTAAAGCGCACGGTGTCCCCAGTACGCGTTCATAGCCCGGTGCGCTATAGGCCAGCCCCCCGCAAGTGCCATGTGAGTGCAGGCATCGAGCCAGGACGGGTTGTGCCAGCTCAGCGCGTCTGGTCTCCAGTGCGCCTTTTCGGGCCAGGGTATCCTGCACCGGCTCTGCGCACTGTGTCTCCAGGGCACTGGGAGGGTCCAGTTTGCCCAATGCCTGCTCTCCGCCCGTGCCGGGCCAAAGTGGGCAGTCAGCCTGGAGTATGGGTAAAGAGCGTAAAGGCTAGAACTCCAGTGCTCCCCCACAGCCCGGTTTATCCTGTGCCTCCTCCTCAGACCAGGCCTCCAGTGGATCTCTCCAGCCTGGTCTGTCCTGTGCCACCTCCCAGGACTAGGCCTCCAGTGGGTCTCCCCATCCTGGTTAAGCCTGTGCCTCCTCCTCGGACCAGGCTTCCAGTGGGTCTCCCCATCCTGGTCCGTCCTGTGCCACCTCCCACGACCAGGCCTCCAGTGGGTCTCCCCATCCTGGTCCGTCCTGTGCTGCCTCCTAGGACTAGGCCTCCAGTGGGTCTCGCCAGTCCAGAGCCGCCAGAGCTGCCCGCCAGTCCGGAGCCGCCAGAGCTGCCCGCCAGTCCGGAGCCGCCAGAGCTGCCCGCCAGTCCGGAGCCGCCAGAGCTGCCCACCAGTCAGGAGCCGCCAGAGCCGCCCGCCGGTCCGGAGCCGTCAGAGCCGCCCGCCGGTCCGGAGCCGTCAGAGCCGCCCGCCGGTCAGGAGCCGTCAGAGCCGCCCGCCGGTCAGGAGCCGTCAGAGCCGCCCGCCGGTCAGGAGCCGCCAGAGCCGCCCGCCAGTCAGGAGCCGCCAGAGCCGCCCGCCTGTCCGGAGCCGCCAGAGCCGCCCACCTGTCCGGAGCCGCCAGAGCCGCCCGCCTGTCCGGAGCAGTCAGAGCCGCCCGCCAGCTCGGTGAGTCCTGTGCCTGCGCCTAGGGCCAGGCCTCTTACATGTCTCCTCAGCCTGGTGAATCCTGGGTCAGTGCCACCGGAGCCGCCAGGGACGCCCGCCAGCCGGGCGCAGCCAGGGACGCCCGCCAGCCGGGTGCAACCAGGGTCGCCCGCCAGCCGGGGGATGAGAGTTTGGGGGATGAGAGTTCCATGAGTTTAATGGTTTCGGTGTGGAAGACTCCAATCTCCTGGTTCATCCTGACCCATCCCATTAGTTCGTGATGGAAGCCGATGCTTCAGATGTCGGAGTGGGGGCTGTCCTGTCCCAGCGTTCTGCCCTGGACCTCAAGTTACATCCCTGCGCCTTCTTCTCCCATCACCTCAATGCCACGGAGAGGAATTACGATGTGGGGAATCGTGAGCTTCTCGCGGTGAAGATGGCGTTGGAAGAGTGGAGATACTGGTTGGAGGGGGCGGAACATCAGTTTATTGTGTGGACAGAGCACAAGAACCTGGAATATCGCCGCACTGCCAAGCGTCTCAATTCCAGGCAAGCTAGGTGGGCCCTGCTTTTCACCTGGTTTAACTTCTCCCTCTCCTACCAACCGGGATCCAAGAATATCAAGCCAGATGCGCTGTAACGCCGCTATAGCCCCGCGGCTGCACCCTCGGACCCCGAGACCATCCTTCCCACCTCGTGCCTGGCGATGGCACTCAGCTGGGGAATAAGGAAGCAGGTCTGTGAGGGGCAGCATTCCCAGCCGAACCCTGGGCTGGGGGGGCAGATAACCGGATGTTTGTTCCTGATGCTGTCCTCCTCTCAATCCTGGAGTGTGTCTACTCCTCCAGGCTTACCTGCCACCCAGGCTCCTGTCAAACCCTGGCCTTTGTGCAGCAACACTTTTGGTGGCCTACCATGGTTCCGGACGTCTCAGCGTTCGAAGCCGCCTGCGCGATCGGTGCACAGATTAAGACTCCTTGGCAAGCTCCGGCTGGTCTCCAGCAACCACTACATGTCCCTCACCATCCCTGGTCTCACAAATCCCTGGACTTCGTCACGGGTCTCCCCCATCTGATGGCAACACCACCATCCTGACTGTGGTGGACATGTTTTCCAAAGCTGCCCATTTCATTCCTCTCCCCAAGCTACCATCTTCCAAAGAGACAGCCCGGCTCATGGTGCAGCATGTCTTCTGGATCCATGGACACCCGATGGACATAGTCTCCGACCGGGGTCTTTAGTTCTCGTCCGGGTTCTGGAAGGCATTCTGCACTGTCATTGGGTCGTCAGCCAGCCTGTCCTCCAGGTTCCACCCTCAGTCCAACGGCCAGTCGGAGCGAGCCAATCAAGACCTCGAGACGACTCTTCACTGCTTTGTCTCCCCCAACCCCACCACCTGGAGCCAGCAACTCGTGTGGGTTGAATATGCTCACAACACCCTCCCCTGCTCTGCCACCGGGCTCTCGACATTCGAGTGTTCCCTGGATTATCAGCCCCCGCTCTTCCAAGAGGAAGAGGTCGGCATACCCTCGGCCCAGGTGTTTGTCCGCTGCTGTCGCCGTACCTGGAAGAGAGCCTGGTCGGCTCTTCTCAAGACTATCTCCAGGTATCGGCAACAAGCGGACCGCCACCGGACCCTGGCCCCCACAGCATCATGTCGGGCAGAGGGTATGGCTGTCCATTCGAGATCTGCCCCTCCGGGTGGAGTCCCGCAAACTTTCCCCCCGTTTTATCGGCCCTTTCCCCACCTCCAAGATCATTAGCCCTTCTAAGACCATTTCCAAGACCATTTTAAAGATAAACTTCTCGTTAATCTAACCACATTGTCCGATTTCAAAAAGGCTTTACAGCGAAAGCAAAACATTAGATTATGTTAGGAGAGTACATAGACAAAAATAATCACACAGCCATTTTCCAAGCAAGGACATGTGTCAATAAAACCAAAAACACAGCTAAATGAAGCACTAACCTTCTTCATCAGATGACACTCAGATGACACTCCTTGGACATTATGTTACACAATACATGTATGTTTTGTTCGATAAAGTTCATATTTATATCCAACAACAGCATTTTACATTGGTGCGTGATGTTCAGAAAATGTATTCCCAACAAAACGTCCGGTGAATGTGCACATCAATTTACAAAAATACTAATCATAAACGTTGACAAAATATATAACAATTATTTTAAAAATTATAGATAGACTACCCCTGGATGCAACCGCTGTGTCAGATTTTTAAATAGCTTTACGGAGAAAGCACATTTTTCAATATTCTGAGTACATAGCTCAGCCATCACGGTGAGCTATTCAGACACCCGCCAAGTTCGGTGCAACCTAAACTCAGAATTAGTATTAGAAATATTCTCTTACCTTTGCTGATCTTCGTCAGAATGCACTCCCAGGACTGCTACTTCCACAAGAAATGTTGTTTTTGTTCAAAATAATTCATATTTATGTACGAATACCTCCGTTTTGTTGCGTTCAGGTCACTATCCAAAGGGTAACGCGCGAGGGTGGAACGAGAGACGAAAAGTCAAAATGTTCCATTACCGTACTTAGAAGCATGTCAAACGCTGTTTAAAATCAATCTTTATGGTATTTTTAACGTCAAATTGCGATAATATTCCAAACGGACAATAGCATATTCATTCAAGAAGAAAAAGAAGGAGGGGGGCTCGCGGGAACGAGCATATCCAATCCCTTTGTTGCCAGGCAGACCACTCAGTAACTGAGCTCCTATTATCTGCCCAGTGACAGGAAAATGCTCAAACCACTTTCTGAAGGCTTTAGACAGCCAATGGAAGCCTTAGGAAGTGCAACGTCACCCCACAGACACTGTAGCTTCGATAGAGAATCAAAAGAAGAACTACAATTCTCAGACTTTCCACTTCCTGCTTGGAATTTTCTCAGGTTTTGCCTGCCATATGAGTTCTGTTATACTCACAGACACCATTCAAACAGTTTTAGAAACTTTAGAGTGTTTACTATCCAAATCTACTAATAATATGCATATTGTAGTTTCTGGGCAAGAGTAGTAACCTGTTTAACCTGTTATGGCTAGGGGGCAGTATTTTCACAGCCGGATAAAAAACGTACCCGATTTAATCTGATTATTACTCCTGCCCAGAAACTATAATATGCATATAATTATTAGCTTTGGATAGAAAACACTCCAAAGTTTCTAAAACTGTTTGAATGGTGTCTGTGAGTATAACAGAACTCATTTGGCAGGCCAAAACCTGAGAAGATTCCATGCAGGAAGTGCTCTGTCTGACAATTTCTTGCCCTTCTTGATTATCTCTATCCATTACAGAGGATCTCTGCTGTTACGTGACACTTCCTACGGCTCCCATGGGCTCTCAGAAGGCGGCAAAAAGCTCAATCGTAGCTTTGCAGGCTCTGGCTGAAAAAAAGTAGCGCGTTTGGGTAGTGGCTGGTTACAGTACTGTGAGACTCAGGCGCGTGCCCGCGTCGACCCCATGCCTTGTTTTCTTTCGTCTGTTTACCTAAACGCAGATTCCCGGTCGGAATATTATCGCTTTTTTACGAGAAAAATGGCATAAAAATTGATTTTAAACAGCGGTTGACATGCTTCGAAGTACGGTAATGGAATATTTAGAAATCTTTTGTCACGAATTGCGCCATGCTCGTGACCCTTATTTACACTTCGGATAGTGTCTTGAACGCACGAACAAAACGCCGCTATTTGGATATAACGATAGATTATTTTGAACCAAACCAACATTTGTTATTGAAGTAGCAGTCCTGGGAGTGCATTCTGACGAAGAACACCAAAGGTAATCAAACTTTTGTAATAGTAAATCGGAGTTTGGTCAGGGCTAAACTTGGTCGGTGTCTAAATGGCTAGCCGGGGCTATCTACTGAGAATATTGCAAAATGTGCTTTCACCGAAAAGCTATTTTAAAATCGGACATATCGAGTGCATAGAGGAGTTCTGTATCTATAATTCTTAAAATAATTGTTATGTTTTTTGTGAACGTTTATCGTGAGTAATTTAGTAAATTCACCGGATGTTTGCGGGGGGTATGCTAGTTCTGAACGTCACATGTTAATGTAAAAAAGCTGGGTTTTGATATAAATATGAACTTGATTGAACAAAACATGCATGCATTGTATAACATAATGTCCTAGGGTTGTCATCTGATGAAGATCATCAAAGGTTAGTGCTGCATTTAGCTGTGGTTTTGTTTTTTGTGACATTATATGCTAGCTTGAAAAATGGGTGTCTGATTATTTCTGGCAGGGTACTCTGCTGACATAATCTAATGTTTTGCTTTCGCTGTAAAGCCTTTTTGAAATCGGACAGTGTGGTTAGATTAACGAGAGTCTTGTCTTTAAAATGCTGTAAAATAGTCATATGTTTGAAAAATTGAAGTTTTCGGATTTTAGAGGAGTTTGTATTTCGCGCCACGCCCATCATTGGATATTGGAGCAGGTGTTCCGCTAGCGGAACATCTAGATGTAAGAGGTTAAATTGGGTATGTTTTTCATCCGGCCGTGAAAATACTGCCCCCTAGCCCAGACAGGTTAAACCTATGTCTCACAGCCCTTTGTTTCCGGTTTCCAGGCCATGCTGTTTCCAGGCCCACCCCGCTAATTGGCATACACGATGAGGCGGCTCCTGAAAGTTCGACCGTGGGGCAGGGGATTCCAGTACCTGATTGACGGGGAGGGTTATGGCCCGGAGGAGAGGTGATGGGTCCCCGCTAGGGACATCCTGGACCCAGGCCTCATCACTGAGTTTCAACGCCGGCACCCCGGTCAACCAGGTATGCACCCAGGTAGGATGCCAGGTGGCGCTCCTAGGGGGGTACCGTCACACCCTGATCTGTTTCACCTGTCTTTGTGGTTGTCTCAACCCCCCTCCAGGTGTCACCCATCTTCCCCATTATCCCCCGTGTATTTATACCCGTGTTCTCTGTTTGTCTGTTGCCAGTTCGTCAAGCCTACCAACGTTTTTCCCTGTGCTCCTGTCTGTTTCTAGTTTTCCCAGTTTTGACCATTCTGCCTGGCCTGACCTTGAGCCTGCCTGCCGTTATGTACCTTATCACACCACCCTGGATTACTGACCTCTCCCTGCCCTGACCCTGAGCCTGCCTGCTGTTCTGTACCTTTCGGACTCTGCTCTGGATTACTGACCTCTGCCTGCCTTTGACCTGTCGTTATGCCTGCCCCCCTGTTTTTGTAATAAACTTTTGTTACTTCGAAACTGTCTTGATATGGGTCTTCTCCTGAGTCTTGACAATTTGTACACTACTGTCTGAAATGTTTTGCCTCAATATAGCCTAATTCATGATGTGTAACGTGTGCAATGATGTGTCAAATCTTGATTTAGTGCATTATTATAGGGTAAGCATTAAAATAAGCCGTCTCAATATTTGTAGCCATAGATGATGATATCTCTCCAGGAGCTGATCCGTCGTCAGTCAGTATTGTGGAATAATTCTAATGTTAAGGTAAGCTTGGAAAGGGAAAATGCGGATCCAAGAGCAGTGCTTCCTTTCTTTTGATCAGTGTTGACACATACCTCAATCGACATACTTAGCGAACATTCTTTCTGCGTGGTGTTTTGGGAAACGCATGTTACATCTTTGGCCGTTGTAGGAAATATGCTGTGTTAAAACACTCTTAAGCCTAAATTCCATAGGTATCAGGAAACCGGACACAGGTCAGTTCTGGGCAGCACTGACTGTAGCTGTGCATTGCATGGGATGTAATGTTAAACATTGAATTCAGTCTGGTCCTGATTCCTAATCAATCTATGCTAGCATAGACATAGACCCTATGCAACAAAGTGGGGAATAGACTTGTGTGTTTGTTGGTGCACATTTGTGTGTGTGTGTGTGTGTGTGCATGACTGTGTCTGTATGTGTGTGTGTGTGTGTGTGTGTGTGTGTGTGTGTGTGTGTGTGTGTGTGTGTGTGTGTGTGTGTGTGTGTGTGTGTGTGTGTGTGTGTGGAGAAACCGTGCCTGAACCCCGGTAGTGAGTCATACCAGCCAGAGCCATTTTATCCACAGCCACGTTGTAGCTGTGGTGACTCAGACCCCATCAACCCCCAGATCACTGGTACAGGCAAAGTTCAAATCAAACGCTTACTAATGTTCCACACCATCTCCAAAATACAGCTGCTGCTGCATTAGAGAAACCAACCCTTCTGAGTCATATTGTATGACAGTAGGCTAAAAGTCTTAGTCACAAATCAATCTTAGTCAATAGATGATGAGGTTAATGGAAAATGGAAGGATTAGATTAGATCTCTTTTGAAATGTCCATTGATATGTTAATGTCATCAATTTAACCAGGCTCAGTTATGGAAGTGACAATACAAAAATACTGTAGTTGCAGTCTTTAACTAATAGAATGCATTGTAGTAATTTGCATTTCATTTCTACAGGACACCGTGCAGAAGCACAATGTGTTCCATGAGATGTGGCACTGCTCAAAATAATGAGCCAACACAACGTGTGTCAATCTGGGTTTGAGTGGTGTGTGTGTGTGTGTGTGTGTGTGTGTGTGTGTGTGTGTGTGTGTGTGTGTGTGTGTGTGTGTGTGTGTGTGTGTGTGTGTGTGTGTGTGTGTGTGTGTGTGTGTGTGTGTGCGTGTGTGTGTGTGAGTGTGTGTGCGTGTGTTAGCTGTAGAGACTGCATGGTACGAATGTGGCAAATCGTTTTTTGAAAGGCTTTGTAGGGTGTGAATTCTAGAAGAATAACTGTGTAATTAGCTTTACTGTGAATGTCTAATTTTCAACCAAAAAAATACAACATCCCTTCATTGCTGTTATTCCTATTTATTAGATTTTTTTATAATGTATTATCAAAATGAATAATTAAAATAGAAAATTTGTATTGCTGTTATTTTTTATACATCTAATTATTCACTTTTCAACATTGTATTTTTTTTAAACGATCAATCAGCACGTCTATGCACACTAAAAATCCTCACAAATAATAAGATGTTAAAATGATAGATATTTACATTAATTTCAGTTATAACATGAATGTGATATTTGTTACCGCTTGATCCATGAGCAGGTATTTGGTCAGAACTGATATTGGGCTTACAAACAACTGAATATTGAGCCATAGTACATACAGTAATACAATGGTGTGTGTGTGTGTATGTGTGTGTACACGGGTACGTGTGTGTGCGCATGTTTGTGTACGCGTGTGTTGTCTCCAAGCCGGGTTAAATCATTAGGAGGTGATTCTCCCTAACAAGGTCTTAGGAGCTGTCAGGAAAGATTCACAAGCAGGTTTCTCCACGATGAGGAGAAGTGTAGCAGGTCTTATCAGGGTCTTTGCTTTTGCCGGGTGTGTTTTTAAAACAGCCCTCTTTTTTTGGAGTGAATATTTTCTAGCGAGGTCTCTGCTGTTGTTGTTCATTGATTAAATGTTTTTTTTTTTTCACGATTACCCGTAGCGATTCTATTCCAGTTTAACAGGGTTAGTTGCAGTATAATGAAGGGGATGTAATCATTACAAGTGAAAAGAGTTTCACACAAGCTCATTGCCTGTGTTGTGTGTTGTTGTGGGGGGAACTTTGGCACTCCAGAGGGGTAGGTCTTGTTTCCACTTGTTTTTTTTGTGATGAGTGGTACTTGGTCAGGAAGAGCAGGAGGGTGTTAAATGCATTAATTGTGCTATCCGTCATACGGAAACTGGTACAAGTAGCAGGCTCCGATATAGTCTGTATACACTCACGAGGTGTTGCTCTTTTTATTAGTCTGATAACACTTGACACTGTTAAGCATAAGAGCCTTGAATATTCAAAAATTCATCTCAAATCAATATTTTACTTAAATAATGTAAAATTGTATCTGACGAATATGCATTAAATGTACATCGAATATCCATTTCAATGCAGTTCTGACAATTCGTTTTGTTTTGATTTTCAGACCCATTGCAATTCGTCTTTTCACTTGCCCTCTAATGATAATCTCACTTCCCTTTTTTTGCACCCACTACTAGGAGTGCAAGATGTTACAAAGAGATTGAACATTATGAGTGAACATCCCAGCAGCAGCACAGCAAGATGTCTACGTCTATCCTACGAATGTGTTTGTGTATTCCTGTATGAGCTTCACTATGTCCAAACACAATCATTTTAACAAACACAAATTACATTTCGGCGTGCGACACGAGACATGTATTTGAATTATGTTGAAGCGTCCGACCTTTTACCGAGCATTCTCTGATGGGGCCAATAGATAATAAATGGCTGACTTGTGAAGCTATAATGAAGTGACTGTCATGTTATTGACAGGGAGCCCAATGCTTTGGAGCAAAGCAGCGCTTCCAACCGAAGGGCCTCCGGTAGGCAGATTATTACAGTGGCCTTTATAATGAGATAACGTTCCTCCTCCGCCACTGTTCACTCTGAAGGGGGGGGGGGGGGGGGGGGGGTGCTGTATTACTATTGCAGCTGCAAAACAGAGGTGTAAATTAAAGCAAAACGGGGTGAAAAAAAGAAAGACTATGTAAGTAGGCTACAGTATTCCAGTGATTTAAGTGTGAAATGCATTTTTTCTCCAGTGGAAAGGACTATAGGGGAGAGAAAAGGGGATATTTGTTATCGTGGTACTCACAATGTGGTGTGTTTGGTGTTGTGTGTACATGAGTGTGTGAGCGTGTGTGTGTTTCTGTTGTGTAAGTGCATGGGGATGCCCATGAACGTGTAATTAACAGTCAGACACAGTGTTGAAATTCACTGCTGCTGTTTTACCAGTCCTGAGGAGGCTGTCACTACTATTAGCCTTGACGGCTGATGGCTGATTCCAGAACAGTGTACATTTCACACACCATTCAGCAGCCTCCCACACTAATCCAAGGAATTTCTGAACCTGTGGGATTTTTTTAATACATCTGATTAAAATCCCAGTTACGGTGGTTAGAAATAACAGGCTTTTGTTAAATACTGTAACTGCCTTTTCTGTGCTTGTTATGGAGAGCTGCATTGAGACGTCTGTGGATATTTTTTGTATAAATCAATGTTATTAATTTTGTATCAATGATTTAGCAGCAAGGACAGATTAATGCAGGGGCTCAAGAGGAAGCAAAAAAGTAAAAGAAATTGTTTACAAAAAATATATTAAAGGAAATACACTGAGTGTACAAAACATTAAGGACATGTTCCTAATATTGAGTTGCACCCTGCCCTTTTACCCTCAGAACAGCCTCAATGGACTCCACAAGGTGTCGAAAGCGTTCCACAGGGATGCTGGCCCATGTAGACTCCAATGCTTCCCACAGTTGTGTCAAGTTGGCTCGATCTTCTTTGGGTAGTGGACCATTCTTGATACACATGGGAAACCTTTGAGCTTGAAAAACCCAGCAACGTTGCAGTTCTTGACACAAGCGGGTACGCCTGGCACCTACTACTCTGTTCAAAGGCACTTAAACCTTTAGTCTTGCCCATTCACCTTCTGAATGGCACACATACACAATCCATGTTTCAAAGCTTAAAAATCCTTCTTTAATTAACCTGTCTCCTCCCTTTCATCTACACTGATTGAAGTTGATTTAACGAGTGACATCAATAAGGGGTCATAGCTTTCAGCCTGAATTCACCTGGTCAGTGGAAAGCGCAGATGTCCTTCATGTTTTGTACACTCAGTGTATATACTGTATATATTATATATACAGTATATTTTATATATGTAGTATATATTTTGTATCCAACCACAGGAGAACTCAGAAGCCCGCTTTCAATGTGTAGACAGCCTGCTGCTTCTTGCTGGCACTCTGCTAATCATCAGATGGGGGAAGGAGAGGAGATAGGGGGCCCACCTGGGTAATTGGGTGGCCCTGCCTTGATTGGGTAACTGATTAATTTAAAAAAGTATATAAAAAACTGCATAATAAAAAAATGCGACTGGTCAATTGTGTGGGTCAGGGGCTGGGCCCAAGCCCGTAGGGAGCCCATCAGGCATTTATTTAGATTTATTTTATTACGTTATGTTTTTTATTATCATATATTTTTTAAACAAAGCCCCCGGGCCTATGATTTCTTGATCCGGCCCTCTTTAGCAGTCCTAAAAATATACACTTTATTGTATTGTTAAAAACATAATGCTTGTGTTTTACCTATAGTTTTATACAGTGCCATCAGAAAGTATTCACAGCCCTTGACTTTTTCCACATTTTGTTGTGTTACAAAGTGGGATTAAAATGGATTTAATTGTAATTTTTCGTCAATGATCTATAGAAAATACACTGTACTGTAAAGTGGGAAAAAAATTCTAACATTTGTAAAACATTTATGAAAAATCCAACACTAATACATTTAGTATTCAACCCGCTCAGGCAATACATGTTAGAATCACATTTGGCAGCGATTACAGCTGTGAGTCTTTCTGGGTGTCTCTAAGAGCTTTCCACACCTGGATTCATTTGCCCGTTATTCTTTTCCAAATTCTTCAGGCTCTGTCAAATTGGTTATTGATAATTTCTAGACAGACATTTTCAGGCCTTGCCATTGATTTTTAAGCAGATTAAAGTCAAAACTGTAACTGGGCCACTCAGGCACATTCACTATCTTCTTGGTAAGCAACAGTTTAGATTTGGCCTTGTGTTTTAGATTATTGTTCTGCTGAAAGGTGAATTAATCTCTGGTGGAAAGCAGACTGAAACAGATTTTGCCATTGCTTAGCTCCATTCCATTTCTTTTTTATCCTGACAAACTGTCCTTAACGATTACAAGCATACCCATAACATGATGCATCCACCACCATGCTTGAAAGAATTGAGAGTGGTACTCAGTAATGTGTTGTTACTTAAGTGCCTTGTGGCAACAGGATGCGTGTCTTGGAATATTTTTTATTCTGTACAGGCTTCCTTCTTTTCAATCTGTCAATTAGGTTAGTATTGTGGAGTAACTACAATGTTGTTGATCCATTCTCAGTTTTGCCCTATCACAGCCATTAAACTATGTAACTGTTTTAAAATCCCCATTGACCTCATGGTGAAATCAGGGTTTCCTTCCTCTCCGGCAACTGAGTTAGGAAGGATGCCTGCATCTTGTAGTGACTGGGTGTATTGATACACCATCTAAAGCGTAATTAATAACTTCACCATGCTCAAATGTATATGTCTGCTTTTTTAAACTTTTACCCATCTACCAATAGGTATCCTTCTTTGCGAGACATTGGAAAACCTCCCTGGTCTTTGTTGTTAAATTTCACTGCTCGACTGAAGGACCTTATAGATAATTAATTGTATGTGGGGTACAGAGATGAGGTAGACATTCAAAAATCATGTTAAACACTATTATTGTGATTCCATGCAACTTATTATGTGACATGTTCAGCAAAGGTTTACTCCTGAACTTATTTACGCTTGCCTTAACAAAGGAGTTTAATAGTTTTTGACTTAAGACATTTCAGCTTTTCATTTTTTTATTAATTTGTAAAAAAATTCTAAAACATAGTGCCAGTCCAGTGATACAAAATCGCCAAAAAAGATCAAGGGTTGTGAATACTTTCTGAAGGCACTGTATATCAACACTTGGAATAAAATCATTCATTATAGATTCATCATAGATCAAAACAAAAGAAGGAAACATAAAGAAGAGAGAAAGACAACAGAATGCTTTTATGGGGGTGAGAGAACACAATACACTGTACATAACAAGGCATCTTCTTGGGGATAGAAAAAAAAGATTCCACTTTCAGAATGTGCAAGATCTCATGCAGTTGTCTCTCTCTCACTCTCTATCCCTCCTCTCTGTCGGCGCTAAATCACACGTTAGTACAGCCAGTGGAAGTGTTGACAGTTTTACAAACAGAAATGTAAAACGCCATACTCAAGGGGGTCTGAGAGATAAAGGGGTTGAGCCGAGCAGGGCAGGAAACGATGCAAAACGTGGCCTAGAGAGGCATCTAATGCCTTACAAACACCTCGATGTCTGCGGTTATTTTAATTATATACTGGTGACTGCTACACCAGTAACAATAATAGCCTCTGCTCAGTGTGGAGTGGAGAAGGTGTACAGAGGGAGAACACTGTTGGTCGCTACTACTCATGGCATTTCCTGTAACCTTTTGCTTCCTGGCACCATAATCAAAATCAAGCGTGGTAAATATGGCAAATCAAGTAAAACTAAAATAGGCAATGTCAAGCAAACCAAACCTTGCTAATTCAAAACAAAATTATTGACTAAATTACTGTGTACAGGAGCTCATCAAACTGATAAAAATCTTATAGAAGAATCATTCTCTTCAACTCGTTGAAAATATGTGAACAAGTACACCCAAGTACATCAATAAACACAAACAAACCCAAACACTCACTTAAAACGCATTTTAATGTCCACAGTGAATAAGTACAGTGCGGTTTGGCCTACAATATTAGCTCCATAGTGACTCTCCACTGTTGTCGTCAGTACACACACAACGTAAGAGCAATCAGCGAATGTGAGAGACGTTCCCCATGGGTTGTGTTAGCCTGCTGAGTACCGCTCTGGGGTAGGGACCATCAAGACCATTCAGATAGCCCTGTCTAATCAGAACACGGATTTAGAACACTACTGAATCAATACAGATTACACACGACTATGTAGTTGAATGTGATTTTTCAATTTCACAACCATTGAGTGGTCTATTGACGATACAAAGTTGCCTGAACATGTTTTCATAGTAAAATATTGCAATATGCAGTTCACTTGATTTTAGCACACAGTTAATAAGCACAAGAACTTAAGCGAGTTATTGTTTTTTCATGTTTTGTTAGAATTGGCATATGTACAGGTAGCCTTAAAATGCAATAAAATAAGATCACGTGTTGAATTTTACACAGTCCATTTAAAGGGCTCATCATGGACAGGACTTCAAAACAACCCTGAGTGATGTTTCAACACCTAGTATTTTCTTTAGGAGAGGATAGAAGCAGCTGGAGGGATGTGGTGAGGATGGGAGGATTTGTGTGTGTGTGTGTGTGTGTGTGTGTGTGTGTGTGTGTGTGTGTGTGTGTGTGTGTGTGTGTGTGTGTGTGTGTTTATGTGTGTTTATGTGTGTGTGTGTGTGTGTGTGTGTGTGTGTGTGTGTGTGTGTGTGTGTGTGTGTGTGTGTGTGTGTGTGTGTATGGTTACATGTGAGGCTGATTGGGGAAAGGGTTTGTGTGTGAGTGAGAGACACTGATTGGCCCCAACTGGTCCCAGTACTGGTAGGGACACAGGCCTTGCCTCTCTGAAAGCTGTCATTAGAATGTGACAAAACTGCTGGGGGCAAAACTGGCTCCGGCACAATGATCAATTCGGCGGAGGGGATTGAAAAGGGGGAGGGAGGGAGGAGTTTTGGAGGAGTGGGGTGCGTCAAGGGTGCGTACAAGCCCCCCTGCTGGTTTAATTACTGCTATGTGCGCCTCCCCATTAACGGCACACCTATGGTCCAGTGGCCACTGCGGGCCTCCACAAAGCTGGCGGGGAGAAAAGGGGACCGCGGAGGGAGAGAGAAGGAGAAACAGAGAGAGACAAACGCAAGGCACTCATTAGCGAATGGTAATTGCCGGCCGAGAGGTTGTGCACTCACCTCACAAAACGCCACATGTCAATTTGTACCCCCTTCATTCATGGTCCTCACTCGCTTCTATGCTAGTCTCTCATTTTCTCTTGTTGAGGAGAATTGGATGGAGCGCCATGGGGGAAAACACTTGAGGGCTAATGTAAACACAGACACATCCTACTCGCAGCCTGGACCAGGCGAGGACACCTCCTCAGCTTTGCTCTGTCCTTACGCTATCAAGTCCTACGGCCTGTATGCCCTATGTTGCATTGGACCACTGACCCACTGAATTCTGTAGTTTCAAAAACGTGTTTGCAACACATGAGAGCCAAAGGTCACCTGTCTGTTTTAAGCACCTGCAAAAGGAAAGGAAGAGATCAAGGCCTTGGTGGCATGCTTGTCCACAGCAGTGGAGGTTTGCAGTGCACAATCCTATATTGCTCAGCATGTACGATGCGACAAAACACCAGATCCCTCATGGTCATGGTCCGATGGCTGCCGAATATCTAATGCACCAAAGCCAATTCCATCAGCACTTATTTGGGGGGGTTCTCTGTCTCTCTCTCATATTCAAAAGTGAAATCAAATCTTCCAATCTTACTTTGAAATGAGTCGCAGTTGTCCTCATGGATTAAAGTAGACTCATCATCGGAGAGGAGGAGGAATCTCTGGAGACTATCTACTTCAGCCTCGTCTCTATCTCTTTCTCCATCTCTCTCGCTCTCTCTCTCTCTCTCTCTTTCTCTCTCTCTATCCCTCCTTCCCTATTTGAATGAGCCACAGGGTAGCAAAGGTAAGCTTATCCATATTTCAATCAGAGATATCCTGTCAAAGGAATCACTCAATATTCACAAACCCTGTTCTGCTAACATGATCACAAGCTCCCGTCAAGCCGCTTGCTCTGTTAAACAACTGTCGATACGCCGGATAGTCCTATTCACTGTTTGGGGTTTTTAGTATTCGGATGTTTGCTAGAAGGCGTCATGCACTGTACAGTAACAACAATGACACAATGACTACAAATCGTTTAAAGATTTGTCATGAACACGTGAACACATTTTCGACCAACTTTTTTCGGTGAGTTTTCCACCTCTCTTGGGCTTGCCGATAGCTACAGTATGTATGGTGTGGTTAGCTACACAGGAAGTCACGTTTCCCACCACTCTTATACAGCAATGTGTCTTCAGGCTGAGAAGCAGCACAGTAGTTGCCAGTAAGGCCTTTTACTGAACCATTTAAAAAAAAAAAAAAATCTTATGACAATCAGCATGTTTACAAACAGTAACACTTCATAGGCAAGTAACACTGACCATGACTCCATTTTGGGTTTTGTGTCAATAACGACAGTGTATGACCTATAAGGGGGAGGAACACTAACGATGTAGATAGAACAGAAATGGACAGAGATTGAGGAGAGATCTTCCTACACATCTTGTTTCAAACAGACACTCCAGGGAAGGCCAAAATAAAAAATGCTCTCCACAAAGACCAATATTCTGATTTATTGTAGAATATTTGGCTCTGGTGAAAAGCGCTCATTAGCAACCCTTCTGTATTATCATTTAGTAAAGGTTAACCTACAGTTAGAACATTATACGATTTCTTCACACCTAATTTTCCCCATCACATGATCTTTTCGTCATCACAAGGCTTAATTGGCATCAAGATGGAAGTGAGAAAACATCAAAGGAAGTACAAATGGCAGGTATTTAACCTATTATAGTACATTCTCATATGCTCAATTATGATCCATTTATGGTCCATTGTCCAACAACCCCACTCATAGAGGTTTGTAAGGACACTTACCAACTAGTCTACAGTAAGATCTGTTCTCCGTAATCCTTTATAAATGTGACTGCAAATTGAATCAAGTGATTGAGAAGATTTGGAGGGGCTACTCGACTGGGGTCCCCACCCATACTATACCACGATACACACTCTCACGAGCTCATACATGCTCACACAGTAGGAGCTGAGTTCAGGTCTCTTTTAATGGGGTGGTCATAAGGGGGTCTGCTAGTGTGAAGGAAAGGGGAGCTCACCCAAGTACATTAGCAGGCATCACTGGAATATTCCTTTTACTGTATGAAATATCTGGCCTGTGTTACATTCAGGACTTTATCAACATGGCCTTGTATGGTTTGTTTTTGCTTGGTCTCTATGTTTGTTTCTGTGTTGCCTTGTTTGCACATAGCCAGGAAATTGCACCTCGCAAGATGTGTGTTTGCCACATAACCCAAAATTACCGTACGTGTAGAGAAAGCAAATAAATAGTAATACGTCCTTAAAAGCTGAAGAAAGTGTTTAATCATTGCTTTTATTATAAAAAAAAATAAAAAAATCAGGACCAAATAATAAACAAGAAAGAAAGAAAAAAGATGTGCAAAAAATACAAAAGGTCTTTATTGGAGTGGTGTTTAATGGAGACAACTGGAGGGTTGGTAAGAGATCCTAATGTCAAAACTGAAACCGAAATCGCAATGGTACTGTAATTCCTCTCCCTTGCCATCCAACATCCAACCCTGGCATCCACACTTGGCATGGCCCGCCTCAGGACCAGCTTGTAGTCTGGGGCATTGAGAGCCCAGGAGGCTAGGCCTATACACCCGGAGGGCTTGGTCAGCGTTTTTTTTCTTCTGGGGGTGGGTGGTGGTGGATGGGGATGGGTGCAGGCCAAGGCTGGCAAGGGCTGGGTGCCAGGGTCTCAGTGGGATGCACCCCTTTCTGGGAGGCTGCTTGGCCGGCCCCCTCCTGGTCTCCCAGCGTGGTACAGGGATGCTCGGTCAGTGCAAGACAGGTCCATCTGCCCCACACGGCACCTCGCCTCGGCCTGCTGCACCACTACAGCTACAGCTAGCCCCTCCACCACCTGCACAATTGCCACCTTATGGAAATGACCTACTGCTGCCCTGACCCGGAACACATGGCTCACCTTCACTAGGGATGGGTTGGACTGGGAGGGTTGCAGGTTTTGGATCTTGTCGTGTTCTTGTCTGCTTCATTGTAAAGCAAGGGAACACACACTGTGAAGCTTAAGATCTTTCACTTCTTTGTTTTCTTTCAATGGGACTAATTATAAGAAGTAAATGAATGCTCTGTTGGTAAATAAGACAGTTTCTCAAACACTTTTAGGGTGCTTGACAGAAATAAGAAAAGGTTCAAAATCTATTATTTGAAGTGACCTAGAACATACAGTGAAGTGTGCAGAGAGTGAGAGAATGGTAAGCACTCAAAACAAAGGGTGTCTCTGGTGTGGGTGGGTGTTTCCATCTTTCTCTGGTTCTCTTTGAAATTGTTCTTCACCGATGTGTAGAGGCATGGGTGGTGGCCACCATCATACAACAAATCAATGGATACATTATTTTTTCTTTTCAACACCTTACACTATTCTATTTGAGTTATTGTAAAAAAAAAAGTACAAGTCAAAAGTTTGGACTCATTCAAGGGTTTTTCTTTATTTTTACTATTTTCTACATTGTAAAATAATATTGAAGACATCAAAACTATGAAATAACACATATCATGTAGCAACCAAAAAAAGTGTTAAGCAAATCCAAATATATTTTAGATTTGAGATTCTTTAAAGTAGCCATCCTTTACCTTGATGACAGCTTTGCACACTCTTGGCATTCTCTCAACCAGCTTCATGAGGTAATCACCTGGAATGCATTTCAATTAACAGGTGTGGCTTGTTAATTTATTTCCTTCTTAATGCGTTTGAGTTAATCAGTTGGGTTGTGACAAGGTAGGGGTGATATACAGAAGATAGCCCTATTTGGTAAAAGACCAAGTCCATATTATGGCAAGAACAGCTCATATAAGCAAACAGAAACGGCAGTCCATCGTTACTTTAAGACATGAAGGTTTTATTTTATTTTTTATTTAACCTTTATTTAACCAACAATACGAAAAATGTCAAGAACTTTGAAAGTTTATTCAAGTGCAGTCGCAAAAACCATCAAGAGCTATGATGAAACTGGCTCTCATGAGAACCGCCACAGGAAAGGAAGACACAGAGTTACCACTGCTGCAGAGGATAAGTTCATTAGAGTTACCAGCCTCAGAAATTGCAGCCCAAATAAATGCCTTGCAGAGTTCAAGTAACAGACACATCTCAACATAAACTGTTCAGAGGAGACTACGTGAATCAGGCCTTCATTGTCGAATTGATGTAAAGATACCACTACTAAAATACTTGCTTGGGAAGAAGAGACTTGCTTGGGCCAAGACACCCGAGCAATGGACATTAGTCTAATGACTGTCCTTTGGTCCAAATCTGTCCTTTGGTCTAATGAGTCCAAATGTGAGATTTTTGGTTTCAACCGGATGATCTCCGCATGTGTGGTTCCCCCCGTGAAGCATGGAAGAGGAGGTGTGATGGTGTGGGGGTGCTTTGCTGGTGTCAAACTATTTTGTTATATTTCAGTCTTTTGTGATGTATAAAAAGTGCAATATTGAATGCAAACTCAAAATTGAACACACGCCCCCATTCTCATCGACGTGGCTGTAGTGGAACAGGTTGAGAGCTTCAAGTTCCTTGGTGTCCACATCACCAACAAACTATCATGGTCCAAACACACTAAGACAGTCGTGAAGAGGGCACAACAACACCTATTCCACCTCAGGAGACTGAAAAGACTTGGCATGGGTCCTCAGATCCTCAAAAGGTTCTACAGCTGCACCATTGAGAGCATCCTGCCTGGTTGCATCACTGCCTGGTATGGCAACTGCGTGGCCTCCGACCGCAAGGCACTACAGAGGGTAGTGCATATGGCTCAGTACATCACTGGGGCCAAGCTTCCTGCCATCCAGGACCTCTATATCAGGTGGTGTCAGAGGAAGGCCCTAAAAATTGTAAAAGACTCCAGCCACCCTAGTGATATCCTGTTCTCTCTGCTACGCACGGCAAGTGGTACCGGAGTGCCAAGTTTAGGTCCAAAAGGCTTCTTAACAGCTTCTACCCCCAAGCCATAAGACTCCTGAACAGCTAATCAAAGGGCTACCCAGACCCCTCTTTTACACTGCTGCTACTCTCTGTTTATAATCTATTCATATTCACTTTAACTCTACCTACATATTACCTCAATTACCTCAACTAACCGGTGCCCCCGCACATTGACTCTGTACTGGTACCCCCTGTATATAGCCTCGCTTGTTATTTTACTGCTGCTGTTTTATTTTCTATTTTCTATTTTTTATTTATAAATTTTTTACTCCACTTTTTCTCTAAACTTCTTAAAGCATTGTTGGTTATGGGCTTGTAAGTAAGCATTTCACTGTAAGGTCTACACCTGTTATATTCGGCGCACGTGACAAATACAATTTGATTTGATTTGATTTATATCTGACATATGGTGTCTTCTTTTTTTTTAAGCCAATAACCATGTGTGTGAGGTGTACTGTATACTTTGTTTAACAGTAGATCTCTTTAAGAACACCAAGAATCACTCCGTGTTACCCTGATTTAGCCCACTGCAGTAAAAGGTTAATAAAAAAGGAGAAGTTATTTTTCACATAGACTGTTTAATAAAGAGCTCTGCAGGATTTTATATTGCAAGTACTAGATTTTCTTAGAAGATAAGTAACATCCTGTGTCATATTCATTAGTCCAAACTAACACACGAATGATCCCATGGGCATCACTCACAACATTGGCAACTGACATACAGGCTACGGAAGTAAACTCAGCATTTAAGTTTTCTCACTCCTCATCTTCATCACGCTAATAAAAGATACGACAATCGTCTCAACGCACAACACATAAAGATCTCAAATGCATTGCCCAAAACAACTCTGAACTCCATAGGCTACTACAACCCCGCAGGTCTGGCGGAAAGGGGAGAATGTCCAATTATGACAGGGGTAGAAAGGGAGTTGCTCATGCAAATGGAAAAGGCAGGCGCTATTGTGCGGCCCTGGGTAGCACGCTGAATGCAGTGAATGGGGGCCAGTCGTGCCCTCTGTGCTGTCCCAGCTGTCATTGACTGGGGGGAGGGAGGCAGATTGAGGGGGCAGAACCTCCCTACACTCCTTCAACAGATAGCCCTGTTTGTCATCCCAACTGGTGGCTCCTGTCCTGTGTTAACGCCAAGTGGTGGCTCCTGCCCTGTGTTAACGCCAAGTGGTGGCTCCTGTCCTGTGTTAACGCCAAGTGGTGGCTCCTGTCCTGTGTCAACGCCAAGTGGTGGCTCCTGTCCTGTGTTAACGCCAAGTGGTGGCTCCTGTCCTGTGTTAACGCCAAGTGGTGGCTCCTGTCCTGTGTTAACGCCAAGTGGTGGCTCCTGTCCTGTGTTAACGCCAAGTGTCGGCGAATCGTAGCAAAGCTAATTAGTGCCAGTAAATGAGATCAACTAACAGAGGCACAGGCCAGCGCCATGCGGCTAAATGGCTGCCTTCAATGGAGGCTAGCGTAATTACTACAGGTCCACTCCACAATGGTGGCTTTATGGAAGCTGAAATTGATTTCATGTATGTTGTTCAAGGCAATGAGAGTAATCCATCATTGGTTAACAATGGTTAACATAGATGTATTTGTGTGTGTGGATGCCAATTTCTTTAGCGACAATGGCTGCTGAAGTGAACTATCGAAGCTGGCAAATATTCATTCTGTTTTCGAATCAATGGGAAGTCTTTAACCCTGACACTTAACTACGCTTATTCAAGTGATGCACATCATGATTATAGATCTAAACATAGTCAAACCTGAAGCAACACAGGATGGATATAGTGAGGTGGGTGTTGTCTTCAATGTTACATGGTAGAGATATTTGCACAAAACAAATAAATAATATAGAGAACATACAGAGATCCAAAATTGGACAATCACGTTAGAGTTGAAGTGATATGCTAATCAAACAAAAATTGGACTAACATTTCAGACATACAGTTTTTTCACATTTGAACCTCCGTGATATAAAGATCTCTGTTTGTCCTATCCAGGTTAACACTCAATGATATGTAAAGGTCAGTGTGTGCATCTGGCCTGCCAAGTACAGCAGTTTGATGACGTGAAGCATGCCTCCAGCTGAAATAGAGTGAGTGCTTATCTTAGCAAGTTCAGCTACTGTTCCTAAGGTGTGAAAACTGAGGTGAAACAGCCTTTCTCAGAACTAAAGATAGACCTAAGACAAGAAGTAAATGTTCATATATTCTGTACCACGTGTGGCCATTCATTAACGCCACAGTGCAGTTGCCCTCTAACTCGGCCTGTCGAGTTCGCCTAAGGCAAAAAGTCAGCATGCTGAATGTACTTGCACTCTATTCTATAGGTTTATCTACACCATTGTTTCACTGTCAAATGCAATATGTCATGCACAGTATTTCACTAGGATCACAGAACGTGAACATTTCTACTTAATGTAGAACAATTCTGCCTAAAGTTGAAATCCTTTGACAATTCATGTGAAATCAATTCTAAGCATATCTTGAATGTCTCATTTAAGGATTGTTGTATGGTACATACATTTTATTTTAAGCTGAAGGGTGCATAATGTTAATCACATCAAATCAAATGTTATTTTTCACATGCGCCAAATACAACAGGTGTAGACCTTACAGTGAAATGCTTACTTACAAGCCCTTAACCAACAATGCAGTTTTAAGAAATTAGTAATGCATACAGCAATGTAACCCTGGATGGAAAACTCAAATTTAAAGACATTCAAAACAGGACAAAGAGTGAGTAAGAGAGAGCGAGAGAGAGAGAGAGAGAGAGAGAGAGAGAGAGAGAGAGAGAGAGAGAGAGAGAGAGAGAGAGAGAGAGAGAGAGAGAGAGAGAGGGGAGGGAGAGAGAGAGTGACAGACAGAGAGAGAGAGAGAGATAGATAGATAGATAGAAAAGAGAAAGAAAGAAGATAATAATTAATCAGCATATCGTTGAGACTTCTTTTAATTTTGAAATGTATAAAAAGAAACAAAGACGGAGCATATTTAATTCTTCTGAGTTGCATTTGTTGGGTTTAATTAATAGAAGTGATGCAGTCCCACACCAATGAAGGTGTCTAGGACAGGTGTTTTGTCTGCTCTGAGAGTGCTCCTCAAACGCAGAGGGAGGTACGGCCTGTGTGATTCTCATCCGTTCTCAAATATAAATGTATTACTCATTGCTCATAACTTTAACTCAAGCAAGTTTGGTGGTGAGGATTCAACTCAGATGACTGACAACTGATGGTGGCGGTATTGTACAATTGCAGGGCTATGGTATTTACATTGAGCATTATATTTCTTACAAAAATCAGTTTAGCTAAATTTACCATAGCAAAAAAATGCTAAATAAATGGCAAATTGTGTAATACCAGGTATTAGCATTTTGATAATGTCAAACAGTTGTTTCCTTAGCATGAGCTCTGTGTGTAGTAAGAATGCTCCTTCCCAATAGCTTCATCTCAATCAGCATGAATATAGACAAGCATTTGGTGTGTAATGTAGCAGAAGTGTCTGCCAGCCCGGCGCTATATTGGCACCACGGGCACTGTCAAAGGTGCCGCGTTTAGCCTCGGGCCGTACTCAAATAACTGCTGTGGTGGTTCCAGGGCCCGTGTACCAGCAGGGTCCAATGATACACACTTTCTTTACTAAACCCCCACCACCTCCAACCACAACAAGCACCACTCCACACCCCATCGTTCTCTTGCCTACCACACTGGTGCAGAGGCAGTCTGCGGCCCCTCTCCCCGGGCACAGTGGATGGAGTTCATCCATCCAGCACTAACGGAGTGCAGATAGGCCGTGTCACACAAGCCGCCCAGGTCCCCTAGCACCACCTCTCCTTTTCTTTGAAAATGTTCTCTTCTTTTACTTTCCTTTCCTCTCTTCTCCGCTCCTCTCATTTTCTCTCACCACAAACTGGACTGAATAGAAGGGCTGATGTTAAAAACCCTCCTGCGGCCAGCCTGCCTCGTCCAAAGCCAAAGTAGCACTCCTGGAGCCACTAACAGGACATATCCCGTAATGGGTCTGTATGTCCCAATCCTTTCACAGTCCTGGAACCCAGCAGGACAGTTTATATCTGTCTGAACTCTCTTTCTTCAAAGTCATTGTCTTCATATGGGACCCAATGATTAAATGATTGATAAAAGTTGGAAATGTGGTATAACTTAGAGGTTGATTGATGTCAAGACAAGGCTAACAGAAGTTTGAGGTTTCACGTTGTTTGTTGCTGCCGTCTCAAAATAATATTTGCCTTTAATGATAAACCAGGGTTGCTCAATTCCGGTCCTGGAGGGCCGAAACACTTTTTTCGTTTCTACCTGGTAGTAATTTGCACTCTCCTGGTGTCCCAGATCTGAATCGGTCCCTGATTAGAAGGAGAGGATGAAAACCAGAAGCGTTCACCCCTGTGACCTCATATTACTGGAAGTTAACAATTTAAAATTATACACAGTATGCTATGCTACTGCCATGATGTACAGTGGCTTGCGAAAGTATTCACCCCCCTTGGCATGTTTCCTATTTTGTTGCCTAACAACTTGGAATTAAAATAGGGTTTTGGGGGGTTTGTACCATTTGATTTACTGTAACGGCTGTCAGGAGAGAGAGTAGACCAAGGCGCAGCGGAGTTAGTGTTCATCATTGACGTAATTTAATGGACGAAAGAACACTATACAAAACAAGAAAACCGACAGCCAAACAGTACTGTCAGGTGCAATACAAAACAGAAACAATCCCCCACAAAACTCAAAGGAAAAACAGGCTCCTTATGTGTGACTCCCAATCAGCAACAATGAACTTCAGCTGTGCCTGATTGGGAGCCACACACGGCCCAAAACAAAGAAATACAAAAACATAGAAAAATTAACATAGAACGCCCACCCAATGTAACACCCTGGCCTAACCAAAATAAAGAACAAAAAACCCCTCTCTATGGCCAGGGTGTTACAGTACCCCCCCCCCCCCCCCCAAGGTGCGGACTCCGGCCGCAAAACCTGACTCTGAAGGGGAGGGTCCGGGTGGGCCTTCTTACGGCGGCGGCTCAGGTGCGGGACGTGGCTTCCACTCCACCCTCGGCTTCACCCACTTAGGTGGCGCCCCTGGCCGCGCCGGAGGACTGGTGGGCGACCCTGGCTGCGCCCGGCTGGCGGACGACCCTGGCTGTGCCCGGCTGGCGACCCTGGCTGCGCCCGCCTGGCGGGCGGCGATGGCTGCGCCCGGCTGGCGGGCGTCGATGGTTGCGCCCGGCTGGCGGGCGGCAATGGCTGCGCCCGGCTGGTGGGCGTCGATGGCTGTGCCCGGCTGGCGGGCGGCTCTGGCGGCCCCGGGACAGGCGGGCGGCTCTGGCGGCTCCGGACAGGCGGGCGGCTCTGGCGGCTCCGGACTGGCGGGCGGCTCTGGCGGCTCTGGCCCAGGATTCACCAAGCTGGGGAGACATGAAGGAGGCCTGGCTCTGGGCGCAGGCACTGGACTCACCAGGCTGGGGAGACCCACTGGAGGCCTGGTCCGTGGAAGCGGCACAGGAGAGACCAGGATGGGGAGACCCACTGGAGGCCTGGTCCGTGGAGCAGGCACCGGACTGACCAGGATGGGGAGACCCACTGGAGGCCTGGTCCTCGGAGGAGGCACAGGATAAACCGGGCTGTGGGGGAGCACTGGAGTTCTGGTACGTAGGCTATTTACCCACACTCCAGGCTGAATGCCCACTTTGGCCCGGCACGGGCGGAGTGCAGGCATTGGGCAAACTTGGCCCTCCCAGCGCCCTGGAGACACAGTGCGCAGAGCCGGTACAGGATAACCTGGACCGAGGAGGCGCACCGGAGACCAGACGTACTGAGCTGGCACAATCCGCCCTGGCTCGATGCCCACTCTCGCATGGCACTTGCGGGGGGCTGGAATGTAGTGCTCCGGGCTGTCAACGCGCACTGGGGACACCGTGCGCTCCATAGCATAACACAGTGCCTTACCAGTACCGCTCTGCTTCCGGTAAGCACGGGGAGTTGGCTCAGGTCTACCGCCTGACTCCGCCAAACTCCCCGTGTGCCCCCCCAAAAAATGTTTTGGGGCTGCCTCCCGTGTCCGTCGCTCTCCCTCGGCAGGTTGTTGCAGTGGTCAAATAATTGATCCCATGTCCAGTCAATCCTGGACTCCAACACCTCCAGCGACCAGGATGCCATGACCTCCCGAGCACGCTGCTTCATCCCCTCCTTGTGCTGCTCCTTCCTCCGCTGCTTGGTCCGTTGTTGGTGGGGGATTCTGTAACGGCTGTCGGGAGAGAGAGTAGACCAAGGTGCAGCGGAGTTAGTGTTCATCATTGACGTAATTTAATGGACGAAAGAACAATATACAAAACAAGAAAACCGACAGCCAAACAGTACTGTCAGGTGCAATACAAAACAGAAACAATCCCCCACAAAACCCAAAGGAAAAACAGGCTCCTTATGTGTGACTCCCAATCAGCAACAATGAACTTCAGCTGTGCCTGATTGGGAGCCACACACGGCCCAAAACAAAGAAATACAAAAACATAGAAAAATTAACATAGAACGCTTACCCAATGTAACACCCTGGCTTAACCAAAATAAAGAACAAAAAAACCCCTCTCTATGGCCAGGGCGTTACATTTACACAACATGCCTACCACCTTGAAGATGCAAAATATTTTTTCTTGTGAAAAACAAGAAATAAGACAAAAAAAACAGAAAACTTGAGCGTACATAACTATTCACCCACCCAAAGTCAATACTTTGTAGAGCCACCTTTTGCAGCAATTACAGCTGCAAGTCTCTTGGGTTATGTCTCTATAAGCTTGGCACATCTAACCACTGGGATTTTTGCCCATTCTTCATGGCAAAACTGCTCCAGCTCCTTCAAGTTGGATGGGTTCCGCTGGTGTACAGCAATCTTTAAGTCATACCACAGTTTCTCAATTGGATTGAGGTCTGTGCTTTGACTAGGCCATTCCAAGACATTTAAATGTTTCCCCTTAAGCCACTCGAGTGTTGCTTTAGTATTAGTAGTATTTCAGTTTCAGATATTTTTTTATAACCCAACCCTGATCTGTACTTCTCCACAACTTTGTCCCTGACCTTTTTACTTTTTATTTTTTTAACAAGTCACTTTTTTCGATACACTTCACCAATTTGGACCAGTTTGTTTATGTCCGTTAAATGAAATCCAAATAAAATCAATTTAAATTACAGGTTGTAATGCAACAAAATAGGAAAAACGCCAAGGGGAATGAATACTTTTACAAGGCACTGTATCAATCATGTACAACTGACAGTACTCTATTAATACATTTTAAGTAAACCTATTCTGTGCTTGATATTTGTCTATTATGTAATGTCCCGAATCCCTTTTTTTGTAATTTATTTATAATTTGAAATGTTTTATATAGGATAAGGTTTATTTACTGTAGGTGCAGTAGCACCCACTGATACAATAGATTACAGCACGAATCTATAGACATTCACAACCAGAGAAAGTGAGAGAGATGAGAAAGAAACAAGAGAGAGACAAATGGAAAGAGATCATACCTCAGATCACACAAGAGAGGAGAGCAAGTCCAGGGCCATGGATCTGCCTGCCTGCCCAAGCGACGTGGCAGAGCGTTCACAGGTCCAAGAAAATGGGAGGTGAGAAGCCGGGGTCAGGCTCAGACACGACTCTGTGCCTCTAATTTGGAGATTTCTCATTTTCGGCTCCCGATTCGAGGGTAAGAAATCGTACCTGTGAGAAGCCCTCAGGCAGAACACGGCGAGGTGTGGAAGAATCTGTATCTCACAGCACTCAGTGTGGTGCCTGACTATGCCTGCACTGTTCTTGTTCCTCTACCACTGTAGTGTACTTCTCCAAATATTACCTCAACAGCGACATATAGTATTATGCAGTATCTGTGCTCTTCCAGTAGCTATTCAGTACATACTTGTGTTGTAAGTAAGTCATTCTGTCTCTTTACTCTGGGAGGTTGTAAGTAACAAGAACATTTCCCAGGACATAGACATATCTGATATTGGCAGAAAGCTTAAATTCTTGTTAATCTAACTGCACAGTGAAATAATACCATGCTATTGTTTGAGGAGAGTGCACAGTTATGAACTTCAAAGGTTATTAATAAACCAATTAGGCACATTTGGGCAGTCTTGATACAAAATTTTTAACAGAAATGTAATGGTTCGCAGGATTAGCGTATAACTTTACACATACACTGCTGCTATCCAGTGGCCAAAATCTAAATTGCATCCTGGCTTGGAATAATACATTAGGGCCTTTCTCTTGCATTTCAAAGATGATGGGACAAAAAAACACATGGTTTTTCCTTTGTATTATCTTTAATCAGATCTAATGTGTTATATTCTCCTACATTCATTTCACATTTCCACAAACTTCAAAGTGTTTCCTTTTAAATGGTATCAAGAATATGCATGTCCTTGCTTCAGGTCCTGAGCTACAGGCAGTTAGATTTGGGTATGTCATTTTAGGTGAACATTTAAAAAAAGAGGCAGATCCTGAAGAGGTTTAACCAACAATGCAGTTAAAAAAATACAAATAATTAAGGAGCAACAATAAAATAACAGTAGCGAGGCTATATACATGGGGTTCCAGTACAGAGTCAATGTGTGGGGGCACCGGTTATGTCACAGCGATCGATGACGAGAAGACTTAAACAAAATAACAGAACGACAGCCAACAAGTATGGCTTCCAATCAGAGACAACAAAAGACACCTGCCTCTGATTGAAAACCATACCCGGCCAAAACATGGAAAACAAAACATAGAAATAGAATACTAGAAAACCCCACATAGAAACAGAAAACCCAAAATACATACAAAACAAACCCACCTGTCACGCCCTGACCGCTCTACTATGGCAAATGACCTCTTACAAGGGTCAGGACGTGACAGGTTAGTTGAGGTAATTGAGGTAATACGTACATGTAGGTTGATGTAAAGTGACTATGCATGGATAATAAACAGAAAGTAGCAGCAGCGTAAAAATGGGGGGTGGGGTGCAAATGCAAATAGTCTGGGTAACCATTTGATAAACTGTTCAGGAGTCTTATGGCTTAAGAAGCCTTTCTGACCTAGACTTGGCGCTCCAGTACCGCTTGCGGTGCTTTGTTGCACTCGTATTTTCATAACACTCTTCTCAACTATGGTTTGTCACCATGGACACACAGTACTTTGATAATAATAACAACTGCATTTATATAACACTTTTCAAACAGCAGATCAAAGAGCTTTCAATGTTTCACCATTACTATGACTTGTCACCATTGACAAACAGTACACCCTCTGCTCATTCACCTCTGAAGAACCATCACCATCCACACACAGACTGGCCCAATGACCCCGCATCCATTAGACTGCCGCTGACACCGTCACCACCACCGTCGCTAATTGCCCTCAACAGTGAGGTCAGCCTGTTGAAAAGATAGCTGTGACCTTTGCTTGTCAATGGCCCTGTCAGCCCGACAGCCGAGACCCACTTCAATTTGCTTACCGCCCCAATAGGTCCACAGACGATGCAATCACCATCACACTGCACACTGCCCTATCCCAATTGGACAAGAGGAATAGCTATGTAAGAAGGCTGTTCATTGACTACAGCTCAGCATTCAACACCATAGTACCCTCCAAACTCATCATTAAGCTTGAGACTCTGGGTCTCAACCCTGCCCTGTGCACCTGGGTCCTGGACTTCATGACGGGCCGCCCCCAGGTGGTGAAGGTAGGAAACAACATCTCCACTCTGCTGATTCTCAACATTGGGACCCCACAAGGGTGCGTTCCCAGCCCCCTCCTGTACTCCCTGTTCACCCACGACTGCATGGCCATGCACACCTCCAACTCAATCATCAGGTTTGCAGACGACACAACAGTGGTAGGCTTGATTACCAACAACGACGAGACAGCCTACAGGGAGGAGGTGAGGGCCCTCGGAGTGTGGTGTCAGGGAAATAACCTCTCACTCAATGTCAGAAAAACAAAAGAGATAATCGTGGACTTCAGGAAACAGCAAAGGGAGCACCCCCCCATCCACATCGACGGGACAGCAGTGGAGAAGGTGGAAAGTTTTAAGTTCCTCGGTGTACATATCACCGACAAACTGAAATGGGCCACACACACAGACAGTGTGGTGAAGAAGGCACAACAGCGCCTCTTCAACCTCAGGAGGCTGAAGAAATGTGGCTTGTCATCTAAAACCCTCACAAACTTTTACGGATGCACAATTGAGAGCATCCTGTCGGGCTGTATCACTGCCTGGTACGGCAACTGCACCGCCCACAACTGCAAGGCTCTCAAGAGGGTGGTGTGGTCTGCACAACGCATCACCGGGGGCAAACTACCTGCCCTCCAGGACACCTACAATACCCGATATCACAGGAAGGCAAAAAAGATAATTAAGGACAATAACCACCCAAGCCACTGCCTGTTCACCCTGCTTCCATCCAGAAGGCGAGGTCAGTACAGGTGCATCAAAGCTGAGACAGAGAGATTGAAAAACAGCTTCTATCTCAAGGCCATCAGATTGTTAAACAGCCACCACTAGCACAGAGAGACGGCTGCCTACCTACAGACTTGATATCATTGGCCACTTTAATAAATGGAACACTAGTCACTTTAATAATGCCTCTTTAAGAGTGTTTACATATCTCGCATTACTCATCTCATATGTGTATACTGTATACTGTATCCTTCACTATCTATTCTTTACTATCTATTACATCTTAGCCACTCTGTCACTGCTCATCCATATATTTTATACTTATATATTCTCATCCCATTCCTTTACTAGATTGTGTGTATTAGGTTTTGTTGTGGAATTGTTAGATAGATATTATTAATTGTTAGATACTGCTGCACTGTCGGATCTAGAAGCATAAGCACTTCGCTACACTCACAATAACATCTGCTAACCCTGTGTATGTGACAAATACAATTTGATTTGATTTGTGTATCAGACAGTCACCCCCTCCGCCTCACTCACTTATTAACTGCAGAAGAAGCAATCACAATGGACACCTACTTCTATTTCAATCAAGGGGACGTGGCTGGGCGGACGTGGCGCATTGTGGTTGAAGGGTGTTTGTTTAGCGCCTGGAGTGTGTGTGTTTCAAACATTTAGCAGCTCAGTCTCTTGTCTTGTCATTTACAAGGTGATGTAGGAAGACAGAAGATGTATGCAGTTTAATTTGGTGCATTATTATACTTGTTATTATAGACACGACGATAGTTGGTTGAAGCTCAGTGTTACATTCAAATCTCCCTACCATCAGAAAACCGCTCGCCCACACGACGCCATACAGGCTGTCAAGTCAAGACCCTGGTGAGGACGATGAGCACACAGATGAGCTCCCATAAAATGATTTCTGACAGTTTGTGCAGAAATTCTTTGGTTGTCCAAACCCACAGTTTCCTCAGCTGTCTGGGTGGCTGGTCTCAGACGATCCCGCAGGTGAAGAAGCCGGATGTGGAGTTCCTGGGCTGGCGTGGTTACACGTGGTCTGAGGTTGTGAGGTCAGTTGCACATACTGCCAAATTCTCTAAAACAACGTTGGAGGCGGCTTATGGTACAGAAATTAACATTTAATGCTCTGGCAACAGCTCTGGTGGACATTCCAGCAGTCAGCATGCCAATTGCTCCCTCAGTCAGCATGCCACATGCTCCCTCAAAACTTGACACATCTGTGGCATTGTGTTGTGTGACAAAACTGCACATTTTAAGTGGCCTTTTATTGTCCCCAGCACCTGTGTAATAATCATGTTGTTTAATCAGCTTCTTGATATGCCACACCTGTCAGGTGGTTGGATTATCTTGGCAAGGGAGAAATGCTCACTAACAGGGAGGTAAACAAATTTGTGCACAAAATTTGAGAGAAATAAGCTTTTTGTGTGAAGGGAAAATGTACATGTTGTGTTTATATTTCCGTTCAGTACACACTGCATTTGGAAAGTTTTCAGACCGCTTGACTTTTTCAACATTTTGTTACGTTACAGCGTTATTCTAACATGGATTAAATAAAAATCTACACACAATACCCCATAATGACAAAGCGAAAATAGGTCAATTCAATTGATTGGACATGATCTGGAAAGGAACAAACCTGTCTATAAGGTCCCACAGAGAAAAAAACAAACCATGAGGTCGAACGAATTGTCCGTAGAGAATTGTGTCGAGGCACAGATCTGGGGAAGGGTACCAAAAGCATTGAAAGTCCCCAAGAATGTAGTGGCCCCCATCATTCATAAATGAAAGAAGTTTGGAACCACTAAGACTTTTCCTAGAGCTGGCTACCCAGCCAAACTGGGCAATCGGGGGAGAAGGGCCTTGGTCAGGGAGGTGACCAATAATGTGATGGTCACTCTGACAGAGCTCTTGAGTTCCTCTGTGGACAACAATCTCTGCAGCACTCCACCAATCAGGCCTTTATGGTAGAGTGGCCAGACGGAAGCCACTCCTCAGTAAAAGGCACATGACAGCCCACTTGGAGTTTGCCAAAAGGCACCTAAGTGACTCTCAGACCATGAGAAACAAGATTCTCTGGTCTGATGAAATCAAGATTGAACTCTTTGGCCTGAATGCCAAGCGTCACGTCTAGACGAAACTGGGCACCATCCCTACGGTGAAGCATGGTGTTGGCAGCGTCATGCTGTAGGGATGTTTTTCACCGGCAGGGACTGGGAGACTAGTCAGGATCGAGGGAAGATGAACGGAGCAAAGTACAGAGAGATCTTTGATGAAAACCTGCTTCAGAGCGCTCAGGACCTCGGACTGGGGTGAAGATTCACCTTCCAACAGGACAACAACCCTAAGCACACAGCCAAGACAGCACAAGAGTGGCTTTGGGACAAGTCTCTGAATGTCCTTGAGTGACCCAGCCAGAGCCTGGCCTGGCTGGGCCACTTGAACCTGATCTAACATCTCTGGAGAGACCTTAAAATAGCTGTGCAGCGACGCTCCCCATCCAACCTGACAGAGCTTGAGAGGATCTGCAGAGAATAATGGGAGAAACTCCCCAAATCAAGCTTGTGCCAAGCTTGTAGTGTTATACCCAAGAAGACTCAAGGCTGTTATCGCTGCCAAAGGTGCTCCAACAAAGTTTTGAGTAAAGGGTCTGAATACTTATGCAAATGTAATATTTCTTTTTTTTTAAATTAATTTGCAAACATTTTTAAAAACCTGTTTTTGCTTTGTCATTATGGGGTATTGTGTGTAGATTGATGTGGGGGGGGAAATTATATAATCCATTTTAGAATAAGGCTGTAACGTAACAAAATGTGGAAAAAGTCAACGGGTCTGAATACATTCCGAATGCACTGTAGATGCTGGACTCACTTTCACAAAACCCTAGAGCAAGATATTGCATCTATGTCATGAGGTGCAGTATGATGCCATTGGATATCTGACATTGTTCTACCAGTATTGGCAACATCCTGAATTAATGGAATCTTCCTTTCTCTCCTTTCTCCTCTCCTATATTCCTAAGCCATTGCAATAAGACCATAATACAGTAACCTCATTCCCAACACCTCTGCTGGTGTCTGGGGACATGGGTCTACACGAGAAAGTCCTGATTCCTCTTTCTCCTCTGCTCCACAGCCACAAGGCTCAGTCAAGCAACATTGACAGGCCTCTACTGAGATCACCTCATACCCCCATCCAGCACCCCCCCCGGCCTCATAAACCCTTTGAAACACCGCCCCCCCACATCCCAACACCTTAGCCCCCCCTCCCCGACTCCCTCTCCACCCCCTCCACAACCCCCCTTCACCCTCCCTCTAGACAAGTCAAGCCATCCATATCGAGCAGGGTAGATGTTGAGATCATACTTTTATTGTCAGAGGACTACTCCGCGGCCACTTACCTCCATGGAACATTTAGTGCCGTCTAGCTGGGCGCTGTACAGAGAATAGCACTATAGGGTCACTGATGAATTGGTATTTTTGGTTGGGGGGTAAACACACTGCTTTGCAGACATTAGCTCCCTCTCTCTCGCCTGTGCAACGGCTGAGATTTTACTTGATTATTCTCCTTTTATATCCTGTATGGGCATTTTTGGTTTTCCAATTGATTGAAACAAAGGCTTGATTGATGGTTAAACTAAGTGTGATCTCCTTTTTCTGTTTGTAAAACATAAGCCTGTGATTTTGGGGGAAAATAAAATAAAACATCTGAAAAACATTAATACAATGTTGCGTTCACAGTCTTGGACGATATGCTATATAACAAAAATGTATCTTTCCCTCAAACCATTGGTGCAATAAATCCTTTTGTGAATGACCGCAGAGACAGTATAAAAAAAAGGAAAACATGTAAAACCCTTTGACCTTGGTTAATCTCTGTGTTCGAGTAAAAGAGAAGCAACTACTGTACATGAGCCTCACAGAAATCCTTCTTATCTCTGAAAAATAGACAACGCAAACTATGGATTGATATAAAGTATGAACTGGTCAGATTTGTTTTTCTCTTGGTAAACACTTGATAAATAATAAATGGCTGACTGAAGACTGATACCCTATGAGAACTAGTCGCTGTGTGACAGCCTAAACAGCTGTCAGGGAGGACTGTGCGGCCTGTGTGTGTGTGTGTGTGTGTGTGTGAGCGTGTGCATGTTTGTCTGTGCATCTGTGTTTGTGTGTGGGTGTCTGTGCATTTTAATAAGAAGGTGTTGACTCTGCCCTTTAAGGCTCACCGGTGGGGAATCCCTGTAGTCGAGTGTGTGTGTGTGTGTGTGTGTGTCACGTTGGAAAAAAACATATCTGTGCACCGCAGCGCAACACCTGCCAGAGGCTGTGGCTGTTTATAGCAGTTGCTGTGTGATCTAGAGAGGACAAGGCTGAGAGCATCGCCACACACACACACAGAAACATTCTGTGCCCACACACATCAGTACATCATACATAAACATAATCACCGTATACACAAAATATATACAGCCACTTGTACACACACACACACACACACACACACACACACACACACACACACAAGCCCAAACACACAACATTAACACTGAAAAATGTAATAACCACAGGCCAGTGTGAGCAGGATGAGGGGCACTTGCTTAGCCGTCCGCTCCCCAGCAGGACCTATATTGCAGCAGTAGGCAGGGGAGCCTGGCAGAGGCTCCAGCCTACAAAGTTCAATATAAACGAACAGTGGGATCTCCCAGAGACCTGGCAGGAAAAAGCTTAGCGAAGTTAAAGCCTCACCAGCCCTGCCTGGCTACACATGCCAACCATGCCAACAGAGCTGGGTAAGGCTGGGTAGGTAGGGGCATGACTGGGCTGGTGGCCCACCACCCACCCTGACACACCCAGGACCTTGTCAGTCGTCACCCTCCTTTAAAGGGACAGTGTCAATGACTGTCACTGTCACTGCTACTCAAGGTTCTTATAGGAGTGGTTATTTTCAATAAACACAACGTAACAATTTCACAGATTTTACTGAGTTACAGTTCATATAAGGAAATCAGTCAATTGAAATAAATTCATTAGGCCCTACTCTATGGAATTCACATGACTGGGAATACCGATATGCATCTGCAGGTCGCAGATTTTTTTTTTAAAGTAGGGATGTGGATCAGAAAACCAGTCAGTGTGACCTCCATTTGCCTCATGCAGCGCGATACATCTCCTTCACATAGAGTTGATCCTCTTCAATGGCTGTGCGAAGTTACTGGATATTGGCGTGAACTCGAACACGCTGTTGTACACGTCGATCCAGAGCATCCCAAACTTGCTCAATGGGTGATATGTCTGGTTGAGTATGCAGGCCATGGAAGAACTGGGACATTTTCAGCTTCCAGAATTGTGTACAGATCCTTGCGACATGGGCATTATCATGCTGAAACATGAGTCCTCCCTGACAAATGGATGTGACATTTCATTCCCATCAATTGAGATTCTGAATTTTTTTAAATTAGATTTCTTATTCTTACTAATAAATACAATAAAATTGGGTTTTTTTTCAAATTTAAAGATCATTTGTTTATCTGGAATCATTCAGAAAATGTGTCCATGTCTGAGATTAACTAGGGAATTAAAATTCTTGTGTGATAAAATCTAATTTGTATCCTCAGCAAAGAGAATGGGAGGTACGGTAGAAGACACAGCAGTAAGGTCATTGATATACACTAGGAATAACAAAGGTCACATTTTTTAACCCTGTGGCATGCCACAGGATAGCTTGGCACTGGTAGATGCACAACCATTTGCATAAGTAAATTGTTCTCTATCATAAACATAACTACGTACATAGCCAATGGTATGTATAATCATGAAAACCATAATAATGCAATTTAGAATGTAATATTTTATGATCAACCGTGTCAAGCGCTTTGGATAAATCTAAAAAGATGCCAAGAGCATATTCATTGTTGTTCAGGTTGCAAAAGTTGCAAAAGGCCATATCTCTGGAATTGTTCTTATGAAAACCATGTTGGTGCTCATATAGAATACAGTTGTTATGTTCGTCTGAAGGATGAGACCAAGGTGCAGCGTGGTAAGCGTACATCTTACTTTTAATAGATGAACACCGAACAAAACAAAGAAAAATACAAAACGAACGTAAAGTTCTGCAGGCGATACAAAAACAAGATCCCACAAAAACACAGTGGGAAAAGGCTGCCTAAAAATGATCCCTAATCAGAGACAACGAATGACAGCTGCCTCTGATTGGGAACCATATCAGGCCAACATAGAAATACAAAGACATAGATATACATAATCTAGAATGCCCACCCAAATCACACCCTGACCTAACCAAATAGAGAAATAAAAAGGCTCTCTACAGTCAGGGTGTGACAGTACCCCCCCCCAAAGGCGCGGACTCCGGCCGCAAAACCTGACTCAATATGGGAGGGTCCGGGTGGAAATCTAGCCTCGGTGGCGGCTCCGGTGCAGGACGTAGACCCCGCTCTGCTCGCGGATCCGCCATCCTCGGTGACGACTCTATTTCGGGAGTCATCGCCGAAAGCTCCGGACCGTGGATCGTCGCCGGAAGAACCGAACCGGGAACCCTCGCCTGCCGCTGGAGGCTCCGGACTCCGGACCGTCGCTGGAGGCTCCGGACCGGGGACCCGTCGCTGCAGGCTCCGGACCGGGGACCCGTCGCTGCAGGCTCCGGACCGGGGACCCGTCGCTGCAGGCTCCGTGCCATGGATCATCGCTACAGGCTCCGGGCCATGGATCATTACTGGAGGCTTCGTGCCATGGATCATCACTACAGGCTCCAGGCCATGGATCATCACTGGAGGCTTCGTGCCATGGATTATCACTGGAGGCTCCGGGCCATGGATTATCACTGGAGGCTCCGGGCCATGGATTATCACTGGAGGCTCCGGGCCATGGATTATCACTGGAGGCTTCGTGCCATGGATCATCACTACAGGCTCCAGGCCATGGATCATCACTGGAGATACAGTGCGCATCACCGCATAACATGGTGCCTGACTGGTCACATGCTCCCCATGGTAAGCACGGGGAGTTTGCTCAGGTCTACACCCCGACTATGCCAATCTCCCCGTGTGCCCCCCCCCCCCCCAAAACAAATTGGGGAGCTGCCTCACGGGCTTCCGTCGTTGCCGTGACTCCCAATCTCGTCGCCGTTCCTCCCTCGCTGCTTCCACCTGTTCCCATGAGAGGCGATCCCATCCGGCCTGGATCTCCTCCCACGTCCAGGTTCCTTTGCCGTCCAGGATGTCCTCCCATGTCCACTCCTCCTGGCCACGCTGCTTGGTCCGTTTTTGGTGGGATCTTCTGTTACGTTCGTCTGAAGGATGAGACCAAGGTGCAGCGTGGTAAGCGTACATCTTACTTTTAATAGATGAACACCGAACAAAACAAAGAAAAATACAAAACGAACGTAAAGTTCTGCAGGCTTCACAGTAGCTATACAAAAACAAGATCCCACAAAAACACAGTGGGAAAAGGCTGCCTAAATTTGACCCCCAATCAGAGACAACGAATGACAGCTGCCTCTTATTGGGAACCATATCAGGCCAACATAGAAATACAAAAACATAGATGTACATAATCTAGAATGCCCACCCAAATCACACCCTGACCTAACCAAATAGAGAAATAAAAAGGCTCTCTACAGTCAGGGCGTGACAACAGTGTTGATTTAAATGTTTCAACATTCTCTTATACACCAATTTGTCTAGGATTTTAGAAAAACATGGTTGTACAGATATTGGGCAATAATTTGTAAAATATCTGGGATCCCTAGAATTATAGAGGGTGATAACTTTGCCAATTTTCAAATCTTTAGGAACAATAACAGTTTGCATTCATTTGGTGAAGATATACGTTAGATGTTCAGTAATCAAGAAAGACACTGATTTCACCAAAAAGGTGCCAATCGAATCATGACCTGCTGCTGATATCTTTAATTTACCAATTACCTCCATTACATCAGGGGGATCAAACTTAAGCAGAGAAGGGAAATGTCCCTTAATGTAATCCTAGGGATTTCTGTCAGTTCTCTATTTTCTTTGACAGAGAGGAACCCACATTCACAAAAGGGTTATTAAATTCACATGAAATACCATCAGGATCACTATAGGTCTTATTTCCAACAATACATTGAGATGGAATAGTTGTAGATGCCTTTTTATTATTCAACAGTTGATTGATGATTTTCCAAGTTGACATTATATTTAAGCATTCTTGGAGTGATTAATAGCATTAAAGGTAGAATATTTAACAAAAGTAATTTTACGGGCTTTAAGATGTTGATTGATGATATTTAATGTGACATTTTTTATAATCAGGCCGGTGTGGAGTCTGCTTACCAGACTTTTCTCACATCTTTTAATTGTGTGTTTCAACGCTGCTTTCCCTTAGTTAAACCACATAAGAGAGCAGCAGATGGGTTCTAGAAACCTTGGTTTATAACCAGTCTAAAAATCCTCCGTTTAAAAAAACAAGTTGTATAAAAAGTTTCTTACAAATCCCACTCCCCTGAATTCTGCAAATTACAAAAAGTATAAGAACAAATTTACTAACGTATTTTGGATATATATTTTACTAACAAATTCCAAGAATGCTTAAATAATATAATGTCAACTTGGAAAATCATCAACCAAGAAAAATAAGAATAAGAAAAAGGCATCTACAACTATTCCATCTCAATGTATTGTTGGAAATAAGACCTATAGTGATCCTGATGGTATTTCATGTGAATTTAATAACCTTTCGGAGGATGCATGACTCAACCTTGGCCTCACCCGAGCCCATTGGGGAGATGCAGCGATGAAACAAGATTGTAATTGGATATCACGAAATTGGGGAGAAAAAGGGAGTAAAATACCAACAAAAAAACAAGAAAAACTGCTATACAGTTGGTTAAATTTCTTAACATTATAGTAATCACAAGTGATGGACTGAGGGCATTAATCAGAGAGGCAACAAAGAGAGCAAAGATAACCCTGAAGGAGCTACAAAGCTCCACATTGGAGATTGGAGTATCTGTCCATAGGACCAATTTAAGCCGTACACTCCACAGAGCTGGGCTTTATGGAAGAGTGGCCAGAAAAAAAGCCATTGCTTAAAGGAAAAAATAAGCAAACACGTTTGGTGTTTGCCAAAAGGCATGTGGGAGACTCCCCAAACATATGGAAGAAGGTACTCTGGTCAGCTGAGACTAAAATTGAGCTTTTTGGCCATCAAGGAAAATGCTATGTCTGGCGCAAACCCAACACCTCGCATCCCCCCGAGAACCACCATCCCCACAGTGAAGCATGGTGGTGGCAGCAGGATGTTGTTCATTGGCAGAGACTGGGAAACTGGTCAGAATTGAAGGAATGATGAATGGAGCTAAATACAGGGAAATTATTGAGGGAAAACTGTTTCAATTTTCCAGAGATTTGAGACTGGGACAGCGACTGGGATTGTCCTTCTAGCAGGACAATGACCTCTAAGCATACTGCTAAAGCAACACTCGGGTGGTTTAAGGGGAAAGATTTAAATATCTTGGAATTGCCTAGTCAAAGCCCAGACCTCAATCCAATTGAAAATCTGTGGTATGACTTACAGTGAGGGAAAAAAATATTTGATCCCCTGCTGATTTTGTACGTTTGACCACTGACAAAGAAATGATCAGTCTATCATTTTAATGGTAGGTTTATTTGAACAGTGAGAGACAGAATAACAACAAAAAATCCAGAAAAACGAATGTGAAAAATGTTATAAAATGATTTGCATTTTAATGAGGGAAATAAGTATTTGACCCCTCTGCAAAACATGACTTAGTACTTGGTGGCAAAACCCTTGTTGGCAATCACGAAGGTCAGACGTTTCTTGTAGTTGGCCACCAGGTTTGCACACATCTCAGGAGGGATTTTGTCCCACTCCTCTTTGCAGATCTTCTCCAAGTCATTAAGGTTTTGAGGCTGACGTTTGGCAACTCGAACCTTCAGCTCCCTCCACAGATTTTCTATGGGATTAAGGTCTGGAGACTGGCTAGGCCACTCCAGGACCTTAATGTGCTTCTTCTTGAGCCACTCCTTTGTTGCCTTGGCCGTGTGTTTTGGGTCATTGTCATGCTGGAATACCCATCCACGACCCATTTTCAATGCCCTGGCTGAGGGAAGGAGGTTCTCACCTAAGATTTGACGGTACATGGCCCAATCCATCGTCCCTTTGATGCGGTGAAGTTGTCCAGTCCCCTTAGCAGAAAAACACCCCCAAAGCATTATGTTTCCACCTCCATGTTTGACGGTGGGGATGGTGTTCTTGAGGTCATAGGCAGCATTCCTCCTCCTCCAAACACGGCGAGTTGAGTTGATGCCAAAGAGCTCCATTTTGGTCTCATCTGACCACAACACTTTCACCCAGTTGTCCTCTGAATCATTCAGATGTTCATTGGCAAACTTCAGACGGGCATGTATATGTGCTTTCTTGAGCAGGGGGACTTTGCGGGCCCTGCAGGATTTCAGTCCTTCACGGTGTAGTGTGTTACCAATTGTTTTCTTGGTGACTATGGTCCCAGCTGCCTTGAGATCATTGACAAGATCCTCCCATGTAGTTCTGTGCTGATTCCTCACCGTTCTCATGATCATTGCAACTCCACGAGGTGAGATCTTGCATGGTGCCCCAGGCCGAGGGAGATTGACAGTTCTTTTGTGTTTCTTCCATTTGCGAATAATTGCACCAACTGTTGTCACCTTCTCACCAAGCTGCTTGGCAATGGTCTTGTAGCCGATTCCAGCCTTGTGTAGGTCTACAATCTTGTCCCTGACATCCTTGGAGAGCTCTTTGGTCTTGGCCATGGTGAAGAGTTTGGAATCTGATTGATTGATTGCTTCTGTGGACAGGCGTCTTTTATACAGGTAACAAACTGAGATTAGGAGCACTCCCTTTAAGAGTGTGCTCCTAATCTCAGCTCGTTACCTGTATAAAAGACACCTGGGAGCCAGAAATCTTTCTGATTGAGAGGGGGTCAAATACTTTTTTCCGTCATTAAAATGCAAATCAATTCATAAAATTTTTGACATGCGTTTTTCAGGATTTTTTTGTTGTTATTCTGTCTCTCACTGTTCAAATAAACCTACCATTAAAATTATAGACTGATAATTTCTTTGTCAGTGGGCAAACGTACAAAATCAGCAGGGGATCAAATACTTTTTTCCCTCACTGTAAAGATTGCTGTACACCAGCGGAACCCATCCAACTTGAAGGAGCTTGAGCAGTTTTGCCTTGAAGAATGGGCAAAAATCCCAGTGGCTAGATGTGCCAAGCTTATAGAGACATAGCACAAGAGACTTGCAGCTGTAATTGCTGCAAAAGGTGTCTCTACAAAGTATTTTACATCTTCAACGTGGTAGGCATGTTGTGTAAATCAAATGATACAAACAACCCAAAAATCTATTTTAATTCCAGGTTGTAAGGCAACAAAATAGGAAAAATGCCAAGGGGGTGAATACTTTCGCAAGCCACTGTAGATGCTTGAGAGAGAGAGAAGTAGTAGCATTCTCTTACCCATGGAATGAGAACAGTGAACGAGCAACGAGCAATTCTGGCATTGAAATTGCCATGGATAAAAAGCAATTGTGTCGTTGTCTATATCTTATACCTGCCCATACCATAATCCCATCGCCACCATGGGGCACTATGTTCACAACGGTGACATCAGGAAACCGCTTACCCACACCACCCACACCATGCCATGTCTGCCATCTGCCCGGTACAGATTCATCCATGAAGAGCACACTTCTTCAGTGTGCCAGTGGCCATCATAGGTGAGCATTTGCCCACTGAAGTTGGTTAGGATGGTCAAGACCCTGGTGAGGATGACGAACATGCAGATGAGCTTTCCTGAGACGGTTTCTGACAGTTTGTGCAGAAATTCTTCGGTTGTACAAACCCACAGTTTCATCAGGTGTCCAGGTGGCTCGTCTCAGACCCGCAGATGAAGAAGTCGGATGTGGAGATCCCGGGATGGTGTGGTTACACGTGGTCTGCGGTTGTGATGTTGGACATACTGCCAAATTCTCTAAAATGACATTGGAGGCGGCTTAAATTAACATTCAATTTTCTGGCAACCACTCTGCTGGACATTCCTGTAGTCAGCATGCCAATTGCTCGCTCCTTCAAAACTTGAGACATCTGTGGCAATGCGTTGTGTGACAAAACTGCACATTTTAGAGTGGCCTTTTATTGTACCATCACAAGGTGCACCTATGTAATGATCATGCTGTTTAATCAGCTTCTTGATATGCCACACCTGTCAGGTGGATGGATTATGTTGGTAAAGTAAAATGCTCACTAACAGGGATGTAAACTAAATTGTGCACAACATTTGAGAGGAATACGCTTTTTGTGCGTATGTATAATTTCTGAGATCTTTTATTTCAGCACATGAAACATGGGATCAACACTTTATATTTTTGTTCAGTATATTTTATCAACGTTATATTTAACTGACAATGGCATTTGATGCCAGGTTTTTACCTTCGTTTTGTCCTGTATAGTAAATGGTAAAGTTGTACTGTGAGACTGTGCTGCAAGTCATTTACTGTGAGACTGTGTGTAATCATTGTAATCCAATCTATACTACAGGAAAATACAGTACATGTGAGAAATTTTGTCAAAATTGTATTACATTGAGTAATTGTGAATGTATTACTTGAATCAATAATTGCTGAAAGTTGGCCACGGATTCATACTACCGTAGTATTATTTTCAGATTATGTTAAAATATGCTTTAGAAAATTTAGGATCATAGAGCCTGTGGTTATTTTCTTATTCTAAACATGATCGCTGTTTTCAGCATTATGTAATCTAACATATGCCCATTACAGAGGGTTGGTTGCCTGGAGAACAAAGTGAGATGGTTGCGTCATTATGCCACCAAAAAGACCCCTGACTTAATTTAAACAATAACCCCCTAAAATCATTCCAACCCTCTCTATGCTTTACATTGAACATTGAACCCCCACCCCACCAGCCACTTCAGATGGCTGAGGACACAATAACGACAACAGATGGGGTTTTTAGAACATGGTTAAGGCGAACAGCGGGTGGTTCAACAAACCGGGAGTCCAACAGCCAGCTCTCAGGGTGAAAGGGGACTGGCAGAACTGCAGCACAACACTGCTTCTTGTCAACTCCTCATCAACTGTTGATTCTAAAGGAAAGGTTATCTTATAATACATATGCTAATCACCAGGATTTGCATGTATGTTTCTATGTTTTTGTGGCTGTGATTTTTGTGTCTCTATGTCAAGGTTTCCAAACTCGGTCCTGGGGCCCCCCCTGGGTACACATTTCGTTTTTTGCCCTAGCACTACACAGCTGATTCAAATAATCAACAAATCATCAAGGTTTGATCATTTGAATCAGCTGTGTAGTGCAAAAACCAAAACGTGCACCCCTTGGAGCCCCGAGGACCGAGTTTGGGATACGCTGCTCTAGGTACAGTGCATGTTTGTGTGTATGTGTGTGCGTGTGTGTGCCTACCTGCATGTGTGCAAATGTGCACATTTCTATGTGAATATGCATGTGCTTTGGAAATGCTAATCAAACCAACCTGCTTTAATATACCTGTGTGATAACTGTAGTACAAATGTAATTTGTCTGTTTCTTGCTCTCCTTTCAGGGGGCTGGCATAGTCTTTTGTTTCTAAGGTCAGGGGTCGTCTGGTTTCTCTCCTTAGTGTCGTAGTGTGCCAGGCAGCGTGGCAGAGCAAATACCACGGCTGGAGCATGCCTCCCTGGATCACAGGACAATATGGTTCCTGTCTTATCATATGGATACCTCATTACTACCTTATTGCTAGCATTCTGCTCATAGTGTTAGCTCAATTGAGTTGGTTAAGTTACCAAAGCCATGAAGAAATAGAAAGGAGTAGATGGGGATATTGAATTCTACCAACAAAATACCGTGTAAGCTTAGAAATGTGTTATACATGTTTTAATTGTGGGCTTTCAGGATGTCAAAACAATATATATGGATGTGATTTGGTACACATTTGTTTCTCTTGATGACTGATATACACTGAGTGTACAAAACACCTGCTCTTTCCATGGCATAGACTGACCAGGTGAATCTAGGTGAAAGCTATGATCCCTTATTGATGTCACCTGTTAAATCCACTTCAATCAGTGTAGATGAAGGGGAGGAGACCCCCCTTGAGACAAGCCTTGAGACAATTGAGACATGAATTGTGTATGTGTGCCATTAAGAGGGTGAATGGGCAAGACAAAAGATTGAAGTGTCTTTGAACAGGGTATGGTAGTAGGTGCCAGGCGCACTGGTTTGAGTGTGTCAAGAACTGCAACGCTGATGACTTTTTTATGCTCAAGTTTCCCGTGTGTATTAAGAATGGCCCACCACCCAGACATCCAGCCAACTTAACACAACTGTGGGAAGCATTGGGCCAGCATCCCTGTGGAATGCTTTAGACACCTAATAGAGTCCATGACCCAATGAATTGAGGCTGTTCTGAGGGAAAAAGGGGGTGCAACTCAATATTAGGAACTTGTACCTAATGTTTTGTACACTCAGTGTATGCCACTTGCTTCTATGGGGCCTTGACTGCCCCCTCTTTTCATTCCTGTGCTCCTACAGTACATGTCAGGGTTTCCATAATTCAGAGTATTGACAATTGTCCACTCAACAATAATACTAATCTTCCCGGGATCCAGCAACAAGGGATCTGCCACAGCAACAAGGGATCTGCCACAGCAACAAGGGATCTGCCACAGCAACAAGGGATCTGCCACAGCAACAAGGGATCTGCCACAGCAACAAGGGATCTGCCACAGCAACAAGGGATCTGCCACAGCAACAAGGGATCTGCCACAGCAACAAGGGACAGCAGCCGTCATGCTTCGTTTATGGGCCTTCACTTGGCGACGCTGCCACTCACGTGACACGACACCTGGAGGGAGAAATCACATGCGTGTTGTGACCGGGTGGATGAAGGCCCTTCACGGTCTCTCACCTTCACCCCCTCAGCCCCCTCAGCCCGGGACCCTGAGGAGCCCCTCTGTTCCCCTCCCAGCATCCTCCACTCTCCAAAGGTCATCCGATAGGGGGAACGAGAGAGAGAAAGAAAGAGAGGGGGAGAGAGAGAGAGAGAGAGAGAGAGAGAGAGAGAGAGAGAAGGTAAGAGAGCACAGTGGGGGTCAGTGACACAGGGGGCCCTAAGGAATCGTCACCTTGCGGACCTCACCCCAGAAACACAATTAGACTGCATAGTTCCCTAACACTTTTTAGAAGTACAATCCGTACCCCTGCAGAAGGAGGGGGATAAAAGCCACAGCCTTCAATCTATCTCCTCCTCTCTCTGTCCCTCTTTGTCCTTTTCTCTCTCTCACTCTTTCTCTCTTCTCCCCATGGGTAAGCTGGCTCTCTGCCTCCCTTGATCACAAAGGCCATGACCCTTTGTCTCACTGTCCCAAGGCAGGGCACAGTGTTCAGTCATCAAGGCTTGGTGGTACATCTGTGAGAGGTTTTGAAGGAGTGTACCTACCTGCATAACAAATTCATCTACATTTTAGTCATTGAGCAGACACTCTTATCCAGAACAACTTACAGGAGCAATTAGGTTTAAGTTTCTTACTCAAGGGCACAAACAGATTTTTCACTCGGGAAATCGATCCAGCTACCTTTCGGTTACTGGCCCAACGCTCTTAGACGATAGGCTACCTGCCGCCTTACAGTGCAGTGAGGAATTGTATTCCTGCAATGATACAATCATCTTGGAGTCTCTTTTATTTTGTGCCTGTGTTGATCTCACGTCTCAGTGGTGTGTGTGTGCACGTGTACGTCGTGCCTTCGTGCCTTTATGTGTGTGTCGTGCCTTCGTGCGTGCATGTGTTTGTGTGTCATATTTTCCAAATAACCCCTGATCTCACACTTCCTTATGGGCACACGGAGAAACAGCTCACCCATGTCTGTATTCCTTTTATTAATCTGTCATCATAACTTTCATACCATGTAGCTATGCGTGTATTTGGGGCTAAGGCCTGGTCTTCACCAGTGTTGACCTACCACGTCTCCACCAAAGCCTTATCTGACCCTAGCCAACCCTCTGGCTTCCTGTTGAGACTGGCCCTGTCTTAAGTAGCTATCATCCACACATTGCTAAAGGTTGACCTGGAGCATATTTCAAGAGGTGCAGGAGCCACTGCACAGGTAGCCGACACTGACTAGACCAAACATCCATCTGAGACATATGAACGTAATGCCTCATGCAACCACCCACCCACCCTAAAGCATCTCTCACATGCGGTCACGATGTCCACCCACAAATGAAATCCACCCCCTGACAAAAACAATCTCTGAATCCCTCTCCTCCCCTCTCCCTCTTGCCTCGCGTGGCACGGGCGTTCTCAACGAGACCCAATTGCCATGACACCATGACCCACAACCCTTCTACCCCCTCCTCACCCCTCCTCCCCACTCGTCATCCATTTCACCCCCACTCACCTCCCTCCATCCCTCCCTCTCCAATGACAATATCCCGGTAATGGCCGCCTTTGTTTTTCTTGGCGCGTTTGCGTGGATTTGTCAGGACGCATTTCCTGTGTGCAAACTGAGGGCTGCCGCTGCGTGGCAATCTGGGCTCACTTCTCAGGCAGCTAAACCCTTTGACACTGTGCTTTTTAATTAAAATTACATTATGATTAATCAGCCAGAAGGGGGGCCCCTCTCCGTTCGTTTCCAGGCAGGTTTGATTACAACCTGTGACGGACGCCAGTCGCTGCCAAGCCGCTAAAGATGTGCTGGCAGATGCGGCGGCCCGGCCAGCTTGTCGAGCCCCGGGGTTGCGGGCGGGAAGGGAGAGAGGGAGAGGTAAAGGGAAAGAGAGGGAGGAGAGAAGTGGGAGGAGAGGGGGAAATGACACAGAGGGAGAGAGGACATGTATTGGAGGAGAAGGGAAAATGACAGAGACAGAGGGACAGTAAAGAAAAGCGAGGTGAAAAGGGACAGAAAGTGGACAGAGAGACATTGGGCGAAGGATGTTAAGAGAGGGAGTGGGTAAGGGGGGAAAGGTAGTAAGAAATAAAGAAACAAAGGGAGTCAGAGGAAATGATGAGAAACAGAGCGAGTGAGACAGACAGAGACAATAACAGAGACCCCATAGACTGGGAAGACACTTCAGAATGCTCCCCTCAAACATACCCTGCAGCCCCCTGGAAAACAATATTGATCTGGATATGTCTGGTCTACCAGAGAGTGACTCCCGGAGCAGAGGAGGAGGAAGAGAAGGAGGAGAAGGAGGAGGGTGAATGGGGGGATCAGTTCTCCCTACAACAGTACAAGGTGCCTGAGTCTGGAAACAAGAGCCCAAACTTACCTCCAGTGTCTAAGAGGGCACTGAGGGCCCTTTGTAGCGCAGGTACAGTAGTCTGCAGTCTGTGTACTGTAGTGTGTTGGCTCGGGAGTCCTGTAGTCTGTTTACTCAGGCTGAAAGAGCCATGTTAGAAGCGTGTCCCTACACCAGAAAACAAAACCGGGAGGAGGATGTCATCGCAGCAGTGTATCGATGGAGGCTCACAGGGCCAGTGTGACACATTTAAAATGGAGTCAGTCAACAATGCAACACCGGGCGCTTCAGGGTTCTCTCTGGTAATGGCAGATTGCATGGAATATCCGTTCTCGTAGACAGCATTTTACAGGCACAGGTGTCATATTCAATCCAATATTAATCCATTATCATATTCAATTGATTTTGAATTCAACTTCATTCATGCCTCATGTATGAGGTCAAATGGTTAGCAGATCACATAACAACTAATGATACTACAGTATATGAGATAAAACACTGGGTGTGGGGGGGTGGGGTGAGGGGGCAGGGGGTTGTCGACGGTGAAGGGGTTAAGCAGGCGAGACGGGAGTGTTATCGAGCACGTCCACACCGCTCATGGGTGTGCAACAGGGTGTGTGCTAATTGGAGGGGACCTGGGGAAAGGTCAGGGACGGAGCACTGACTGACTGAACACCCCCGATACCATTCAACCCTCCGCTGACTGACTGCCTGTGAACAGTGCACACCCCTTCAACTCCAACACCCCATCCGCAGCCCCAGCCCTTTCAAAATACTGTATAGGAGTCCAATGAGCACAGCCATTCCTGAACTTAACTGTTCACCTCAGTTCTGGATATCCGTCTTCATACTTATCCAGTAAGATAGTAAGTGAAGTAGGCTTTATCCACAGCGAATAGTAGCGACCAGTAAAGTTATTAGCTCTATCTTTCTTATGTATTGGTCCAAAACCAGGAAATGGCTCCTCTAGACATTATGTCCATAAACAGTTGGTACAACTTGGCTTTACTAACCAGTAAAATGGCTGATGTTTGTCCATTATAATCTCCAGAGCAAAGACAGTACTTTGTGGTGCTTCCTGGGGCCAGATTGACAGGCAGAATTAAAACCCAGTTGGTGGTCTGTCACCGTCAGAGTGCAGAATGCCCTTCGTCAGAATCCATTAATTAGATGCTCTTATTATTTCGAACATGCTGTGGTTGAGCTGCCACCAAATCATTACCTCTGCAAGTAAATAGTCTATTTCATTTGTGATTATTTATTCATGTTTCTGTATGCACTTGTATTCATCTATATTTTCCCTATCATCCCCCTCTCACCCATCGAACCTCTCCCTTCCCCATTCCTCTCCAGGCCATTCTAGGAACCCCCCGCCACCCCCCCCCCCCCCCCAACCTGTCCCAGGCTGCCCTCCCCACTACCCCCACCCCTGGTCATCACAGAACAGGAGATCAACAGACTCTTTAGGAAACAGAACAGCAGGAAGGCTTCTGGCCCTGACAAGGTCTCTCTAGCCACACAGCGCTGACCAGCTCTCCCCTGTTTTCATGGACAACCAGTCACTAGAGCAATGCACTGTTCCTGTATGTTTAAAATCTTCCACCATTGTTCCAATCCCGAAAAAAGCAAAAGGTGTCGACTACAGAGCTGTAGTGCTCACCTTTGACTTCCTGACTTCCTGAACCAACAGGACGCAACACGTGAAGCTGGGAAAACACCTTTTGAACTCTTTATCCCTCAGCACTGGAGCGCTGCAGGAATGCAGTCTCTCACCTCTACTCTACTCAATCTACACCAATGCCCAAACAAAAAATCATCTGTCAAACTAATCAAGTTTGCAGATGACACCACTTTGGTCGGTCTCATCACTGACGGCGATGAGTCCATGAACCGTGGAGAGGTCGACCGGCTAGTGGCCTGGTGCAGTCGCAATAACGTGGAACTCAACACAGACAAAACCGTGGAAATGGTGGTTGACTTCAGAAAACGCCTCCCCCACCATCTGTCCCCCTCCAGATTGATGGCTCAGCTGTTAGCACAGCTGAATCATTCAAATTCTTGGGGACCATCATCTCCAACAACCTCAAGTGGGAGGACAACATCACAGCGGTCACCAAGAAGGCACACCAGCGGATGTATACTTGCGGCAGCAGAAAAAAAATGCTAAATCTCACATCAGTTGCTGAGTCCATCCTTACCTCCTCCATCACCATCTGGTTTGGGTCTGCGCCTGCCCCCGCTGCAAGGGAAAACTGCAACACATTGTTCGGTCTGCAGAGAGGGTCACCGTCTGCTACCTGCCCTCCATCGAGGTCCCTGTACGACTCCAGGGCAAAGAAGCGTGCAGGAAAGATCATCGCCGTCCCTTTCCACCCTGGTCACCAGATCCTCCAAAAATTCTCCTTTGGAAGGCGGTTGAGGTAATTCATGAACAAAACCTCTCACCACCTGAAAAGTTGTTTCCCCTCACCAACCGGACCTTCCGACCCATAGAGACTAAAGGACTGTGCTGCACACGGCATCAAGCCATCTCTGAACTGTACACAAAATAACTGTCCTACACTGCAGTCTGTCCATCTCTCTGCATTTAGACATACACTGTTCATACTGACACTGTACATTTGTACATCCACTGTATAGTGGCAACCCACTATACATTTGTATATCTGCTCATTCTATTATAGCTCTATACTCACTCTACCTAGTTCTATATAATGTATGTAAACTTTTTTTAAATCCAGTGTCTGTATTCCGTCTCTAAATGTTGTCTATCACTAGCAGCACCATATCACCAAGTAAAATTCGGAGTATGTGGAAATGTAATTGGCGAATGAAGGTGATTCTCATAGGAATCCCTGCTCAAATGCCCAACTGTAGCTCCTGTGTACAGTATCTGCCTAAGTGTGAGAGAGAAAGTGTTGGTGTGTGCGTGTCCACACGTATGTGTGTGTGTGTGTGTCTTTCCATCCATCCATTGCTCGTGTGCGTGCTTTGGCACCATCAGCAGGGCTCAGTGGCACAGACCTGACCCTTCATTGAACCCTGTGCCCCTGCGATCCATACGTATCATTTACCCGCAGCCCTACCCTCCTCGCTCCCCTCCCCGCTTTCTGGGCTAATGCACAGAGGCGTGAAACACCTCGTAATGCTCAATCACAGCGGGGCAGAGTGGACAAGGAGCCATCCAGAGTGACAGCACAGGGCCGGGGTGGCGGCAATGCAGAGGGAAGAAGCGACCCACAGGGAAAGGAAAGGGAGTGGAGGGGTGGGGGAAAGCCAGGGGGTAGGTGAGTGGGGGGCTAGAGAGGGGGTAAGTTAGTGTTGGGATATGGGCTGGAAGGGGTGTTGGAGCTGGATGTTAATAGTGAGGATGTATTCATGTGGGACTATGGTGTTCGGATCTGCAAGTGAATAAAGGAGAGAAAAAGAGAGGAGCGATAGAGATAGAGACTGCAACAGACGGAAGTCACACACTTGCGAAGTTGGAGGTGCGAAAGAATAAGACTTGATCAGGCTGAAAGACAGCTTCTTGGACTGCTGTTTTAAAAAAGCTTGAGATCGTTTAACCCTTTCCTGTCAGAGAAAAATCGTTGAAATTTTAAACAAGACAAGACGTGGGCAAGAGCTCAAGCTCTCGTAGTGTACTATTCAAAAGGTTGTGAATTGATACATGTATCTATCCATTGTTTATACACGTTACAGGTTAGTCTCTGAGATAAAATCTCCTTTTCTAGAGAGGCTTGTGAATGAATACACCAATATATCCTATTGGAGATCAACCGTGCTGTGTTGCACTGATAGTACAGAGAAAGCTAGCACTAGCTTTATGCCCTTTATACTGCTTTACCATACAGAGGTGACAATGATATTGTATGCTTCCCATCGCTATCATAAAATAAAGCTAAAATATATAGAAAATATGGTCAGAATAACACTTCCCTCATCAAAATACTGCAAAATTCTGAGATACTGTGCATATTTATGACCAGTACCCAAGTTTGCACATAGACACTATCTAAGTGTGAGACATAGATACTGGCAATACATACATACAGTATACTGGCAATGCTATCCATGTGATGCAATGGAGATAAAACTGAAATACTCCAAGTCAGCACAATGTATTGTAAACAAGCACAAGATCCGCTTCCACCTTGGCAGAGTCCCTCATGTCCTTGCCCTTGCCCTGTGGACCAATGCCCATGGCCCAGGCAGCACTGTGGCCAAGCTGCCCAATGGTCCAGCTAATCATATGCAGCGCCGCAAGGAAGCTAAATCTGTGTCCCAAATGGTAGCATATTCTCTACATAGTGCACTGCTTCTGACCAGAGCCCTATGCACTATATAAGGAATAGGGTGCCATATGGGACAGCCAGTGTCAGCCTATGCCAGCTTATGCCTCTCTTACAGTGGGATGCCAAGGCCAGAGCCCACAGAGAAGGGCCCTGACAGACATTGAATGCATTGGCTTGAATGTGTGGGGGAGTGTGGAGTGAACCCCCCCCCCCCCCCCCCCCCCCCAAACTAGGAGTGGTACCGCCCACTCTGTGTGTACCCCTCTGTCCAATGCCTGCTGTGGGAGCACTGAACCCTCTGACTGTGTGGACAGAGACCCTGCTGACCAACATAAACAATGCCATTACTAAGGCCCAGCGGGACCATACTAAAACACAGAAAGTGTGCGTGTGCGTGTGCATGTGGGTGTGTGCCTATGCATTTGCATGCGTGCATGTGGTTCTGTATGAGACGGGGAGCCTTTTCGTTTCCAGCATATCACAGGTGACCTTAACTCCCCCTGGTTCACCCTCAGTGACAGCCTGTTCAGGAGAAAGGCAGTGTAGACAGAGGAAGTATCTATTCATTTCCTCAATATTGTACGTGTTCATGTATGGGTTTCATCATGGATTACTTCCATTGTTGTTCATGGTCTATTACAAAACATAATTCAATAGGTTATCATTTGAAATGGACAAAGGGTTAAACAAATAAAGGGTGATTTGAAGCAAAAGGTCACAGGTATTATAGAGAGGACTTTAGGTAGGGTAGGAGGGTGGATGATCGGAGGAAGATGCCATCCGAGAAAACAAACCTAAATTACTTTACGCCCACCGACACACACACACACACATAAGCTGAAAGTAGCCATCTGAAAGCATCTGTTTTATAAACAGATGAGTGACCTTGTGTCTGGCCAGGGCAGGATGTGAGTGCAAGGGCACAACAGGGGTGTGAGCCATACAGGGGAGGGGGCAAAGGAGAAGGGCATGAGACAGATACTATCCCCTCATCAGTCATTCAGATATCCCTCTCTGTCATTCAGATAGCCCTCCCTGTCAAAAGTGTGTTTGCATTTGTGTGCAAGCGTGCATGCCTGAGTGTGTGTGTGTGTGTGTTGTATGTGTTCAGTGTTTGAATGTGCATCAGAATCTAAATAAAGTGTGTACACAGTGACTGAATGTATCCCCTGTGGCTGACCTCTGGCCCCTGGTGACCTTTGACATGTCTCTGTCACTTCTCACCTCAAAGAGACAAACTCTCATTGTCATTGTCATCATTGTCCCTCCTTCCCTCCTAAAGCCGTCTCTTCAATTAAACCCTAATGAATGTCTTAACACACTGCCACATGAAATGACTGCGTTGTATTTCTCCTCTGTTTGACGGTGGACCTTGGGATGGATGGAGAAGGAGCCGACATCATACACGGCTACAGGGGGTGTTCATCCTGACCATGTCATTAACATCATCACGAGACACCACAGCCACGGTGAGAAAGGATGGGCTGTTTTTTTTTTCTCACACGCTGCGGACCCATAGGGGTTTCCCCAGTCAGGTCATTTAGCCGGAGAGCCTTGTCTCACCTCCGTGACATGGTGGCCACCCTGGCTGTCAGAGTCACCTCGCATCCCCGGCGCCGAGAGAGGGAGACTGTAACCAATGTGACAGGGCCAGGGCATGGTGAGGAACCCAGAAACGCTTAAGAGGCACTTGACTAAAATCAAATCAAATCAAATCGTATCGGTTGCATACACATGTTTAGCAGACGCTGTTGTGGGTGTAGTGAAATGCTTGTGTTCCTAGCTCCAAGAGGGCAGTAATATCTAACAATACACAACAATACACGCAAATCTAAAAGTAAAAGAATGGAATTAAGAAACATAGAAATATTAGGACGAACAATGTAGGAGTCCGGAGTATAAAACAAACTATACATATATATGTGGATAGAATATATTATATCTGAAGAATACGTGGATAGAATAGTATACGTACAGCAATAGTTGAATAGGATGGCCTAGCTCAGAGCCAAGTCTGTGCCTGCCTAGTGCTTACACACCATCCCCCTTTCCCTCTTAACACATGAGGATGTCTATGTGAACTTTTATACTTTCTGATCCTTCTAACCTTTACACCCTGAGGAGAAATGCAAAAGGACAGCAATGTTCTATGTAAAATAATCAGGCTCTCTGACATTGTGACAAGTGTCATCAGAAAACCTCATTGCTGTTCTGTCTATGACCTTGCCGCCAATACGTGCAGTTTTATAGAATGTGCCAAGTAAATGATATTAACATAGCTTCACCCAGGCTACATCTTTATTCAGATATCTACCCTCGTTGGCAAACATGTTGCCCTGTTGCAAACTTACCAGTGCTGCTTTCTTAGTGTCTTATTCTTTTTCTGAGACAAATATCTCAAAAAGAACTACTATATTCTCACGTTAGTTATTGTGTGGGAGTCCTGGTAGGTGCAAATCAGAGATTCTTATGTTCTTGTGTAGTTTTTTCATGAAAACTGCTTTTTTATCAAATCTGTAATGGTGGTCTGTGGTCTGGTCTGACATGATTTACTTTCACTTCAACAAAAAGCACAGCACCGTGGGAGTACCGCAGCCTGATTTTTGTACTCTTTAGTACAATGAGATTACAGTATGTAATGCAAAAATATCTACTGTAAACGTACTTGTTACACTACTACCTCACTGATTTTGAATGTTGAGCTGGCAGTCATTTTACATTTACATTTACGTAATTTAGCAGACGCTCTTATCCAGAGCGTCATTACGGTCAATTAATAGTCAATTCATATTTTTCAATATTTTGTTTTAATTTCTTGAATAATGTCTGTCCTGGAAAATGTTGTGCACAACAAGTTATATCCTGGATTGAACATCTGTGTTGGCGACATACACTGAGTGGACAAAACATTAGGAACCCTTTCCTAATATTGTGTTTCACCTCTTTTTGCCCTCAGAATGCCTCAATTGGTCGGGGCATGGACTCTACAAGGTGTCAAAAGCGTTCCACAGGGATACTGGTCCATGTTGACTCCAATGCTTCCCACAGTTGTGTCAAGTTGGCTGGATGTCCTTTGGGTGGTGGGTGGGACATTCTTGATACACACAGGAAACTGTTGAGCATGACAATCCCAGCAGTGTTGCAGTTTGAGTGACACACTCAAACCGGCGCGCCTGGCACCTACTACTATACCCCGTTCAAAGGCACTAAAATCTTTTGTCTTGCCCACTCAACCTCTGAATGCCACACATACACAATCCATGTCTCAATTGTCTCAAGGTTTAAAAATCTTTCTTTAACCTGTCTCTTCCCCTTCATGTACACTGATTGAAGTGGATTTAACAGGTGACATCAATAAGGGATCATCGCTTTCACCTGGATTCACCTGGTCAGTCTATCAAATAAAATAAAAAATAAAATAAAATACAACAGTTGTAGACCTTACAGTGGAAATGCTTACTTACAAACCCTTAACCAACAATGCAGTTTTAAAGAGCAGCAGTAAAATAAAAATAGCGAGGCTATATACAGGGGGTACCGGTACAGAGTCAATGTGCGGGGGCACCAGTTAGTCGAGGACATGGAACGAGCAGGCGTTCCTAATGTTTTGTACACTCAGTGTGAGCTGCCTTAAACAATAAGTGAGTCAAAAATTGAACAAAAAAATACAAGAATAAAAGGATAATAAATGAGTAGGATCTTTTATGGCTTATGCATCTCCTTTCTCTTATGAGGAGTAGAGCGTCAAAGATCTCTGCCACCGACTTGCTCAGCTGTGAATAAAATGATGAGAAACTGATACTACGGATGTCTTGTGGATGGGTGACAAACCTGTGACCCCTGCTCTCGCGTTTAGGCCAATCACGTAAAGTGCCCCCCTCCCCGAGGCATCCGATATAAAGAGAGAAGCCAAAACCCAGCCGTGGTTCTTAGTATCCTCCATCCCTCCCATCTCCTCACTTCCCCTCTTTATCCAATCCTCTTATGTTGCACTGATGAACTTGTGCCCCCTGCCTTCTATTTGACCTCCTTGGTAGAGTGTCGCAACCCTCCCTCCACCTTCACCTCCCCCTGCCTTCCCCCTCTTCCTCCCAGGCCTTCCAACGCGGCAGACTGACGTTCCCGCCTGGCCGCCCCTCGCCGTCTTACAGAAGTGAGAAAATAAGATGGCATTGGATCTATTAACACATTGAGCTGAGTGTGAGTGAGGGGGCCCCAGCCCCAGCCGAGGACACTCTCCTGAGCCCCTCACAACCGACCGACCGCCACGAGGCCAGCTCTGGCCTGGGGCTGGGTGGAGGGTGCAGGGGTGGGAGGGGTGTCTGGGGACATGGATAGGGGTGAGGGGGAGAGTGGTAGGGGGAGGCTGTAGGCAATTAGACAGGGCTGAGTACGACCATAGGAGGGGGTAGATGGTGGCAGTGGTGGTTGGGGAGTTTGTACGGTGCACGTCGTGACTTGTCCCCTAGAAATCTCAGCACCTCATCAACAGGAGCCATATTGATCGGAGGATTGATCCACCTGCTCAGAGTAATGATCAATAGATACCGGTCAGGACTTGCGTGTTTTGACAAAAGAGGCATGCGCACTGTACTGTACACACAAGGCGATGACATACCTTGAACTGTGAGGAGCGATTTGAATCTGGTGTCTAAGAAGCAAATAGATCATTTTTTGAAGTAAGCTTTATTTTTGCAGAAAACTGCAGGGAACAAAACATGAGGATTATGTCCTGAGTGTGAGCAAGTGCATGTGTGTGCGTGAGGGTACTTTTTCATTCAATTTGTTACATTTGTAAAGACACAACTGCAACATCTCAGAGAACCTAATCAGACATTTTGTTGTTATTCTTCTTTTATCCTTTTTCTAATTTTATGATGACTATACTGTACATGTGCTGACATCCACAGGATTTCAGTCATGAACTTGTTGGCACTAGAAAATATAATGTGTGTCTTCAGAGAGTGTCAGTACCTTGGTGTGATTACACGCCTACATCTCTATCAGCTTTTCTACAATCAGAAAGGGGAACTCTCGACTTGCTGTCACACTTCAGTTACACTTTCATTTCATAACATTAACAAACATATAGTGAGGTGACAAATAATTCATCTCTGATGATATTGACATCCCATAAATGTGCCAACATATTGTCTGATTAATACATTAAAATAGGCAATGATATTCATAAATGCACAACGACAGAATAATGATAATTGTTGTGTGATTGAAAAAAAATGTTTAACGTTAAAAAAATAACTCAACCAAAAACAGATCACTACAAATCCACGATTCCGTTGAATGGGCACGAGCAATATTTGGAAAAAATAAATTATACCGTGCATAGTTCATTAATTCCAGCAACAATTGATAAAAACATGTTCAATATTATGCTGTATATACTTATATACAATGCTTATGCATGTGCCACAATCCTTTCCATACCCTGACAGTTGAAAAGAAACTCCACCATTTTGTCAGCCCCAAGCGGCCTTCCCTCAGAGGAACTGGTTACCAAACGATCCAAGCACGATATTTACAGGTGTGAAAAGATACATTTTACTAATACAGTGAGCCCCTTCCAATATACAGTACGCCTGCTCGGTTGAAATGAGGAAGAAATCTTCTGAGCGAATCGTTCATCTCGTCTTTTGGCTGTGTTTATTAAGAGGAGACGAGGCGTAGCTGAGCACAAGTCTTAAGACAAAGTGATAAAATATACAGCGAGAAAAGCTCGCAAAGTGTCGGGAAATTGCAGTGTGTGTGTGTGTGGGGGGGGGGGGGGGGGGGGGTGATGAACGTTCAAGATGATCGCAGTCTGCTTGTCCGACTCCAGAGAAGAAGAGATGTCCTCAGTGCTCGACTTGGGATGAAAGAGGTGCAGGAGCTGTCTTTTTTCAAGTCGGTTTATCCGACTATGTTCACAGAAATGACCGAAAGACATTATAGAGACCTCTGATTATTTACTGGTAAGGGTTCATAGACATTTTCACAGATTGAATTTCATGACTTTTCCATGACTTCTAAAGGACTTTTAACCAAATTTCCATGAATGCATGAATGTAGTATTGACACTAGAAGGCTGCTGGTCTCTGATCCTATGTAGGCCCACTATCTCCTGCTGTTGTGCCCTTGGTCAAGGCACTTAAACCCCCCACAAAGTAGAATAACTGCATTGCTAGGCTACTGTATAAAACACATGTAGTCAATTCTCCATCTGGAGAGCTATTAGGTTTTGATCCAGCCCTGAAAAACACCAGAGTCTGCCTAAGAAGGTCCTGTTGAGCAGTTGATGTTTAGGCTACAACGTGGTGTGTTAGAGCGGGACTCAAACACAAAATCCTGCACACCCAGGAGCTCTCCTGGAGGATGGTTGACCACCCTTGGTATAAAATATTGCAACATTACAACTAAATACTTTTATGTTTTTATACAATTATTCTCTCATTCAATGAATATATCCAATCAAATCAAATTGTATTAGTCACATGCGCCGAATACAACAGTCACATGCGCCGAATACAACAGTCACATGCGCCGAATACAACAGTCACATGCGCCGAATACAACCTTACAGTGAAATGCTAACTTACGAGTCCCTAAACAACAGTGCAGTTTAAAAAAATACGGACAAGAATAAGAGATAAAGGTAACAAGTAATTAAAGAGCAGCAGTAAAAAATAACAATATATACAGGGGGGGTGCCGGTACAGAGTCAATGTGCAGGGTCACCGGTTAGTTGAGGTAGTATGTACATGTAGGTAGAGTTAATTAAAGTGACTACGCATAGATGACAACAGAGAATGGCAGTGGTGTGGAGAGGGGAGGGGGGAGGGCAATGCAAATACTCTGGGTAGCCATTTGACTAGATGTTCAGGAGTCTTATGGCTTTGGGATAGAAGCTGTTCAGAAGCATCTTGGACCTAGATTTGACGCTCCGGTACCGCTTGCCATGCGGTAGCAGAGAGAACAGTCTATGACTAGGGTGGCTGGAGTCTTTGGCAATTTTTAGGGTCTTCCTCTGACACCGCCTGGTATAGAGGTCCTGGATGGCAGGAAGCTTGGCCCCAGTGATGTACTGGGCCGTTCACACTACCCTCTGTAGTGCCTTGCGGTCAGAGGCCGAGCAGTTGCCATACCAGGCAGTGATGCAACCAGTCAGGATGCTCTCGATGGTGCAGCTGTAGAACCTTTTGAGGATCTGAGGACCCATGCCAAATCTTTTCAGTCTCCTGATGGGGAATAGGTTTTGTCGTGCCCTCTTCACGACTGTCATGGTGTACTTGGACCATGTTAGTTTGTTGGTGATGTGAACACCAATAAACTTGAAGCTCTCAACCTGCTCTACTGCAGCCCCGTTGATGAGAATGGGGGCGTGCTGGGTCCTCTTTTTCCTGTAGTCCACAATCATCTCCTTCGTCTTGATCACTTTGAGGGAGAGGTTGTTGTCCTGGCACCATATGGCCAGGTCTCTGACCTCCTCCCTATAGGCTGTCTCGTTGTTGTCGGTGATCAGGCCTACCACTGTTGTGTCATCGGCAAATTGAATGATGGTGTTGGAGTCGTGCCTGGCTGTGCAGTCATGAGTGAAAAGGGAGTACAGGAGGGGGCTGATCACGCACCCCTGAGGGGCCCCTGTGTTGAGGATCAGCATGGCGGATGTGTTGTTACCTACCCTTACCACCTGGGGGGCGGCCCGTCAGGAAGTCCAGGATCCAGTTGTAGAGGGAGGTGTTTAGTCCCAGGGTCCTTAGATTATTGATGAGCTTTGAGGGCACTATGGTGTTGAACGCTGAGCTGTAGTCAATGAATAGCATTCTCACATAGGTGTTCCTTTTGTCCAGTAGGGATAGGGCAGTGTGGAGTGCAATAGCGATTGCATCATCTGTGCATCTGTTGGGACGGATTGGAGTGGGTCTAGGGTTTCTCGGATGATGGTGTTGATGTGAGCCATGACCAGACTTTCAAAGCACTTCATGGCTACAGACGTGAGTGCTACGGGTCGGTAGTCATTTAGGCAGGTTACCTTAGTGTTCTTGGGCACAGGCACTATGGTGGTCTGCTTAAAACATGTTGGTATTACAGACTTGGACAGGGAGAGGTTGAAAATGTCAGTGAAGACACTTGCTAGTTGGTCAGCGCATGCTCGCAGTACACGTCCTGGTAATCCGGGGTGAGGGAGAGCTTTATATTCGTCTCTGTGTGTGGAGTATAAGTGGTCCAGAGTTCTTTTCCCTCTTGTTGCACATTTAACATGCTGATAGAAATTTGGTAAAACTGATTTAAGTTTCCCTGCATTAAAGACCCCGGCTACTAAGAGCGCCTCCTCTAGGTGAGCGTTTTCTTGTTTTCTTATGGCGGAATACAGCTCATTCAATGCTATCTTAGTGCCAGCCTCTGACTGTGGTGGTATATAAAACGGTGCAGAGAATACAGATAAAAACTCTCTCGGTAGGTAGTGTGGTCTACAGCATCATGAGAAACTCTACATCAGGCGCGCAATAGCTCGAGACTTCCTTTGATGTCGTGCACCAGCTGTTGTTTACAAAAATAGATGTCTTACCAGACGCCGCTGTTCTATCCTGCCGGTACATCGTATAACCAGCCAGCTGTATGTTGATGTTGTCGTCGTTCAGCCACGACTCCGTGAAGCATAAGATGTTACAGTTTTTAATGTCCCGTTAGCAGAAATGAGGGAAGTTGGAGTTTATTCGATCGCCTTTGACTTCTCAGCAGGCAGCCCACTCTCCGGCCTCTCTTTCTCTCACCTCCTCTTCACACAGATCATGGGGCTTGGGGCCTGTTTCCGAGGGAGCCGCATATCCTCCACCTCGCGCTCATCAGAGTCGTGAAAGAAGAAAAAGGATTCTGCTAGTGCGTGGTGAGTAATCGCAGTCCTGATGTCTAAAAGTTATTTTCGGTCATAAGAGACAGTAGCGGCAACATTATGTACAAAATGAGTAAAAAAATAAGTTACAAACAACACAGATAAACGAACAAAAAACACAATCGGTTGGGGGCAACTTCTGCCTTCTGCTCTGGCGCCATTTTATCATGGGGATACATTTGATAAAGTAGGCTAGTTCAAAGCGAGTCAACGACATTAATGCTCATAGCAAAATAGATAGCTATACTACAAGCTATGTGTAATGAACACAATGGGAGACAGAGAGCTGGTTTCAAGCGCAGGGCGCAGCAGGTAAAGGACCACAGGAGGAGGCAGGTAGCTGGGTCCAGGGGCAGGCAGAAGGTCATACACAGGGGGTCCAAAAAGGCAACAGTACAGGCAGGGAAAAGGCTAGAAACGTTGTCTGGGAGATCAGGCACTAGGTTGATAACAGGCAATCCGGTAGGCTAAAGTACAGGCAGGGAATAGGCAAAAGGCGTCGTTAGTGAGGCAGGCAAAAACTATCATACATGGGAGGATTAAATTACGGGAAAAATAGAGCTCCGAATAATGTCACAAAACATACAATACCTTACAATGATGGGGTGCAAAAAACTGAACTAAACAGTGTGTGATAATGACATACAGGTGTGTGAACAGGTGATCAGAATTCAGGTGATTGGGATCTGGACAGTGAGCTGCATTCAGGGGATCTACGTGTTTGAGAGTGTGAGCTGGAAGTAGACGTTACACTATGTTTTGAATTGGCTATAGTTAGACTATAATTACTTTATAGGCTACCTGCTGCTGAAATGTCTCTCTCGCTCCTCAGACAATGGCCCACTTATACACATGCAGATGATGCACAGCACACACAGAGAGACACGCTGAAGGGTATAGGCCTAATTCTGAGCATGGGTGATATGTAGATTTTAAAATGATTAATTATATATTTTAAAAGGAAAACACAATATTAAAATTCCATGACTTTTCCAGGATTTTCATGACTGTAAAAACCCTAATTTGACAACTTGGAACAACGCATCCTTCACATCCAGACTGGCGCATTCTCAATCTGACACCAGATTAACAGACTGGTACGGCACTCCGGACAGCTCCAAGTCAAGCACTGGTTGTCCTCAAGGGCCTCGATGCTCTCCAACATCATTAGGGCAAGAGACCGCAAGCCTGCGTCAACAGACCGACCGCACATAGGATGAGAATACTGGATTCTAAAACTGGATCCTATAACACAAAACTGGATTAGATCATTTCAAACTAAAATGCACTATTTCTGAAATGTAAAGTGTGTCAAAACTATCATAAGCTGCATTTTGTTTGCAAGCCTGAGGTCAGGTCATCAGAAGGTGCCTTCTCATCAAAGGAAGTTCCTTGTCAAAAGGTGTCTTCAGATATGAGGATAGAAGAGTAAATTCAAGGGGCCTGTTAGCGTTTAGAACACCATAGTGAAGTGAAAGGGATGGGGGGGTGTAGAAGGAGGATACAGGAGGGTTGTGGCCCATGCATGATGGCTCTGAGCCCAGACAAGTTGACGCTGGGCCTGCCTGTCGTGCCACGGAGCAGCTCACCACCCTGTACAGAGTCAGGAACATTAGCATGGGGACCGGCAGCTTAATGCCAACACTGCACCTATCGCATACCGTAAAGACAAGTGATACTACAAACTAACGTTGCAGTTTTGTAATCTTTTCAAATTGTGAAATGTACATCAGTTATACATGCACACATTACTTACTATAATGTTATGACAATGACTACAAAATTCATTTATTTAGACACTCACTTGGAAAAGATTCCATAATATTATTCATTATTTTCAAATTGAATGCTGTATAGATTGCACATATTGTTGTGATTTGTAAAATAGGAATATATTGTATTTTCAAATAATCAACATGCTGTGAGGAAAAAGCAGAGGTGCTTCCTATCTCTCTCCACATTCAATGAATTTTGATGTCCGTAATTATTCACCTTGAACTCCCCATAATTATTCACCTTCAACATTATTCTCATAAGAATAAAATGGTGCTGAAGAAATGTATACAGAGCAAACTCATTCAGTAACAAGCTTTGATACATAAAGAAACTTCCAACTCCCTGTTCTTCCCTGCTGTATTTACGCTTGCATCCATCTTTCTCCTTTCCTCCTCTCCCACCATTCACAGCCTGCTGCTATGCCCCTCTACGCCCTCCATACGGCCTGACAGAGGCGCAGAGAGAGACCCCCTAATTAATGGACGCAACCTTGCGGCCCTCGACCAGCCTTACAACTCTTTTAATGAAGGGATTACCCTTCACCAGCCTTACAACTCTTTTAATGAAGGGATTACCCTCGACCAGCCTTACAACTCTTTTAATGAAAGGATTAGCTGTGGCGCATTAAGATGTATTTAACCCTCAGCGCTAGCTCTGTTTCAATAAGTATTAAACAGCCCATTAAATGGAGTAGGGGGCTCAATTAAGACAGACAAAGGCCAACACTGAATGTGAAGGGGGGAGTTGGAGAGGAGGAGGGTCGGCTTTCTGGGTATGTGCCCTTTGCCTTTAGCATCTACCCAAACAGCTCACGGTGAGCCGAAGGACAAAGGGGACTGACGGGAGCGGGAGGGCACAGCGTCGGGGCCAGTGATGGTTTACTGTACATCTATACAGGGTCAAGTGGAATGGAGGATTGGCTTCTTCAGAATCTCAGCGAACTGGGTGTGTCAGGGCTTTCTCTTCCCTCCAGCAGAGGCCCCAGTGTTGTCCTCAACTTTTCTCTCTCTTCTATTTCTCTCTCTCTCTCTCGCACTCTCTCTCTCTGACTGCCCACAGTCTCTCTTACTTACTTTTCATTCCTTGTAGTTGAATATCAATATCGAAATTGGATATATTAGACAGTCAAAAGAAGTTTTTATTGAACAAACATATGTTATTTTGAACTGATAAAAGTCTTCTCAAGGTTGCATTGCAACCTGAAACCAGACATTTCAAAATCTATTTTCCAAGTTGTTGATTTTTATACAAACAATGAACCACCGTCAGGCATGCCAGAGCCCCTGCTGAACAATGCTGGTATTGTTCAGTTGGAGAGAAAAAAACTGGCGTGGGTGCTGGCTTTATAAATGTTCTCCCTTTTCGCCCACCATTCGTTTGTTTCGTGGCATGGTGAAGGCCCATGAAGGGCCCAACAGGCTGTCCCATATGCGTGGTAGCTCCTAAATTTAGTTGGAGTCAGCGGTGGCCTCTTTGCAGTTCTGCCTCAGAGGATGTTCGCCACAATGCCAGTCCAAAAGCAACAGCGCTGATAAACACCTTTGTCTCACTGTCTGAATACTTGGACTACAACTTCGATTTTTTTTTTTTTATTATAAAAAAAAGGGGGCTACAAGCAAAACCACTTACAATGTGAAAATATTGCCGTTTTTTTTTTTAAAGTCCACCTGTGTCAATCTATTGACAATTTATTGATCTGGGTACTTTGAAATTGTGGACCAAGAAATAATGCAGACAAGAAGTAATCCACTGTTTTTATAATAAATTAATTGAAAGAGTTTATGCCCTTGTTGAGGAACTCTCTTTCACACATATTAAAACGTATATTTACTAAGCACTATACAAAAATGTAATCCCTACACATATCATCATCAGCAATGAGACACTATCAGTTTTAAATATCTAGGTCTTTTTCTTTCTTTGTTGGTGCATTTTAACCGAAGGCATGTGTTAATGAGTATAACACCTTTGAATGGTGGATTTAATGCATCCATACCCGATGACAGTTAAACCTCTATATACACATTCATTTTCCGTAAGGACAGGATCCCTATGCATAAAGAATGCTAATGTATTCTTGATTTAGAGAGTAAAGTGTTATATACTGCAAAGTGTATATCAGGCAGATGATCAAACATACTCCAAAAATAATAAAGCAGAGTAATCTAGTTTTCCTTTAGGATAGTATGCTTAGTTAGAAGTGTTTTAATTCCAGATCATTACATATGCTAACACAGACAGAGCCTCTGCATGATGAGTTAGCAAGACGAATTCAGAGGCGTTAATTGGCCCCAAGACTCCAGGCCCTCCTTCCCTATCTAACATGATTATATTGAACACGACATGGGTTAGCATCGAAATACATTCCCTATCAAATACCATTACCCCCTTGTTCGGCAGAATTTTGCGGAACAGCTTGCTGCTTTTTGGGGTTCATCTGCTGTTGAGCTAATTGGCCTGAAACTAAATTCCAACCAAGTGGCTGTCAGTGTGCCCTATCTGTTTGAGTGGATTTGAAGGGGACGCAAGTGCTCAGGGATGGACAGTCAGAACATGCTTCGGCTTAGATAAGCACAATGCGATCATGGTACATACCTTCAGTCTGCATTAGCCCTCAAAGCCCTTACCATTTACATTAGCCTGCGGGCTAACATAACTACTGTGGAAGCTGCTGCAGAGATGAGACTGACAGCTAAAAGTGAAAGTGATTTACAGTGGGTTATGGTTCAGCAGACATTGCTCAGATCACACAGCTCCAAGACATACTACTGGATATGTGTTCTGATAGTTCTTTGTCTCATATACTTCACAGTAAATCAAATCAAATTGTATTTGTCACATGCGCCGAATACAACAGGTGTAGACTTTACCATGAAGTGCTTACTTCTGAGCCCTTTCCCAACAATGCAGAGTTAAAAAGTAAGAACATTAGCAAATAGAAATAGAAAATGTTAACACAATAGATATCAATAACAAGGCTATATACAAGGAGTACCCTGTACCTAGTCAATGTGCTGGGGTACCAGGTAGTTGAGGTAATATGCACATGTAGGTAGGAGTAAAAGTAACTAGGCAGTCAGGATAGATAATAAACAGAATAGCAGCAGCGTATGTGAAGAGTGCAAAAGTGTGTGTGCGTGTGTGTGTTGGAGTGTCAATGTAAGTATGTGTGAATGTGTGGGTAGAGTCCAGTGAGTGCGCATACAGTCAGTGCAAGAGAGTCCATGCAAAAAAGGGTCAATGTAAATAATCGAGGTAGCCATAGACTAACTGTTCAGCAGTCTTATCGCTTGGGGGTAGAAGCTGTTCAGGAGCCTTTTGGTCCCAGACCAGTTTATTAGCACTGGTAACTGAAATATGCCTTTCGAACCAGAATGTAAACTTGCCCTTCAAACAAGAACCCAAACATACCCCTCAAACCAACCAAACAGTGTTAGCGAAAATGCTAAATGCTACAATTTCTTTCTCAAAGCATTAGGCATCCCAGTCTGCTACAGTAATAATATATTCTAATCTGGTAACAGTGAGAGGACAGTGTGTCAGCCCCCCCAAAAATCCACTGTGAAAAACAGGACCACTCTCCACTGATACTGTGTGGTATAGGCATAATCCTGTTATTAAGGCAACTGGCTGGCAGGCTTCCAGAAGTATGGTAAACACCCCTCCTGCTGTGTTCTTTGCACCCTGATCTCAGCTCTCTGAGGTATCCCCTGCCTGTTGATCGTGCGAGGAAAGGGAGAGGGAGAGAGACAGAGAGAGGGAGAGAGAGAGGAGAGAGGGGTGGGGGTTGAAAGAAAGAAAGAGCGACACCTCACTCATCAGCCCAGAATGTGCCATGTCGCCTGCTGCAGCATCAGGGTTCACAGATTCAGACCTCAGGTCACTGCTCACATCTCCCTCTCCTCCTCCCCATCCCTCCATCCCTCTCTCCCTCGTTCTTTCAGGAGTAGCGTCATGAAGTGGCATGGTGGTGTAAAGTGTAAAAAAAACCAAGTGACCCGGTCGCCTGAGTGCTGGACATAAACCACAGTAGGGGTGAGTGGGGGAGTCGCGGGGCGGTTTCTCACTCTGAGGGTGAATCACCTTTTTTCGCAGATTGGCCTCTTTCTTAGCGTAGCTGCCACGGTGCAGTGTAGTTCATAAGCACCTGTTAGTGTTGATCAGCTCACAGTCTGCTCTGACCAGTCAAGGGTGACAGTGAGAGGTGCCATGATATGGATACCTGAAGGAGAGATTACAGGCCTGCTCTGCTGGGAGATCAGATGGATGGTAGTAGGGGTTGAGCGGGGATTTGGTTGTTGCGATGGTATGACGGGGGATTCCACTGAGGCTGGTTATTGTTCGTGAACTGATTGCAATCATAGGAGAAATGAGCACTGTAGAACATTTTACAAATCATCTATAGTTGACTTCCAAGTCAACTATAAAGTAAAGACTTAGGAGGCAAGCCATGTCAGTGTCGCTATCAAGAGTGTACTGATAGACCTTAGCAAGCTAAAGTTGATCATCGCATCACTACTACTACTGAAGACTTCAGTGAAGTTGACCTCCTTCTGAGTGTCAGTGGGTGAACTCCACCAAAGTTGACTTGGACCAAGCCAAGATGGAGGCCTCAGCTGCGGCTAAGTGAAGCCAACGCGTGAAGGCCTTTGAGCAGGGTGACGGGAGGGAGCGGGGAGCTAGTGAGTGCATGGTAGAGAGCGTTTGGTGAAAGTGCAGACAGCTTGGGAGGTGCTAATGAATGCCGGGCACTGCTAACGTACTGTACCCAGGCTCCGGCTGCACCCTGGCAGCCTCCTGTCCCTCCTGCGAAATGTGAAAGATCAAGCGGTTGGAGAGACCAGACGGGATCACACACATATAGTACATACTATAAACGTGCATCCACACGCGCACACACACGGCAGGCTCCCTACTGGTTTCATGTCCTGTAGCCTCTAGTCAGGCCAGGCCAGGCCATACTTCACATGGGATGACTCAAGGCTCCCTACTGAGGCCTCCCTACTGTAGCATGCAGATGCACCTCTTCACTTCGGAACAACTTCAAGACTTGGAGCTTGGCTAGTTTACTCTCTCTCTTCGCAGCTACATTACAGGACTTGGTCGGAATATTGAATGCAGTTTTTTTTAAGTACTATGTAACAATTTGGGCATACTCTGTAATTACATCTTACCTGCTATGTGACTACCATGCCAATACATACTGTAGATATTAGGGAGACTGATATTAGCGAGAGGTAACATTTCTATCTAATGTGGAAAATGAGCCCCAGATTTGGGTGCTACAGCCTGACAGCTGCTGTGAAGTTACATCAGGAATAGATCACGATGAGGCCGTTATCAGCTCAACTCCTTAGAGGGCCTCTTCTTGTTTTGACAACCTGCAAGCTACTCTATCTATATATTTTCCCACAGTGAATATCCTTTATAAACTGGGTCGTTTGAGCCCTGGATGCTAATTGGCTGAAAGCTGTGGCATATGAGACAGTATACCACAGGTATGACATAAAAATACTTGTTTACTGTTCTAATTACGTTGGCACCTCAATGGTTTGTGGTATATGACTAAGGGCTGTGTCCAGGCACTCCGCATTGAGTTGTGCCTCAGAACAGCCCTTAGACATGGTATATTTATTGGAAATGTACTGTGCCACACCCCCTCGGGCCTTATTGCGTAAGTATATCATGAAACATACACATGCCTATTTATGCATATTTGAACATGTATATATCAAGATTCATGTGTTATTGAGAAAACATATTTGCTTATAGCCTATTTTGACTTGAAATGAATGGTAGAGTCTCTCAGATTCTTAACTGAGTCTTTATGAACCAGTCATACCATCTGTGGTCATCTTTAACGTCACTGTATTTTATGGATACGTTACAAGTGATTTTCAACAAAAGTGCATTCTAAATAGAACACAACACAAATAACTGCTGTGCTGGTTCAATATATGAAGATTGCTAATGCTATGGTTTCTGAACATTTTAAAGTTGGCCATGGCTGCTAATATGGAGTTTTCACCCCCGCCCTGCCCTGCCCCAGCCTTGCCCCAATGGAAACCGCTTTCTCAAAGCTATGGATCCAGATCACGTTCTGCACGTGTTAGGCAACAAAAAATGATTATAATAATATACGTAGCTGCTACTCACACTCCACCTTCCTCAAATTTCTCCAAGGGCTCCCGAGTGGCGCAGCGGTCTAAGGCACTGCATCTCAGTGCTAGAGGCCCTGGTTTGATTCCAGGCTGTATCACAACCGGCTGTGATTGGGAGTCCCATAGGGCGGCGCACAATTGGCCCAGCATTGTCCGGGTTAAGGTTTGGCTGGGGTAAGCCGTCATTGTAAATAAGAATTTGTTCTTAACGGACTTGCCTAGTTAAATAAAGGTTCAATAAATACACATTTAAAATTCTCTCTTTACTCACCCTCTTCTGAACCATGCGAATGCAGCTTATGTCTGTCTCTGCCTCATATTTCTGGACAGCTGAAATTGGCTATTTATGAAGGCTACAACCGTCTCTGTCTGTTGTAACGAATATTGCAGTCGCACAAGCAGAATGCAGTCCCCGACACATTCATTGCATTGGAGAAAAAACAATCAGCTAATCAGGCTAATCTTTATAGTTGCTGCCATATCGAAGCCGCTACCCAGAGTTGCTGAACAGGAACACTGCTACTTTGACTGCCTGTCCGCCTCCTGCTATAGCCAATGTTGGCAATGATGATGAAAAAAAAGTACATTCAACCACTAATGAGACTAGGTCTCTGTCTTGCTTGTGTTTTACATGCTGTCAAGATATCTGCATGTAATTCCCTTCTTGAGTTTTGCATGGGTGCAAAAAACAATCTGCGAGTTTGGATGAACATATTGATCATGTCTTTTGTGTACAACATGTAAATAGCTGCATGTAGCCTAACTCGGCCTCCTGAAAAAATCATATGAAATTGTGCTTATGCTTAATAGTCTACTTAGGCATGGAATGCAAATAGTTTGAACATGTTGACCATGTCCTTTGTGTACAACATGAAGTGTGTAGGCTACACCTGACAAAGACGTTCATCACTGATCAAAGCAGCAGCGGAGCACTGAGCAGCAGCTACGTAGGCAGCGGAGTGGGCAACAGCTACGTAGGCAGCGGAGTGGCCAACAGCTACGTAGGCAGCGGAGTGGGCAACAGCTACGTAGGCAGCGGAGTGGGCAACAGCTACGTAGGCAGCGGAGTGGGCAACAGCTACGTAGGCAGCGGAGCACTGAGCAGCAGCTACGTAGGCAGCGGAGTGGGCAACAGCTACGTAGGCAGCGGAGCACTGAGCAACAGCTACGTAGGCAGCGGAGTGGGCAACAGCTACGTAGGCAGCGGAGCACTGAGCAACAGCTACGTAGGCAGCGGAGTGGGCAACAGCTACGTAGGCAGCGGAGCACTGAGCAACAGCTACGTAGGCAGCGGAGTGGGCAACAGCTACGTAGGCAGCAGCTAATTAGGCAGCAGAGTGGGCAGCAGCTACGTAGGCAGCAGAGTGGGCAACAGCTACGTAGGCAGCGGAGCGGGCAGCAGCTACATAGGCAGCGGAGTGGGCAACAGCTACGTAGGCAGCAGAGTAGGCAACAGGTACGTAGGCAGCGGAGTGGGCAACAGTTACGTTGGCAGCGGAGCAATTAGCAACAGCTACGTAGGCAGCGGAGTGGGCAACAGCTACGTAGGCAGCGGAGTGGGCAACAGCTACGTAGGCAGCGGAGTGGGCAACAGCTACGTAGGCAGCGGAGTGGGCAACAGCTACGTTGGCAGCGGAGTGGGCAACAGCTACGTAGGCAGCGGAGCACTGAGCAGCAGCTATGTAAGCAGCGGAGTGGGCAACAGCTACGTAGGCAGTGGAGTGGGCAACAGCTACGTAGGCAGCGGAGTGGGCAACAGCTACGTAGGCAGCGGAGTGGGCAACAGCTACGTAGGCAGCGGAGTGGGCAACAGCTACGTAGGCAGCGGAGTGGGCAACAGCTACGTAGGCAGCGGAGTGGGCAACAGCTACGTAGGCAGCGGAGTGGGCAGCAGCTACGTAGGGAGCGGAGTGGGCAACAGCTACGTAGGCAGCGGAGTGGGCAGCAGCTACGTAGGGAGCGGAGTGGGCAACAGCTACGTAGGCAGCGGAGTAGGCAGCAGCTACGTAGGCAGCGGAGTGGGCAACAGCTACGTAGGCAGCGGAGTGGGCAGCAGCTACATAGGGAGCGGAGTGGGCAACAGCTACGTAGGCAGCGGAGCACTGTGCAACAGCTACGTAGGCAGTGGAGTGGGCAACAGCTACGTAGGCAGCGGAGCACTGAGCAGCAGCTAAGTAGGCAGCGGAGTGGGCAACAGCTACGTAGGCAGCGGAGCACTGAGCAACAGCTACGTAGGCAGCGGAGTGGGCAACAGCTACGTAGGCAGCGGAGTGGGCAGAAGCTACGTAAGCAGCGGAGTGGGCAACAGCTACGTAAACAGCAGAGTGGGCAGCAGCTACGTAGGCAGCGGAGTGGGCAACAGCTACGTAGGCAGCGGAGTGGGCAACAGCTACGTAGGCAGCGGAGTGGGCAACAGCTACGTAGGCAGCGGAGCACTGAGCAGCAGCTACGTAGGCAGCGGAGTGGGCAACAGCTACGTAGGCAGCGGAGTGGGCAACAGCTACGCAAAAAAATATCCTGCAGAAGTCTCTGTATTTTTTGCCACGGCAAATCAGGTTTCCAGAAAATCCAGAATCACCGTTTAAAAACAAATGTTTTCTGGTCAGTTTACGACTCTCCGTGTTGGTTTTCAGGTAGTTTACAAAATATGATGCATCTGATTTTCCCTCGTGGTTTGCTCCCTTCAGAAACATGTATTTATGAGTAAGTTGAACCTCATTATATGCTCTTTGTGAGTTGTCTGGAGATGTATCTATTCATTGGCTTCAAAAGGGTGTCATGTGTATGAATTATGCTAACAGGATCTAATTAGCAGATGCAAATGAGGTTAGTCAAAATTGTACTGAAAAGACAGAAGAAAAACTCCATGGGATAGTTGGAGCGTGACAGCTCACCAACCGCCCCCACGCTGGGCACCAAATGTGATGGTTCGCTCCTGCTGCTGCTCTTTACAGGAGATAGGACCAAACCATAAACACAGACGTGGGGAGGGCACCCATATCAAAGGGTAATCTAAAACTCAATACCTGCTTGTGTTCAAAATCCTTCCAAAGACCCTAAAGACCTTCACATCAACATCTACACATCACCAAGTGTACAGGTGCGTTAATTAACAAGCGTGTTGAAGAACATCTTGTTTTCTACCTAAAGTTCTTTGCCCCCCCACAAAAACAAAGAAAACAAATATTACACAACCAGCTGATGGCACTCCGGAATCCGGTGTTAGTACGACTCACCAATAGCAGCCGCCTACAGGCTCCTGCCATTATGACATCAGTGCCCCAGACTGTGGCTGAGCTGGCAGAGCTCGGGAGCAGGCCTTCTGGTCTCGGCAGGGAGGAGGACCAGCAGGCTGCAGGCAGGAGCAGGGTCACAGACTCCTCTTCCTGCTATGGGAACCTCGGCTACACTCACAGGCACTGGAAGGCAGGCAGGAGCATAGGGGGGAGGCAGAGACCCTTTATAGGCATGTCACAGAACACAAAAAGCACAAAGTGGAACTGGCAGTGATCGACTAGCCATGCCTTACCCTTGCACTGACCCTCAAGCCATGTAGGGCCTGTCAAGATCAGAATGGACAGTGTTAGGTGGAAACCGGATGTCTCAAATGAGGGTATTTTGTCACATTGAAAGAGAGCCTCATTGAATAAATCACTATGAACAGGGGGTGATTGGCTGTCACATATTATTGTACACGATATTGTGTCAGGAGAGAGGAGAGTGAAAGACAAAATGAGAAAGAGAAAGTACGCAAACTTTGAGCTGCCCACCCACCCACTCACTCTTCCACCCACACACTGACTCACTTTACCTCAATCCCACCCACACACACATAGACTAGATGGGTATCAGAGGTGTACCTGGTTACCCACAATTCTCACCACACCCCAAAGTTTTGCAAGCAACAGGAACCTCAAAGGTCAAAAGACTTGTCCTAAACTGACATGTGGCCTGATATTGCACAAATTAGGACACAAACCACAACTCTTCCAATATATCAAGTATAAGGACTTTCCAAACCACCCAAGCTGAGTGTTGCTGTTGATTAAAGGTCATTAGACAAATACCACCATAACAACCTAATTCAAATACCAAAATAACATAGCAGAATTCAACAAAATACCTATCACGACAGAGAATGAACAGCCTGAAACAAGACCCCATATGAAACGACATGATCAAGTATTGTTTTCAGGCGTTGTTCTTTTTGACTGTATATGAAGGGGTCTCAACTCTAACACCTCCCACACAAATGTACCTTGCTGTGTCCCACACGCACACACTGCTTCAGCCCGGGGCTCCCCTTTTGACAGCGTACTCGCAGAAGGTGTGATCGCTGCTCTTGCTGGTGTGGAGGTGGGGGGGCCACTCTTCAATCAGGAATACATGTATGTATTATGTTGGGATGTCCTCTGCTGCTTTATCACACTTTCTTTGTGTGATTGGAAAGAGTCGTGTAGCGTCCCTTTTCATAGGGGATCCCCTGTTACTGAGCTAATAAGGAAAGATGATGCTTTATACCAGTCCAAGGGGGTTTTTACTTAGTAGTTGTCATGTTCTTTGTATCTTTTATGCCCATTGCAATTGGATATTCAAGACATAGCCCATCGTCTGCTTTTCACCTACATTTTTAATTGGGCTCTACACTTAAATTGGGCTCTAAACCTTTTTAATCATTACATTTGTGAGTAGCACATTATCTGACAACTTAATATTTTATGTAGATGTCTATGTGCATGAGTGAGTAATAAAATGCAAGCATTTGTGGGGGGGGGGAGTCGTTGATTGCCTATACAACAGATTTTTGAAACAGAACCCGGAGCGTTAGCGCCGAGTTTGGGGCCAACTGGTCCCAGCTGTTCTGTTCTAGCAAGGTCCAAAGCAATCAGATGATCCTCAAAAGGAAGCTTCCCCTTCCCTGACCGACAGAATGTTTGATCGATGTGTCTAGACCTCCATCATGTCTAACCTGCTAGCACAGAAGGACACGACAAACATGACAAACACTCGACAGACGATCCAAAGGAACAGACAGACTCCTTTCCCTTCCCGGTGTAACTTGGAGACTCGTGATCGTTGCTGTTCAGCGTTTCTTGTCACGCAAGACCCCTACACTTCAGGGAAGTCCAACCTGAGGGAGTTTGTATTGATACCTCTTCGTATGGCTGTGGTGGAGGCTTTCATTTACTGTTGCTGCCAATGGGTTGTACTATAACCAAACTTTCCCATACATTTCTGTCAATTTTTAACCCTCTGGGTTAAAAAAAATGATAATTAAACACGGTTACCCCCCACTTGGCACAGACATCAATTCAACATCTATTCAACGTTGGTTCAACGTAATTTTATTGAAATTATGTGGAAACAATGTTGATTCAACCAGTGTGCCCAGTGGGTCCATATCTCACTTTCTACTTTGCTGGACCTTGCTTGGGAAAACAGGTAAGCTAATTTTCTGTAAAAAAAAGAAAAACTTAATTCTGACACAGGTTTCTTTGCTTTTACACTTGACACTGTACTTCTCTCCAATTAGACTGAACCGCTATGCGCCGCCACAATGTATGTGGGAGTCCCTGCTGTTTCCCTGACTGCCAGGCTCTCCCTTTGGTGCTTTGGCTCCAGAGCCATGCAAGCGCATCTGATGTGGTCTCTCCATCTGACTAGTCGTCACCCATCCATCCACCAGCCTTCTGGAGGAATCCTACAGTACAGGAGGGACCCAGATTGTTGTAGGCCATTTACATGTAAATACAGAGACGCATGGCCTGTGCCTGTGTTCAATATTGAAGGGGTCCGCTGCACACAGGTCTCTGTGTGTGTGCATATATGAGTGTGCGGTGCATGAGTGTGTGGCCTGCTCCAATACATCTAAAACATGGAGCTGCCAAATTACAGGGAATGTTTTAATACAATTCCATTCTGTGGTCCCTAATTGCATTTTGTCACTGGATGAATTCCTTCAGAACCAAAAATTCAACCATTGTTGAATGAACCATTGAATTGTTTATTTGATTGATGTCTGAGAAAATGTACTGAAAGCCAAGAATAATTTCTGCAAGTAAGTTAAGTCATATAAATATATTAGCTAGACATTTACTGAGATTGACAGACAGAGAAGTGCACTGAAGAGCCAAGTCTAGCATTGTAAGTGCAGCTCCCCAGAGAGGTACTAGAGATCCCTGGGCAATGGCACGATTTCACCGCAGGTCAGCCTTAAACCATGCTACATAGCCATCCTCCCACTAGCATAGCGAGTCAGTTAGGGCTTTCCTCTGTGTTTCTCTAGAAGCTACATTCTCACTTCTGACTCACTGATTTAACCACACTGAGGCAGAGCATGAGTACTCCCTGTCCAAAAAGGGGTGGGGGAAAATAAAGAGGGGACCGAAATGCAGTTTCTGAGTCAAGATTAGCAATGTGATAAAAGCCCACCTTGTTCGGCAGTAATAGTGGTTGTAGGATAGAGCATAGGGGGTGAGCAGCGCTGCCGTGTCTTGGTGGCTGTGGGTTCGCTGAAGTGCAAGGCTGTCCCCCCCAGCCAAGAGAATGTGCCTGTCAAGGGTGTGTTATCTTCCGAGGCTTGATGCAGAGTCGATACAACTCTGCCATCGTTCTATCTCTCCCCCTTCCTCCCCACTCCTTACGCCTCATGTTCCACAGAACACATATATCCAGCCAAACTTTTAGCACCTGCCATTTTGCTTGGCCCCTCAAGTCGATTCCTCTGGCATGGAATGGGATGGATAGGGAGAAGTGGGTCAACAAAGGTTGATGTTAAAATGAGGATGAGGGTGAGATGGAGGCCAAATGACTGGCATCCATCTTGGAATTCACAAGCTCACGTTTTACCCATGATTCACTAAGAGAAGATAAGGGTTGGCTACATGTGTCAAAACCATGCAGTGATAGCCTCAATAACAGACTAGCCTCAATATGTTCCGTATTTCAACATGTAATGGAAAACATTGACACATTTCACAAGATACAGGCAATCACAGCAATTTCACCATAGTTCATTAAAAAAATGACAAATGTCAGCGGGACTAATATTTTACACTAAACTTGCCGGAGGGTGCAAATGGAGAATGGGATTGCTGCCTTGACACAGGCCATTAAAAATCAATAGGACACTCCAGTCCAGAATGATGTACTTCAAGCTTAGAATACTGCTTACAACCTATTGTACTTTGAAAGATTTTTTCCTAGTTGTAAGAGTGGTTGAAAAGTCAGACATAAAGTGCACACCAAGCCTGACACTTCACCATGAGGCCCCGTCTTACATATTGTGTCCCTGTCCCAGAAGGCCCGAAGGTTGACACCTACCGTAATGCAGTAATCCAAAAATCATGTTGGCGTGCCTTGGGATCAAATATAGTCTGCGTGCCTTTCAATTCTATCTCTGTAAGCAGTGTAGGTACCGGACTTTGAAGATTTATCTTAACACAGTGGATTATCATAGCCCCCTAAAAACCTCCTTCTCATATCCAAGTATTGAGCCTCAGCCTAGGCTAAACACATCCCCCAGATACAGGATGCAACAATAATCCACACCTCCACCCATATATATATATACGCAGGAAGTACAGCTACAGGAACAGCATCCTGAGATATACGGAGGCTTATCTGTGGAACGTTAATAAGTAACATTCCTGTGATTTTATGCATTCATGTGTTTTTTTTCTTATATAGCTTCAATTCATACATTGGATTATGTATAATGTGCTGCATACATAGTGGAGAATTCCCTTGGCTACCTCAGTGACTGGCTTGCAGAAGATTGAGAAGGGAGAGACTTGTATTACATGATAATATGCTCCGCCAGAGTGGAGTATCTGTAATGACATACACATATATCAAGCATGATTACATTTTACAACATTTTACATTTTACAACAACAAAAATTGTTTGGGGATGTAAAATGACATTAAGGAAATGAAGAATATGTGTATGACTCAAATTTGGAAGAAATTGACCTGTAATCAAGGTCCTATAAACCACATAATTTTTACCATTGCTCTGAAATATCAATAGTAAAAATGACGTGGTTTACAGGACCTTGATCATCCTCACCTTTGTTGACCCAAAGTACAACTTAAGTAAAAGGAGATGAGAGAAAGAAGAAGTGAGGCCAAATGCCATTTTATAGCCATTGAAGAAAGCAATATATAAGCAATTAAAATGTGTGGAATCTGTCTATTTCAAAGACAGCAAGTCTGGTAACATAAGCGTTGACTTGTGTAAACACCATCGCTTTAATTCATTGTTTGTTCTTGCTACACAGTAGAAAATATACTGAGGGACCTTCCATGATATAATAGTCAGATAAATTCTTTACAATAAAAATGTTCGAGAGAGGATGATGATTTGCGAAAGAGAGCATGGTCAGGATGGCGTGCGATGCAGTTGGTTCGTTTCCCATCATGCCTCCCGCCAGGGGTCTCGGTAGTGGGGATGCACTAATGAGCCCGGCGTTATTAATCCTTGCAATGGGGTACATGAATTCACTCCAGAGCAAAGGCTTCAGCAGCCGCCTTGGCCCATAAAACCTGGAATGTATTCCTTTCATGTGCTCTGCTGATTTTCTACTCTGACAACAATATGGTAAGACTTCCATGCCCCTGGCCACAGGCCATCCAAGGTCATCTCCGAAACACTTGGACTTTTATGGGTGGTCAAGGAACACGCTGACAGGTCAGAACGGGAGCTCCTTTACGATTCGACCTAAACATCGGCCTCATTTGGAATTAGTTTATGTGTAGGGGCTGTATAAATCACATGCATTCTGTTTTCTACTTTCAAACGGCGTCCGCGGCTTTGGAGTCGTTTTGGAAAAACCAACAAGACTTGAAGCCGTGCGGTTATGCCCGTTAAAATGATAGCGGTTGCGTTTTTATTGTTTGTTTTATCCAGTTTTTCTCACCACATGCATGCAGTCATCTGTGAAACATAGCTGTAAAGTATGATGATCGGTTGTGAAATAATTCCGATTTTTACTATATTCTTCTTTACTGGTTTGAAAAACAGCGTGCCTCTTTTTCAGGCTAGATTTATTCCCACTGACCAGAGACTAACTTCCACTTCCCTGCCTATTTCCCCCAACATAGATAGACCACTTTCACTTGTGGGTTTATGATCATTTACTGATCATACTTCAACTCATAAAACACACAGGTTGGTGGAGTTAGACTAACGAGATGCTGACAGCTGTTTGCTGAGAAATAGAGAGCCTTTAATACCAAGACACTGTCTAAAGCCAAGCCTACCGATTGTAAAGTTCCCCTTTCCCCATTAGAGTGACCTCAGAGGCATGGTCCTGTGCGCCTCTGCCCTCAGTGCCCTGAACGTCAATTCATTGCTATGGTATTGGTGGAAGGTAGCCTAGCGGTTAAGAGCATTGGGCCAGTAAACCGCAAGATTGCTGGTTCAAATCCCAGAGACTAGGTGAAAAATGAGCAAGGCAGTTAACCCTAATTGCTCCTGTAAGACACTGTTTTTCCATGAGTTTGATTACATTCCATTTATTATTATGAGCCGTGCTGTGCTCCACTCACCAGCCTCCTCTGGTGTCCAAATAGTCTGAGAAAGAGAGAGGGAGGGAGGGAGAGAGAGTCACGCTCTTTACAACAGAACCTAAGCACAACGGTCTCAGTGCCTGTTATAGTTCCAGCACTTAGGATTTCCACAATGGCTGGTTTTCATTGCCTCATATTCTGATTTGCTCTGTCTAACTTCCTCTTAAAGCCTCTGATAGACTGATAGAGACTGATAGAGAAGACACCTCCAAGACAGTCCCTCATTATTTCGCCCTAGTCCAAAAGCTAATAATTGATTTTGAGTTACCCTGTTTCACCTAACCCTTTAGCCTCTCCAGTGTAATCTTTTTAGAAGTTCCCCAGTAGGATTCATTGGAAATCAAATCAGTTCATGATAGATTTGGTGGTTGGAGTGCATCCTCCTTATGATCAGAAACAGGAATGGACAATTGATATTGTGCCACCCAGCTCCAGTCACTAAACGGTCCGGTGGCCAGCTTTTATTTGCTCCTTATGCTACAAGCCAATCTGCCTCCAGCTGTGCGCTCTACTCTCCCTTAGCTTTTCACAGATTTTTATCCCCCTTTTCCCCAAATTCATCTCACCCCCCTAACCCAGGTCACTCTCTTGACTTGCCACAGTCACACACACACACACTTGATGCCCAAACACACATACAATAAGATTCCTGTTTTTTAAATGGAAATGGCTTATCGACATCATGTTATTGTAACCTAAAGAAATTTTACATTTAAAACGTCAGAGCGAATTGCAGGTCAGACCTAATCCTGTCATATTATTTGCTCAACAGTCAAGAGACATACAGAGGATAATCTAGAAATGGTTAAAAGTGCTCTGATATTGCACTCTCCAATGTCCCTGTGTCGTGTAAGCAATGAAGGCCCTTGTGAATCCCTTGGACTAGCCTACACAGCACCAGGGAATGGGTGGATGTCAGGTGACAATATGTAGAGACACTTCTGTGCATTGTTGCTCTTCGAAGGTGGCCGTGTTCTTTACTCCCCCTCCCTCTTCCATCTCCAATCCAAAATCAAATCTAGAATCGGCTTCCTATTTCGCAACAAAGCCTCCTTCACTCATGCCGCCAAACTTACCCTCGTAAAACTGACCATCCTACCGATCCTTGACTTCGGCAATGTAATTTACAAAATAGCCCCCAACACTCTACTCAGCAAACTGGATGTAGTCTATCACAGTGCCATCCGTTTTATCACCAAAGCCCCATATACTACCCACCACTGCAACCTGAATCCTCTCATTGACTGGCCCTCGCTACATATCCGTCACCAAACCCACTGGCTCCAGGTCATCTAAAAGTCTATGCTAGGTAAAGACCCGCCTTATCTCAGCTCACTGGCCACCATAGCAACACCCACCCTTAGCACGTGCTCCAGCAGGTATATTGCACTGCTCATCCCCAAAGCCAACACTTCCTTTGGCCGCCTTTCCTTCCAGTTCTCTGCGCCCAATTACTGGAACGAATTGCAAAAATCTCTGAAGCTGGAGTCTTATATCTCCCTCTCTAACTTTAAGCATCAGCTGTCTGAGCAGCTTACCGGATCACTGTACCTGTACACAGCCAATCTGTAAATAGCACACCCAACTACCTCATCCCCATATTATTACTTACCCTCTTGCTCTTTTGCACCCCAGTATCTCTACTTGCACATCATCTGCACATCTATCACTCCAGTATTAATGCTAAATTGAAATTATTTTCACCTCCAGGGCCTATTTATTGCCTACCTCCCTACTCTTCTACATTTGCACACACTGTACATAGATTTTTTTATTTTTCTTTTATTTTGTGTTATGTATGTATGATTGTTTATGTCTAACTCCGTGTTGTTGTTTTTGTCGCACTGCTTTGCTTTATAATGGCCAGGTTGCAGTTGTAAATGAGAACTTGTTCTCAACTGGCCTACCTGGTTAAATAAAGGTGAAATAAAAATATGAATACATTTTTTTTTAACACTGTTTTGGTTACTGCATGATTACATATGTGTTATTTCATAGTATTGATGTCTTCACTATTACTCTACAATGTAGAACATAGTAAAATAAAGAAAAACCCTGGAATGAGTAGGTGTATCCAAACTTTTGACTGTTACTGTACATAGAACAAAAATATAAACACCACATGTAAAGTGTTGGTCCCATGTTTCATGAGCTAAAATAAAAGATCCCTGAAATGTTCCATACACACAAAAATATTATTTCTCTCAAATGTTTTACATACATTTGTTTACATCCTTATTAGTGAGCATTCTCCTTTGTAAGATAATCTGTTCACCTCACAGGTGTGGCATATCAAGAAAATGATTAAACAACATGATCATTACACAGATTCTGGGGACAATAAAAGGCCACTCCAAAATGTTTTGTCACACAACATAATGCCATAGATGTCTCAAGTTTTGAGGAAGCGTGCAATTGGCATGCTGACTGCAGGAATGTACACCAGAGCTGTTGCCAGAGAATTGAATGGTAATTTCTTAACCATAAGCAGCCTCAAACGTCGTTTTAGAGAATTTGGCAGTATGTTCAACTGGCCTCACAACAGTAGACCAGGTGTATGGCGTCGTTTGGGATAGTGGTTTGCTGATGTCAAAGTTATGAACAAAGTGCCGCATGGTGGCAGTAGGGTTATGGTATGGGCAGGCATAACCTTTAGACAACGAACACAATTGCATTTTATCGATGGCGATTTGAATGCGCAGAGATACTGTGACGAGAACCTGAGGCTAATTGTCGTGCCATTCATTCACCGTCATCACCTTCTATTTTCAGTATGATAAGCCCAACCCCATGTCGCAAGGATCTGTACACAATTCCTGGAAGCTGAAAATGTCCCAGTTCTTTCATGAACTGCATACTCACCAGACATGTCACCCATTCAGCATGTTATGATGCTCAGGATCGACGTGTACGACAGCGCATTCCATTTCCCGGCAATATCCAGAAACTTTTCACAGCCGTTGAAGAGGAGTGTGACAACATTCCACAGGCCACACTCAACAGCCTGATCAACTATGTGAAGAAGATGTGTCGCGCTGCATGAGGCAAATGATGTTCACAATAGATACTGACTGGTTTTCTGATCCACGCCCCTACCTTTTATTTGAGGTACACTATATATTCAAAAGTATGTGGACACCCCTTCCAATTAGTGGATTCGGCTATTTCGATCACACAGCCATGCAATCTCCATAGACAAATACAGCGCATTCGCAAAGTATTCAGACCGCTTGACCTTTTCCAATTTTTTGGTTTCATTACAGTCTTATTCTAAAATTGATGAAATTGTTTTTTTTCTCCAAATCAATCTTCACACAAAACCCCATTATGAGAAAGCTAAAACAGGTTTTTAGAAATGTTAGGAAATGTATTAAAAATAAAAACAGATATGACATTTACATACTGTAAGTATTCAGACCCTTTACTCAGTACTTTGTTGAAGAACCTTTGGCAGCGATTACAGCCTCGAGTCTTCTTGGGTATGATGCTTCAAGCTTGGCACACCTGTATTTGGGGAGTTTCTCTCATTCTTCTCTACAGATACTCTCAAGCTCTGTCATATTGGATGGGGAATGTCGCTGCACAGCTATTTTATGGTCTCTCCAGAGATGTTAGATCGGGTTCAATTCCGGGCACTGGCTGGGCCACTCAAGGACATTCAGAGACGTGTCCCGAAGCTAATCCTGCATTGCCTTGGGTGTGTGCTTACGGTCATTGTCCTGTTGGAAGGGGAACTTTAGCACCAGTCTGAGGTCCTGAGCGCTCTGGAGCAGGTTTTCATCAATGATCTATCTGTACTTTTCTCCGTTCATCTTTGCCTCAATCAAAACTAGTCTCCCAGTCCCTGCTGCTGCAAAACATCCCCACAGCATGATGCTGCCACTACCATGCTTCACGGTAGGGATGGTGCCCGGTTTCCTCCAGACGTGACGCTGGGCATTCAGGCCAATGAGTTCAATCTTGGTTTCATCAGACCAGAGAATCTTGTTTCTCATGGTCTGAGAGTCTTTATGTGTCTTTTGGCAAACTCCAAGCGGGCTGTCATGCGCCTTTTACTGTAGGAGTGGCTTCCATCTGTCCACTCTACCACAAAGGCCTGATTGGTGGAGTGCTGCAGAGATGGTTGTCCTTCTGGAAGGTTCTCCCATCTCCACAGAGGAACTCTAGAGCTCTGTCAGAGTGACCATCGGGTTCCTGACAAAGGCCTTTCTCTCCCGGTTGCTCAGTTTGGCCGGGCAACCAGCTCTAGGAATAGTCTTGGTGGTTCCAAACTTCTTCCATTTAAGAAGAATGGAGGCCACTGTGTTCTTGGGGACCTTCAATGCTGCAAAAAAAATTTGGTACCCTTCCCCAGATCTTTGCTTTGACACAATTTTTTTTGTGTTTATTTCTTTTCTTTATTTTTATACATTTGCAAACATTTCTAAAAACCTGTTTTCACTTTGTCATTATGGGGTATTTTGTGAACATTGCTGCATTTTTTAAATCCATTTCAGAATAAGGCTGTAACTTAACAAAATGTGGAAAAGGTCAAGGGGTCTGAATACTTTCTGAAGGCACTGTATTGGCAGTAGAATGGCCTTCTTGAAGAGCTCAGTGACTTTTAACATGGCACTGTCATAGGATGCCACCTTTCCAACAAGTAATTAGTCAAATGTCTGCCCTGCTAGAGCTGCCCCGGTCAACTGTAAGTGCTGTTATTGTGAAGTGGAAATGTCTAGGAGCAACAACAGCTCAGCCGCGAAGAGGTGGACCACACAAACTCACAGAACGGTACCGCCGAGTGCTGGAGTGAGTAGCACGTAAACATTTTCTGTCCTTGGTTGCAACACTCACTACCGAATTCCAAACTGTCTCTGGAAGCAATGTCAGCACAAGAACTGTTCGTTGGGAGCTTCATGAAATGGGTTTCCATGGCCGAGCAGCCGCACAGGGCTAAGATCAACATGCGTAATGCCAAGCGTTGGCTGGAGTGGTGTAAAGCTCGCCGCCATTGGACTCTGGAGCAGTGGAAACGCATTCTTTGGAGTGATGAATCACTGGTTTTTGCGGATGCCAGGAGAACACTACCTGCCCGAATGCATAGTGTCAACTGTAAAGTTTGGTGGAGGAGGAATAATGGTCTAGGGCTGTTTTTCATGGATCGGGCTAGGCCCCGTAGTTCCAGTGAAGGGAAATCTTAACACTACAGCATACAATGACATTCTAGACAATTCTGTGCTTCCAACTTTGTGGCAACAGTTTGGGGAAGGCCCTTTGCCGTTTCAGCATGACAATGCCCCTGTGCACAAAGCGAGGTACATACAGAAATGGTTGGTCTAGATTGGTTTGGAAGAACTTGACTGGCCTGCACTGAGCCCTGACCTCAACCTTATAGAACATCTTTAGGATGAATTGGAACGCCGACTGCGAGCCAGGCCTAATCCCAACATCAGTGCCCGACCTCACTAACGCTCTTGTGTCTGAATGGAAGCAAGTCAAGCGGGTGTCCACAGATACTTTTGATCATGAAGTGTATCTGTGACCAACAGATTTATATTTGTATTCCCAGTCATGTGAAATCCATAGATTAGGGCCTAATGAATTTATTTCAACTGACTGATTTCCTTATATAAACTGTAACTCAGTAAAATCTTTGAAATTGTTGCATGTTGCATTTATATTTTTGTTCAGTATAGGTAACACTTTAATAATCACTGATTTAGAGTGGATGTTATTCAGCCATGTGTATTTAATTTTTTTGTCATACTGTGATGATGCCCAGAGATTATCATGTAGGGTGCCATTTCCCCTAAATAGGCTTACAAACTAGACTATTTTACATTACTAAAGACACTCGGACATACACTATTCAAATTCAGATTTTACGAGCCACACTGAAAACATGTTATTGAGTTAATTTGCAGCGTTTAATGCCTCTAATGTCTAGTTTATTAGGCTACATGTCGCAATGATTTAAAACTGGGCACACCACATCATTTCAATGTGGATAATTGGGTAGTATTTGGTCGAAAAGACAGCTAATGGTTAGATTAATTTCCAATGTCTTATCTCCATGCTTTTAATCATCTAAAAGCACAAGCAAATTCCAATGGATTTTTTGTTTAGTTGTCACCAAAATGTCTACCACTGAACTTTCAACCATTTAAAGTAAAGTTTTGGAATACATACAGTGTAAAATTGTGATGACACAAAACATTTAGCCTATGTATTATCATTGTGCTTCATCAAATAGCAGAACCAAATGATTGCAGTTGAGATTACATAAAAAGTACACGGTGCAAGTGATCAATGTTGTTCGAGGTTCTATGCAGATTATTACAGTAATTGTGAAGACCCCCACAGACCTGCAACAACCTATGCTATCTTGAACATGCACGCTTTCTATGATTACAGAAGAAGACATTTATAGTTAAAGTAACCTTCAATGCGACCATGTGTTACTCATTTTAAGGACGAATGTTACATTAGTTTGTAAGATAGTGTCACGTCTATTCCCGCTCCTCCCCTCCGGCGTTCGACGTCGCCGGTATACTAACCTCCGATCCTGGGATCCATAATTACACACACCTGGCATCAATCATTCCGCGCATCTCCACGTCATCATCAGGACTCCTTTACCTCACTCATTACCTCTGGCACTCCCTTAGGTTCTTTCCCCAGGCAGTATTGTTTTCTGTTGTTCATGTCTAGACGCTACTCCTACATTGTATCATTCCATGTTTCTTGTCACATTAAACTTACCACCTGCTTCTCGACTCCCAGCGTCAGATAGCCTTAACTTTAGGCTACTGACTGTATTACAAGTATTATTATAGAAGTGATATTAAATTGTGTTTGGTTGACAACGCAACCACTGGTTTATTACATTCTTTAACTTTTTTGTTGAGTTGGAGATGTGAAACTAACATATAATTTGTTAACTTGTCGACAAGTTAATGGTCTATTTATTGTATTTTGGTATCGTCTTCAACATTTGAAGACGATTAGAATACCAGAATGGACATAACTTATTATGATGGGCTATAGGTCAGCCATTGTGATTTTCCAGTGCTGTGATAAGATATTCTGTAAAATAATGAATCTGAAGAATTTATCTGCACTGTTCGTTAGCTAGCTAGTTAGCAAGTTTAAGAGGAATGAATCCATATATTGATCTTATTAACTGCCAATATGACAACATTCCATTCAAACAATGCAGTCAGTCTACAGCCATACAATGGCTGAAATCAGTTGATGATAGGAGTTAGACCGGTTTTAAATGCAACAAGTACTGATATTGTATCATATAATAGCACTCAGCTTTCCAAGAAAACAAAAATTGAGACATTTATGGTCTGTTTACATATATTTAAGAGGCAATTTAGACAGAAAATTGGTATAAAACCTGTATAAACTGTATTCATAATATGTCAATATTTTAGGTTGACAATAATTATATTACACAATTTCTGATATCACATGCCTTGCTTTTTTCCTGCATAGGTAAAATCAGGATTACACCTCTACTGCCGTTTATTCCAATTAGACTGGTTTGGATTTCTCCCTGACCAATATGGCTGCCATTTTCAGCCCACTCTGGAATGTTGAGGGTTTTTTAATTTAATAGGATCCCTATGGAAGATGCTTGCATAGCTCCATCTGAGCCACTGACTTAGTCTGGTTTTAATTCCAGTGTGAATCAATAATTAATATGTTGGATTCACATCTACATCTCAACCAAAAATCTATTTAAATCAAACTTCAAAACACACTTCAAATAAAGTTGTATTTCATTTTGTCTGTAAATATTGTACATACTTAGTTGATTTAAGTGTTTTTTCTTTGTCTGTTTGATAACTCATTGAATTTTTATTGAATATATCTAGTTGTCTTGGCCAACAGAATGGCAGATAGATTTGTTTGGTTTCTAAGATTTGTTTGGTTTCTAAGTTAGCTAGCTAGCAATTAGTCTAGGTACCAGTCTTTTTAGCTAACATTCAATTCCTTGCCACTCCTGTCATTTGCCAACTTTTAGAATTCTAGACATTAATTTACATAGCATAAATACACCGGTGATAATAAGCGACACCTGGAGGGGGTGGAGACAAGCACAAGGACAGGTGAAACGGATCAGGGCATGACAGTACCCCCCCATAAGGGCGCCACCTGGCTTCCTACCTGGGTGTATACCTGGTTGACCGGGGTGTCGGCGGTGGAAGTCGGCGATAAGTGCTGGATCCAGATGTCTCTAGCGGGAACCCAGTACCTCTCCTCTGGGCCGTAACCCCTGCCCCGTGGTCAAACGCCCAGGAGGCATTTCACCGTGTATGCCAGATGGCCATCGATGACACGGGGAGGAGGGGTGGGCCTGTAGACAGAAGACAAAGGACTGTGAGACACGGCTTAATCCTAGACACAATGAAACGAGGGTGAATACGGAGGGTACGGGATAACAAAAGACGGACAGCAGTGGAACTAAGGACTCTAGAGATGGGAAAAGGACCAATGAAACGGTGGGACAGTTTGCGGGACTCCACCCGAAGGGGTAGGTCCCGTGTGGAAAGCCATAACCTCTGCCCAATGTGGTAGCGGGGAGCTGGAATCCGGCGTCGGTCCGCTTGTCAACGATACCTGGAGTTGGTCTTGAGAAGTGCCGCCCGAGGTACATCGACATCGCCAGGTACATCGACATCGGCGGACAAACATCTGGGCCGAGGGTACGTTGACCTCCTGCTCTTGCTCTGGGAAGAGCGGAGGCTGAGGCACCCCTTTTGAGTACTATATGGGGTGAGTCCCGTGGCTGAACAGGGAAGGGTGTTCCGGGCATACTCCACCCAGACCAGTTGTCGACTCCAGGTAGTGGGGTTGGTTGTGGCCAAGCATCTTAGGGTGGTTTCCTGGTCCTGGTTAGCTCGCTCCGACTGGCCGTTGGATTGGGGATGGAATCGGGAGGACAGGCTGGACGACGACCCAATAAGGGAGCTGAACGCCTTCCAAAACTGAGACGAGAACTGAGACAGGGAGTCCATTGATCCGGAAGACGTGCTGCACCATAAGCTGGGCCAACTCCTTGGCAGAAGGTAGTTTGAGGAGAGGAATGAAATGGGCGTCCTTGGAGATCCGATCCACTACCGTCAGAATGACAGTGTTGCCATCAGATGAAGGGAGCCCAGTGACAAAGTCCAGAGAGATATGGGACGATGAGGGAAGGCTGAAGGAGGCAAGAAGGAGGCAAGTGGCTGAAGGAGGCAAGAAGGAGCTTGCCGTGGAGTTTTGTTCTGAGCACACACAGCGTACACGGCGACGAAACCAGAGACGTCAGGAACCATAGTAGGCCACCAGAAACGTTGTCGGAGGAAGGCTAGGGTACGACGGGAACCTGGATGAAATGGTCAGGCTGGAGGAATGAGCCCATTCCAGGACCCGGGACAGGACTGAGTTATGGACAAACAACCAGTTAGCTGGGCCCCCTTCAGGTTCAGGCTGGGAGCATTGTGCCTTGCAGACCAAAGTTTCAATAACCCAACCCACAAGACATGAGGGGGGGAGAATGGTGTCGGAGACCGGGGAAGTGGCAGAGAAACTGTATAGGTGGGAGAGTGCGTCAGGCTTCACATTTTTTGGACCCTGGGCAGTCTCCGTAGGGAGACCGGGCAAAGGGAGGAGATGACAGGACTTAGAAAAACGATCCACAACGACCAGCATCGTGGTGTTACCCTGTGAAGGTGGAAGATCGGTTAGGAAATCCACCGACAGGTGCGACCACGGCCGTTGTGGAACGGGTAAGGGTTGTAACTTACCTCTGGGCAGGTGTCTAGGAGCCTTGCACTGGGCGCACACCGTTAGCTAAAGTGGGCCAGTACTTACCCACTAAGAAAGCGCACCGTACGAGCAATCCCAGGATGACCAGATGAGGGTGACGTGTGGGCCCAATAGATCAGCCGGTCGCGGACAGCAGACGGAACATACAGATGCCCAGCTGGACACTGAGGGGCTCTGCACGTGACGCCCGCTCAATGTGCGCGTGCAGCTCCCACACTACCAGCGCCACCAAACAAGAGACGGGGAGTATGGGAGTGGGATCCATGGGCCGCTCCTCTGTGTCATACAGCCGGGACAACGCGTCTGCCTTAACGTTCTGGGAGCCTGGTCTGTAAGAAAGGGTAAACACAAAACGGGTGAAAAACATGGCCCACCTTGCCTGGCGAGGGTTCAGTCTCCTCGCCGCCCGGATGTACTCCAGAATGCGGTGGTCAGTCCAGATGAGAAAAGGGTGTCTAGCCCCCTCAAGCCAATGTCTCCATGCCTTCAGGGCCTTGATGACAGCCAACAACTCCCGGTCCTCCACGTCATAGTTTTGCTCCGCCGGGCTGAGCCTCTTCGAGAAGAAGGCACAAGGACGGAGCTTTGGTGGCGTACCCGAGCACTGAGAGAGCACAGCTCCTATCCCAGCCTCGGACACGTCCACCGCCACTATGACCGCCAAAGAGGGATCCGGATGGGCCAGCACGGGAGCCGAGGTAAACAAAGCCCTCAGGTGACTGAAAGTCCTGTCCGTCTCAGCTGTCCACTACAAACGCACCGGACCCCCCCATTCAGCAGTGAAGTAATGGGAGACGCTACCTGACCAAAACACTGGATAAACCTCCGGTAGTAGTTGGCAAACCCTAAGAATCGCTGCACCTCCTTAACCGTGGTGGGAGTCGGCCAATTATGCACGGCTGCAATGCGGTCACTCTCCATCTCCACCCCTGACGTGGAAATGCGATAGCCTAGGAAGGAGACGGACTGTTGGAAGAACAGGCACTTCTCAGACTTGACGTACAGGTCATGCTCCAACAGGCGACCAAGCACGTTGCGCACCAGGGACACATGCTCGGCGCGTGTAACGGAGTATATCAAAATGTCATCAATATACACCACTACACCCTGCCTGTGCAGGTCCCTGAAAATCTCATCTACAAAAGCTTGGAAGACTGATGGCGCATTCATCAACCCGTACGGCATGACAAGGTACTCATAGTGCCCAGAGGTGGTACTGAAAGTCATCTTCCACTCGTCTCCCTCTTGGATACGCACCAGATTGTAAGCACTCCTGAGATCTAGTTTGGTAAAGAAGCGCGCCCCGTGCATTGAATCTATCGCTGCGGCTATGAGCGGTAGCAGGTAACTATACCTCACCGTGATCTGATTTAGACCCCGGTAGTGAATACACGGACGCAGACCTCCCTCCTTCTTCACAAAAAAAGAAACTCGAGGAGACGGGTGAAGTGGAGGACCTAATGTACCCCTGATGCAGGGATTCGGAGACATATGTTTCCATAGCCTGGGAAGTGCAGCGTCTACCAGGAGATCTATCGCACAGTCGCCCCATCGATGAGGTGGTAATTGAGTCGCCTTCTTTTTAGAGAAGGCGAGAGCCAAATCGGCATATTCAGGGGGAATACGTACAGTGGAGACCTGGTCTGGACTCTCCACCATAGTAGCACCAATGGAAACCCCTAAACACCTACCTGAGCACTCTCGCGACCACCCCATGAGAGTCCTCTGTGGCCAAGAAACAGTGGGGTTATGACAAGCTAACCAGGGTAGGCCCAGCACCACAGGAAACACAGGAGAGTCAATAAGGAAAATACTAATTTTCTCCGTGTGACCCCCTGCGTCACCATGCCCAAAGGAGCGGTGACCTCCCTAATAAACCCTGACCCTAATGGTCGACTATCTAAGGCGTGAATGGGGAAGGGCACATCCACGGGAACAATGGGGGTCCCTAAACTATGAGCTAACGCTCTATCAATGAAATTCCCAGCCATGCCTGAATTTACGAGCGCCGTATGCTGGGAATGCGGGGAAAACTCAGGAAAAGTGACAGACAAACATATGTGCAACAGAGGACTCTGGGTGAGAATGGTGCCAACTCACCTGGGGTGACGCCAGAGCGCCCTGCCTGCTGCCTCGATTCCCAGAGGAACCAACCCGGCACTGACCAGCAGTGTGACCTCTGCGGCCACAGATGGTGCACGAGCGGAAACCCCCTCCGGTGTCCCTGCGCACTGCCCCTCCCAGCGTATCGGAGAGGGGGTGCGGGAGGATGGAACCACCAGACCCCGATCTGGACGTCCGCGAGTAGGCAGCAGGTTGTCCAGCCACCAGCTGGTCGAAAGTGAGGGTGGTGTCTCTGCAGGCCAGCTCCCGATGGGCGTTCTTGCGCAGACTGCAGCGGTAGTGGTCGATCAGGGCCCTGTTGTTCCATCCTGCGCCGGCAGCCAGGGTCCTAAACTCCAGGGCAAACTCCTGGGCGCTCCTCGTCTCCTGCCTCAGATGGCAGAGGCGTTCACTCGCCGCTCTGCCCTCGGGTGGGTGGTCAAAGACTGCTCGGAAACCCTGGCAGTTGGCAGCACTCCCGTCGTACCCCTGTGGCATGGAGAGACGGATCCCACTGGGTTCAGGCGGGAAAGGGGCGCTCAGGATAGACCCCGGTTGTGCTGGTGGAGGCGCTGGAAGAACTCTCTGTCTCTCCCAGCGGTCCATTGTCTGGACAACGCGATCCATGGCGGCGCCCAGATGGTAAAGCATTTCCGCATGCTCCTGTACGCGCTCCTCCACCTCCATGGCCGTGGTACCTTCTCCTGCTGACTCCATAGGTGGTCAGAGATTCTGTAAGGGGTGTGTGTTGGTGGCAGGGAAGTCAGGCGCAGGAGAACGAACTTGGTATAAACGGAGTTGTTTAATAAATGCTGACAAAACTCCAAAACAACCAAAATGTACAAAATAACAAAGTGGGTACAAAACCCGTCGCCCACCAACACTAAATAGCACATCACATACAAACAAAACAATCTCTGACAAGGACATGAGGGGAACAGAGGGTTAAATACACAACATGTAATGAATGGGATTGGAACCAGGTGTGTAGGAAGACAAGACAAAACCAATGGAAAATGAAAAATGGATCAATGATGGCTAGAAGGTCGGTGACGTCGACTGCCGAACACCACCCAAACAAGGAGAGGGACCGACTTCGGTGGAAGCCGTGACACGGAAGTTCTGATGTACCTGCAGTAGTTTGAGCCGCCTCCATCCCGGGCACCGGAGAATCGAAAACCTTCCTCAATTCTGCCATGAATTCCTCCTGGCTATGGCACACAGCGGATATTTACTCCCACACAGCCGTTGCCCAGGACAGCGTCCTTCCTGACATTAGCGTAATTAAATATGCTATCTGCGATTGGTCCAACGGGAACGAAGAGGGCTGGAGTTCGAAAATAAGGGAGCACTGGGAAAGGAACGCCCAGCAGGTACCAGTATCGCCTGCATAACGGAGTTAAGCGGAGTTCTCAGGGAGCCAGGGTAGGTTGAACAAATCCCCTAGGTGTAGAAAGGTTAGTGGGTGGTTGGGCGGTCTCAGAGGATGGCGGGCTGCCTATGAGCTAACTCACTGATTTGCTCCATTATAGCCTTGAACCCTTGGTTGTGGCGTTCCGTCAGGGAACGAAGCCCTTCCAAGAGGTCCCGAAGTTGCTCCTCATGCCTCCCAATGGTGGCTCCCTGCAGGGAGACAATGTGATGAGCTGGTCCAAGTCTGCTGCGTCAAGCATGGCCAGTTTGTACTATAATGGCACAAGGCGAGACCCAAATTCAGACACAGGAGGCAGATGGCTGAGCTCCAATATTTATTATAACAAAAGGGGTAGGGAAAAGGTAGGTCGGGGACCGGCGAGAGTTCATAAACCAGGTCAGAGTCCAAACAGTACCAGGTGATAGGCAGGCTCGAGGTCAGAACAAGCAGAGTTCAGTTAACAGGTCCGAGTCCAAACAGTACAAGGGGATATGCAGGCTCGAGGTCAGAACAGGCAGAGTGGTCAGGCAGGCGAGTTTGGCGTCAGGACAGGCAAGAGTCAAAACCAGGAGGTTTAGGAAAAACAGAGACTGGGAAAAAGTTGGCAAAACTGGTTGACTTGGCAAAACAAGACGAACTGGCACAGAGAGACAGGAAACACAAGGATAAATACACAGGGGATAATAAGCGACACCTGGAGGGGGTGGAGACAAGCACAAGAACAGGTGAAACAGATCAGGGTGTGACAAGGAGAGAGACTTTTAGATTTCTTCAAAACAATTGAACTTATTATTTCATTACTGCAGGAGTTAGTCGGTAACCACCCTTGAGGTAGTCATTGAGAACTCAGTGAGCAGAACTAAGCCACAGCATTTCATAGTTAAGACACATCCTCCTGAATACGTGGCAAACAACAGATTTGTAAAATTATAGAAAGGAACATTGTGCTCTCATGCAACAGACATCAAGATTTACATTGCACCAGGTTTCTCTCTCTACTTGTTCATACAGAAAAACGAATGTAACATAGGACACTAAGTCCTTCCCTTATTAATTTATGAAGTCCAGTGTTCATTAACAATCTGGAGGGAGGGTTCTCCTCACCCTGGCAGACAGACCAGCATTTCACACAGACACTTCTCGTGGAATGGAATGTTGTCTTATTACCAAGCCATCGCAAATCAGTTTCCAGCCCAAGCTTCAGAGGCTCCTCTAGAACCATTCGATGCAAACAGCCACAAAAATCATCAAGTTGATACTGAGCACACTCCAATTGGTCAGTACAGTGGAAATAACTATTTCCAACTCCATAACACCATCTGTAGAAACTAAAATGAGCATACAGTTGAAGTTGGAAGTTTACATACACCTTAGCCAAATACATTTAAACTCAGTTTTTTTCGCAATTCCTGACATTTAATCCTAGTAAAAAATCCCTGTCTTAGGTCAGTTAGGATCACCACTTGATTTTAAGAATGTGAAATGTCAGAATAATAGCAGAGAGAATGATTTATTTCAGCTTTTATTTCATTCATCACATTCCCAGTGGGTCAGAAGTTTACATACATTAAATTAGTATCTGGCAACACTACCTTAAATTGTTTAACTTGGGTCAAACTTTTCGGGTAGCCTTCCACAAGCTTCCCACAATAAGTTGGGTGAATTTTGGCCCATTCCTCCCGACAGAGCTGGTGTAACTGAGTCAGGTTTGGAGGCATCCTTGCTCGCACACACATTTTCTATAGGATTGAGGTCAGGGCTTTGTGATGGCTACTCCAATACCTTGACTTTGTTGTTCTTAAGCCATTTTGCCACAACTTTGGAAGTATGCTTGGGGTCATTGACCATTTGGAAGACCCAATTGCAACCAAGCTTTAACTTCCTGACTGATGTCTTGAGATGTTGCGTCAATATATCCACATAATTTTTCTTCCCCCCATGATGCCATCTATTTTGTGAAGTGCCCCAGTCCCTCCTGCAGCAAAGCACCCCCACAACATCATGCTGCCACACCCGTGCTTCACAGTTGGGATGGTGTTCTTTGGCTTGCAAGCCTCCCTCTTTTTCCTCCAAACATAACGATGGTCATTATGGCCAAACAGTTATATTTTTGTTTCATCAGACCAGAAGACATTTCTCCAAAAAGTACGATCTTTGTCCCCATGTGCAGTTGCAAACCATAGTTTGGCTTTTTTTTATGCCGGTTTTGGAGCACTGGCTTCTTCCTTAGTGAGCAGTCTTTCAGGTTATGTCGATATAGGACTCTTTTTATTGTGGCTATAGATACTTTTGTACCTGTTTCCTCCAGCATCTTCACAAGGTCCTTTGCTGTTGTTCTGGGATTGATTTGCACTTTTTGCAACAAAGTACGTTCATCTCTAGGAGACAGAACGCGTCTCCTTCTTGAGCGGTATAATGGCTGTTTAATAATGGTGTTTATACTTGCGTACTATGTGCTGCGTTTGATACCATCGATCACCACATTCTTTTGGAGAGATTGGAAACCCAAATTGGTCTACACGGACAAGTTCTGGCCTGGTTTAGATCTTATCTGTCGGAAAGATATCAGTTTGTCTCTGTGGATAGTTTGTCCTCTGACAAATCAACTGTAAATATCAGTGTTCCTCAAGGCTCCGTTTTAGGACCACTATTGTTTTCACTATATATTTTACATCTTGGTGATGTCATTCGAAAACATAATGGTAACTTTCACTGCTATGCGGATGACACACAGCTATACATTTCGATGAAACATGGTGAAGCCCCAAAATTGCCCTCACTGGAAGCCTGTGTTTCAGACATAAGGAAGTTGATGGCGACAAATGTTCTACTTTTAACCTCTTACATCTAGACGTTGCGCTAGCGGAACACCTGCTCCAATATCCAATGATAGGCGTGGCGCGAATTACAAATTCCTCAAAAATACAAAAACTTCCATTTTTCAAACATATGACTATTTACCAGCATTTTAAAGACAAGACTCTCCTTTATCTAACCACACTGTCCGATTTCAAAAAGGCTTTACAGCGAAAGCAAAACATTAGATTATGTCAGCAGAGTACCCAGCCAGAAATAATCAGACACCCATTTTTCAAGCTAGCATATAATGTCACATAAACCCAAACCACAGCTAAATGCAGCACTAACCTTTGATGATCTTCATCAGATGACACACCTAGGACATTATGTTATACAATACATGCATGTTTTGTTCAATCAAGTTCATATTTATATCAAAAACCAGCTTTTTACATTAGCATGTGACTAGCATTCCCACCGAACACTGCCGGTGAATTTACTAAATTACTCACGATAAACGTTCACAAAAAAACATAACAATTATTTTAAGAATTATAGATACAGAACTCCTCTATGCACTCGCTATGTCCAATTTTAAAATAGCTTTTCGGTGAAAGCACATTTTGCAATATTCTAAGTAGATAGCCCGGCATCACAGGGCTAGCTATTTAGACACCCACCAAGTTTAGCCCTCACCAAAGTCAGATTTACTATAAGAAAAATGTTATTACCTTTGCTGTTCTTCATCAGAATGCACTCCCAGGACTTCTACTTCAATAACAAAATGTTGGTTTGGTTCAAAATAATCCATAGTTATGTTCAAATATCCTCTGTTTTGTTCGTGCGTTCAAGACACTATCCGAAGTGTAAAGAAGGGTGACGCGCATGACGCGTTTTGTGACAAAAAAATTCTAACTATTCCATTACCGTACTTCGAAGCATGTCAACCGCTGTTTAAAATCAATTTTTATGCCATTTTTCTCGTAAAAAAGCGATAATATTCCGACCGGGAATCTGTGTTTTAGTACAAAGAGAGAGAAAATAAAAACATGGGGTCGCCTCGTGCATGCGCCTCAGTCTCATAGTACTCTGACCGACCACTATCCAAACGCGCTAATGTTTTTCAGCCAGGGGCTGCCTCGACATCATTCAGCTTTTTCCCGGGTTCTGAGAGCCTATGGGAGCCGTAGGAAGTGTCACGTTACAGCAAAGATCCTAAGTTTTCAATAAAAAGAGTCAAGAAGCTCAAGGAATGGTCAGAGAGGGCACTTCCTGTACAGAATCTTCTCAGGTTTTTGCCTGCCATATGAGTTCTGTTATACTCACAGACACCATTCAAACAGTTTTAGAAACTTTAGGGTATTTTCTATCCAAAGCCAATAATTATATGCATATTCTAGTTTCTGAGCAGTAGTAATAACCAGATTAAATTGGGTACGTTTTTTATCCGGCCGTGTAAATACTGCCCCCTAGCCCTAACAGGTTAACCCTATTACAGGGGCTGAGTCACTGGCTTACTTGTGCTCTTCAATGCCGTCCCTCAGAGGGGTGCGTCACTTGAGAGGGTTGAGTCACTGACGTGATCTTCCTGTCCGGGTTGGCGCCCCCCCTTGGGTTGTGCCGTTGCGGAGATCTTTGTGGGATATACTTGGCCTTGTTTCAGGATGGTAAGTTGGTGGTTGAAGATATCCCTCTAGTGGTGTGGGGGCTGTGCTTTGGCAAAGTGGGTGGGGTTATATCCTGCCTGTTTGGCCCTGTCCGGGTGTATCGTCGGATGGGGCCACAGTATCTCCTGACCCGTCCTGTCTCAGCCTCCAGTATTTATGCTGCAGTAGTTTATGTGTCGGGGGGCTAGGGTCAGTCTGTTATATCTGGAGTATTTCTCCTGTCTTATCTGGTGTCCTGTGTGAATTTAAGTATGCTCTCTAATTTTCTTTCTTTCTTTCTCTCTCTCGGAGGACCTGAGCCCTAGGACCATGCCTCAGGACTACCTGGCCTGATGACTCCTTGCTATCCACAGTCCACCTGGCCGTGCTGCTGCTCCAATTTCAACTGTTCTGCCTGCGGCTATGGAACCCTGACCTGTTCACCGGACGTGCTACCTGTCCCAGACCTGCTGTTTTCAACTCTCTAGAGACAGCAGGAACGGTAGAGATACTCTGAATGATCGGCTGTTAAAAGCCAACTGAAATTTACTCCTGAGGTGCTGACTTGTTGCACCCTCGACAACCAGTGTGATTATTATTATTTGACCCTGCTGGTCATCTATGAACATTTGAACATCTTGGCCATGTTCTGTTATAATCTCCACCCAGCATAGCCAGAAGAGGACAGGCCACCCCTCATAACCTGGTTCCTCTCTAGGTTTCTTCCTAGGTTCTGGCCTTTGTAGGGACTTTTTCCTAGCCACTGTGCTTCTACACCTGCATTGCTTACTGTTTGGGGTTTTAGGCTGGGTTTCTAACAGCACTTTGTGACATCAGCTGATGTAAGAAGGGCTTAATAAATACATTTGATTGATTTGATTGATTGTAATAGTCAAAACCAACTGCAATCCACTTCAATTACTTGATGCTGTTCCACGTAATGGAAACAGATTATCGTTTTGAATGACATTACCTTACTGCTCAAATTCACTGGTGTTACCTTAACTACAAAACCGAGCAACAATAATTAGAAACTGTCAAAGAACATCTCCACATTCAACTTTATCATACCTCTACACCAAACTTAACCCACTTCATCCCTTACAGCCCTTTCGAATGCAGCGTGCACCAGTCACTTACACCCGCAGACTAAATCATGGAAACTCTTCTATTCATTCCAGTATAAAAAATATAAAAAAACATTCTCAAACAACGTTCTGCGTTTACCTCTATTGTAAGGTTAAAAACAAACTTGACAACATTCTCTTCTCTGTCTGCTGTACACCTATTAAATGTCCATGACTTTAAAATGGAATGAGCAAAATTGATAAAATATACTGCTCAAAAAAATAAAGGGAATACTTAAACAACACAATGTAACACCAAGTCAATCACACTTCTGTGAAATCAAACTGTCCACTTAGGAAGCAACACTGATTGACAATAGATTTCACATGCTGTTGTGCAAATGGAATAGACAACAGGTGGAAATGATAGGCAATAAGCAAGACACCCCCAATAAAGGAGTGGTTCAGCAGGTGGTGACCACAGACCACTTCTCAGTTCCTATGCTTCCTGGCTGATGTTTTGGTCACTTTTGAATGCTGGCGGTGCTTTCACTCTAGTGGTAGCATGAGACGGAGTCTACAACCCACACAAGTGGCTCAGGTAGTGCAGCTCATCCAGGATGGCACATCAATGCGAGCTGTGGCAAGAAGGTTTGCTGTGTCTGTCAGCGTAGTGTCCAGAGCATGGAGGCGCTACCAGGAGACAGGCCAGTACATCAGGAGACGTGGAGGAGGCCGTAGGAGGGCAACAACCCAGCAGCAGGACCGCTACCTCCGCCTTTGTGCAAGGAGGAGCAGGAGGAGCACTGCCAGAGCCCTGCAAAATGACCTCCAGCAGGCCACAAATGTGCACGTGTCTGCTCAAACGGTCAGACAGACTCCATGACGGTGGTATGAGGGCCCGACGTACACAGGTGGGGATTGTGCTTACAGCCCAACACCGTGCAGGACGTTTGGCATTTGCCAGAGAACACCAAGATTGGCAAATTCGCCACTGGCGCCCTGTGCTCTTCACAGATGAAAGCAGGTTCACACTGAGCACGTGACAGACGTGACAGAGTCTGGAGACGCCGTGGAGAACGTTCTGCTGCCTGCAACAGCCTCCAGCATGACCGGTTTGGCGGTGGGTCAGTCATGGTGTGGGGTGGCATTTCTTTGGGGGGCCGCACAGCCCTCCATATGCTCGCCAGAGGTAGCCTGACTGCCATTAGGTACTGAGATGAGATCCTCAGACCCCTTGTGAGACCATATGCTGGTGCGGTTGGGTTCCTCCTAATGCAAGACAATGCTAGACCTCATGTGGCTGGAGTGTGTCAGCAGTTCCTGCAAGAGGAAGGCATTGATGCTATGGACTGGCCCGCCCGTTCCCCAGACCTGAATATAATTGAGCACATCTGGGACATCATGTCTCGCTCCATCCACCAACGCCACGTTGCACCACAGACTGTCCAGGAGTTGGCGGATGCTTTAGTCCAGGTCTGGGAGGAGATCCCTCAGGAGACCATCCGCCACCTCATCAGGAGCATGCCCAGGCGTTGTAGGGAGGTCATACAGGCACGTGGAGGCCACACACACTACTGAGCCTCATTTTGACCTGTTTTAAGGACATTACATCAAAGTTGGATCAGCCTGTAGTGTGGTTTTCCACTTTAATTTTGAGTGTGACTCCAAATCCAGACCTCCATGGGTTGATAAATTGGATTTCCATTGATTATTTGTGTGTGATTTTGTTGTCAGCACATTCAACTATGTAAAGAAAAAAGTATTTAATAAGATTATTTCTTTCATTCAGATCTAGGATGTGTTGTTTAAGTGTTCCCTTTATTTTTTTGAGCAGTGTACATCAGCCAATTCCCAAGGGAAAAGACACATTTTGGTTGGAGCCAAAATAATTCACAATACAAGAGCCTTCCTGCCCACAACTTCAATTCATTGCTGTTGTAGCCTTATTTTATCATGCAATAATTAATACCCATGTTTAGTTATCAATTATGATAATGTTCACAGCTCTATCGCAATTGCTTCTCCGCTATTATTATAATGCATGAGATATAGGTAACAGTCCCTTCTGATTAGACAACAGGTAATAAAACAAAAATGTGCTGTTGTTGACAAGCATATATGCAGTTCATATCCATAGTATTAATATTAAATTCAGTGATTGACATTACGACCCCATTCTCAGTACGTTCCTCCAGCAAACCATTATGCAACACAAAAAGTTATTACCTCGAAATTGTCCAGCTATTCATGTTGAATAAATTAGCCTTCCAATTTCAAGTCAAATAAATGTTTGTCACATGTGCCGAATACAACAGGTGTAGACCTTAAAGTGAAATGCTTACTTACAAGTGCCTAACCAACAATGCTTTAAGAAGTTAAGAATAAAAATGTATTAAGAAAAAATTGAAAATAAAAGTAACAAATAATTAAACAGTAGCAGTAAAATAGCAACAGCGATAGCGAGGTACCAGTAGAGAGTCAATGTGCTGGGGCACTAGTTAGTTGTGGTAATTGAGTTAATATGTACATGTAAGTATAGTTAAAGTGACAATATATAGAAAATAAAAAGAGGGTAGCAGCAGCGTAAAAGAAGGGTCTGGGTAGCCCAATGAGTAGCTGTTCAGGAGTCTTATGACTTGCGGGTAGAAGCTGTTGAGAAGACTTTTGGACCTAGACTTGGCGATCTGGTACTGCTTGCCGTGCGGTATCAGAGAGAACGGTCTATGACTAGGCTGGCTGGAGTCTTTGACCATTTTTAGGGCCTTCCTCTGACACCGCCTGGTATAGAGGTCCAGGATGGCAGGAAGCTTGGTCCCAGTGATGTACTGGGCCATACGCACTACCCTCTGTAGTGCCTTGCGGTCGGAGGCCAAGCAGTTGCCATACCAGGCAGTGATGCAACCAGTCAGGACGCTCTCGATGGTGCAGCTGTAGAACCTTTTGAGGATCTGAGGACCCATGCCAAATCTTTTCAGTCTCCTGGGGTGGAATAGGTTTTGTCGTGCCCTCTTCACGATCGTCTTGGTGTACTTGGACCATGTTAGTTTGTTGGTGTCCACATCACCAAGGAACTTGAAGCTCTCAACCTGCTACCCTACAACCCGTTGATGAGAATGGGGGTGTGCTAGGTCCTCCTTTTCCTGTAGTACACAATAATCTCCTTTGTCTTGATCACATTGAGGGAGAGGTTGTTGTCCTGGCACCACAATGCCAGCTCTCTGACCCCCTCCCTATAGGCTGTCTCATCGTTGTTGGTGATCAGGCCTACCACTGTTGTGTCATCGGCAAACTTGATGATGGTGTTGGAGTCGTGCCTGGCCATGCAGTCATGAGTGAACAGGGAGTACAGGAGGGGGCTGAGCACACACCCCTGAGGGGCCCCTGTGTTGAGGATCAGCATGGCGGATGTGTTGTTACCTACCCTTACCACCTTGGGATGGCCCGACAGGAAGTCTAGGATCCAGTTGTAGAGGGAGGTGTGTAGTCCCAGTGTCCTTAGCTTAGTCATGAGCTTCGAGGGCACTATGGTGTTGAACACTGAGCTGTAGTCAATGAATAGCATTCTCACATAGGTGTTCCTTTTGTCCAGGTGGGAAAGGGCAGTGTTGAGTGCAATAGAGATTGCATCCTCTGTGGATCTGTTGGGGCGGTATGCAAATTAGAGTGGGTCTAAGGTTTCTGGGATAATGGTGTTGATGTGAGCCATGACCAGCCTTTCAAAGCAATTCATGGCAACAGACGTGAGTGCTACGGGTCAGTAGTCATTTAGGCAGGTTACCTTAGTGTTCTTGGGCACATGGACTATGGTAGTCTGGTAATACAGACGTAGTCAGGGACAGGTTGAAAATGTTGACATTTGAAGACACTTGCCAGTTGGTCAGCACATGCTCGGAGTACACATCCTGGTAATCCATCTGGCCCTGTGGCCTTGTGAATGTTGACCTGTTTAAAGGTCTACCTCACAACGACTACGGAGAGCGTGATCACACAGTCATCCAGAACAGCTGATGCTCTGATGCATGCATGCTTCAGTGTTACTTGCCTCAAAGCGAGCATAAAAGTAATTTAGCTCATCTGGTAGGCTGGTGTCACTGGGCAGCTCAAGGCTGTGCTTCCCTTTGTAGCCTGTAATAGTTTGCAAGCCCTGCCACATCTGACGAGTGTCGGAGCCGGTGTAGTACGATTCAATCTTAGTCCTGTATTGACGCGTTGCCTGTTTGATGGTTCGTTGGAGGGCATAGTGGGATTTCTTATAAGCTTCTGGGTTAGAGTCCCGCTCCTTGAAAGCAGCAGCTCTACCCTTTAGCTCAGTGCGAATGTTGCCTGTAATCCATGGCTTCTGGTTGGGGTATGTACTAAATGTCGACCGATTATGATTTTTCAACGCCGATAATGATACCGATTATTGGGCCTCAAAAACCCGGGCACCGATTAATCGGCCGATTTATATATATATATAATTTATTTGAAGCTTAATTGATTTTATTGAGGTATTATATTAAGTTAAAATAAAAGTGTTTTATATATATATCTCTATATATATATATATATATATATATATAAAACACTTTTATTTTAACTTAATATAATACCTCAATAAAATCAATTAAGCTTCAAATAAATTATGAAACATGTTCAATTTGGTATAAATAATGGAAGAACAAAGTGTTGGAGAAGAAAGTAAAAGTGCAATATTTGCCATGTAAAGAAGCTAACGTTTAAGTTCCTTGCTCAGAACATGAGAACATATGAAAGCTGGTGGTTCCTTTAAACATGAGTCTTCAATATTCCCAGGTAAGAAGTTTTAGGTTGTAGTTATTATTTATTTATTTATTTATTTATTTTTATTTCACCTTTATTTAACCAGGTAAGCAAGTTGAGAACAAGTTGTCATTTACAATTGCGACCTGGCCAAGATAAAGCAAGCAGTTTGACACATACAACAACACAGAGTTACACATGGAGTAAAACAAACATACAGTCAATAATATTGTAGAAAAATAAGTCTATACACAAAGTGAGCAAATGAGGCGAGATAAGGGAGGGAAAATCAAAAAGGCCATGGTGGCGAAGTAAATACAATATAGCAAGTAAAACACTGGAATGGTAGATTTTCAGTGGAAGAAAGTGCAAAGTTGAAATAGAAATAATGGGGTGCAAAGGAGCAAAATAAATAAATAAATCCAGAGGGGGAAGTGGTAGTTGTTTGGGCTAAATTATAGATGGGCTATGTACAGGTGCAGTAATCTGTGAGCTGCTCTGACAGCTGGTGCTTAAAGCTAGTGAGGGAGATAAGTGTTTCCAGTTTTAGAGATTTTTGTAGTTCGTTCCAGTCATTGGCAGCAGAGAACTGGAAGGAGAGGCGGCCGAAGAAGGAATTGGCTTTGGGGGTGACCAGAGAGATATACCTGCTGGAGCGCGTGCTACAGGTGGGTGCTGCTATGGTGACCAGCGAGCTGAGATAAGGGGGAACTTTACCTAGCAGGGTCTTGTAGATGACCTGGAGCCAGTGGGTTTGGTGACGAGTATGAAGCGAGGGCCAGCCAACGAGAGCGTACAGGTCGCAGTGGTGGGTAGTATATGGGGCTTTGGTGACAAAACGGATGGCACTGTGATAGACTGCATCCAATTTATTGAGTAGGGTATTAGAGGCTATTTTGTAAATGACATCGCCAAAGTCGAGGATCGGTAGGATGGTCAGTTTTACGAGGGTATGTTTGGCAGCATGAGTGAAAGATGCTTTGTTGCGAAATAGGAAGCCAATTCTAGATTTAACTTTGGATTGGAGATGTTTGATGTGAGTCTGGAAGGAGAGTTTATAGTCTAACCAGACACCTAGGTATTTGTAGTTGCCCACATATTCTAAGTCAGAACCGTCCAGAGAAGTGATGCTGGACGGGCGGGCAGGTGCAGGCAGCGATCGGTTGAAGAGCATGCGCTTAGTTTTACTTGTATTTAAGAGCAGTTGGAGGCCTCGGAAGGAGAGTTGTATGGCATTGAAGCTCGTCTGGAGGGTAGTTAACACAGTGTCCAAAGAAGGGACAGAAGTATACAGAATGGTGTCGTCTGCGTAGAGGTGGATCAGAGACTCACCAGCAGCAAGAGCGACATCATTGATGTATACAGAGAAAAGAGTCGGCCCAAGAATTGAACCCTGTGGCACCCCCATAGAGACTGCCAGAGGTCTGGACAACAGGCCCTCCGATTTGACACACTGAACTCTATCAGAGAAGTAGTTGGTGAACCAGGCGAGGCAATCACTTGACAAACCAAGGCTGTTGAGTCTGCCGATGAGGATGTGGTGATTGACAGAGTCGAAAGCCTTGGCCAGGTCAATGAATACGGCTGCACAGTATTGTTTCTTATCGATGGCGGTTAAGATATCGTTTAGGACCTTGAGCGTGGCTGAGGTGCACCCATGACCAGCTCTGAAACCAGATTGCATAGCGGAGAATGTGCGGTGGGATTCGAAATGGTCGGTAATCTGTTTCTTTGACTTGGCTTTCGAAGACTTTAAAGAGGCAGGGTAGGATAGATATAGGTCTGTAGCAGTTTGGGTCAAGAGTGTCCCCCCCTTTGAAGAGGGGGATGACTGCAGCTGCTTTCCAATCTTTGGGAATCTCAGACGACATGAGAGGTTGAACAGGCTAGTAATAGGGGTTGCAACAATTTCGGCAGATCATTTTAGAAAGAAAGGGTCCAGATTGTCTAGCCCGGCTGATTTGTAGGGGTCCAGATTTTGCAGCTCTTTCAGAACGTCAGCTGACTGGATTTGGGAGAAGGGGAAATGGGGAAGGCTTGGGCGAGTTGCTGTGGGGGGTGCAGTGCTGTTGACCGGGGTAGGGGTAGCCAGGTGGAAAGCATGGCCAGCCGTAGAAAAATGCTTATCGAAATTCTCAATTATAGTGGATTTATCGGTGGTGACAGAGTTTCCTATCCTCAGTGCAGTGGGCAGCTGGGAGGAGGTGCTATTATTATCCAAGGACTTTACAGTGTCCCAGAACTTTTTTGAGTTTGTGTTGCAGGAAGCAAATTTCTGCTTGAAAAAGCTAGCCTTGGCTTTTCTAACTGCCTGTGTATATTGGTTTCTAACTTCCCTGAAAAGTTGCATATCACGGGGGCTGTTCGATGCTAATGCAGAATGCCACAGGATGTTTTTGTGTTGGTTAAGGGCAGTCAGGTCTACAGAGAACCAAGGGCTATATCTGTTCCTGGTTCTAAATGTCTTGAATGGGGCATGCTTATTTAAGATGGTGAGGAAGGTATTTTTTTAAATAACCAGGCATCCTCTACTGAAGGAATGAGGTCAATATCCTTCCAGGATACCCGGGCCAGGTCGATTAGAAAGGCCTGCTCGCTGAAGTGTTTCAGGGAGAGTTTGACAGTGATGAGTGGAGGTCATTTGACCGCTGACCCATTACAGATGCAGGCAATGAGGCAGTGATCGCTGAGATCTTGGTTGAAAACAGCAGAGGTGTATTTAGAGGGCAAGTTGGTTAGGATGACATCTATGAGGGTGCCCGTGTTTACGGCTTTGGGGTGGTACCTGGTAGGTTCATTGATAATTTGTGTGAGATTGAGGGCATCAAGCTTAGATTGTAGGATGGCTGGGGTGTTAAGCATGTCCCAGTTTAGGTCACCTAGCAGCACGAGCTCTGAAGATAGATGGGGGGGGCAATCAGTTCACATATGGTGTCCAGAGCACAGCTGGGGGCAGAGAGTGGTCTATAGCAGGCGATAACGGTGAGAGACTTGTTTTTAGAGAGGTGGATTTTTAAAAGTAGAAGTTGAAATTGTTTGGGTACAGACCTGGATAGTAGGACAGAACTCTGCAGGCTATCTCTACAGTAGATTGCAACACCGCCCCCTTTGGCCGTTCTATCTTGTCTGAAAATGTTGTAGTTAGGGATGGAGATTTCAGAGTTTTTGGTGGTCTTCCTAAGCCAGGATTCAGACACGGCTAGGACATCCGAGTTGGCAGAGTGTGCTAAAGCAGTGAATAAAACAAACTTAAGGAGGAGGCTTCTAATGTTAACATGCATGAATCCAAGGCTATTACGGTTACAGAAGTCATCAAAAGAGAGCGCCTGGGGAATAGGAGTGGAGCTAGGCACTGCAGGGCCTGGATCACCTCTACATCGCCAGAGGAACAGAGGAGGAGTAGGATAAGGGTACGGCTAGAAGCTATGAGAATTGGTCGTCTAGGACGTCCGGAACAGAGTAAAAGGAGCAGGTTTCTGGGGGCGATAAAATAGCTTCAAGGTATAATGTTCAGACAAAGTATGGTAGGATGTGAATACAGTGGAGGTAAACCTAGGCATTGAGTAATGGTGAGAGAGATATTGTCTCTTGAAACATCATTGAAACCAGGTGATGTCATCGCATGTGTGGGTGGTGGAACTGAAAGGTTGGATAAGGTATAATGAGCAGGGCTAGAGGCTCTACAGTGAAATAAGCCAATAAACACTAACCAGAACAGCAATGGACAAGGCATATTGACATTAAGGAGAGGCATGCTTAGCCAAGTGATCAAAAGGGTCCAGTGAGTAGTGAGGTCGGTTGCGGTCCAAAAAAAAGAAAGTTGGCAGAAGATGGTCTGTTATTAGCCACCTCGTGCGTTTCCGTCGGTAGATTAGTGGGGTTCCGTGTTGTAGAGGGGACCAATCCAATTGGCAAAATAGTTATAGTTATAGTGGCCCAAGAAAATTGTCCGATAGACCTATTCAGATAGGAGCCGATAAGACAGCTACCGATTAGCTGGCCGCAGATGGGCGTTCAGGTTACGTCGCGACGGAGGTGCCAGTTGGATAACTCCCTCGGGCAGATAACGTCGGTAGTCCAGTCGTGAAGGCCCGATGGGGCTCAGCATCGGCAGTAAAACGGGTCCGGATAGGTGATTGTAGCCCAGGAGTGGCTGATGGAACTCTTCAGCTGGCTAGCTCCGGAATAATTGATGTTAGCTCCGGGACCGACGTTAGCCAACAGTCACTCGGATAGCAGCTAGCTAGCTGCAAGATTCAGGTGTAAATGTCCAGAACTTGCTGTAGAAATCTGGGGATATGGAGAGAAAATAGGTCCGGTATGCTCTGGTCTGAGTCGCGTTGTACAAAACTGGCGATAGCTTTTCAAGCTAAGGGATAGCTGATGACCGCCAACCGTGGTTAGCTGAATTCTAACATTAGCTAGTGAACTGACTAATTTCTGGCTAACTTCTGTTGTGGATTTCAGACTTGAGGTAAGTGTTTTGAAGTTGAGTTTTTAGAAGAAAAAAAATATAGAAAAAGATATGCGAAGAAAATATGTAAATATACACTGCTCAAAAAAATAAAGGCAACACTAAAATAACACATCCTAGATCTGAATGAATGAAACAATCTTATTAAATAATTTTTTCTTTACATAGTTGAATGTGCTGACAACAAAATCACACAAAAATAATCAATGGAAATCCAATTTATCAACCCATGGAGGTCTGGATTTGGAGTCACACTCAAAATTAAAGTGGAAAACCACACTACAGGCTGATCCAACTTTGATGTAATGTCCTTAAAACAAGTCAAAATGAGGCTCAGTAGTGTGTGTGGCCTCCACGTGCCTGTATGACCTCCCTACAACGCCTGGGCATGCTCCTGATGAGGTGGCGGATGGTCTCCTGAGGGATCTCCTCCCAGACCTGGACTAAAGCATCCGCCAACTCCTGGACAGTCTGTGGTGCAACGTGGCGTTGGTGGATGGAGCGAGACATGATGTCCCAGATGTGCTCAATTATATTCAGGTCTGGGGAACGGGCGGGCCAGTCCATAGCATCAATGCCTTCCTCTTGCAGGAACTGCTGACACACTCCAGCCACATGAGGTCTAGCATTGTCTTGCATTAGGAGGAACCCAACCGCACCAGCATATGGTCTCACAAGGGGTCTGAGGATCTCATCTCGGTACCTAATGGCAGTCAGGCTACCTCTGGCGAGCACATGGAGGGCTGTGCGGCCCCCCAAAGAAATGCCACCCCACACCATGACTGACCCACCGCCAAACCGGTCATGCTGGAGGATGTTGCAGGCAGCAGAACGTTCTCCACGGCGTCTCCAGACTCTGTCACGTCTGTCACATGTGCTCAGTGTGAACCTGCTTTCATCTGTGAAGAGCACAGGGCGCCAGTGGCGAATTTGCCAATCTTGGTGTTCTCTGGCAAATGCCAAACGTCCTGCACGGTGTTGGGCTGTAAGCACAACCCCCACCTGTGGACGTCGGGCCCTCATACCACCCTCATGGAGTCTGTTTCTGACCGTTTGAGCAGACACATGCACATTTGTGGCCTGCTGGAGGTCATTTTGCAGGGCTCTGGCAGTGCTCCTCCTGCTCCTCCTTGCACAAAGGCGGAGGTAGCGGTCCTGCTGCTGGGTTGTTGCCCTCCTACGGCCTCCTCCACGTCTCCTGATGTACTGGCCTGTCTCCTGGTAGCGCCTCCATGCTCTGGACACTACGCTGACAGACACAGCAAACCTTCTTGCCACAGCTCGCATTGATGTGCCATCCTGGATGAGCTGCACTACCTGAGCCACTTGTGTGGGTTGTAGACTCCGTCTCATGCTACCACTAGAGTGAAAGCACCGCCAGCATTCAAAAGTGACCAAAACATCAGCCAGGAAGCATAGGAACTGAGAAGTGGTCTGTGGTCCCCACCTGCAGAACCACTCCTTTATTGGAGGTGTCTTGCTAATTGCCTATAATTTCCACCTGTTGTCTATTCCATTTGCACAACAGCATGTGAAATTTATTGTCAATCAGTGTTGCTTCCTAAGTGGACAGTTTGATTTCATAGAAGTGTGATTGACTTGGAGTTACATTGTGTTGTTTAAGTGTTCCCTTTATTTTTTTGAGCAGTATATATACACGGGACACGACAAGACGAGGACAAAGGACGTCTGACTGCTATGCCATCTTGGATTATAGGAATTATAGGACTATTTCTTTCTATACCATTTGTATTTCATATACCTTTGACTATTGGATGTTCTTATAGGCACTATAGTATTGCCAGCCTAATCTCTGGAGTTGATAGGCTTGAAGTCATAAACAGCGCAATGCTTGAAGCACAGCAAAGCGCTGCTGGTTAAATGCAGGAAAGTGCTGTTTGAATGAATGCTTATGAACCTGCTGCTGCCTACCACCGCTTAGTCAAACTGCTCTATCAAATATCAAATCATAGACTTAACTATAATATAATAACCCACAGAAATACGAGCCTTAGGTCATTAATATGGTTAAAATCCAGAAACTATCACTTCGAAAACAAAAAGTTTATTCTTTCAGTGAAATATGGAACCGTTCCGTATTTCATCTAACGGGTGGCATACCTAAGTCTAAATATTGCTGTTACATTGCACAACCTTCAATGTTATGTCATAATTATGTACAATTCTGGCAAATTAATTACAGTCTTTGTTAGGAAGAAATGGTCTTCACACAGTTCGCAATGAGCCAGGCAGCCCAAACTGCTGCATATACCCTGACTCTGCTTGCACAGAACGCAAGAGAAGTGACACAATTTCCCTACTTAAAAGAAATTCATGTTAGCAGGCAATATTAACTAAATATGCAGGTTTAAAAATATATACTTGTGTATTGATTTTAAAGAAAGGCATTGATGTTTATGGTTAGGTACACATTGGTGCAACAACAGTGCTTTTTTTGCGAATGCGCTTGTTAAATCATCACCCGTTTGGCGAAGTAGGCTGTGATTCGATGATAAATTAGCAGGCACCGCATTGATTATATGCAACGCAGGACAAGCTAGATAAACTAGTAAGATCATCAACCATGTGTAGTTAACTAGTAATTATGTTAAGATTGATTGTTTTTTATAAGATAAGTTTATTGCTAGCTAGCAACTTACCTTGGCTCCTTGCTGCACTTGCGTAACAGGTTGTCAGCCTGCCACACAGTCTCCTTGTGGAGTGCAATGTAATCGGCAATAATCGGTGTCCAAAAATGCCGATTACCGATTTGTAATGAAAACTTGATGAAAACTTGAAACCGGCCCTAATTAATTCTGATTAATCGGTCAACCTCTAGTATGTACGTACGGTCACTGTGGGGACGACATCATCGATGCACTTATTGATGAAGCCAGTGACTGATGTGGTGTACTCCTCAATGCAATTGGAAGAATCCCAGAACATATTCCAGTCTGTGCTAGCAAAACAGTCCTGTAGCTTAGCATCTGCTTCATCTGACCACTTTCTTATTGGCCGAGTCACTGGTTCTTCCTGCTTTAGTATTTGCTTGTAAGCAGGAATCAGGAGGATAGATTATGGTCAGATTTGCCAAATGGAGGGCGAGGGAGAGCTTTGTACATGTCTCTGTGTGTGGAGTAAAGGTGGTCTAGAGTTTTTTCCCTCTGGTTGCACATTTAACATGCTGGTAGGAATTAGGTCCAACGGATTTGAGTTTCCCTGCATTAAAGTCCCCAGCCACTAGGAGTGCCGCCTCTGGATGAGCATTTTCCTGTTTACTTACGGCCGTATACAGCTCATTGAGTGTCGTCTTAGTGCCAGCATCGGTTTGTGGTGGTATGTAGACAGCTACGAAAAATATAGATGAAAACTCTCTTGGTAAATAGTGTGGTCTACAGCTCATAATGAGATACTCTACCTCAGGCGACCAAAACCTTGAGACTTCCCAACATTTCTTGGGGGTGCCTCTCGGGTTTCCTTGCCAGCCGTGTCCTCTCCAATCTCCTGCTGCCTCCGCTCTCCTGGCTTCCTCCATGGGAGGCGATCCCTTCCAGCCTGGATCTACTCCCATGTGTAGGATCCCTTTCCGTCCAATATCTCCTCCCATGTCCATGAATCCAAAGAGCTCCTCTGCTGCTCCTTCCTCCGCTGCTTGGTCCGTTGGTGGTGGGTAGTTCTGTCACGTTCGTCGTAAGGATGGGACCAAGGCGCAGCGGGAATGTGTATGCTCATCTTCTTTATTTAGAAGAAAACCAAAATAAACACATAAACAAAAACAACGACGAGAAACAGTCCTGTAAGGCACACAGCTTACATACGGAACAACTACCCACAAATCCCAATGAAAAACACCCCTATTAAATAGGACCTTCAATTAGAGGCAACGAGGAACAGCTGCCTCCAATTGAAGGTCAACCCAATAAACTAAGCATAGAAATAGAATAACTAGACACAGACATAGAAATAGACTAACATAGAACATTACCCCCCCCAAAAAACGAAACACACTAAACAAACACCCCCTGCCACGCCCTGACCAAACTACAATAACAAACAACCCCTTTTACTGGTCAGGACGTGACAGTAGGCCAACCAAATCTTAATTTAATAAAAAATGTATTCAGACTAACACAACAACATTTGGAAAAAGTCAAGGGGTGTGAATACTTTCTCCAGGCATTGTATATGGGGATATTATATTCCACTGGTGCAGGTGTCCTGACACAGAGGGTATTTGGTTTTAGCCATTTCGGTTTGGAAGGTGGGGAACAGACGTGTATGGTAGGCTACGCGTTTGGGCCGACTCAAGCCAAATCGGTTCTGCTACAATGTGATACTGAGCCAAAATGTATTTTCTTGAAAAATATTTTATTATGTTTGGATCACATGAATGCAGTCATCAATGATTACTCTCTGCACCTTTATTCAATAAATCCTGCACCTATTGGAATTTATCTTCCCTCCCCCATCTTGGATGAGAGACACGGTACCCTCTGACAAAAGCTTTCGTCAGATGTTTTAGGTGTAATTTTAGTCATCATTGCAGCAGTGGATGCCAGTGGATGCCAAGGGAAGCCAGGCTTTCCCAAAACGTTGAACTTTTTTTTTAAATAAAAAAAAACATTAAAATAGCTTTCATCTCTGTGTTTCATAATTTTCCTTCAGCTCGCAAGTGTTTGAATGTATCTCACCCCAGAAAGCATCAGAGCGGGAAAAACACGCCCCTTTGTCTCAGTATGTGTAACCCATGTATCTGATTCTGTCTGGCCAAAGAAGGTACAGTATGACATTGTAGCCACTCGTAGCATTGAATTCAATAGTGAGTAAAGCCAGCGCGTATAAAAATATATAGAGTACCAGACAAAAGTTAGGACACACCTACTCACTCAAGGATATTTCTTTATTTTCACTATTTTCTACATTGTAGAATAATATTGAAGACATCAAAACTATGAAATAACATATCTGGAATCATGTAGTAACCAAAAACTGTTAAACAAATCAAAATATATTTTAGATTCTTCAAAGTAGCCACCCTTTGCCTTGATGACAGCATTGCACACTCTTGGCATTCTCTCAACCAGCTTCACCTGGAATGCTTTTCCAACAGTCTCAAAGGAGTTCTCACATGTGCTGAGCACTTGTTGGCTGCTTTTCCTTTCTGCGGTCCAACTCATCCCAAACCATCTTAATTGGGATGAGGTCGGGTAATTGTAGAGGCCAGGTCATCTAATTCAGCACTCCATCATTCTCCTTCTTGGTCAAATAGCCCTTACACAGCCTGGAAGTGTGATGGTCATTGTCCTGTTGAAAAAACAAATGATATTCCCACTAAGCGCAAACCAGATGGGATGGCGTATCGCTGCAGAATGCTGTAGTAGCCATGCTGGTTAAGTGTGCCTTGAATTCTAAATAAATCACAGACAGTGTCACAGGCAAAACACCCCCACACCATCACACCTCCTCCATGCTTCACAGTGGGAACCACACATGCAGAGATAATCCGTTCACCTATTCTGCGTCTCCCATAGACATGGCGGTTAAAACCAAAAATCTAAAATTTGGACTCATCAGACCAAAAGACAGATTTCAACCTGTCTTATGTCCATTGCTCGTGTTTTTTGGCATAAGCAAGTCTCTTCTTCTTATTGGAGTACTTTAGTAGTGGTCCATTGCATCAATTCGACCATGAATGCCTTATTCATGCAGTCTCCTCTGATCAGTTGATGTTGAGATGTGTCTGTTACTTAACCTCTGTGAAGCATTTATTTGGGCTGCAATATCTGAGTAACTCTAATGAACTTATCCTCAGAGGTCGAGGTATATCTTATACAGCAGAGGTAACTCTGGGTCTTCCTTTCATGTGGTGGTCCTCATGAGAGCCAGTTTTATCATTAGCAAAGCTGTCAGCAAGGCAAAGGGTGGCTATTTTGAAGAATCTCAAATATAAAATATATTTTGTTTGTTTAACATTTTTTTGGGTTACTACATAATTCCATGTGTTATTTCCCAGTTATGTTGTCTTCCCTATTATTTTTCATTGTAGAAAATAGTAAAAAATACAGAAAAACCCTGGAATGAGTATGTGTGTCCAAACTTTGGACTGGTACTATAGGTCAACCTTACAGACTGAGTTCTACCATCCGAGTGTGATCCCAGATTATAATTTTAAAAATAATTTATGTGTATGTTGCCCATTACAACAACCTGAACCTCCTTGCCATCCAGGTGGGAGGATAAACCCACTTGTACACCACAGAGTACATGTACTATCTGCAAAAGTACAATGTAATTACTAGGTTTTACACAGGATTTAGCTAGTTAAAATTAAGTGTATCTTGAAAGGTACTTACTTGCAATGAATGTGTACTTATAAAAGTACCTTACCATCCTAACAGCCTGGCCATTCATTTGAACGCTTCTGGGAGATGTTGTGCTTGCTAACAGTAATGAACTAGCTGTTTACATTGAAGGAATTACTCATAGGTGTGTTGACAAAAGTAGATAACTAAGTAGCTAACGTTAACATGCTGAGTGTGTCTCGCGTAATACCATTTCATACCGTACGGATACCCTGAGAACAAGGTTCAGGGAAGAGAAGACCATTGAGCCCAGCTAGGTAGCCATTTGCAAGATGTAGGTAGCTAGCCTGTATTTGCACGGCCGGATAAAAAACATACCCGGTTTAATCTGGTTACTACTCCTGCCCAGTAACTAGAATATGCATATAATTATTGGCTTTGGATAGAAAACACCCTAAAGTTTCTAAAACTGTTTGAATGGTGTCTGTGAGTATAACAGAACTCATATGGCAGGCAAAAACCTGAGAAGATTCCTTACAGGAAGTGGCCTGTCTGACAAGTTCTTGTTCTTCTTGGCTCTGTTTATTGAAAACTGAGGATCTTTGCTGTAATGTGACACTTCCTACGGCTCCCATAGGCTCTCAGAACCCGGGAAAAAGCTGAATGATGTAATTCCAGCCTCTGGCTGAAAAACATTAGCGCATTTGGATAGTGGCCGGTCAGAGTACCATCAGACTGAGGCTCGTGCACGAGTCGACCCCATGTTTTATTTTCTCTCTCTTTGTATGTAAACACGCTTTCCCGGTCGGAATATTATCGCTTTTTTACGAGAAAAATGGCATAAAAATTGATTTTAAACAGTGGTTGACATGCTTCGAAGTACGGTAATGGAATATTTAGACATTTTTTGTCACGAAATGCGTCGTGCGCGTAACCCTTCTTTACCATTCGGATAGTGTCTTGAACGCACGAACAAAACAGAGGATATTTGAACATAACTATGGATTATTTTGAACCAAACCAACATTTGTTATTGAAGTAGAAGTCCTGGGAGTGCATTCTGACGAAGAACAGCAAAGCTAATAACATTTTTCTTATAGTAAATCTGACTTTGGTCAGGGCTAAACTTGGTGGGTGTCTAAATAGCTAGCCCTGTGATGCCGGGCTATCTACTTAGAATATTGCAAAATGTGCTTTCACCGAAAAGCTATTTTAAAATCGGACATAGCGAGTGCATAGAGGAGTTCTGTATCTATAATTCTTAAAATAATTGTTATGTTTTTTGTGAACGTTTATCATGAGTAATTTAGTAAATTCCCCCGGAAGTTTGCGGTGGGTATGCTTGTTCTGAACGTCACATGCTAATGTAAAAAGCTGGTTTTTGATATAAATATGAACTTGATTGAACAAAACATGCATGTATTGTATTACATAATGTCCTAGGGTTGTCATCTGATGAAGATCATCAAAGGTTAGTGCTGCATTTAGCTGTGGTTTGGGTTTATGTGACATTATATGCTAGCTTGAAAAATGGGTGTCTGATTATTTCTGGCTGCGTACTCTGCTGACATAATCTAATGTTTTGCTTTCGTTGTAAAGCCTTTTTGAAATCGGACAGTGTGGTTAGATTAATGAGAGTCTTGTCTTTAAAATGGTGTAAAATAGTCATATGTTTGAGAAATTGAAGTAATAGCATTTCTAAGGTATTTGAATAACGCGCCACGGGATTCAACTGGCTGTTGAGTAGGTGGGACGATTTCGTCCCGCCGACCCTAGAGAGGCTAGCTGGCTAACGTTAGCTCTCATAGCATGGAAAGTATATTCTGTATATGTTAATTAACTAAGTTAGCTAGCTAGCTACCTAAATCTGTCTAAAAGGTAGCTAACTGGGCACGATGGTCTTTTCTTCCCTGAACCTTGTTCTCAGGGTATCCGTATGTTATCCAAGGGTATTACGTGAGACACACCCAGCATGTTAACATTAGCTGCCTCGCTATCTACTTGAGTCAACACACCTATGAGTAGTTCCTTTTCAATATAAACAGCTAGTTCATTAGTGTTTGCAAGCACCATTTCCCACAAGACCATTTCCAACAAGCCCTACCAAAAACAGCAGCTAATTTTTGCTAGCTATGATTTAGCATAGGTAGTTGGCTAGCTAGCAAGCTATCGTTAGCTTGCTAGCTAACACTAGGCTAGCTAACTGGCAAACGCTAGGTAGCTAACTACCTATGCTAAATGTACCAGCACAATTTTTTTTTTTCTCCAAAAAGCAAAACAAATTGCATGGAAAACCTACCGTATCTCTATTGTGTAGACGTTTTGTCTCCCTTATGTCTGGATTTTGCACACAACCCGGTTCTTTGCGCACTATCACTATGAGTCGGTGTCAACACAAATCGTGGGCACATTTGAGGTCACCATTATTTTGAGTGCGTTGCTTAGATGGGCATATCTTAATGTGATGCTTAATTCGTAGGATAAATAAATAAGTGCACCAATGGATCCCATCCAAACGTGAGAATGTTAATGTATGCATTTATAAACCATTATTCAACCAAGTTTATAGGCTCAAAATGATGTAAACCTCTGTTTTTGCCCTTGCTCTTATAAGCTTCCATGCACTTCAAACAAAAGCTGAACCTTTGTAATAAGCATGGTAGCAAGCAATTCGTTGTTACACCTCTGTAATTACAGACTGCAATTACCACTAGTTACATGTTGTTAGTACAATGTAACTATGAATTATTACAATTAATTACAAAACTTATTACAGTATAATTACATATGTAATTACACTGTAATAAGGACCCCCTTAAAACGAAGTGTTACTGGTTGTAATATGTGGGTTTTCCTGGCTTGGCTACTACAGTAATTTTACCAACGCACTGCTACTGCATCGCAGTAAATGTCTGAAATGGGACGTAACCGTTAGATAAATGGTACTGTCCAACTTCATCATTGCATTTATAGTAGCCTGATGCTATTTCTGTTTGCTCTGCACAATCACTAGAGAGCGCTGTCCCAGATGATTCCACTGTGAAACAAGGTTGCTGCTGCTCCCCGGCTCTATATTCTCACATCTCTACAATACTTCACAGTGAACATAATCCAGTTGCTTTGTATGCCTATATATTTTTCTGGGGGATGTTAGTTTTAGTTTTGGGGACAATTTTCATAATAGGGAAATAATTCCTACCCCTTTTATTTGTGTATGTTTATGTAATAGCCTAATATCAACCTATTTTAACCTATTCGACATAGTGTCTACTTAAACACAGCGTTGTTTATGTTATCTTTATCAAATCCTCAAATAAAAATGACAAATGTAAAAGCTACTTTAGGGTCAAATTTAGAATGTGCAAAAGTGGCATAAGTGGCCAATGGGCTTCATCTGTGTCAACGCGAAGTGGCAGTGTTCTGTATTTCCTTCTTGTGGCAAGTAGACTGTCACTGCCAACCCTCTCCGTACATTGTCCTCGTCGTGCTTTGGTTTCACCGGTCGGCGCGTGCCTGAATAAGGAGTTTAGATAACGCCTTGGTTCTTTCCCGAGCTGTCTTTTCGTTCTACATCACCGGTTACCTCAGACGGAAAAATAATTGGCAGTTTTCCTTTTCTTGAAGAACAGCAACCCTGTGGGATTTGTACCCGCATATCCCTTTCGTATAACCGTTTGATTATGAGGACCATATCAGATGTTACATTAAGTGAAAACGTTGTTATTATTTTTTTTATCTAAGAGTTAGGATTAAATCCATATGAAAATCAAATACAACAAATCTAGAAAAATCAGTTTCTTTAAATATAGGTTTAGGCTATTTGATCACATCTAGGGTAATCATTTAGCCTTTCCATTCAATTAAACCATTCCCAAAAGTAGACCTAGCCTTTATATTATTTGCTTGGTTGATAGCCATGATTGTTATAGGATATTTTCCCTTTTGATGATAGGTTATTAAATTGCTCTCAATTGATGGTAATTTATGATATATGTTTTATGAGTAGTTTTTTATGAGATTAATAACGAATTAATCTAAAAAATGTATTATTTATTTCCTTTGTGAAAACCACAGACCTCACAGGTGACACTTTCACTTTTTTCACCGTTTCCTGTAAACAGGCTCAGAGCCACTTGACATATTTGCTGCTTGATACAAATCTGTCACTTCAGAAAGAACATATGAGGACTGGAAGATGTGGCGTGCATAAGGATCTAAGTAAAGGGAAGTTCTTTATTATTATGTAACATTTTAATTTCATATAATTTGATTCCATTTGATTTTAACATGCACACTTTCGTAGAATTCGAAGAGAGATAGCAGGCAATTCAATTTGACATGTGAAGAGTTCTCAATAAAGAAAACGACCAATAAGGAGTTGATATACATGGACGCTTAGAGCACGTGCGGATTGATATGACTCTGACAAGAATTGTCTAATTAAAGGTTGCTAAATTCTAATAATTCTAATAGTACACCTAATTTTAGTGTATGTGACACAACAAGCAAGTATAGTGTAGAGAATCATTGCACAATCTAAACCGCTTTAAATATATTTTCCATAACAACAAATATTGTAAACTATTTTCTGGCTGGTGTACAAAACCGAAAGTAAAAGAAGCAAAAACGAAAGTTAAGAACGGGAAACATAGAAATAGCCCACATAGAACAGATCTACCGCTTCTTAGACTTGCTTTCAATCAGTATGACAGACCTATAACTTACATTTCTATAAGAATTTGTTTGGGTTGCCCAAAAAGTTACATGTTGGAGCTTTAAATGCATGAGGTTTGTTGGCAAAGGGTATGTTCAATTTCTTACATACAATGTAGGCCCGAGGAATGTGTAAAGTAACAAAATACTCCCAAAAAGTTTTCAATCTAAGTGAGTTTCAATCCCCCCCCAAAAAAATCGTGATTTGTAGGGTGACCAATACGTAAAATATGTTAATTATGTAAATAGTTCTCTAAGAAAACAAATGGTCCAAACATGATGTCTCTAGCATAATCCGATCAAAAGTTATAGGAGTTTTTACCCTTGTAGGATGGCCACTTGGTGACAAAATCAATGTTGACAGAAAAAAATATGGTAAAAAGTCAGGAAAATTGCATCACTTCAGCTGTGCAAGAATGAAGGCTACTGGCTAACTGACAGGCTCACTTTCCTGCTGAACTCATCATCTTTATTCTCGAATCCGCAGGACATTAAACAATATAGAGGCAAGATGGATATCGATTTTGAGACATGACATGAAGTATTTTCATATCTTAGTATACGTTTCTCATATTCATTCCAAATTCCTGTTAATTTTCTAAGATTTCTCACAAAAACAAGCGTATCTCTGTGAAATGTCAACGAAGCACTGAGCATATACAAGCCTTTAATTTCCATATCCCTTTACATTTAATTCAGATCTTGTCATGCTAATTTTGCTTTTTGCGACCCGCGTAAATAACTGAAGAAGCAAGCACAAAATGTAAAATCCTCAAACGTTGTTACAGAATCCACTGCTGTATCAACAGAGCTTGGTGCTTATTATCAGATGCATTAGGTTACGAAATCCGAATTGTTGGATATAATGCTAATGATATGTTAGAGAAAGACCCCACTGAATGATTATTGGTCAAATGCATTTTATAACTTAAGGAATTGACATTTCATCACCAAACCGTGTTTTCACCCACTCTGTGTGGATATCTCCCAATTACTTTAATATATTTTGGGAAGAAACTGTTGATTTCCAGTCCTTCAGGCAAACTTTCAACAAACTGTAAAATGTTCATAAAACATCGTTGCATATAGGCTAATTGCTTTTATCCAGAATATTTGCAAACATTGCGCATGAATAGCCTAACAATTTAGCGAATTCAATGTCATCATGGGCCTGTAGAATAGCCTAAGTCGTTGTCAGAACATACGGAATAGGCTACCCAAAGTCCGTGCAAATGTGCAATGGATTTAAAATGGTTATGTCAAATATGATAGCCTATGTCTAATTTAATTAAATCAGTGAGTTGAACCAATGGGCATGGAAAGGGTTGTAGCTTATTACATGGATCCCCCAAAAGCTCCTCCCCTGACGCTTGCCACGAGTTGGGTGTTTAAAGAAGGCGATCATATAAGAGCACTTGAACAATTCTTGAGCAGATCATAACCGTATAGTGTGCGTAAATCCGTAGGTGCAACTGAGAAGGTCAGCGTTGGTTAGCAGAGGAGAACAGGGACGGCCACAGAGGACTCCTACCAGGGCGCAGTGGTGTAGCGTCTTGGTGGTTGCGATTGTAGCCTATTTTGGGATCTTTTAATTCTGTAGTGTTTGCTATTTCAAGAATAATGCAGCTAGAGAATATTCTTCCCAGCGCATCAAACATCAACTTACCCAAGACTTTTTACAACCTCACATCATCAGATAGTGCAAACAATAGCCCGGGGCCATCGCAGATCGAATATCAAGTTGACCGGACAGAATCCGAACCAAGGAACGGTCCTAATAAATATTTGAGCGGAGTGGGGAACGCCATGATGGGTGAGGGAGAGGGCGACGCCTTCACTGGGACTAAAGCTACCCCAGACGGAAGAAAAGGCTCACCGATGGTCGGTGAGGATGACCTGTCCACTGGCCGGCGGTACAACATAGATGAACTTGGCTCTGACAGATATTTCATCTCGTCCTCTCAGACGAGCTCCGATATGGCAAACCCGTGTTCCCTCTTTCCATACGCAGGACAAACGGGGACAGTGTACAGCGGGTCAAATGGATCCAGGTATTCCTCCCTTCATTACGGATCGGTCCTGCCACCGACGGGGTTTTCGTCCTCCGTGTGCACTAGCCGGAGTCAGTTTGGCAGCAGCTACCAGTTCGGCCAGGGTCCAGGATGCCTGTACCCCTCCTATCCGGGAACGGGTTCATGTATTGGTTCCATGGCTCTCCCGGGGTCCACACCGGGAGCGAGGGCTCAAGTTTATCTCTGCAACCGGCCCCTGTGGCTCAAGTTTCACCGATTCCAGACCGAGATGATCATCACGAAACAGGGCAGGTGAGCAGAGGCATTAAAAACAAAATAGCTTAATCTTCATGACTGATGTTCAAATTTAGACGAAATGGCATCAAGGTTCTGGTCTAATGCTTCTAAAAATGTTAGGCATAACCGTGTTCATAGAGCTCTCAACAAGCGTTGCACCTCACAGATTAGGGTGTTTTTTGGGGACCATTTTTACTGTGACGTATCCGTGGCTTATTACAACCATGTTCTGTACTTGGTGGGACACTACACTTTAAAATGAATGTTTGATTATGGTTAGCCTAATAAATATCCGACCTTCTTTGATGTTGCAATAGTTGTTTATATTTCGTTGTGTCATATTTGAATGTTATTTACTTGTTTATTTCTAAATAATAATTTAGGTTATACAAAGTTTTAAAGCCTTTTTATTGTATTTTTATGTGATGAAAATAAAGTGTCAAGTATTAATTAGTGCATGCCATGACTTAACCTTACGAATCTTCTGAAATGCAATGACTCCCTCTTGTAATTTTCGTTTTGAGTGCACCCTTGAAATTTTATTTGCAATAATTGTGCCATCGAATTTGTTCTTTTCTTTCAGGCGGATGTTTCCATTTCTCAGTTTCAACATCACTGGACTGAACTTGACGGCGCATTATAACGTGTTTGTTGAGGTCGTGTTGGCCGACCCAAATCACTGGCGATTTCAAGGAGGAAAGTGGGTTACTTGTGGGAAAGCAGACAACAACATGCAAGGTGAGACTAATATTAAATGCACCTTTAATGTACTTATTTAGAGGCATATTTCGAAACTAAATAAGGCCTCAAGCCATATAGTCTACAGAAGCAGCACATTTAAACTAACGGGGATTAAATTAAATTTAGATCGGGAACGTTTCGTTAGATATTTCCCTGCAATTTACACCCAATTAACTGGTTATTTATGCTGTGTTCTTTGTTTTTGTTGGTTTATTAACCCCATTTTAAAAGAAAAAGACAACCATTCAAACATTGTTAGTTGATGGCATTCATATCAAGAGCACAACCTTGCAACATGAACTCGTCCATAATGTGCTTGGTTTGTTTTCAGTTTTCATGGAAAACAGATTAAATTATAATTCATTATCAGTAATGTGTCATTTTTTTACATTTATTTTCATATAATGTAAAATGGCTTGCCAATGTTTTAATAATATTTGAATTGTAAACGTCAATCTTCCATTTGCATGTTTTTTGCAATTTAATCATATTTAAATGTTAGCCTAATAGCTCCACAGTTTCACATCTGATTGCTTTTAACGTTGAAATCCTGAGCACATGATTCAACAATTGTTTGACTGCAAGTTACTTGGTAAATTGACAAATTGCAGTTTTTTTTTTTTTTTTTTTAAATGTAAGAGAAGTTCAAGTTCAAGAAATGGAAAATATCTGTGCTATTCTTTCAATGTGTGTTTTGCATTTGTGCTGCATTGTACTTAATATTTGTATGTTTTATGTCCCACATCATTTATTCAATCACAGGTAACAAGATGTATGTTCATCCTGAATCCCCAAACACTGGCGCTCACTGGATGAGGCAAGAGATCTCCTTCGGCAAACTGAAGCTGACCAACAACAAAGGGGCAAACAATAATAACACACAGGTGAGGCCTACACCAGAATTTAGCATTTTTTTTTTTATTGCGACTCAAATGTCTTGGGCTACTTTTTAAAAGCTGTCTTTGGTGTTTTAGTAGGCATAAGAGATCCCAAATGAGTCCAAAACCATCGTTTTCTTTCATTTTTAGAGTGCTATTGGCAAGAGTCTCCAAAATGTAATTGGTGATGTGACAAGTAACCAACCACAGTAACAGTTTTTAACGCATTCCATGAGAACCCCAAGCACTAACTTTGAATTCACACTTTTTTTCTTGTAGATGATTGTCTTGCAGTCTCTTCATAAATACCAGCCTCGGCTCCACATCGTGGAGGTCACAGAAGAGGGAGTGGAGGACGTAGGCAGTGAGGCTAAGACACAGACTTTTACCTTCCCAGAGAACCAGTTCATCGCAGTCACTGCCTACCAGAATACAGACGTAAGATACCCACTACCATCATCTTATCTACATAAGAAACATCTTATCTGCTTAAGATTTTTCTTAAGTTTCTATATTGACTGTGTCTATAAAATGTGTTTTTGTCAACTCTGCCGACCATGGCTTGAACATGTATCTTCTCTCCTTTCCAGATCACACAGCTTAAAATCGACCACAACCCCTTTGCTAAAGGCTTCAGAGACAACTATGACTCGTAAGTGACAATGCCTTGCATCCTATTTTGCATGCGGTTTTGTCACCATTTTTTACTGCTCTGCTACTTTTAGTCTGTCAAGTGTGAACTTGTTTTTCTCTTGCAAATTACTCATCCTTGGACCTTTGTCTCTCTCTTCCACAGGATGTATACAGCACCAGAGGGTGACAGACTGACTCCCTCCCCGACAGCCTCCCCTCGCTCTCACCAGATTGTGCCAGGTGCCCGCTATGCCATGCAGCCCTTCTTCCAGGACCAGTTTGTCAACAACCTGCCCCAGAACCGCTTCTACACCGGGGAGCGGGCTGTGCCCCAGACCAACAGTCTCCTCTCCCCCCAGGCCGAAGACGTCGGGGCCAGCTCGGCTCAGCGCTGGTTCGTCACCCCGGTCCAGCAGTCAGGCTCCAACAAGCTGGACCTGTCCTACGACCAGGACTACTCAGCCAGCAGTTTGCTGTCCTACGGCATCAAGCCCCTGCCCCTCCAGACCTCCCACGCCCTCAGCTACTACCCCGACTCGGCCTTCGCCTCAATGGCGGCCAGCTGGGGCACCAGAAGCACTTACCAGAGAAAGATGACCACAGGCCTGCCCTGGTCCCCTCGGCCCAGCCCCCCAGCCTTCACAGACGACCAACTGGCTGCTAGCAAAGACAAGCTGCCCGAGGAGAGCACCGCAGCCTCCACCTGGATCGAGACCTCCCACTCGCTGAAATCTGTGGACTCTAACGATTCGGGCGTGTACTCCATGGTCTGCAAGAGACGCCGGATGTCACCTGGTGGGTCGAGCACAGAGAACTCGCCCACCATCAAGTGTGAGGACTTGACCACAGCGGAAGAGTTCAACAAAGACAACCCCAAAGGCATGGGCTACTATGCCTTCTACACAAGCCCCTAAAAAGACTGTATTTATTAAAATCGTATAATTTGTTGTTTTTAATTCAGTGCTCCCCTTTACCTTTTAAACACCCTTTATTCATTTTTATCTAAAGGTGCCAAAGCTTCGTGCTCCCAAGCAAGCTGCACAAGCTCACCCCCAACCCCATACCTGAACACGCACATGCATTGTGACAAATGTTGTTTTTAAAACATGTCCCCAGTTCATTTTATTTTTACAAATGTGATTTTATTTAAAGTAATTTCGTTGTACAGTATTTGTGCACTTTAGTATGTGATGTATCTTGTACAAATTGTCTTTATGGAGGTGTTATGAAATGGGTAATAAAAACAGTCTTTCATAAACAATCGTCCCACTTTGCAAATTGAGTCTTGAAATGACGTTGCCACAAGCAGTAACGCATATATTTAGATGCAAGACTTCGCTCTCTTACATTCACACGTAGTATCTGCGCATGTACAAAGGTTCACTACATGCTGTTCACAGCGTGGTAGCCAGGTCACGAAAACAGCAAAGAAGTTGAGCCTTCTTCTACACTCTTTGTTGTGGAAATAAATAAAAGTTTATTGGTAGCCTACACAGTTTAGCAGATGTTATAGCAAACGTGTGCAGCAAAATGCTTATGTTACTAGCTCCTAACAATGCTGTATAAAGTCAAACAGCACGAATAATCCCCCCCAAATGTTTATAAGAAGTGTTGGAATGAATCCAATTTAACAACCCAAATAGCAATGTAACAATAATAAAAAAATGCAATCTGTGTATATACACCAAAAGAATTTACACAAGATATTCTATGAATGATGTGTGCATCAATAGATCTATTAGTGAGCTATGTCAAGAAGCCATTATATAAATAAATATGCGGTGTGAATAAACAGCAAATAAAATGCAATGTACAGTAGTAATATTAGAATGAGCTATGTCGAGAATACAGTGTTTAAATAGACAGTACAAAACCCCATCGCAAAATGGATAGAATTGCAGGAAATTAGCTTACGAACCAGAGTCCGGAATATACTGTAAATTTACTCAGAGTGTACAAAACATTAGGAACACCTTCCTAATATTGAGTTGCACCCCCTTTTGCCATCAGAACAATCTCAATTCGTTGGGGCATGGACTCTACAGTGCCTTAGGAAAGTATTCAGAACCCTTCCAAACTTCTTCCATTTAAGAATTGACTTGATTTGGAAAGGCACACGCCTGTCTATATAAGGTCCCACAGTTGACAGTCCATGTCAGAGTAAAAACCATGTCCAATCAATGGAAGTTACCACAGGTGCACACCAATCACGTTGTAGAAGCATCTCAATGATGATTAATGGAAACAGGATGCACCTAAGCTCAATTTCGAGTCTCATAGCAAAGGGTCTGAATACAGTTTTTGAGTTTTAATACATATGCAAAAAATCTCCAAAATCCCGTTTTCGCTTTGTCATTATGGGGCATTGTGTGCTGATTGCTGAGGATTTTTTAATTAAAAAAATATATTTTTAGATTAAGGCTGTAATGTAACAAAATGGAAACTGTTGAGTGTGAAAAATCCAGCAGCGTTGCAGTTCTTGACACACTCAAATTGGCACGCCTGGCACCTACTACCTACCATATCCCGTTCAAAGGCACTGACATCTTTTGTCTTACCCATTCACCCTTTGAATGGTACACATACACAATCCATGTCTCATTTATTTCAAGACTTAAAAATCCTTCTTTAACCTGTCTCCTCCCCTTCATATACACTGATTGAAGTGGATTGAACAAGTGACATCAATAAGTGTTAATAGCTTTCACCTGGATTCCCCTGGTCAGTCTATGTCGTGGAAAGAGTGGGTGTTCTGTACACTCAGTGTATACAGTGCATTCGGAAATTAATCAGACCTTTTGACTTTTTCCACATTTTGTTACGTTACAGCCTTATTCTAGAATTGATTCAATTGTTTATTTTCCTCAATCTACACACAATACCCCATAGTGACAAAACAAAAATAGCTTTTATGACATTTTTTCTAATGTATTAAAAATAAAATAATGAAATATCACATTTACACAAGAATTCAGACCCTTTACTCAGTACTTTGTTGAAGCACCTTTGGCAGTGATTACAGCCTCAAGTCTTCTTGGGTATGACGCTACAAGCTTGGCACACCTGTATTTGGGGAGTTTCTCCCATTCCTCTCTGCAGATCCTCTCAAGCTCTGTCAGGTTGGATGGGGAGCGTTGCTGTACAGCTATTTTCAGGTCTCTACAGATGTTCGATCGGGTTCAAGTCCGATCTCTGGCTGGGCCACTCAAGGACATTCAGAGACTTGTCCCAAAGCCACTCCTGTGTTGTCTTGGGTGTGTGCTTAGGGTTATTGTCCTGTTGGAAGATGAACCTTCTCCCCAGTCTAAGGTCCTGAGCGCTCTGGAGCAGGTTTTCATCAAGTATCTCACTGTACTTTGCTCCGTTCATCTTTGCCTCAATCCTGACTAGTCTCCCGCTGAAAAACATCCACACAGCATGATGCTGAAACCAACATGCTTCACCATAATGATGGTGCCAGGTTTCCTCCAGATGTGACACTTGGCATTAAGGCCAAAGAGTTCAATCCGGGCAGCCAGCTCTAGGAAGAGTCTTGGAGGTTCCAAACTTCTTCCATTTAAGAATGATGGAGGCCACACTCTACGGACAATTCCTTTGACCTCATGGCTTGGTTTTTGCTCTGACATGGACTGTCAACTGTGGGACCTTATATAGACATTTGAATTTACCACAGGTGGACTCAAGTTGTAGAAACATCTCAAGGATGATCAATGGAAATAGGATGCATCTGAGCTCAATTTCGAGTCTCATAGCAAAGGGTTTGAATACTTAAGTAAATAAGGTATTTGTTTTTTATTTCTAAAAAACATTTTTTGCTGAGGGAATTTTTTTAAAATTAAGAATAAGGCTGTAATGTAACAAAATGTGGAAAAAGGGAAGGGTTCTGAATACTTTCCGAAGGCACTGAATGTATTTTATGTGAATGGTGTATAGACAGTATGGACAGTATGTGAATTAGTGCTGAGCGATTAGTGCTTTTAGAAGTCGGTTCGGTTTCAGTTTGATTAGAAAAAAATGATTACGGTCTTTGATTTCGGTTTTGATAATTTTTTTTTGACTTTAAATGCACTATGCATTATGTGGGTTAATGCTGTAACAACACAGAATAAAACAATTAATAAAAGTCCCATGATGGTGGCGACTACCCATTACTGCTTATTAACCATAATGTATTACTTTTATAAAATATTTCAGTTGTGTATATTATCTGTTTTAGGCCTATTTGATGACTTTATTATTTAATTCCAAGTCATCATCTCATCTCTATAGAACTGCTGCCTATGATGTCTGACAAATCACTATTTTATTAGTTCTTTAAAGTAAATAAGGCATATTTTGATACATACTATCAGTGGCGACCCGTCATTCAGTGGAAAAGCGTCTGTGTGTAGCTGGTGAGATGAGTCAGGCGCAGGACAGCAGATAAGAGTAAAGAAAGCAATTTTACTCAAAATATATCACAATACACGTCGTAAATACAAGGCCACAATACGGACCGCAATACAATAAACAATTACTCACAAACAAACATGGGGGAACAGAGGGTTAAATAATGAACAGGTAATTGGGGGATTGAAACCAGGTGTGTAAGACAAAGACAAAACAAATGGAAAATGAAAAGTGGATCGGCGATGGCTAGAAGGCCGGTGACGTCGAACGCCGCCCGAACAAGGAGAGGGACCGACTTCGGCGGAAGTCGTGACATTCAGGGCAGGTGGAGCAGAGCCCAACCTGTTTTGAGCCCCACATTTTGGTTCCAAATTTGCAAAGAAGACAAGACTCAAGTTTTTGTGATGGACCTCATTCATCTACAAAGAACACGACCACATCCATATTATAGATAATAATTTACTGATAATTATTGTTATTAATATTAGCCTATTATTACTACAATCTGTGAGTTCATTCAATACGACACGACAGTATGGTGGTGATTGTATAAGGCCTGGGTGTCAGCATCGCAAAAGTTCACCACCATCAAGCAACATATAAATCCAACAAAAACCAGACTGATAACTGTAGTATAATAAGACTGTTCACTTCTGTCAAGAAGTCATTACAGGATATTGTTAGGCCTACAAGTATGATAGCTAATTTATGCATATAACTGGACTCAGGGCCGGCCCTAGGCAAAAGCGACATAAGCGGACACTTAGGGCCCCCGGCTGCTAGGGGGCCCCAAGCCCCCCAAAAAAGGAACTCATTCGGGTCTCAGCTTACTGTTGAGAGTTGGAATGGTAGAATCGAAGAGAGAGGGAAAACTGGCCCAAAATCTCTCTTCTCCAGCAGGTAGTGTTTCTTTTGTTTTTTTTCGCTCACCAAGCGAAGAGTTTTTGTATGGAGGTCAATGAGAGTGTCAAATTTTGTTAACAAAAAATGCAATGGCTTATTTGCGAATATACGTTTTGTAATGATTAGGTTGTTACAAGTGTATTGATATAAGTAGAACATGTGACATCCCGGCAACTTTGAGAAAAAACATTATATCGGAGTTGTGCATGGTCGTAGTTACAACAGCCAAAAAGTCCTAAACCCTATCTATTTCTACAATTGATGCCTTAAAATTTTAAACCTAAACCTAACCTTAACTACACTGCAAACCTTGTGCTTAACCCTAACCTTAAACTAAAAATCAAAACTTTTACAATATAGCCAATATTGACATTGTGGCTGTGATAACTAGTGGAAACCATTGTGCCTGTTGTTCACACGCGTATCTGCCCTCTCATTGGCTCAACATTTTCTTTTCTTTTCATTGTTTGAGCAGCCACTAGAGTATCTGGTCAATATAATGGATAATCTGTGGTAGAATGCACAAGGTGCAATTTCAAAATTTGGTTGTGTATCAGCAGTTTTCCTCTTGTTATGTCAGTCACTGACAGTCACTCAATTAGTCCATGTCAGCTATTTTTTTTAGATTGGTAAGTTAGTCTATCCAGCTATGAAAAGTTGTATAACTCATGGCCGAATTACCAACCGGGTACGAAGGGCACATGCCCAGGGGCCGTGACGTCCAGGGGGTCCCTACTGATTTTGTTAGTCACTCTTACTCAGATATCATATTAACATGGCATAAGTCATGGCAACATTTTTTAAATGTCAGGACATTAGCTTTAAAACTGCAAATTCTTCTCTCTCCTCCATGGTGAAATGTGCAGAATTGCAGGTAACTTGCTTTAAAACCACAACATTTTCTCTATGCCCAATGGCAAAACATGCAGCATTGCATGAAGTTAACTTTAAAAAGTCAAAATGTTCTCTCTGTCGTCAAGAGGGGAACCACTAAAATGTATTGTCCGCGAGGTGGTGGCCCCCAACCAAATCTTGCTTAGGGCCCCCAAAAGGCTAGGGCCGGCCCTGATTGGACTTAAAAGTCTATTTGGAAAAGACAGTGTTCTATTATTAACATCTCAGCCACCTTTGGACAGCATCTCTGCTTCTTTCCTCATTATACTAACCTTCATATAAATTCACCAGTAAGCTGGTGTAAATCAGTGTAAATAATGAATAATATATGCTTTTTTGCAGAAATGTATGCACTATATCCAATGTCCAAATGGTTGGTTGTAGTAAAGGGAGAAGTCATAACATTCGCATTGAGAACACTGATTTAAATAACCCGTATTCTAATTAATTCTGTTGTCAGACTCCTTGACAGAAAGTGAAGCATCTGACTAACTCCAATTAACACCTCCTAACAAGCTAGAGTTCTGATTGTTCTGGCCTCTCAGGAAGGAATCATGCAAGAAATAGACTCTGGGGGATGGAGATTGAAACACAAATCGACCTTGTTTGCTCTGTGTTTATGTCAGTGAATAAACGTATTCCGGAGCATCTGAAGCATCTGACAACCTAGGTGCTCTTGTTTGCTCTTTTGTATTGACCTCTGCCTATAACACCAGGCACGAGGTGTGGCCATACAGTCAACTATGTAGCTTGATATTTAGGCTTGTCAAGTGAACACCCAAGATATTTTCCAAGTGAAGTTTGCCTTGAAGGAAATTAGTGCTTTAAAAGTAGCCTGCATAGATATTGGAGGGCAATGCAGCACAGGCCACTAAGGTCTCAAGGGGCCCAGTAGCCTAGAGCCTGTAGCTCAGTTGGTAGAGCATGGTGTTTGCAACGCCAGGGGTTGTGGGTTCGATTCCCACGGGGGGCCAGTACAGGAAAATAATTCTATGAAATGTATGCATTCACTACTGTAAGCCGCTCTGGATAAGAGCGTCTACTAAAATGTAAAATGTAGACGGCCACTTGCATTGGTGGTGCTTGAGGACCTTTATAGCATATGGTCTTGTCCTTTTCTCTTGCAGTCCATAATATACAGTAAAATCCTGATTTGAATATGACACTTGGGACCCACCAATCCTGAAGAAGTCAATAGATAATTCCTAGACAAAACAAGAGAGAGCCATGGGAGCCGCTACAAGTCAGAACTCCGACAACAAGTCGATAGACTCTGGTTGCCGTTCACAACCATTCATGGCATGTGCTTGAAACTCAGACATTGTTGAGTACAAGAGCTGGGTGCAGTGGGAGGAGAGTAGCAATAGGAAGTGGTGAATTTACTATTATTTTTCAACTGCCGATGTGCAAATTGTTTACTTAGCTTCCCATAACAATATTTTTTTTATTCAGTATCAGTTAGGCTCCATATTAGCCATCGATTTCATCTACATTGAATTAACCAGCAAGCTGTAATTTGAACAACTAGGTCTATTGTATTGGTATAGGTCTGGGTATACAGGGACTTTGTATGTGCCCTTCTCATAGGCCTTCACTGGTCCCAATGTTCTGTTTTCATATAAGAACCCAACTCAATCACCAAAGAAAATGCAGTCCCCGTACATAACTACAGCAACAGAGATATGCACTTTGGGGCCGTATTAATTATGCACTGTTGGGCTGGGGCGAATGTGGTTCCGTCTTTAGATTATGCACTGTGTGGCCGTTTTAATTAAGAAGTATTTTGACGTGTTTTAGCTGTCAGTCAAACTATGCAAAAGTGAAACCGAAACGTTAAATTCGACAATTAAGTTTAGGCATTCATTCCGAGTGGTTAACGTTAGGGTTAAGGTTTGGGATAGGGTTAAAACAGAACAAACTTGACGGTTAAGTTTAGGCATTCATTCCGAGTGGTTAAGGTAGGGGTTAAGGTTTGGGATAGGGTTAAAAAAAAATGTTTTAAATGAATGCCTAGAATTGGGATTGAACCCGCGATCCTCGGAGCCTTAGCACACGCGCCTACTAGATGGTAATAGGTGCTCGCGCTGCCCCTAGTGGACGGTAGGAAATTGCAGTGGAAATAATAATGACACCTTGGAGTCTTAATCTGGTGCATGCAGTTATGCACCCAGGAGCAGTGGCGACCCGTCACTCAGGGCAGGTGGGGCAATTATTTTTTTGGGGGGGGGGGGGGCTTGCCTGTTTTGCATGTTATTTTGGCATTAATACATGTCACTTACCAGTTTGCAAACAATGTAAAAATATATATATATACAATTGAGTTAATAAAGCCACATAAAAACATGGTCTCTTTTTTGCTTTCTTGAGTAAGAGAGCTCCAAAATGCAGGTGTTTCAGCCTAGCTCAGTGTTTTCTGTGGTGGTGGGGCAAGCCAGCAGAAAATACGGAGCGTTGCACCATGATTGGCTCAGTGTTCTGTCACTAATGGAGACACTACGTCACCGCCAAGTCTAAGGGTAGAATTCTAAAGTTCTAGCCCCTTGGGTGCTGCCATAGAGTTACATTAGAAGTGCCCATCCAAGAAGGCTCAAGGTCATTGGCCACAGATAAAATTACATCAAATCAAGTTATATCTACAGTAGCTTTGATTGGACTGATCATGTCAACATTATACTTTCAAAATCTTAGTTTTGCAGTCATCATCATGAATCAAGTCGACAATCTACTGGCATATCCTATTTAATCCTTGTCATATGAAGATAAATAATGAAAATAAATTATAGAGAAAATGTATCAGTGCTCAAAGTTGGAAATCGCAAATTCAACAATGAGTGGTTTGAAAGGAATCAGTGGCAAACTGTGAGTTCAAGATAACTGGGAACATGGGAAAAACGAGCTACGACTGGGAAAATAAGTTTTGAACTTGGAATTGTAAATCGGGAACTCAGGCCTCTTTCTAGAGCTATGACCTGAAGATCACTGACGTCATCATGATTCAACCTTTTTCTTCCCAGAGTTCCCAGTTGTCTTGAAAGCACCATAAATACAGAGAATGCCAGACTTTGATGGCAAAGATTGATGACAGAATTTGCCCACGAAGGACCGCCGTGCCACCTTCCTGTTCAAGTGAGCACAGCACAACAAGGTGAGTCCAAAAATGTCTTGTATGCTGCTGCATAGATTATGTAAAATGCCAGGGAGATATGTGCAGTTGAAGTCGGAAGTTTACATACACTTAGGTTGGAGTCATTAAAACCCGTTTTTCAACCACTCCACAAATTTCTTGCTAACAAACTATAGTTTTGGCAAGTCGGTTAGGACATCTACTTTGTGCATGACACAAGTAATTTTTCCAACAATTGCTTACAGACAGATTATTTCACTTATAATTCACTGTATCACAATTCCAGTGGGTCAGAAGTTTACATACACTAAGTTGACTGTACCTTTAAACAGCTTGGAAAATTCCAGAAAATGATGTCATAGCTTTAGAAGCTTCTGATAGGCTAAATGATAACATTTGAGTCAATTGGAGGTGTACCTGTGGATGTATTTCAAGGCCTACCTTCAAACTCCGTGGCTCTTTGCTTGACATCATTCGAAAATCAAAAGAATTCAGCCAAGACCTCAGAAAAAAAATTGTAGACCTCCACTAGTCTGGCTCATCCTTGGGAGCAATTTCCAAACGCTTGAAGGTACCACGTTCATCTGTGGAAGGCTATCCAAAACGTTTGACCCAAGTTAAACAATTTAATGGCAATGCTGCCAAATACTAATTGAGTGTATGTAAACTTCTGACCCACTGGGAATGTGATGAAAGAAATATATCTTAAATAAATCATTCTCTCTATTATAGTATTATTCTGACATTTCACATTCTTAAAAAACAGTGGTGATCCTAACTGACCAAAGACAGGGAATTTTTACGAGGATTAAATGTCAGGAATTGTGAAAAACTGAGTTGAAATGTATTTGGCTAAGGTGTATGTAAACTTCCGACGTCAACTGTATGTTGTATGTTGTGTAGTAAGCTGTTAGTCACCCATGTGCCTAACCCTAATAATTTGGTCTATCTTCACCTCTTAATTTCGCCTACTGTTCTGACTTGGTGGTGCACATGTAGCTTATAACTTGTTTTTGGTAAATGTAATCATTGAATATTGTAAGAGCTTTCATTGTCTGCTTATATGCCCCCTTTATTTATCCTACGGTTCTGACTTGGTGTACATGGAGAACACTGTAAGAACAGCCCATGTTATGAATTCTGTTGCTGTAAATTTCAAAAGTGCTAAACAAATAGTTATATTGACTAAGTCCGTTCTAGCTCGCTCAGTAATGTCTTAATCGAAATTATGGATTGCCTCTTGTCAGCTTGTTGTCCCCTTACAGTGCCTTGCGAAAGTATTCACCCCTCTTGGCATTTTTCCTTTTTTGTTGCCTTACAACTTGGATTTTTGGGGGGTTTGTATTATTTGATTTATACAAAATACTTACCACTTTGAAGATGCAAAATATTTTTTATTGTGAAACAAACAACTTAAGCTTGCTTAAGCGTGCATAACTATTCACCCCCCCAAAGTCAATACTTTGGTAGAGCCACCTTTTGCAGCTATTACATCAGCAAGTCTCTTGTGGTATGTCTCTATACGTTTGGCACATCTAGCCACTGGGATTTTTGCCCATTCTTCAAGGCAAAACTGCTCCAGCTCCTTCAAGTTGGATGGGTTCCGCTGGGGTACAGCAATCTTTAAGTTATACCACAGATTCACAATTGGATTGAGGTCTGGGCTTTGACTAGGCCATTCCAAGACATTTAAACTACAGAGTTTTTCTTTAGCAGTATGCTTAGGGTCATTTTCTTGCTGGAAGGTGAACCTCTGTCCCAGTCTCAAATCTCTGGAAGACTGACCAGATTTCCCTCAAGAATTTCCCTGTATTTAGCGTCATCCATCATTCCTTCAATTCTGACCAGTTTCCCAGTCCCTGCCAATGAAAAACATCCCCACAGCATGATGCTGCCACCACCATGCTTCACTGTGGGGATGAGGTTCTCGGGGTGATGAGAGGTGTTTGGTTTGAGCCAGACAGAGCGTATTCCTTGACAGCCAAAAAGCTACATTTTAGTCTCATCTGACCAGAGTACTTTCTTCCATATGTTTGAGGAGTCTCCCACATGCCTTTGGCGAACACCAAACGTGTTTGCTTATTTTTTTCTTTCAGCAATGGTTTTTTTCTGGCCACTCTTCCATAAAGCCCAGCTCTGTGGAGTGTACGGCTTAAAGTGGTCCTTTGGACAGACACCCCAATGTCCGCTGTGGAGCTTTGCAGCTCCTTCTGGGTTTTCTTTGGTCTCATTGTTGCCTCTCTGATTAATGCCCTCCTTGCCTGGTCCGTGAGTTTTGGTGGGCGTCCCACTCTTGGCAGGTTTGTTGTGGTGCCATATTCTTTCCATTTTTTATAATGGATTTAATGGTGCTCCATGGGATGTTCAAAGTTTCTGATATTTTTTTAGAACCCAACCCTGATCTGTACTTTTCCACAACTTTGTTTCTGACCTGTTTGGAGAGCTCCTTGGTCTTCATGGTGCCCCTTGCTTAGTGGTGTTGCAGACTCTGGGGCCTTTCAGAACAGGTGTATATATACTGAGATCATGTGACAGATCATGTGACACTTAGATTGCACACAGGTGGACTTTATTTAACTAATTCTTTGACTTCTGAAGGTAATTGGCTGCACCGGATCTTATTTAGGGGCTTCATATTAAAGGGGGTGAATACATATGCACGCACCACTTATCAGTTAACCTTCTTTTTTTTTAAACAAGTCATTTTTTTCATTTCACTTCATCAATTTGGACTATTTTGTGTATGTCCATTACATAAAATACAAATACAAATCAATTTAAATTACAGGTGGTAATGCAACAAAATAGTAAAAACGCCAAGGGGGATGAATACTTTTGCAAGGCACTGTATGCCATAGTTTGTACATCTCAATTGTCAGTATAAACCACATTTGTTTAAGCAAGTCAGCCATATCAGCTTTGTTTTTTTAAAAGGCAGTAAATGTGGCTGAATGAACTGTTTCGCTGCCAGACAAGGCTCCGCTGATAGCCAGGTGTAGCAGTGGTAAGGTGTTGGGACTGCTGTTGGGACTCTCGTTCACCGTTCTAGTGCAGTTAATGTATTGTTTAGTGTTGTGTTGTGTAATGGCTTTGCTGGCATGCATCCCACATTTATTTTATTTGCCCCACCAAGATTTACATGCTAAAATCGCCACCGCCTAGGAGTCATAATCCATACGAGAACGTCATGTAAGAGCCATGAGAAGGCCACAGTGGCCTCTGAGACAGAGAACCAAGCAGACCAGAACCTGAGGCTGTTTCCTCACCTCTCCAGTCACACACTATCACTGCTCTCACTGGCTAAACGGGACCACAGGCAACATGTTTCTGGGTCAGGAGGATTCTAAAGCTCCCCTTTAGAAAGTAATCAAAGATACGCATTGATGCATTGAGATAGTGGTGGTAATTTTAAAGATGTAAAGTAGACTATGTGTCTCAATGGGACTTTTCCTGGTTAAATAAAGGTTCAATCAAATAAAACATGTATTATTTGTGATATTTCCTCTTTTGATGTGTTGGATATTATGTCAGCCGATCTGTTAAGATCATTTAACGAAAAGTTGCAGCTCAACAGATCTGTAAAAAGATAAGACAAGCATTTGGTTGACAACATGGACCTAGTCACCATGTCAAAGTATTCATACAAGCCTATGTGCTTTATTGGTATCAGTTAAATTCATCTTTCATACCCCCCAAAAAAAATCTTGCAAGCAAGGAAAATGTATCTTTGACTTCTCTATTTTCACCAACTGGTTCTTCACACATACATAGACTGTACAAACGCATACAATACATCCACCCTCAAAAACATCTTTTTTTTTTCTTTTTACCTTTATTTAACTAGGCCAGTCAGTTAAAAACAAACTCTTATTTACAATTACAGCCTAGGAACAGTGGGTTAACTGCCTTGTTCAGGGGCAGAATGACAGATTTTTACCTTGTCAGCTCGGGTATTCAATCTGGCAACCTTTCGGTTACTGGCCCATCGCTCTAACCACTAGGCTACCTGCCTCCCCATGAGCTCTGTGACACTTCCACATTCCTTTATAAGGGAGACCGGGGTTGGGTGTCACTTTTTACTCAGACGTTTTACTCTTGTGTGTTTTTCTCAGCAACAGTACATCTTACAAGACTATTTTGAACATTAATATAAAGACCAAGGTCTTGGGTAGAAATGGTGACAGTTTTTATCGGTTGTCACTGAGGTCCAGAGGGCCGCACTGAAAATGTGTTATATTTCCTTGCTGTCAAAATGTTCCAAAAAAATTCTTCAGCTGTCCCCATAGGAAAACCCTTTTTGGATTCAGATAGAACCATTTTTGATTCAAGGCGGGACTCTTTGGGTTTCATGTCGAACCCAATGGGAAAAGGGATATACTTGGAACCCATTAGGGTTCTACCTGCAATCAAAAGGGTTCTTTCTGGAACCAAAAAGGGTTCTTCGAAGGGTTCTCCTATGAGGACTGCCGAAGAAACCTTTTAGGTCCTAGAGAGTACCTTTTTTTCTAAGAGTGTAGCCAACTACGTCCTCCTCGGACCCTGAGAGTTAGAGCCTAGCCATTGAGGGTCCTACTCGGTGGTGCATGACTAATGCCGGAGTGAGAGAGAGAGTGTCCTGTGGCTAGGCTGCACTTAACAGTGTATTGATTTTAAACCCCCAGTGCTCTTCCCATGGGGTGGTGGACCACACCTCTGCCCCGTCGCCTTCCCCTGTCTATCTCCACACCACATCCCGTACCCGCCTCTGTGCCCATTTGGGTGAACTAGATTGGATATGTCTCTCCATACCCCCCCTTCCCTACCTTCCCCATGCTGGGGGTCTCAGGGGAGCCATCCAAGGTTCAGGGGCACTAAAGCTCCCACAAGACCGCAGACATGGTTTGGAGGTGGGATTGGGCCAAGTGGAGTCAGGAGGCGGCCGAGTGGAACAGGTCTGTGGTTAAAATCAATGCATTGCCAATTTGAAGGAGCGCTTCAGACACATTTGGGAATTTCACATTCCCTATACCCTTCTCTCCTTGCGCCTGGGAGAGCTGCACCACTAGAGAAAAACAGACGGATTACCAGGATGCGTACTCAGAGCAAGTGTCTTCACTGACATTTTCAACCTCTCCCTGACCCAGTGTGTTATACCTACATGATTAAGCAGACCAGCATAGACCCTTTGCCCAAGAACGCCAAGGTAACTTGTCTAAATGACTATCACCCCGTAGCACTCATTCTGTAGCCATGAAATGGTTGGAAAGGCTGGTCATGGTTCATATCAACACCATCATCCCAGACACTCTGGACCCACTCCAATTCGCAGACTTTCCCAGCAAATCCACAGATGACACAATCTCTATTGCACTCCACACTGCCCTTTCCCACCTGGATAAAAGGAACACCAACAGTGCATTCAGAAAGTATTCAGACCCGTTTACTTTTTCCACATTTTGTTACGTTACAGCCTTATTCTAAAATGTATTAAATTACATTTTTTACTCATCAATCTACACACAATACCCCATAATGACAAAGCAAAAACAGGTTTAGACATTTTTGCAAATGTATTAAAATTAAAAAACAGAAATACCTTATTTACATAAGTATTCAGAACCTTTGCTATGAGACTCGAAATTGAGCTTAGTTGATCCTGTTTGATCATCCTTGAGATGTTTCTACAATGGGATTGAGTCCAACTGTGGTAAATTAAATTGATTGGACATGATTTGGAAGGGCACACACCTGTCTATATAAGGTCCCATAGTTGACAGTGCATATTAGAGCAAAAACCAAGCCATGAGGTCAAAGGAATTGTCCGTAGAGCTCTGAGACAGGATTGTGTCAAGGCACAGATCTGGGGAAGCGTACCAAAAAATGTCTGCTGCATTGAAGGTCCCCAAGAACACTGTGGCCGCCATCATTCTTTAATGGAAGAAGTTTTGAACCGCCAAAACTCTTCCTAGAGCGGCGCCCAGCCACTTAGGGGAGAAGGGCCTTTGTCAGAGAGATGACCAAGAACCCTATGGGCACTCTGACAGAGCTCCAGAGTTCCTCTGTGGAGATGGGAGAACCTTCCAGAAGGACAACCATTTCTGCAGCACTCCACCAATTAGGCCTTTATGTTAGAGTGGCCAGTCGGAAACCACTCCTCAGTAAAAGGCACATAACAGCCCGCTTGGAGTTTGCCAAAAGGCACCTAAAGGACTCAGACCATGAGAAACAAGAATCTCTGGTCTGATGAAACCAAGATTGAAATCTTTGGCCTGAATGCCAAGCTTCCCGTCTGGAGGAAACCTGGCACCATCCCTACGGTGAAGCATGGTGTTGGCAGCATCATGCTGTGGGGATGTTTTTCAGCGGCAGGTACTGGGAGACTAGTCAGGATCAAGGGAAAGATGAACGGCACAAAGTACAGTAGCGTACAGCATAGAGTCTTCTCTTTTCAGCAGGAGCCATTTGCTTTCCAACCTGTGTTTTATCTCGATTGTATTTGAACTTTTGTGGAAGGCCTGTTTTGTCTGCGTGCTGTTTTTTCACAGACAGATTTTCACTATTCCTTCTTATTTGGCTACAATCCACAGCTAGGATATTTTTTTAAAGAAGCTATTGATCTTCTGTGGCTAAATTATTGGCCTTCTCGTGATGTCGTAGGCTATTCTGAATGATTTCATTTATTTCTGAACAGACAGCAGTAATTCTATAACTTTGGCAAATGTATTTACATTTATCAGGGGTGCTGCAGTTCCTTCCGAACCCTTTGCGTGGCTATGATTCTATAAGGAAATAAATGATGAAGGGCAACGCTGAGAGTTCCAGGCTCATGTCTATCAGAGCAGAGGGAGAGAGATCATAGAAAGTGAATCTCATTCTAGTTATGTGCCAGATACTGGCATGCTTCTCACATAGCCACTGGCACGCCTTGGTCTCAAACATAGGTTACAATGTTTTGCAAACCATGAAACCGGGCCAGCCCAACCCGAATCAACTCTTAGCATATTAGGCCAGGGCTGAAAATCAACTTTTTCACATGACATTTTTTTGTGGGGGCAGGAGAATTAACGAAGAGGCAACTCAAATGAACTTTTGCTTCTTTTCAAATTTTTACATTGCAAAAAGTGAAAATAATAGTTCATGCCATGAGAGGTACCCCCGAGCCTCTCATGGCATGGGGGGGGGGGGCAGGACCTAGTTTGGGAAACCCTGCAGTATATCACTGGGACAGCGCCCCCTGACATCCAGGACCTCTATACCAGGCGGTATCAAGGGAAAGCCCTAAAAATTGTCCAAGACTCCAGTCAGCCAAGTCATTGACAGTTCTTTCTTCTACCGCATGGCAAGCGGTACCGATGCACCAAGTCTGGAACCAATAGGACCCTGGACAGCTTCTAAAGACTGCTAAATAGTTAGTTAAATAGTTAACTAATAGCTACCCGGACTATCTGCATTGACCAATTTTTCACTAACTGTTTTGACTCCTTACATACGCTGCTGTTACTGTTATTTGTCTATCCTGTTGACTAGTCACATTATCCCTAACTATATGTACATATCTACCTCAATTACCTCGTACCCCTGCACATCAACTTGGTACTGGTACTCTGTGTATATAATCAAGTTAACGTTACTTATTGTTTATGTATTCCTTGTGTTATTATTTTTCTATTTTTCTATTATTTATCTTGTCTTTCTCTCTGAATTGTTGGGAAGGGCCCGTCAGCAAGCATTTCACTGTTAGTCTACACCTGTTGTTTACGAAGCATGTGACAAATAAAATGTGATTTGATTTGACATCCCGTAAATCTGTAGGGAAAGAGACAAGAGACTCCTGATTTCTGCAGCCTCCTTGCACAGAACATGACCCGTTCAATACTCATCAGTGTGATGGCCAGCGTCACGTTAAACACTCAAATCATATTGCATCATATGGAAAAGATTTAAGATGTTAGTACTGTTGATGATATCAGTAAAAGCCTATGTGAAAAGCCTATTGATTGGCTAATCTTCATTAACCGACACGAGTTTCTAGGGTTCTGATCAAATTTGCCTCACAATATCACATTACAGCTGAGCTACTAATCTAAAACTGTAGAAAGTTCCCCCTTACTGCTTTTATAAGAGAGTTCCTTGATGATATTGCTTTCAAAACAAGGCGTCAACCTACAGTGCCTTGCAAAAGTATTCATCCCTCTTGGCGTTTTTCCTATTTCGTTGCATTCCAACCTGTAATTTAAATGTTGTTTTTTTTATCTAGATTTCATGTAATGGACATACACAAAATAGTCAAAATTGGTGAAGTGAAATGTAAAAACCCTAACCCTTGTTACAAAAAATTCAAAGAAATGTCAAACTGAAAAGTGGTGCATGCATATGTATTCACCCCCTTTGCTATGAAGCCCGTAAATAAGATCTGGTGCAACCCATTACTTTCCGAAGTTACATAATTAGTTAAATAAAGTCCACCTGTGTGCAATTTAAGTGTCACTTGATCTGTCACAGTATATATACACCTGTTTTGAAGCCCCAGGTCGCCACCCGCGGGGCACCCCGCAGGGGCCCATGGCCGGGCTCCCAAACGGTCGGGCGTGGGGGCAGTCGGGTGGACTTCAGAAACGAACATCCCCGGAGCACCCGAAGTATGGCACCACAACAAACCTGCCAAGAGAGGGCCGCCCACCAAAACTCACGGACCTGGCAAGGACGCCATTAATCAGAGAGGCAACAAAGAGACCAAAGATAACCCTGAAAGAATCGCAAAGTTTCACAGCGGAGATTGGAGTACCTGTCCATAGGACCACTTTAAGCCGTACACTCCACAGTGCTGGGCTTTACGGAAGAGTGGCCAGAATTTTTTTTTAAAATGTTAGCCAAAAGGCATGTGGCAGACTCCCCAAACATATGGAAGAAGGTACTCTGGTCAGATGAGACAAAAATTTAGCTTTTTGGCCATCAAAGAATAGGCTCTGTCTGGCACAAACCCAACACCTCTCATCACCCTGAAAACAACATCCCCACAGTGAGCATGGTGGTGGCAGCATCATGCTGTTGGGATGTTTTTCATCGGCAGGGATTGGGAAACTGGTCAGAGTTGAAGGAATGATGGATGGCGCTAAATACAGGGAAATTCTTGAGGGAAACCTGTTTCAGTCTTCCAGAGATTTGAGACTGGGACGGAGGTTCACCTTCCAGCAGGACAATGACCCTAAGCATACTGCTAAAGCAACACTCGAGTGGTTTAAGGGGAAACATTTAAATGTCTTGGAATGGCCTAGTCAAAGCCCAGATCTCAATCCAATTGAGAATCTGTGGTATGACTTAAAGATTGCTGTACCCCAGCGGAACCCATCCAACTTCAAGGAGCTGGAGCAGTTATGCCTTGAAGAATGGGCAAAAATCCCTGTGGCTAGATGTGCCAAGCTTATAGAGACATTTTTTGTTACACAAAAAAAAATCTATTTTGCATCTTCAAAGTGGTAGGCATGTTGTGTAAATCAAATGATACAAACCCCCCAAAAAAGATATTGTAATTCCAGGTTGTAAGGCAACAAAATAGGAAAATTGCCAAGCGGGGTGAATACTTTCGCAAGCCACTGTGAAATCAATGCCTTTTGCTCTCCACTTTGGTGTTTTGAGATTGAAAACTCGTCATGCGTTGTTATGTAGAAATGTGTATCTGTTAGTGTTAATATCTCCCAGTGCAGGTGGGGACGCCTAAGTAGCTTTCATGTGTGCATGATATTTCAGATTGATTTCTTCCAGCTGCATTCAGTATGGTGCATGCTTTAAGTACGGAAGACGGCATGTTTCTCTGTGTGTTAATGGGCTCTCAGCCTATTAAGACTCAGGGCACAATTAAGAGGTGCTAGTTTGATCTCCCACCTCACAGTTCTATTTCAGCTCTGCCATGTGATTATGCCTTTGGGGGGGCTCTATATAAAGGTAGGCTCCCACGAACACTGTTGAAAGGCAGGGTTTGGCTGGTTGAACCTTTCTGTTTGACTTACAGCACTCTCTTGTTGTAATGTTCAGAATGACTATGGGTATGTCTTTTGTCTGAAATATGGTGTTGGGGTTTATAACATGGAGAGACATCTGAGGGCTTCAAATTAAATGGAAAAACTTGTTGATCAGGCCAAACATGTCAGGGTTGGGGATGATTGTATTTCAGTGCATTTAGGAAGAGCATTGGGATTCCAATTCAAGAATAGCAAAATCCTTATTTAAAATAATTTACAATAAAAGTTCCATTCAATAAACAAATGATATTCTTAGGGGAAATTCAATACATTTCTAGAATTTAATGTAGCTTATTAAAATGGAAATGACCCCAACCCTGTAACCTTTTACAATGCATGAATTAAGAAAATATTGCAATGTCTAAGTAGTTTTAATCAAGAACTTAACTGGCCCTTCTATTCCTAATATAGTTCAGTATTGTGATTTGTGTTGAGTAACTATAACCATATCTTCTAATGTGTGGACCCTTCCTCCCTAGGGCAAAATTTTGTAATAGTGGACTGCCACTTGCTGGTTAGAATGAGAAAGTGCATTCTGTCTCTGACACTGATCAGACTCAGAAGCCTTACTTATTTAATCACAATAACAACAGCAAAAAATGGTCTATATAGTTTATAATCATTGTGCTTCATAGTACATTTTGTCTCCTGAAGAGTAATGAATAATTTAATAATCAGTCAAAATGGTTTTGTTCCAAATTCTATAATAAGTTAACTTACATGACTGAATATGCCTTATATCTCGGAAACTTGACCAATCCTTTAGTCTAGGGACTAGCAGTGATTCTCAACTAGAGTTTCTATATTCACAGTAAAACGAGTCCTATATAGACATAACCTGAAAGGCCGCTCAGCAAGGAAGAAGCCACTGCTCCAAAACCGCCAAAAAAAGCCAGACTACGGCTTGCAACTGCACATGGGAACAAAGATCATACTTTTTGGAGAAATGTCCTCTGGTCTGATGAAACAAAAATATAACTTTTTGGCCATAATGAACATCGTTATGTTTGGAGGAAAAAGGGCGATGCTTGCAAGCCGAAGAACACCATCCCAACCGTGAAGCAAGGGGGTGGCAGCATCATGTTGTGAGGGTGTTTTGCTGCAGGAGGGACTGGTGCACTTCACAAAATAGATGGCATCATGAGACAGGAAAACGATGTGCATATATTGAAGCAACATCTCAAGGCATCAATCAGGAAGTTAAAGCTTGGTCGCAAATGGGTCTTCCAAATGGACAATGACCCCAAGCATACTTCCAAAGTTGTGGCAAAATGGCTTAAGGACAACAAAGTCAAGGTATTGGAGTGGCCATCACAAAGCCCTGACCTCAATCCCATAGAAGATTTGTGGGCAGAACTGAAAAAGTGTGTGCGAGCAAGGCCTCCAAACCTGACTCAGTTACACCAGCTCTGTCAGGAGGAATGGGCCAAAATTCACCCAATTTATTGTGGAAAGCTTGTGGAAGGCAACCCGAAATGTTTGACCCAAGTGAAACAATTTAAAGGCAATGCTACCAAATACTAATTGAGTGTATGTAAACTTCTGACCCACTGGGAATGTGATGAAAGAAATAAAAGCTGAAATAAATCATTTTCTCTACTATTATTCTGACATTTCACATTCTTAAAATAAAGTGGTGATCCTAACTGACCTAAGACAGGGCATTGTTACTAGGATTACATGTCATGAATTGTGAAAAACTGAGTTTAAATGTATTTGGCTAAGGTGTATGTAAACTTCCGACTTTAAATATATACACTGCTCAAAAAAATAAATGGAACACTTAAACAACACAATGTAACTCCAAGTCAATCACACTTCTGTGAAATCAAACTGTCCACTTAGGAAGCAACACTGATTGACAATACATTTCACATGCTGTTGTGCAAATGGAATAGACAACAGGTGGAAATTATAGGCAATTAGCAAGACACCCCCAATAAAGGAGTGGTTATGCAGGTGGGAACCACAGACCACTTCTCAGTTCCTATGCTTCCTGGCTGATGTTTTGGTCACTTTTGAATGCTGGCGGTGCTTTCACTCTAGTGGTAGCATGAGACGGAGTCTACAACCCACACAAGTGGCTCAGGTAGTGCAGCTCATCCAGGATGGCACATCAATGCGAGCTGTGGCAAGAAGGTTTGCTGTGTCTGTCAGCGTAGTGTCCAGAGCATGGAGGCGCTACCAGGAGACAGGCCAGTACATCAGGAGACGTGGAGGAGACCGTAGGAGGGCAACAACCCAGCAGCAGGACCGCTACCTCCGCCTTTGTGCAAGGAGGAGCAGGAGAAGCACTGCCAGAGCCCTGCAAAATGACCTCCAGCAGGCCACAAATGTGCATGTGTCTGCTCAAACGGTCAGAAACAGACTCCATGAGGGTGATATGAGGACCCGACGTCCACAGGTGGGGGTTGTGCTTACAGCCCAACACCGTGCAAGACGTTTGGCATTTGCCCGAGAACACCAAGATTGGCAAATTCGCCACTGGCGCCCTGTGCTCTTCACAGATGAAAGCAGGTTCACACTGAGCACGTGACAGACGTGACAGAGTCTGGAGACGCTGTGGAGAACGTTCTGCTGCCTGCATCATCCTCCAGCATGACCGGTTTGGCGGTGGGTCAGTCATGGTGTGGGGTGGCATTTCTTTGGGGGGGCCGCACAGCCCTCCATGTGCTCGCCAGATGTAGCCTGACTGCCATTTGGTACCGAGATGAGATCCTCAGACCCCTTGTGAGACCATATGCTGGTGCGGTTGGCCCTGGGTTCCTCCTAATGCAAGACAATGCTAGACCTCATGTGGCTGGAGTGTGTCAGCAGTTCCTGCAAGAGGAAGGCATTGATGCTATGGACTGGCCCGCCCGTTCCCCAGACCTGAATCCAATTGTGCACATCTGGGACATCATGTCTCGCTCCATCCACCAACGCCACGTTGCAAAACAGACTGTCCAGGAGTTGGCGGATGCTTTAGTCCAGGTCTGGGAGGAGATCCCTCAGGAGACCATCCGCCACCTCATCAGGAGCATGCCCAGGCGTTGTAGGGAGGTCATACAGGCACGTGGAGGCCACACACACTACTGAGCCTCATTTTGACTTGTTTTAAGGACATTACATCAAAGTTGGATCAGCCTGTAGTGTGGTTTTCCACTTTAATTTTGAGTGTGTCTCCAAATCCAGACCTCCATGGTTTGATAAATTGGATTTCCATTGATTATTTTTGTGTGATTTTGTTGTCAGCACATTCAACTATGTAAAGAAAAAAGTATTTAATAAGATTATTTCTTTCATTCAGATCTAGGATGTGTTGTTTAAGTGTTCCCTTTATTTTTTTGAGCAGTATATATATATATATATATATATATATATATATATATATAGTTTTGTCGAGGAAATGTCAGAAGGCTATCCACCACACTGGGGGGGTAAATGTTTGTACCAAAATAGTCATGTAATAAAATGTTGCATGATGGCTCGAGGAAATGACTCATGTTTGCTAGCCTACCACAGACCGTCTCTCGTGCTCCTCGTTTCGCGGCACTGTTTACCGCACAGGACATCAGATACTCGATATCGCTCACTTGCCACGGGTCTGCTGCTAGCTACCGTTAATTAAATAGCTGTTATGTGGTGACATTTACCTGGAGTAAGCCAACCTTTGAAACGAAAACCCACCGACGAAAAGGAGGACGAATCACATAAAAAAAAGAAAGTTTTGTGAGAAATGGAGGTTTGTAGATAACGTAGTTTCAAGAGGCTGGCTACAGTATGATGCTGAGGCTGTGGTGATGAGTTGTTCTGTGTGTCGCCAGTATGCTAAAGTTAAAAGCAGAAACAACTAATTTGTCATCGGAAATAAAACAATGAAGCTGGAGAACATTCGTGACCATGAACACAGCAAGTGTCACATTGCCTGCATGTCTGTGTCCCGGGCTTAAATCAGAACCTCTCCTCTTGACACCCTCTGTGATGGCGCTAATGGGAATGTCAGAGCATTGTTTAGGACTGTACATGCCATTGGCAAGAAGGCGAGACCACTTTCTGTTTTCAACTGGATGTGCGAGTAAGTGAAAATGTTGTTACTCTTGTAGCTAGACTAGTACTTTTGCAGCTAGTTTTTTCAAGTCTATTTAGCAGACGTGGTCCAGTATTGTAGGTTATTTCTCAGCTCTTGATAAGCTTTGGTTCACCTCAAAATAGTGTATAAATACCATAAAAGTATTGGCCTACTGATGCTGACATGGCTCTCCATGCTTTCCTATGGCTCTGTAACATTCTATTTCAATGTTTGTCTCCAGATGCTGTTAACATTTTAAAGCATTGTGACACAATTGACTTTACCAGCCTTATAGTGTTGATCCTTAAGTAAACAAAGGGTAGAAGGCTAATTTAGCACAATCAACTGCCAATATTGGATAACATGGTTGTATAATTAATTATTATAGAAATTAATTTGATGTTTTATTTTTGCAGTTTGGATGAAAAAAAAAAGGAATCGCTATGGGCTCAACATGTAGAAATGAGAAGCAGGCCAAAGAGTTCATGCACCATATTGCAGAGGTGGAGAGAAACAACATCAGAGAGAATCTGAAAAACACCAAATTTCTCTCCCTCATGTCAGATGGCTCCACAGACAGTTCTGTGAAAGAGAAGGAGCTAGTTTGTCAGATTCTGTCACAAGGGAAAGATCGAGTCGAAGTTTGTTGGCATCAAGTCAGTTGAGAAGGCAGACGTGGCACACATAAGCACCGCCATCAGTGCCATCGTGAAGGGAGTGTGTGATGAGTGGGGAAGCAAGTTGGTCGCTCTGGGAACAGATGGAGCTGCTGTGATGATCGGAGCCAAGAATGGTGTGGTCAGCCGGCTGAAGGGGGACAGGGCCTACATCATCGACATCCACTGTATGGCACACCGCCTTGAACTGACCTTTTCTGATGCCATCCAGTCCAACGTGATGTTTCAGAAAGTAGAAGACCTCCTCAGTGGGCTCTACACCTTCTACCACACCAGTCCACTGAACAGGGCAAACCTGGTAAACAGCTTCCAGGCTCTTGGGCACACACCACTGGTGCCCACCAGAATTGGCGGGACCCGATGGGTACGACACCTATTGCGTGCACTGGACCACTTCCTGCGAGGTTACCAGGGGCTTGTCCAGCACCTGGAACAGGTAGTGGCTCTAGATTGCTATGTTAAGTACTCCAAAAGTCATCATCAATATGTAATTTCAGTAAATAACAACAAACATGATTACAATTGGTAACATCATGTTTCAATGCTTGATACACTGACAAAATGTGTCATATCTAATATAGTTTTTTTTTGGACAGCAATTAATTGTCTATTTGTATGTCTTTTTCTTTATGTATTTCAGATTCAATCTGCTGATGACCAAAATGTCTGAGGTGTCCAGCAGGCCAAGGCCAGGAAATACTACAGTACTGCGAGGGAGGCTGTTGTTATCCGCTTCTGTGGCTTCCTGCATGACACACTAACACACCTAAGCAACCTGTCTGCCTGTCTGCAGAGGTCCACCATCACCATAGCAGAAGCCCACAGCTCCTTGTGCTCAACACAGGCAGTACTTAAGAAGTACAAAACCAGGTATGTCTATTTAAGCTGCAATAAGAAATACTTACATTAATTAAGAGAAAGGATTACGTCAATAAGAGAGGGAGAGTGAGTTGTAAAGGAAAATTCTGAAAGGATGGTAAAATGAGTCTTTTATCATCAGAGAAGGGCCCATGATGAAGTCCACAATGAATTTTGCTGACAAGAGGTGACAGCAAGACCCTCATCACATCACAGGACAAAATGCTTCACAGGCTAATCGAGAGTATGACTGACAGGTTCCAGGACGACAGTGTAGGGGTCCTGTGTGCCACCATGCTGGTCAACTTCACCAACTGGCCAGAGTCAGGAGATGAAGCAGCAGGTTACTTTATGTTTTGGATTACAGGGCAGTCAGGTTAGGTTCAGGTTCATTATCATATATTTATAGATAGAGAATTAAAACGGCATGATGCTTGTTGTAATGTATACAATTATTCTAGATTTTGGTGACACTGAACTGGAAACCCTGGTGGACCACTTCAAGCCTGTCCTGGAGACCTTTGGCATCCACGTTGAAAGGATCCCTGACCAGTGGACTGTCCTGAAGGTGCTGATGTACCAAGAGCCCCAGTCCCTGCAGAAGATGTCCTGGTTCCGTGTCAACAGGGGCCATCAGCAATCCTGCCCTGATTTGCTGGCATTGGTTGACCTGGTCCTGTCCTTCCCTGCCTCCACAGCTGAATGTGAAAGAGGTTTTAATACCATGAAACAGGTGAAAACCGATTGTTGGTCTAACCTAAAGTCTGATACACTGTCAGATCTCCTTATTGCCCAGCTGTCCTCTCCAGAGATCAGGGAGTATGATCCGATAAAAGCTTGGATGCTGTGGCACAAGGACTCTGTCAGGAGCAGGAAGCCAGACTTCATGGACTGTGCAAAGAGGGTGATTGCGGTAGAGAGTGAAGAGTCTGATGAGGAGGTTTAAGTTGATTTAAAATGGTTAAGGATCTGATAGGTTTACAAAACCTTCAAATGTACTTTTATGTTTGATCTTTAAGTACATTTAATAGCAAATACTTCAGTAGAATTTTGAGTTCAAGACTTGTATTCAGTTGTATTCAGGCTGGGAAATTAAATCTAGCCACAGCTAAAATGAACCATCATCTGATAAGTCTCTATTTTACCTGTATTTTATCAGGGTATTTCTACTCAAATTAAAGGATTTGTAGACCTGCTTCCCCTTTGTATCAGGAGAACAAGTCCACTGTACTTCTCTTAATTGTGTCTTACCATTATTGTTGCCCTGTTTTGACTTCTATGTACCGGTACTCTTATTCATTGGATCTAATATGTTTTGTTTATTTCATTGTGTGCCCACTGTTTGCCGTTTTTGCACTCTGTACAGCACTTTTGTTGAACTACAGTCGTTTTTAAATGTGCTCTACAAATAAACTTCATTTGATTAACCGTTGATCAATATATTAAAATATTATTTATTTTCAAATTTTGCTTTGGCCTCTTCATTACGTTTGTATTCAACATAATAACTTATTATCTCAATGAAATGTACTGAAATGAATGTATATGTGACACAAAAAGGCAATTTATTATTTTGGCCAGTAAAAAATATGCTTGGCTGGTGGATTTTTTCATCTACCAGTCCCCTTGTCAGGTGAGCCAAAAAGTAACTTTCAGACTCTCTCTCTCTCTCTCTCTCTCTCTCTCTCTCTCTCTCTCTCTCTCTCTATATATATATATATATATATATATATATATATATATATATATATATATATATATATATATATATTTTGAGTGGAAAGAACAGCTGACTGAAGACGGGACTTTGGGGCGGTTGACTGTGTATATTGGTTCCTGACTTCCCTGAAAAGTTGCATATCGCGGGGGTGGCTTCTCGGTGGTGGCTACATGGCCATATCTAATTAGGTGTCTGTTTATCATATGATTCTTATAAAATATGAAGCCTTCTGGCTGTTGATTGGAAGAATGAAAGTTATGTTATAGCCTAAATCTTATGATAATAGCTTATAAATAATGACTTTGTGGTGGTCAGCTTGGTAACTAAATGTTCCTGGTCTAGCTGATTTGTGACTTTGCTACTTACAAGCAAACATGATCATATTATTTCAGTTATGGACTGTCAGATATGCAATTACATGCCATTGTTTTCTCAAATGTTATTGTGAAAACCTTTTGGATAATAAAATGTAACTTTGTCACCTTGCAATTGAGAACTAGTAGAAACACTTCACTTTCATTGGTTCCCTGCTTCATGTACTGAAGTGTATTATAAATATAACTTTTTGTCAGTCTTAGGCTATTCTTTGGAGGGGTTGTCACTGGTTTACATTTGAAATGTACATTTTCATTGTTTGATTTTATGTTTAAGTTTTAGAAATGGACAGAGGAGATCAGTACCAGTGAATAATGCAGTCCATGAGGAGAACACTGACGACAGATGAGCAGCGGGTCATTGCTGCAGAAGGCCTGCAGGATGAGGAGGACCATGAATGTATGCCCTTGATGCTGAGCTACTCATAGAAGACGAGGATGAAGAGAAGGAGATCAAGGAGACAGAGGAAGTTGAGAAGCCACCACCAGAGGCCTCTCAGCCAAGCTCTTCAACTGGAAGGTAACTATAAATGATGTGTTATTGTTATTTATTATCAGACATATACACTGAACAAAAATATAAATGCAACATGCAACATTTTCAAAGATCTTTCTCATATAAGTAAATCAGTCAACTGAAAAAAGTCCATTGGGCCTTAATCTATGGATTTCACATGACTGTGAATACAGTATATGCATCTGTTGGTCACAGATGCTGTATCTTTTAAAAAAAGGTAGGGATGTAGATTAGAAAACCAGTCAGTATCTGGTGTGAACACCATTTGCCTCATACAGTGCGACACATCTCCTTCACATAGAGTTGATCAGGCTGTTGCTTGTGGAATGTTGTCCCATCCCTCTTCAATGGCTGTGCGAAGTTGCTTGATATTGGCGGGAAAATTCTGCCATACTCAGTGAAGCATTTATTTGGGCTGCAAGTTTTCTAATGAACTTATCCTCTGCAGCCGAGGTAACTCTGGGTCTTCCATTCCTGGGGCGGTCCTCATGAGAGACAGTTTCATCATAGCGCTTGATGGTTTTTGTGACTGCACTTTAAGAAACTTTCAAAGTTCTTGAAATATTCCCGCATTGACTGACCTTCATAACTTAAAGTAATGATGGACTGTCATTTCACTTTGCTTATTTGAGCTGTTCTTGCCATAATATGGACTTGGTCTTTTACCAAATAGGGGTATCTTCTGTATACCCCCCTACATTGTCACAACACAATTGATTAGCTCAAACACATTAAGAAGGAAAGAAATTCCACAAATTAACCTTTAAGAATGCACATCTGTTAATTAAAATGCATTCCAGGTGACTACCTCATGAAGCTGGTTGAGAGAATGCCAAGAGTGTGCAAAGCTGTCATCAAGGCAAAGGGTGGCTATTTGAAGGATCTTTTGACCGGTAGTGTATGCCTGCCCATACCATAAACCCACCACCACCATGAGCCACTCTGTTCACAACGTTGACATCAGCAAACCGCTCCGCAACACAAATCCATGTGGAAACCCACAGTTAGTTCAGCTGTCCGGGTGACTGACGATCTTGCAGGTGTAGAAGCCGGATGTGGAGGTCCTGGGCTGGCGTGGTTACACGTGGTCTCCGGTTGTGAGGCCGGTTGGACTTACTGCCAAATTCCCTAAAACAACATTAGCGGCAGATTATGGTGGTGGCATTGTGTGATGTAACAAAATATTTTAGAATAGCATTTTATTGTCCCCAACACAAGGTGCACCTGTGTAATGATCATGCTGTTTAATCAGCGTCTTGATATGCCACACCTGTCATGTGGATGGATTATCTTTGCAATGGAGAAATGCTCGCTAACAGGGATGTAAACAAATTTGTGCACAACATTTGAGAGAAATAAGCTTTTTGTGTGTATGGAACATTTCTGGGATCTTTTTATTTCAGCTGATGAAACATGGTACATGTTGCGTTTTATTTTTATATATACAGTGCATTCGGAAAGTATTCAGACCTCTTGACTTTTTCAGAATACTTACGTAAATCTGATATTTCCGTTTTTTTATTTTAATACATTTGGAAAAATGTCTAAACTTGTTTTTGCTTCATCATTATGGGGTATTGTGTGTAGATTGATGAGGGGGAAACAAACAATTTAATTAATTTTAGAATAAGGCTGTAATGTAATAAAATGTGGAAAAAGTGCAGGGGTCTTTTTTTCATATATTGAGTATACTAACTATTATTTTTTCTCTCATCTTCTCTTTAAGTCTTTCAGTTCGTGCTCCACTTCCCCGTAAGTGTAAACGCTCTGTCTTGCCCGATAGCACGTTTCAGTCCTATGATGATGTTGATACACAGGCACTGGAATCCATCCCTTTCAGGCCTGAACGTCCAGTTGGTTTAGATCTTCGCATTGTATTTCAGGCAGTTCGGTTGCCCGCTCTAAGGGAGATGAACTTCTTGTTGTTTTTCACGTAGGCATTGGTGATAGAGGTATGTGGGTTCACAAATAGTCAGGGTTTGGGTCTTGTTTTGGAGTGATCATTGTATGGTGATTCCCTCGGAGCGTGGCTTGAGGTTACACCTACAGAATTCTACTGTTTCCTTGGACTGCTCATTTACATGGGATTTACCAAACTGCCTGACCTTCATTGATACTGGGGTGCAAAGTCTCTTTAGGGTTCTTGGGCTAGAGCTTTCATGGCACGTAATCGCTTCAAGCTCTGTTGGCTGCTTTACATGTCGTGGATCCTGCCACTGAGGATAATGCAGATCGGCTTAGAAATCTGCGGTACTTACTTGACCACTTAAAACAGACTTGGCTGTAACTCCTGAGTGGCGCAGCGGTCTAAGGCACTGCATCTCAGTGCAAGAAGCATCACTACAGTCCCTGGTTCAGAATACAGGCTGTATCACATCCGGCTGTGATTGGGAGTCCCATAGGGTGGTGCACAATTGGCCCAGCGTCGTCCAGGTTTGACCGGGGTAGGCTGTCATTGTAAATAAGAATTTGTTCTTAATTGACTTGCCTTCTTAAATAAAGGTTCAATGAAATGTAAAAAAAGAATTCAGCCAGATGAACGCATGGTCAAATCAAAGGGCAGATCAGGATTCAAGCAGTATATTAAAGGGATGCCAATCTGACACAGGGTAGACTTTAGATTGCAATGTTTACACCGGCAGTTGGGATGGTTGTGCCATATGCAAACCAGGGTTACAACGTTTGGTTCGACAACTTCTTTGCATCGCCAGTGCTCATAAATAGTCTGAGAGAACAGGGGTTCAATGCATGTGGGACTTGTAGGGTAAACAGGAAACAAACGCATCAGGAAACTGTTAAGCACTTTAAAAAGTGGGAGCTTCAAACCGAGTGTGGGGATATGCGTTGGTGTAGGGGCAATGTATTGGCTATACAATGGAGAGACACACATACTGACACATACTGTTACTTGCATTTCCAATTTTAACAATGCAAATGATTCCACTCAAGTGACCAGGCTAGTCTGACAGGATGGTGTGTGGAATAGGAAAGTGGTCCGTCAGTCTGCTGTAATCCACGTTTAGAATAGACAGAAGGGTGGGGTTGACAATTCTGACCAGTTGATTAACTCATACAATGTTTTGCAGAAGACCCAGAAGTGCTGGACAACACTTTTCCCACTGTGTTGACATTGGATTTGTCAACAGTTACCTTTCCTTCCAAGAATGGCAGTGTAATCACGCAGCACATGGCAAGGAAAATTGGCAAACTAGTTGCAACCAGATTACATTGAGAGAACCTTGCTCGTCAGTTAGGAGGTATTGATGTTAATGACAGGTATCCATCTTGTGACAGACTTTGTCTGTGAAAACTGTAAGCCCATCTTTTCTACAGGCCTCCTTTAAAAATGGTTGGCTGTGTTACAGGAAAGATAGAAAGGAAAACATGATCCAATTTGTTTGAGTTGCACCTGAACACGAGGGCAAACGGTTTTGCACGTAGAGGACCAAAATTGCTTTAGGTTGTGGCACTCAAGTGAGTGTGACTCATTGTTGAAATAGGCACTAGTAAAGGGACTGATGAAGGTCAGATGAAGGTCAGATGTTCACTAGTAATCTTTTCTCTCTTGCACGTTTCCCTTTCCTGCATGTCCCCTCTTCCATGCGTTTTCCTTTTCTTATTCAAGACATCTTGCATGCCAGCCTCCCTTCATGTTTGATTCATAACTCGAATGGTCTTGAGGATGTAATGACTGTAAAATAAAGTTGTGCTTTTGGAATTATTCCAGTTCTGTAATATATTAAATGCTAGTTGAATGTAGAAATTGAAGTTGTAAAAGCTAATAATTGTTATATGCCTTATTTCTTTCGTATTTTGTAATTCCAGTTCGATTTTAATGAAAGTAGCCCTGAAATGAACGTTGTATAATGTCATGGTTATGATAGAGATGTTAAATGTCTTCATTTTCAGGTTTGAGTGAGACAATGTATTCCCGTAAGATTATTCTTTCAGTAAAGTTCTTGTTTTATTAATATTATATCACTTGTTTGTCATTACTTATTATTTGTAAAACGAAATGCTATTTGCAATTTGTTTTGGTGCAGATATGTGTTTAATATACTATCCAGATAAGAAATAATTTTTTGAAAAATACTGTTGGTCAATAAAACATCTAAGTCATTTACAGTAAAAGGTTCTGATTTCAAAATAAGGAAGACTTAATATTCTAAAAATTTTTCGCAGAAAATAATAGATTTTCGTATGATACGCATTTTCACTTATTTCTCAGTTTCAAAATATGTACCATGGAATGTTTGACACCAGCAAATTATTCTCATTGATGCACACCGAGGTCATGGTCCAGTAAAAAATGGAACATTCCCCCTGGCAGGAAAGGGTTAACGCTCAACATTCTTTCATTAATGCACACAGTAAGCAGTCAATACAACAATTTCAACCTTTTTATAAAACGTTTATTTCGAAAGCAATAAAAACATTGTTGATAGTGTGGGACTCAAGGTGTTAACTCCGCATGCCGACAAACGAACAAAGGGCATTGCATTTCTTCAAATATAAACAAACAACTTCCAAGTACAGTAAGATAATACATATTTAATAAGAAAAACAACAACGAGAGAAAAAACCTTTAGGCCTTGTGGAATCTAAATTACTTGCAGTTGCTGCATGCTATACCCAAAAAGGAGAGTGAAAAGGGCAAACAGTGTAGCCTACGACACACCAGCAAAATATAAAAAAACAAGAAATAACACAAAATACAACACTAAGACTTGTTTAGCATCGAATATTGAACATGTTGAGCAACAAGAATAAAAAGCCATAGGCCTTTAAAATTACCAGTAGCTGCCGTATTAAAATAGGACAGTAAAAATAGCAAATAGCATGTCCACCTGTCTTAATAAGGATCCGCCCCCTTTTTTTCAATTTTTTCGCCTAAAATTACATACCCAAATCTAACTGCCTGTAGCTCAGGACCTGAAGCAAGAATATGCATATTCTTGATACCATTTGAAATGAAACACTTTGAAGTTTGTGGAAATGTTAAATTAATGTAGGAGAATATAACACATTAGATCTGGTAAAAGACAATGCAAAGAAAAAAAACATGCATTTTATTTAAACTTTTTTGTACCATCATCTTTGAAATACAAGAGAAAGGCCATAATGTATTATTCCAGCCCAGGCGAAATTTTGATTTTGGCCACCAGATGGCAGCAGCGTATGTGCGAAGTTTTAGTTTAGACTGATCCAATGAACCATTGTATATCTGTTCAAAATGTTGTATCAAGACTGCCCAAATGTGTCCAATTGGTTTATTAATACATTTTCAAGTTCATAAATGTGCACTCTCCTCAAACAATAGCATGGTATTATTTCACTCTAATAGCTACTGTAAATTGGGCAGTGCAGTTAGATTAACAAGCATGTAAGCTTTCTGCCAGTATCAGATATGTCTATGTCCTGGGAAATGTTCTTGTTACTTACAACCTCATGCTAATCACATTAGCCGTCGTTAGCTCAACCGTCCTGCGGGGGACCCACCAATCCTGTAGAGGTTAAAAAGCTAATCAAAATATAACAAATAATAAAAATTGCACATATTGAGGTGTATATACCGAAAAAGGTCCTATCGGCCTTGATGTAGATAGGGTTGGCGACGGCAGTGAAGAGAGGCCCTGCCCCAACGCTCGTGATCCCAAGCCTTGTATAGGTCAGTGGGTGGTGTACCCTGAGGTGGGAGTGCAGATTTGATGTATTGCCTTTTGCTGTTATTGCTTTCAGGCAAATATAGCAAATTACCTCAATTAAGTCATTGGGTTCCCCTTTCCCGTTGGGTCTATATCCGAAATGTATCCAAATTGGGGCAGTGGCATTTTGTTTAGACACCAGATCATCAGCCATTTTCACTCCTTTTCTTCTCCATCTCTCTTATCTAACTAAAAGGAGGAAGTTAGTTGGCTATCTGACCCTCATGCCAAGAGAAGTGTAATCTGATTTCCTCACTCACGTTGTTGTGATTTAGCAAAAATGGCACATTTTAAAATGGTTTAGAACATAATAGAGTACAAACGGTTCTAAAGGTATTGAAAAAACAGTTTTTACCCCCAAGCCATAAGACTCCTGAATAGGTAATCAAATGGCTACCCAGACTATTTGCATTGTGTGTTGCCCCCACCCCCCCCCCCCCAACCCATCTTCTACGCTGCTGCTACTCTCTGTTTATCATATATGCATAGTCACTTTAACTATACATTCATGTACATATGTACATACTACCTTAATTGGCCCAACCAACCAGTGCTCCCGCACATTGGCTAACCGGGCTATCTGCTTTATGTCCCGCCACCCACCACCCGCCAACCCCTCTTTACACTACTGACACTCACTGTTCATCATATATGCATAGTCACTTTAACCATATCTACATGTACATACTACCTCAATCAGCCTGACTAACCGGTGTCTGTATGTAGCCTCGCTACTGTATATAGCCTCGCTACTGTATATAGCCTCGCTACTGTTTTTCACTGTCTTTTTACTGTAGTTTTTATTTCTTTACTTACCTATTGTTCACTTAATACCTTTTTTTGAACTATTGGTTAGAGCCTGTAAGTAAGCATTTCACTGTAAGGTCTACACCTGTTGTATTCGGCGCACGTGACAAATAAACTTTTGATTTGATTTCCGGACTGCTACGATATGGGCAAAAAACCTTGGCCATATTTTTAACCAAATGTTGCAATTGCAATTTAGATCAAAACACTTGGGTGAACTTTTGGAATCATGGAAATATTATGTTTATTTTAATTCTATAGAATATAAATAATAGTGGGCACTTTGAATAGTGTTGTTTGACATGACAACGTATGAAAATGCCATTGATGAGTTATTGTGACAGGGTAGGAACCAAAGTGATGTTCAGTGTTTCCTAGGGGACCGTATAATCTTTGGTTACATTAAATCTTTATTCATGTAGCCAACATATTCATGCTTTGCCTAGTCCTCTTTGATTTAGAAGATACTGTTCCATAAACAACATGCTGATTTAGGCCTCCACCAGCACTGGTATCAGGCTGTATTAGCTAGCTATGTTTGCTCTGACCCAGTACTAGCCAGCTAACTAGCGATTAGCATTAGTGGCTAACACGATTTAGGTTAACTTGCTAAGAAAACACAAACAAGCTGTTTGCAGATATAAGAAAGACAAACTAATATTGTAATTATAGAACGCTTGTGGATTTATATTAAGATCAACGTGGAAATAACATTGTTGTCATCAACATTGTTGCATGTGCTGCATTGACCATGCAGACTGAACGAAAGTGTCACGTGGTCAAGCAACAACAAATGTGCTCCTTGAGTGACGGGGTGGGACCAAGTCTGTGTGGAAAGCGGCAAGAGAGAGAGAGAGAACGGAGAGGTATGACTCAAGTAGCGGAGTAAACTATACAAATGGACGTTACACACGGCGTATCACATTTAACAAACCAAACAAATACCGTTATAGAAGGTAAAGTAAAAACCCAAACCGGTCCGTGCATCAATAGCGGTATATAGTCAAATACGGTATATCGCCCAGCCCTACACAGTACAAAAACTTAATTAGGGAGCCTGACCTTCAAATCCTAAATTAGCAAATTGGCCTTGCCTTGCTTTCTTATGAATTGTAGGAATGTACAATCCCCCATGTTTGTTTCAGCGTGTGTGTGTGTGTGTGTGTGTGTGTGTGTGTCAGCTGGCTTGCTTTGCCTCCGTGTGAGATTCAGAGTCGGCCATTAGGTGTCACCCTGCCCCTCAGTTTCCACGGAACTGTATTTAATGCGAGGCAATGATCAGCTGTATGGCTTTGTCCTGTCTCTAGTCATTAATGACTTGTACCTTTCTGTGTTTGCGACTGAAAGAGTAAAATGGATTTGATTTAGGTAGTGTAGGTCTATTTGAAATACCAGTTTCCTCATGTTGTAGACCTAGAGTGAGTCCCAAGTGGCACCTGATTCCCTATATAGTGCACTACTTTTGACCAGGGCCCACAGGGCCTATGTAGGTATAAGGGTGTCATTTGGGACACATATAGAGCCCTTGATTGACCCTTTTCTGTCTTACTATTGCATAAGCATGATGTTACACTGACCACCCCATATGTCCTATGTTTTACGACCTTATGGAACTGATTGTGGATGGGTTATTCTGAGCGCATGAGTCATGAGTCTCCATGGAATTAGAAGGTGCTGAAAGATGTGTACATGACCTTGAGACTGTGATAATGATCACGCATGTAGCAGAATCAATGGAGGCAGAGACACTTAATGAACACATCTCTGTCTGTCCTTTTCAATTCTCCTCGCCCTCTGGGTAATGTCTGTGAGAAATGTGTGTGCGTGTGGGTGTTTGCCCTGAATGCCACTGTGGGTGTGTGTGTGTGTGTGGGGGGGGGGGGGGGGGTATGTGTGTGTGTGTGTGTCCTCTGTGTATGTCCTCTCTGTGTGTATGCCCGCCTGCGTGCGCTTTTGGCTGGGCAAATGAAATATTCATGGTGGCGGGGGATTGGCTGCTGAGAAAGGAGGGGTTTGTCGGAGAGGAGCAGGTCTGTTTTAAGGCAGGCAGTGCTCTGCTCTCTCACTCAGAATAAACACAGACGAGCAGGCAAGAGCAGCCCAGTATTCTAGTGTCTCAGTTGGAGCTCAGACACACGCTCACAGAAACACACACACACACAGACACACACGGGAGATAAGAGAGAAGAAGCCGGCTAACGCCACAGCTGCCTCGGCTGCCACTGATGTTTTAGCCCAGATGGCGGGGAACTGTGAAGGGGAGCATGTGCTGACGGTAGGTCTGCTCTGATAACATGAGTATGTTTGGTTTTGTGTGTGTGTGGGTGTGTGTCTTCTCCATCTCTGACATTGTCTTGCTGTACCATAGAATAGTGGTTGTGGTTGCAGAATAGAATAGAGGGTGTTCTATAGGATGTATCTCAGAGGGGAAGAGAGAGGGCAATAATGTGGCAAGGGGAGAGTCCCTGCATGTCTCTTAGAAAGGAAATGGTCATTCCCACTCTTCACTAGCCGGAATGGGAGAAAATGAGACAGGAACAGATATGGCTGCATTAAAGAGAGACCAGGAGAGAGAGAGAAGGGAGGGAGAAGGAGGAAGGTGAGAGAGGAGTAGAGGAGGAAAATGTGTCAGCGGACTAGAGATAATTGAATCAAAACAAAACAGAGCATGCTCCTTTGATAAAAATTGATAGATTATGAATAGGATGTTTGTTTATCTAATGAATGGAAGTTGATGTCAGTCACAATAATAGATTATAGGGTATTGAAATAGCCTAGATAAGAAGAGAATGACAGGGAAGGGGGAATATGTAGACACCTGTGGTTACTAGGTTGTACATACAAGGAGAGGAAAATGTGTTATAGAGACGAGTGGAAATGGTTTCCATTTCTGTGTAGCCTATGCTTTAGCCTATTTTCTGGGGGCGGGGGCATGCTATTTTCTGCTGGCTCTGGTATTGTGTTTGGCCTGTGTGTGACAGTGGAGATACAACTCAGGGGACTGGCGTGTCTATAGAACTATGCAACTCCTCACTTACGTCACCTCCCCTGCCTGGAACGAGGCCCAGTAACAACATCCTGGAATAGAGAGAACCTGGCTGGCTCTGAAATCACTCCTACACTAAACCAGTCACCCACAACGATTAATTTAACATTCACAGTGACAAAAACCAGGGTCCAATGCACAGTGAATTTCATTTAACATGGAAGTGCTCATTTTAACAGATAGGCTATACAGTAACTGACCCTTTACACACACACACACACACACACACACACACACACACACACACACACACACACACACTGTTCATTGGTCTGACATGATAAGCAAACTCAAAACCATATTGATTAAATTATTCCACACAAACTCAAATGCAAACATAGCTTATAGACTACTATACGCGTGTGCGCACACACACACACACACACACACACACACACACACACACACACACACATAGAGTTGTGACGGTCATGGAGTTTTGGATTACGGTAATTGGACAGCCAAATGACCGCGGCCTCCTTAATATTTTTTGGGGGACTCACATTTTCTCCTCTCCTTAGCTCCTGACTGCATTTGCTGCCATGTGCTGCCATAGAAATAGAATGAATAGTCCCCATTCAAGTCAATAATGTCATAATGGGTGGACTGGCGGCCATTGCGGGTGTACCCATAGGAGCAAAGCAGGAAGTGTGGGCAGGAAGTGTACCCATCAATATTTGCTGTGATTTGTTGATTAAACTCAACTGACATTACAAAACATATGTTCCATTGCATGAGCCACATCAGTAAACATCATTTGAATTAACATTCTACATTACCAGGGAAAGGGAAAGGGGGATACCTAGTCAATTGTACTAAATGCATTCAACTGAAATGTGTCTTCCGAAAGTATTAGGCAATACTTTACTTGACATCCAGCATCATAATACGTTATGACACGGTCATAACCATGTCATAATATATCATAACAGCAGACATAACTTGTCATAGCACATATATTTATAACTGTTGTGACATACACTACATGACCAAAAGTATGTGGATACCTGCTCGTCGAACATATCATTCCAATATCACGGTTGTGGAGGCTGTCTTTTTAGACTTCAGTGCAGCTTTTGACATTATTGATCATAGTCTACTGCTGGAAAAACGTATGTGTTATGGTTTTACACCCCCTGCTATAATGTGGATAAGAGTTTATTGTCTAACAGAACACAGAGAGTGTTCTTTAATGGAAGCTTATCAAATATAATCCAGTTAGAATCAGGAATTCCCCAGGGTAGCTGTTTAGGCCCCTTGCTTTTTTAAATTTTTACTAATGACATGCCACTGACTGAGTAAAGCCAGAGTTTCTATGTATGCGGCTGACTCAACACTATACACGTCAGCTACTGCAGTGACTGAAATGACTGCAACACTCAACAAAGAGCTGCAGTTAGTTTCAGAGTGGGTGGCAAGGAATAAGTTAGCCCTAAATATTTCTAAAACTAAAAGCATTGTATTTGGAACAAAACACACTAAACCCTAAACCTCAACTAAATCTTGTAATAAATAATGTGGAAATTGAGCAAGTTGAGATGACTAAACTGCTTGGAGTAACACTACATTGTAAACTTTCAGGGTCAAAACATATTGATGCAGTAGTAGCTAAGATGGGGAGAAGTCTGTCTATAATAAAGTTATGCTTTGCCTTCTTAACAATACTATCAACAAGGCAGGTCCTACAGGCCCTAGTTTTGTCGCACCTTGACTACTGTTCAGTCGTGTGGTTAGGTGCCACAAAAAAAGGACTTAGCAATTGGCTCAGAACAGGGCAGCACGGCTGGTCCTTGGATGTACACAGAGAGCTGATATTAATAATATGCATGTCAATCTCTCCTGGCTGAAAGTGGAGGAGAAATTGACTTCATCACTACTTTTATTTATGAGAGGTATTGACATGTTGAATGCAACAAACTGTCTATCTAAACTACTGGCGCACAGCTCGGACACCCATGCATACCCCACAAGACATGCCACAGCCCAGAAAAGTCCAGAACAGACTACGGGAGGCACACAGTACTACATACAGTAGAGCCATGACTACTTGGAACTGTATTTCACATCAAGTACCTGATGCAAGCAGTAAAATTAGATTTAAAAACAGATTAAAAAACACCTTATGGAACAGCGGGGACTGTGAAGCCACACAAACATTAGCACAGACGCATGCATACACACACACACACACCACACACACACAATAACATACTCACTATGCATACACATGGATTTAGTAGTGTAGATATGTGGTAGTGGTGGACTAGGGGCCTGAGGGCACACAGTGTGTTGTGAAATGTATTGTAATGTTTTTAAATTGTATAAACTGCCGTAATTTTGCTGGACCCCAGCAAACTAATGGGGATCCATAATAAATACAAATACAAATAGGCATGATATTGCATTAAATTGCTGCTATAACAGCCTCTACTCTTCTGGGAAGGCTTTCCACTAGATGTTGGGACATTGCTGCGGGGACTTGCTTCCATTCAGCCACAAGAGCATTAGTGAGGTTGGGCACAGATGTTGGGCGATTAGGCCTGGCTCGCAGTCGGTGTTCCAATTCATCCCAAAGGTGTTAGATGGAGTTGAGGTCAGGACTCTGTGCAGGCCAGTCTAGTTAATCCACACCGATCTCGACAACCCATTTCTGTATGGACCTCGCTTTGTGAATAGGGGCATTGTCATCCTGAAACAGGAAAGGGCTTTCCCCAAACCCTTGCCACAAAATTGGAAGCACAGAATCATCTAGAATGTATGCTGTAGGGTTAAGATTTCCCTTCACTGGAACTAAGGAGCCTAGCCTGAACTAGGGCTGGGTGATATGGCCAAAATATCACATCACAGTATTTACATTTTTTGGGGGACATTCTAAGTACATACATTCTAAGTGACTTCAATGGGTCTTTATTCATTCTGATTGTTTTATACTGTTCAATTCAACCAAAAATAATTTAATTTCTACATTTTCTGCACTCATTTGAGATCAATTCCACACTGCCACGTAGGGCTGCATGATAAGGGCAATCAATCTAGACTTGTGATTTAGAGCAAAACGCTTGGTTGAATTGTTGGAATCACGGCAATAGAATGACTATTCTAAATCTATAGTTAGAATATAATATTGGGCACTTTGAATACAGTGTTTTGACATGACAACAAATGAAAATGCCAGGGAAGAGTTATTGTGACAGGGTAGGAACCAAAGTGTTGACATGTGTTTCCTAAGGGACCCTATAATGTGTTTCCTAAGGGACCCTATAATCTTGGGCTGCAGTCCTAACACTTAAAAGACACACCCTCGTCCACTTATGCCCTTAGGGGAATCCCTGTCATGATAAGCCTGTCACGGTCGTGAGGAGAGACGGACCAAGGCGCAGCGTGATTGGAGTTCCACATCTTTATTTTAGTGAAACTTAAACAAACCAAATAACAAACAACGACCGTGCAGTACCGTAGTGCTACATGCACTCACTCAAAAACAATATCCCACAAAGCATGTGGGAGATAGGGCTTCCTGAATATGATCCCCAATTAGAGGCAACGATTACCAGCTGCCTCTAATTGGGAACCATACAAAACCACCAACATAGAAATACACATACTAGAACACCCCCCCCCCCCCCAGTCACACCCTGACCTACACCACTATAGAGAATCCAAGGGCTCTCTAGGGTCAGGGCGTGACAAAGCCAAGCAAGGGAAGTTTGCAATGTAAGCCCCGCCTCCCTCGTTTTTAGTCGGCTTTGCGAGTGTACAATTATGTTCACTCCGGGGCCTGAAACTCCCCATAATTAAATTCACGACGATTGTACATCTGCTAGGAAAAGTCAGCAAAAACTTAAAAACAACATCAATAGAGAAGTCAACATGTAAGTAAAAACGAATGCAAATCAGTTAGAAATTGTGCTACTAATGCACATGACGGCACAAACACGTCTCGTAAAAAGTAAATATGTTTTTGTTTGGTTATCTTTTGGAAATTGTAGAAATAAAACATTTTCCTTCTTCAGAAGTTCCAGCTAGGCAGGCTAACGTTAGTTAGCTAATTAATTTGCTAGCTATCATACATTAGGCGTATATTAATAATTATATATTTAATATAAGTAGACATGCACTCATAATTGACTGTAGCGCATATAAAGCACCCACAATCATCGTGGGATGAACGAATGACGAATTTCCGGCCAAGGGTGGTCCATTTAAAAATAATTTATTCCTCCCTTGGCCCTTGCCCTGCAAGTGTATACTCGTCAGACGTCATGATACGTCATCAGAAGTGTCCACTTAATTTAAGGGCTGGGGGGGATAGGGTGTCTTAAGTGTTTGGACCGCAGCCTTTGGCTACATTGAATGTTTTTTCTTAGCTACTTCAAACAGCTGACATATTCTTGCTTTGAGTATTCCTCTTTGATATAGAAGAAACTGTTGCACAAATGTACGTCTACACCATCACTGGTATTATCAGGCTGTATAGCTAGTTACGTTTGCTCTGACTCAGCACATGTATTAGCTAGCTAGCGATTAGAATTAGCGATTAGCATTAGCGGCTTACAAAATTTAGGCCCAACTTGCTAAGAAAAGTCAAACTAGCTGTTTGCAGATGTAAGAAACCCAAACTAATAGTGCAATTATAGAACACAAGTGGATTTATATTAAGAAGCAAAGTGAAAACAGCATCGTTGTCATCAACATTGTTGCATGTGCTGCATTGACCATGCAGAGACTGAACGCAAGTGTTTAGTGGTCAAGGAACAACACATGCGCTCCTTGAGTGACGGGGTGTGGGGCTAGGTCTAATGTGTTAAGTGGCTTGGAGAGAGAGAGCGCAGAGAGATGACTTAAGTAGCGAAGTAAACTATAAAAATGCAAGTTACACACAATGTATCACTTTTAACAAACCAAACATTAAAATACTGTTATATAAAAACCCAAACCGCCCAGACCTAGCCCGATCCATGAAAAACAGCCCCAGACCATTATTCCTCCTCCACCAAACTTTACAGTTGGTGATATGCATTGGGGTAGGTAGCCTTATTCTAAAATTGCTTAAAAAAAAATACAAATCCTCAGCAATCTACACACAATACCCCATAATGACAAAGCAAAAACAGTTTTTTAGAAATGTTTGCAAATGTATTAAAAATAAAAAACAGAAATACCTTACTTACATAGGTATTCAGACCCTTTGCTATGAGACTCAAAATTGAGCACGGGGGCATGCTGTTTCCATTCATCATCCTTGAATTGTTTCTACAACTTCATTGGAGTCCACCTGTGGTAAATTAAATTCATAGGACATGATTTGGAAAGGCCCACACCTGTCTATATAAGGTCCCACAGTTGACAGTGCATGTCAGAGCATAAACCAAGCCATGAGGTCGAAGGAATTGTCTGTATTGCTCCGAGACAGGATTGCTTCGAGGCACAGATCTGGGGAAAGGTACCAAAAATTGCAGCGTTGAAGGTCCCCAAGAACACATTGGCCTCCATCATTCTTAAATGGAAGAAGTTTAGAACCACCAAGACACTTCCCAGAGCTGGCTGCCTGGCCAAACTGAGCAATCGGGGGAGAAGGGTCTTGATCAGGGAGGTGACCAAGAACCCAATAGTCACTTTGACAGAGCTCTAGAGTTCCTCTGTGAAGATGGTAGAACCTTCCAGAAGGACAACAATCTCTGCAGCACTCCACCAATCAGGCCCTTATGGTAGAGTGTCCAGATGGAAGCCACTCCTAAGTAAAAGGCACATGACAGCCCGCTTGGAGTTTGCCAAAAGGCACCTAAAGACTCTCAGACCATGAGAAACCAAATTCTCTGGTCTGATGAAACCAAGATTGAACTCTTTGACCTGAATGCCAAGCGTCACGTCTGGAGGAAACTGGCACCATCCCTATGGTGAAGCATGGTGATGGCAGCATCATGCTGTGGGGATGTTTTTCAGCGGCAGGGACTGGGAGACTAGTCCGGATTGAGGGAAAGATGAACGGAGCAAAGTACAGAGAGATCCTTGATGAAAACCTGCTCCAGAGCACTCAGGACCTCAGACTGGGGTGAATGTTCACCAACCACCATTACAACGACCCTAAGCACACAGCCAAGACAACGCAGGAGTGGCTTCGGGACAAGTCTCTGAATGTCCTTGAATGGCCCAGCCGGAGCCCTGACTTGAACCCGATTGAACATCTCTGGAGAGATCTGAAAATATCTGTGCAGCAACGCTCCCCATCCAACCTAACAGAGCTTGAGAGGATCTGCAGAGAAGAATGGGAGAAACTCCCAAATTACAGTTGTGCCAAGCTTGTAGCATCATACCCAAGAATACTTAAGGCTCTAATCACTGCCAAAGGTTCTTCAACAAAGTACTGAGTAAAGGGTCTGAATACCTATGTAAATAAGGTATTTCTGTAATTATTTTTTATAAATTAGTAAAAATGCAACAACAAAAAAAGTTTTTGTGTTGTCATTATGGGGTATTGTGTGTATATTGATGAGGATTGTTTTTTATTTAATCAATTTTAGAATACGACTAAGGTAATAAAATGTGGGAAATGTAGAGGGGTCTGAATACTTTCCGAAGACACTGTATATAGTATATATTGCACTATTTTATGGCTGGTTATGACACCTACATAAGAGTGTCAAAACATACAAAACCTACCACACAAGGCAAAACATTCCATTACACCAGTGGTTCCCAAGTTTGTTAATGTACCACCAAGTATATTTTGCTCTGCCTGGAGTACCCCTGAAGTACCCCCTCATGTGCATTTTACCAGTAAGCCTATGGTCTCATGAGTCTTCTCAAGTACCCCCTGTGGATGGGCCAATTACCCCTTGTTGGGAAACACTGCATTACAACATAGCCTACATGTCAACAGACTATGGTTATATAACTTTTTTTTTATTAACCATATTAAATTATCATTGTAATTGCACACACATTGATGTTAAACATGCAGCTACCCCAATGCTCTGTTGCTGATTTACTGGGATGAATACAGGAGCAGATTTCAGGAGCAGGACAAGACACCCTCTTTTTGACTGATGACTGATATAAGGGCATGTATGTGATAGGCCTATCTGGCTTGTATGAGTATGATGGTCATACACTTTATGACACTGTCAAGAAGCATTATTGTCTTAGTCCAATTACAGTGACACAGGATGGTCATAATGCTTCAGGATCGTGTCATAAAGTGTATTTTCTACAAGCTTTTTAACATATGATTAAAAAAACATGACTGTAAAAACAACAAAAAAGGACTTAAGAAACTTTAAAACTAAAGGAAACTTCTTGGCAGCGAAAAACGAATTTGAATACATTTGGGTTTTGACACTCTTATGTAATGTAGGTGTCATAACAGCCATAAAATAACGCAATATATGTCACAAAAGTGTAAATATTTGGTTCATGACAGTGTTATGACATGTTATGACAAGTTATGTCAGCTGTTATGACATATTATGGCATGGTTATGATGTGTCATAATGTGTTATGACACTGGGTATCAAGTAAAGTGCTACCAAGTATTGCGTCACAATACCAGAGGGCCAATGCGAGTGTACCCATGAGTTTACCAGTCAAATTGCCAGGGATAGAGGTTCTAAGCCAGGTCTATTCATTCTATTTTGGTGTGTGCTGCTGCTGCATTGTGGGGGGCATTGCCTAGGCAACCAAAGTGTCCTTTGCTAGTTTCTTGTTTCAGCAAGGAGCAACAAAGCATCATCACGTTGTTAAGAGCATGTTAACGTAGAAACCGACTCAACTGCACAAATTCCCCCCCGTCCTGTCTTTAATTTTCATGGCAGTCTTCATCCGTAACCGTCAGTTACACGGTTATACTGTAACATGCGCTGCTGTTGACATTGACAGCTTTAGATCCCATGCTTCTTGTGTGTCATTGCCTTGAGAACATACACATCATAGAGTAAATGAATGTTAAGTGATGCTGTTTTTAGACTGCAGGACATCCCTAGTCCCCCAGAAATCATATATGTCTCCAGTTCTCTACGGGGATCCAGTCTTTTGGGTTCAATAGATAGGTCTATCATCTTTTATGCTTGGCTGGTGAACTCTAGAGTGATCACTGATGTCTGTGAGAGGTTTTGCATGATATTATGTAAACTATGGTGTGATCTTGGAAGGTGTCAGAAGCAGAGGGGGCTGGGTACACATAGGGCACATGGGCTAGCTATGGGGTAGAGGATGAGATGACTTTGTTATTGCTAGGGAGGTTGGCTGCCAGCTTCGCCCCCACCCCTTGTTACCCCCACGCCTTGAATGAACAGGGTTGGGAACGGCTTATCCTAAATGAGACTCCATGCATTCCCCCCATTCTGCTGCTCTCACACTCTAGGTGACGTTATGGTCCCTGGGTCGTGAGCCCCCCCATTTAGAGTCCCCCTCCTCTCCCTCTCTGTTAGGGACAGTCAGGACCTTGCTGTCACCCCCCCATCTGCAGCTGTGTTCTGTGGGTAACTGGGCAAGACCAACCAGCTCCCAGGGGGGTTATTTTGGACCGGAGTAGCCGCAGCAGCAGGTTGCATAATGTGTTTTGAAATTGTTATGAGCGGAATAAACCAGCTCTGATTCTGAGCACTAGGCCTATTTTAAGAGGCTTTGAAGTGGTAATGAACCTGGAATAATCAGAACTTCTCAGGTGTGAACATTGGCTTAGTATAGCCTTGGCCTATTTGATGCCTAGTATCCATCACAATGAACAGTCAACAACAGTAGCAATGCAGCCCACTGAGCCAAGCCCAGCATCATCACTCCAGCACTCCTAGCCCTCTATCAAACCCCTTTCTTTATTTCTTGGCTCACCTCTGAGTGTGCAAAACTGTCATCAAGGCAAAGGGTGGCTACTTTGAAGAATGTCAAATATAAAATATATTTTGATTTGTTTAACACTTTTTTGGTTACTACATGATTCTATGTGTTATTTCATAGTTTTGATGTCTTCACTATTATTCTACAATGTAGAACCTAGTAAAAATTATGAAAAACCATGGAATGAGTAGGTGTGTCCAAACTTTTGACTGGTACTCTATGTAGTAGCTCATGAGATTGGAGGCTGAGTTCAAGAGGGGCTTGTATGGTTCAGTGGAGAGAGAGAGGTCGGAGCAAATGAGACCCCAATGCTAGAGAGATGTGCTCTGTGCATATCATGTTCCTATCCTCCCACTGTGTGTTTAACCTCTCTAGGGGAGGTGGGACGAAATCGTCCCAACACTTTTCAACAGCCAGTGAAAAATCAGAGCGCCAAATTTAAAACCACAAAATGTCATAATTCAAAGTTCTCAAACATAGGACTATTTTACACCATTTTATAGACACACTTCTCCTGAATCGAACCACGTTGTCCGATTTCCAAAAGGCTTTACAGCGAAAGCAAAACATTAGATTATGTTAGGAGAGTACATAGACACAAATAATCACAGCCATTTTCCAAGCAAGCATACAGTGAGGGAAAAAAGTATTTGATCCTCTGCTGATTTTGTACGTTTGCCCACTGACAAAGAAATGATCAGTCTATAATTTTAATGGTAGATTTATTTGAACAGTGAGAAACAGAATAACAACAAAAAAATCCAGATAAACGCATGTCAAAAATTGTATAAAGTGATTAGCATTTTAATGAGGGAAATAAGTATTTGACCCCTCTGCAAAACATGACTTAGTACTTGGTGGCAAAACCCTTGTTGGCAATCACAGAGGTCAGACGTTTCTTGTAGTTGGCCACCAGGTTTGCACACATCTCAGGAGGGATTTTCTCCCACTCCTCTTTGCAGATCTTCTCCAAGTCATTAAGGTTTCGAGGCTGACGTGTGGCAACTCGAACCTTCAGCTCCCTCCACAGATTTTCTATGGGATTAAGGTCTGGAGACTGGCTAGGCCACTCCAGGACCTTAATGTGCTTCTTCTTGAGCCACTCCTTTGTTGCCTTGGCCGTTTGTTTTGGGTCATTGCCATGCTGGAATACCCATCCACGACCCATTTTCAATGCCCTGGCTGAGGGAAAGAGGTTCTCACCCAAGATTTGACGGTACATGGCCCCGTCCATCGTCCCTTTGATGCGGTGAAGTTGTCCTGTCCCCTTAGCAGAAAAACACCCCCAAAGCATAATGTTTCCACCTCCATGTTTGACAGTGGGGATGGTGTTCTTGGGGTCATAGGCAGCATTCCTCCTCCTCTAAACACGGCGAGTTGAGTTGATGCCAAAGAGCTCCATTTTGGTCTCATCTGACCACAACACTTTCACCCAGTTGTCCTCTGAATCATTCAGATGTTCATTGGCAAACTTCAGATGGGCATGTATATGTGCTTTCTTGAGCAGGTGGACCTTGCGGGCGCTGCAGGATTTCAGTCCTTCACGGTGTAGTGTGTTACCAATTGTTTTCTTGGTGACTATGGTCCCAGCTGCCTTGCGATCATTGACAAGATCCTCCCGTGTAGTTCTGGGCTGATTCCTCACCGTTCTCATGATCATTGCAACTCCACGAGGTGAGATCTTGCATGGAGCCCCAGGCCGAGGGAGATTGACAGTTCTTTTGTGTTTCTTCCATTTGCGAATAATTGCACCAACTGTTGTCACCTTCTCACCAAGCTGCTTGGCGATGGTCTTGTAGCCCATTCCAGCCTTGTGTAGGTCTACAATCTTGTCCCTGACATCCTTGGAGAGCTCTTTGGTCTTGGCCATGGTGGAAAGTTTGGAATCTGATTGATTGATTGCTTCTGTGGACAGGCGTCTTTTATACAGGTAACAAACTGAGATTAGGAGCACTCCCTTTAAGAGTGTGCTCCTAATCTCAGCTCGTTAGCTGTATAAAAGACACCTGGGAGCCAGAAATCTTTCTGATTGAGAGGGGGTCAAATACTTATTTCCCTCATTAAAATGCAAATCATTTTATAACATTTTTGACATGCGTTTTTCTGGATTTTGTTGTTGTTATTCTGTCTCTCACTGTTCAAATAAACCTACCATTAAAATTATAGACTGATCATTTCTTTGTCAGTGGGCAAACGTACAAAATCAGCAGGGGATCAAATACTTTTTTCCCTCACTGTATGTCACATAAACCCAAACCACAGCTAAATGCAGCACTAACCTTTTGATGATCTTCATCAGATGACACTCCTAGGACATTATGTTATACAATACATGCATGTTTTGTTCAATCAAGTTCATATTTATATCATAAACCAGCTTTTTACATTAGCATGTGATGTTCAGAACTAGCATACCCACCGAAAACTTCCAGTGAATTTACTAAATTACTCATGATAAACGTTGACAAAATACATAACAATTATTTTAAGAATTATAGATACAGAACTCCTTTATGCAATCGCTATGTCCGATTTTAAAATAGCTTTTCGGCGAAAGCACATTTTGCAATATTCTGAGTACATAGCTCGGCCATCACGGCTAGCTATTTTGACATCCGCCAACTTCGGGGTCACCTAAACTCAGAATTACTATTAGAAAAATTGGATTACCTTTGCTGTTCTTCGTCAGAATGCACTCCCAGGACTGCTACTTCCACAACAAATGTTGTTTTTGTTCCAAATAATCCATAGTTATATCCAAATACCTCAGTTTTGTTCGTGCGTTCAGGTCACTATCCGAAGGGTAACGCGCGAGTGCATTTCGTGACCAAAAAATGCAAAATATTCCATTACCGTACTTAGAAGCATGTCAAACGCTGTTTAAAATCAATTTTTATGCTATTTTTCTCGTAAAATAGCGATAATATTCCAACCGGGCAACGTTGTATTCATTCAAAGACTGAAAGAAAAAAATGGAGAAGTCTCGTGAACGCGCATCTCCAGTGTCACTGTCCCCAGGCTGACCACTTACAAACTCTGCTCCTATACTTTGCCCAGAGACTGCAGACACCCCATTCCACTTTCTGACGGCTTTAGAGAGCCAATGGAAGCCTTAGAAAGTGTCACGTTACAGCACAGATGCTGTAATTTCGATAGAAATGCAACAGAAGGACAACAAAATGTCAGACAGGGCACTTCCTGCATGGAATCTTCTCAGGTTTTGGCCTGCCATATGAGTTCTGTTATACTCACAGACACCATTCAAACAGTTTTAGAAACGTTAGAGTGTTTTCTATCCAAATCTACTAAGTATATGCATATTCTAGTTTCTAGGCAGGAGTAGTAACCAGATTAAATCGGGTACGTTTTTTATCCGGCCGTGAAAATACTGTCCCCTATCCCAAAGAAGTTAACATCCTCACCTATTGAATCAGCTCTCTCTGCTGCTTAGCAGCAGTACTTATCTGTGTTTAGTGGGATATCTCAATGCCTCCTCCAATGGAGGAGCTGTTGAATTTAAATCCCTCAAATACACTATCCTTTTCAAAATATGTTTCAAATTTCTGACGGTATTTGACAATACCTGAATACACATTTTCTTTGAGTTGTTTATGACCCTAGGGTGTCAACACTTAAATGATAAGTTATTTCAATGGGGCTTTCTCCATTCTGATTGTTTTATACTGTTCAATAAAACTTGAACCAAAAGTGTATCTCATTTGAGATCATTTCCACACTGCCACCTGGGCTGCACGATATGGGCAAAAAATTTACCATTTATTGCAATTGCAATTTAGATAAAAACACTTGGGTGAACTGTTGATGTCACGACTTCCTCCGAAGTCGGTCCCTCTCCTTGTTCGGGCGACGTTCGGCGGTGGACGTCACCGGTCTTCTAGCCATCGCTGATCCACCTTTCATTTTCCATTTGTTTTGTCTTGTCTTCTCACACACCTGGTTTCAATTCCATCAATTACATGTTGTGTATTTAACTCTCCGTTCCCCCCATGTACTTGTCCGGTATTGTTTATTGTAAGTGCTTGTGCACGTTATGTCTGGTGTGCGTCGGGTTTTGTACCCATTTATTGATTGTTATGTTTTCCGGTGGTATTTATTATTAAACTGCGCCGTTGGGAAACACAGTTTTTGCTCTCCTGTGCCTGACTTCTCTGCCGCCAGTACGCACCCCTTACAGTTGGAGTCATGGAAATAGAATGATTATTTAAATTTTATTGTTAGAATGTAATATTGGGCCGTTTATAGAATTAGGAATTAGAATACTAATAGGATCTCTTTGAAGATGTTATTGTTACAGGGTAGGAAGCAAAGTGTTGGTCAGTGTTTCCCAGAGGAGTGGAACCCTATAATCTTTGGCTACATTTAATGTTTTCTTTTACTTCATGTAGCTAACATATTGATGCTTCGCCTATTTCTCTCTGATTTAGAAGATACTGTTGCACAAACAACTAGCCAGCTAACTAGCGATTAGCATAAGTGGCTAACACAATTTGTTAGCTAACACAAGTTGCTAAGAAAAAAAAATTGCTGTTTGCAGACAGTAAGATATACAAATGAAAAGTGTAATTATAGAACGCTTGTGGATTTATATTAAGAATCAAACCTGAAAGCAGTATCATTGTCATCAATATATTGTTACATCTGTTGCATTAACCATGCAGACCGAAGAGTGAACCAAAAAGAATACAGTAACTCTCTGTGAACTGTCGGTAAATGATCTCGTGGTTGAGCAACAACAAGTGCTCTCCTTGAGTGACAGGAGGTGGGGATTGCTGAGAGAGAGGGAGAGGGATGACCCAAGTACTGGAGTAAACTATAAAAAACGGATTGGTGTATCATATTTAACAAACCAACCATTGAAATACATCAAATCAAATGTTATTGGTCACATACACCTGATTAGAATATGTTATTGCGGGTGTAGCGAAATGCTTGTGCTTCTAGCTCCGACAGTGCAGTAATATCTAACAAGTAATATCTAACAAATTACACAACATATACCCAATACACACAAATCTAAGTAGGAATGAATTAAGACTATATAGATATATTGACAAGCGATGTCAGAGCGGAACGGACTAAGATACAGTAGAATAGTATAGAATACAGTATAAACATATGAGATGAGTAATGCAAGCGATGCCAACATTATTAAGTGACTAAAATACCGTAGAATAGTTTAGAAAACAGTATATACATATGAGATGAGTAATGCCAGATATGTAAACATTATTACAGTGACTAGTGTTGCATTCCTTAAAGTGGCCAGTGATTTGTAGTCTATGCCTATAGGCAGCAGCCTCTAATGTACTAGTGATGGCTGTTTAATAGTCTGATGGCCTTGAGATAGAAGTTGTTTTTCAGTCTCCCGGTCCCAGCTTTGATGGACCTGTACTGACCTCGCCTTCTGGATGAAAGTGGGGTGAACAGGCAGTGGCTCGGGTGGTTGATGTCCTTGATGATCTTTTTGGCCTTCTTGTGACATCAGGTGCTGTAGGTGTCCTGGAGGGCAGGTAGTTTGCCCCCGGTAATGCGTTGGGCAGACCGCACCACCCTCTGGAGAGCCTTGTGGTTGCGGGTGGTGCAGTTGCCAAACCAGGTGGTGATACAGCCCGACATGATGCTTTCAATTGTGCATCTGTAAAACTTTGTGAGGGTTTTAGCCTAAAACTTTTAGGGGGTTTCATTTCTTTAGCCTCCTGAGGTTGAAGAGGCTCTGTTGTGCCTTCTTTACCACACTGTCTGTGTGGGTGGTTCATTTCAGTTTGTCAGTGATGTGTACGCCAAGGAACTTGAAGTTTTTCACCTTCTCCACTGCTGTCCGTTTATGTGGATACGGGGGTGCACCCTCTGCTGTTTCCTGAAGTCCACGATCATCACCTTTGTTTTGTTGACGTTGAGTGAGAGGTTGTTTTCCAGGCACCACACTCCCAGAGCCCTAAGCTCCTCTCTGTAGCATGGATGCAAACTAGTCACCTTTCGGCGAAGTTCGCCGTTTTGAATCCAAAATAGGTGACCTACGTGATTCGTGTAGATCCGATGAGAAAAGTTTGGGCGGGGGGGGGGGCTTTGGATCGCTACTGGCTGTAAGCGAACTAGTGATGCGCTTTTGGAGCGCATCTGTATCCAAGGCTCAGCCAATCATTCACTTTACAGAATGCAGCATGCGACTGAAGAGATTGGCTAGTTACAGCATCAGCGCGCGCCCTGGAAAGACAGCGGGAGAGTGGAAAAGCAGTTTGCGCGTTCCCTGAACTGTAACGGAGAGGTCGGTGAGAAGCCGACCACCGAGACGGGTGAGAAGGTGATGAAGCGTACTTCATGAGCTGTAACCGAAAAACAATTGGTATTTGGAAAGTTTGAGGTGAGGGGGAAACTGTGGTGGAACAAATATTGTTAGCATTATTAAGTAACGTTATCTTGCTAGCTGGATCAAATTCTCCGTTAGATAGCCAGAGAAGTTTATGGTGTGAAAATATGCTGGCAAATAAAGTCAGACAGCTAACATTAGGTACCAAACGTTACAATATCAGGTGCGCTAACGTTAGTAACCTAACCAATTTGCTATAGTTAACTGGTGTGTATACGACTCCTTGCCGTTCCTCAAGTTATAACGTGTTAGTTTCTTACTGGACCCCGACAATCTGTGTGAAATGTTAACTAGCTAACGAACTAACTACTATCTGTGAATTGATGTTTTCCCTCTAAAGTATCTGGTTAATTTTCAGAATAAGAGAATTAGGTGAAAATTAGGCATTACTTGTTAAACAAGTGGATTCAGGGATGAAGTGTAGATGTAGCTGGGCCTGGTTTAAACTGGATGCCACCATAGAGGTGAAAGGAACATCATACACTTTCCCTCTTTCTCACTTTTTCAATATAGTGGATCAAAAGGGGTATGCCAGGTGTACTCTCTGCCTGAAAGAGATCAATTATGCCAACAAATGGTATCATGCTCTGCTGGCACATTGTAGAACAGTTGTCCATAGGCACGTGTACAATGTAATAATGTGTAGCCCAAAGATATTGCTTTTGTTGTGTTGAACCTGACAGTAACACGTGTGAGTGGGGGGGATTTAATTTTCTACTCAGTGAACTATTTTTGCACACGTAGCCTTGTGCACTTGATCGATGTTTACTATAGTGGCCACTATAATAGAGCAAAAATAGAATGCCTATTAGTTTCATTCTATTTCTACTTTAAGATGTTTTTTCCTCCCAAGTGCAATATTTAGATGTGTGGTCACAAGCATTCTATTATATTATAAAGGCTGTCATGGCTAACTGCAATATTAGTGTATTGTTTTTTCTCTAGACTTGAGTGTCATTTGCAGTAAAGCCTAGGCAACAAATAACATTTGATTGCTTTCTTTAAAAAATGTTGCTATGTGTTAGGTTCACATGAACCACTTTTTATTTTACACACAGAGACTGATCATGTAGATCATATTTTTTGTTGTTTAATTAGTTAAAACCTGCATTTCCCCCAGCAGGAATTGTGTCACCTTTTTGGGCCCTCACCAGTTTGTATCCCTGCTGTAGGCTGTCTGATTATCATAGGTAATCAAGCCTACTACTGTTGTGTCTTCTGCAAACTTGATGATTGAGTTGGAGGCGTGCTTGGCCACGCAGTTATGGGTGAACAGGGAGTACAGGAGGGGGCTGAGCACGCACCATTGTGGGGCCCCAGTGTTGAGGATCAGCGGAGTGGAGGGGATGTTTCCTACCTTCACCACCTGGGGGCAGCCCGTCAGGAAGTCCAGGACCCAGTTGCACAAGGCGAGGTTCAGACCCATGGCCTCAAGCTTAATAATGAGCTTGGAGGGTACTATGGTGTTGAATGCTGAGCTATAGTCAATAAACAGCATTCTTACAGATGGCGATTGCATTGTCTGTGGATCTATTGGGGCGGTAAGCGAATTGAAGTGGGTCTAGGGTGGCAGGTAAGGTAGAGGTGATATGATCCTAGAAGGTAAAGTAAAAACCCAAACCAATCCTTGCATCAATACCGGTATTAGGGTAAAATACGGTATATCTGGATAGCACTCCTGGTTTTACATAAATAGAAGCCAAAACACTAGAGAATTGTACTAGCAGTCTTTCTCCATGCTGCTTACCTCACAAGATCTAGCCCCACCCCATGTCAACTAGGAGCGCATTTGTTGTTGCTTGACCATGAAACACTTTCGTTCAGTCTGCATGGTCAATGCAGCACATGCAACGGTGTTGATAACAACAATGCTGTTTCTACTTTGCGTCTTAATATAAATCCACAAGTGTTCTATAATAACACTTAGTTTGTTTCTTACATCTGCAAATCAAATCAACATTAGCAAACAGCTAGTTTGTCTAGCAAACAGCTAGTTTGTCTTTTCTTAGCAAGTTGTTACTAAATTGTGTTAGCCACTAATGCTAATCGCTACTTAGCTGGATAAGTGTACTGAGTCAGCTATGTAGGTCCCCTAGAAAACACTGACCAACACTTTGGTTCCTACCCTGTAACAATAACTCTGGCATTATAATAATAATTATATTATAATAATCATTCTATTTCCATGATTCCAACAGTTTACCCAAGTGTTTTGATCTAAATCACAAGTCAAATCGCAATTGCATCATAAAAAGAAGGCCTAGATTTCTTGCCAATATCGTGCACCCATACATGGCAGTGTGGAAATGATCTCAAATGAGTGCAGAAAATTCAGAAATTGATGAAAATGCAGAAAAATATTTATGGTTGAAGTGTATTTGAGCAGTATAAAACAATCAAAATGGAGAAAACGTACAATGTATGTGTTGCCATCCTAGGGTCATGCCCCTACTCATAAGGCAATTTATTATTCCAAAACATAAAATAACATAAAATACCGTCAGAAATGAGAAAAATACTGTGATATGATATTTTGGCCATATCGCCCAGCCCTATAGGAGGCACAGGCAGGTCAAAATAGTCTCCTCTCCCAGTCACAATACCTCATGTGGGGCTGGAATAGACACTGGTGGGGGCTGGCTGGGTGCTGGAGAGTTGAGAGACCGGTCTGTCATCGTCAGGGGGCCATAGGAAACAGTGGGGAATGGTGTGAAACATCACTAATATTGTGAGGAAGCAGAGTGATGATCTCTTATTACATTTGGTTGGATTCTGGTCACATATCAAGTGTAATTAGTAGACTAGGCCTATTGTGTGTTTCTGCCCTGCTTGTCAGGGCTGAGTGTCTATCACAAATAAAAAACACAGTGTTTTTTCCTCTTCCTGTCTGACTGCACTGCCAGCCAGGCAGAACCTCCCCTGTTCTACTGCACTGCCAGCCAGACAGGCAGAACCTCCCGTTTCACTGGACTGCAAGCCCACCAGCCAAACATAACCTCCCCTGTTCCACTGGACTGCCAGCCAGCTAGGCCATACAGAGTGCAGCTTGCATTATTGAAGCCCCAACATGATTGGTGTAACTCCCACAGTTCAAAGTCAGATGCTGAGCACCTCTGATTGTGCTGGTTAAAGGTAGACTCAGCAATGCATGAAGTAAACGGAAATATCGGGTGGAATTCAGCAATAACTAAGACTGTTGGAGCATGAGGCTAACTCCACTGGTTTGGTCCTGTAGCTATCACGTTGTAGAAGCGTGAAGCGCACCCGTGCACATGCGCAGATACTCTGTGTGGCTGTGTGAGTGCAGTGTTGTATCGCGCTCATCTGAATATCTGCGCTGCTGCTGCTCGTGGCAACATCGCTGAGTCTGTTTAATATTATATTATTTTAAAGCCCATCTAGGTACTGATGTGTGCAACTCCCACAGTTCAAAGTCAGTTGCTGAGCATTGCTGACAGTGCCAGTTAATATTATATTATTTCAAAGTCTATCTAAGGACTGATGCTGCAAATTTTGGCAAGCTTAAAGGACCGTTTAAAAAAAAAAAAATGTTTTACCAAATCTCTATTTTTGATGAAAGCACACGTTTGCTTGTGCACTAAAAAGTATTGCTCAAATCTCACAAAACAGTATATAAAATCTGGAAATTACACTATTTCATGTGTACAACATCTGCATCACTATATTATAGTTTTGCAGTTTTAAAAAGGACGTTATTTAGTGTTTTTTGAGTTTTGTTCATGTTTTCTGCAAGCCCACATTCTGCCGAATGAGCCTGAGGAGGTCTATCGCTGGTCGGGTATGTTTCTCAGAACCAAGTGAAATCACATAAAAAGTGTCTGTACACTTCTATAGCATTCCATTTACATTCCAAAGTAGAGATTGTCCTTTAAGCATGATGGTGCAATGCCCTGACTGTTAATAGGCCTAATTCAATGTGTCAGTGTTTGAAACTATAAACTTTATTATTAAATTGCCCCATTTCTGGGACGCCATTTTGCATCACTGCATCAGTACATTTATGATAAAAGAATACATCTACTTACTTACTGTAGCCAAACTGTGATTTATGTTACCTTATGCTAATACTGTTCCAGTACAGGTCGATGAGAAATAATTAAAACAGATATGTGACCAACCACCTGGATTCGGTCCTACTGTATGTACTGTAGCAAAATTTGAAGCTCAGAGCTAGAAAAAAATCTCATACACTGCAGTTGTATGGTAGTGTACTAAACAACCGAAGATTTCATGGCCAAAGACTGGTTTACATTTACATTTTACATTTAAGTCATTTAGCAGACGCTCTTATCCAGAGCGACTTACAAATTGGTGCATTCACCTTATGATATCCAGTGGAACAACCACTTTACAATAGTGCATCTAAATCTTTTAGGGGAGGGGGGGTTAGAAGGATTACTTTGTCCTAACCCAGGTGTTCCTTAAAGAGGTGGGGTTTCAGGTGTCTCCGGAAGGTGGTGATTGACTCCGCTGTCCTGGCGGAGCTTGTTCCACCATAGGGGTGCCAGAGCAGCGAACAGTTTTGACTGGGCTGAGCGGGAACTGTGCTTCCTCAGAGGTAGGGGGGCCAGCAGGCCAGAGGTGGATGAGCGCAGTGCCCTCGTTTGGGTGTAGGGACTGATAAGAGCCTGAAGGTACGGAGGTGCCGTTCCCCTCACGGCTCCGTAGGCAAGCACCATGGTCTTGTAGCGGATGCGAGCTTCAACTGGAAGCCAGTGGAGAGAGGGGAGGAGCGGGGTGACGTGAGAGAACTTGGGAAGGTTGAACACCAGATGGGCTGCGGCGTTCTGGATGAGTTGTAGGGGTTTAATGGCACAGGCAGGGAGCCCAGCCAACAGCGAGTTGCAGTAATCCAGACGGGAGATGACAAGTGCCTGGATTAGGACCTGCGCTGCTTCCTGTGTGAGGCAGGGTCGTACTCTGCGAATGTTGTAGAGCATGAACCTACAGGATCGGGTCACCGCCTTGATGTTAGTGGAGAACGACAGGGTGTTGTCCAGGGTCATGCCAAGGTTCTTAGCACTCTGGGAGGAGGACACAATGGAGTTGTCAACCGTGATGGCGAGATCATGGAACGGGCAGTCCTTCCCCGGGAGGAAAAGCAGCTCCGTCTTGCCGGGGTTCAGCTTGAGGTGGTGATCCGTCATCCACACTGATATGTCTGCCAGACATGCAGAGATGCGATTCGCCACCTGGTTATCAGAAGGGGGAAAGGAGAAGATTAATTGAGTGTCGTCTGCATAGCAATGATAGGAGAGACCATGTGAGGATATGACAGAGCCAAGTGACTTGGTGTATAGCGAGAATAGGAGAGGGCCTAGAACAGAGCCCTGGGGGACACCAGTGGTGAGAGCGCGTGGTGCGGAGACAGATTCTCGCCACGCCACCTGGTAGGAGCGACCTGTCAGGTAGGACGCAATCCAAGCGTGGGCCGCACCGGAGATGCCCAACTCGGAGAGGGTGGAGAGGAGGATCTGATGGTTCACAGTATCAAAGGCAGCAGATAGGTCTAGAAGGATGAGAGCAGAGGAGAGAGAGTTAGCTTTAGCAGTGCGGAGAGCCTCCGTGACACAGAGAAGAGCAGTCTCAGTTGAATGCCCAGTCTTGAAAGATGACTGATTAGGATCAAGAAGGTCATTCTGAGAGAGATAGCAGGAGAGCTGGCCAAGGACGGCACGTTCAAGAGTTTTGGAGAGAAAAGAAAGAAGCGATACTGGTCTGTAGTTGTTGACATCGAAGGGATCGAGTGTAGGTTTTTTCAGAAGGGGTGCAACTCTCGCTCTCTTGAAGACGGAAGGGACGTAGCCAGCGGTCAAGGATGAGTTGATGAGCGAGGTGAGGTAGGGGAGAAGGTCTCCGGAAATGGTCTGGAGAAGAGAGGAGGGGATAGGGTCAAGTGGGCAGGTTGTTGAGCGGCCGGCCGTCACAAGACGCGAGATTTCATCTGGAGAGAGAGGGGAGAAAGAGGTCAAAGCACAGGGTAGGGCAGTGTGAGCAGGACCAGCGGTGTCGTTTGACTTAGCAAACGAGGATCGGATATCGTCAACCTTCTTTTCAAAATGGTTGACGAAGTCATCCGCAGAGAGGGAGGAGGGGGGAGGGGGAGGAGGATTCAGGAGGGAGGAGAAGATAGCAAAGAGCTTCTTAGGGTTAGAGGCAGATGCTTGGAATTTAGAGTGGTAGAAAGTGGCTTTAGCAGCAGAGACAGAAGAGGAGAATGTAGAGAGGAGGGAGTGAAAGGATGCCAGGTCCGCAGGGAGGCGAGTTTTCCTCCATTTCCGCTCCGCTGCCCGGAGCCCTGTTCTGTGAGCTCGCAGTGAGTCGTCGAGCCACGGAGCAGGAGGGGAGGACCGAGCCGGCCTGGAGGATAGGGGACAGAGAAAATCAAAGGATGCAGAAAGGGAGGAGAGGAGGGTTGAGGAGGCAGAATCAGGAGATAGGTTGGAGAAGGTTTGAGTAGAGGGAAAAGATGATAGGATGGAAGAGGAGAGAGTAGCGGGAGAGAGAGAGCGAAGGTTGGGACGGCGCAATACCATCCGAGTAGGGGCAGAGTGAGAAGTGTTGGATGAGAGCGAGAGGGAAAAGGATACAAGGTAGTGGTCGGAGATTTGGAGGGGAGTTGCAATGAGATCAGTGGAAGAACAGCATCTAGTAAAGATGAGGTCAAGCGTATTGCCTGCCTTGTGAGTAGGGGGGGGGGGAAGGTGAGAGGGTGAGGTCAAAAGAGGAGAGGAGTGGAAAGAAGGAGGCAGAGAGGAATGAGTCAAAGGTAGACGTGGGGAGGTTAAAGTCACCCAGAACTGTGAGAGATGAGCCATCCTCAGGAAAGGAACTTATCAAGGCGTCAAGCTCATTGATGAACTCTCCAAGGGAACCTGGAGGGCGATAAATGATAAGGATGTTAATCTTACATCTAGACGTTCCGCTAGCGGAACACCTGCTCCAATATCCAATGATAGGCGTGGCGCGAATTACAAATTCCTCAAAAATCCCAAAACTTCCATTTTTCAAACATATGACTATTTTACACCATTTTAAAGATAAGACTCTCGTTAATCTAACCACACTGTCCGATTTCAAAAAGGCTTTACAACGAAAGCAAAACATTAGATTTTGCAATATTCTGAGTAGATAGCCCGGCCATCATGGCTAGCTATTTTGACACCCACCAAGTTTGGTACTCACCAAACTCAGATTTACTATAAGAAAAATTGGATTACCTTTGCTGTTCTTCGTCAGAATGCACTCCCAGGACTTCTACTTCAATAACAAATGTTGGTTTGGTTCCAAATAATCCATAGTTATATCCAAATAGCGGTGTTTTGTTTGTGCGTTCAAGACACTATACGAAGGGTAAAGAAGGGTGACGCGCCCGGCGCGTTTCGTGACAAAAAAATTCAAAATATTCCATTACCGTACTTCGAAGCATGTCAAACGCTGTTTAAAATCAATTTTTATGCGATTTTTCTCGTAAAAAAGCGAAAATATTCCGACCGGGAAACCCTGTTTTCGTTCAAAGACGAAAAAATTAAAACATGGAGTCGTCTCGTGCACGCGCCCCCAGTCTCATTGTTCTCAGATCGACCACTATCCAAATGCACTACTGTTTTTCAGCCATGGCCTGCAAAGTCATCATTCAACGTTCTGGCGCCTCTGAGAGCCTATGGGAGCGTTAGAAAATGTCACGTTACAGCAGAGATCCCCTGTTTTGGATAGAGATAATCAAGAAGGCCAAGAAATAGTCAGAGAGTGCGCTTCCTGTTTGGAATCTTCTCAGGTTTTGGCCTGCCAAATGAGTTCTGTTATACTCACAGACACCATTCAAACAGTTTTAGAAACTTTGGAGTGTTTTCTATCCAAAACTAAGAATTATATGCATATTCTAGTTTCTGGGCAGGAGTAATAATCAGATTAAATCGGGTACGTTTTTTATCCGGCCGTGAAAATACTGCCCCCTATCCATAACAAGTTAAGCTTGAAAGGGCGGGTAACTGTGACAGCATGGAATTCAAAGGAGGCGATAGACAGATGGGTCAGGGGAGAAAGAGAGAATGTCCACTTGGGAGAGATGAGGATTCCAGTGGGAGAGATGAGGATTCCGCTGGCCAGATGCTCTCGGGGTATGCGAGAACACGTGGGCAGATGAGGAGAGAGCAGTAGGAGTAGCAGTGTTATCTGTGGTAATCCATGTTTCCGTCAGCGCCAAGAAGTCGAGGGACTGGAGGGTAGCATAGGCTGAGATGAACTCTGCCTTGTTGGCCGCAGATCGGCAGTTCCAGAGGCTGCCGGAGACCTGGAACTCCACGTGGGTTGTGCGTGCTGGGACCACCAGGTTAGAGTGGCAGCGGCCACGCGGTGTGAAGCGTTTGTATGGCCTGTGCAGAGGGGAGAGAACAGGGATAGACAGACACATAGTTGACAAGCTACAGAAGAGGCTATGCTAATGCAAAGGAGATTGGAATGACAAGTGGACTACACGTCTCGAATGATCAGAAAGTTAAGCTTACGTTGCAAAAATCTTATTGACTAAAGAGACTAAAATGATACAGTACTGCTGGCTGGTGAAGTAGGCTAGCTAGCAGTGGCTGCGTTGTTGACTTTGTTTGAAAGTGTAGCTGGCTAGGTAACCTCGATAGTTTCAGTACTACACCATTATCATGATACAAAGGCAACTATGTAGCTAGCATAACACTAATCAAGACGTTCCTTTGTAATGTATTTAGTTTCTACAATGCTGCTCGTCGGTAATAGTTGGCTAGGTTTGGAAGATGGCGTCGCGGGGGACGAAAATAGCTGGCTGGCTAACCTCGATAATTACTCTAAACTACACAATTATCAAACTATGACAAAGACAACTATGTAGCTAGCTAACACTACACTAGTCAAATCGTTCCTTTGTAATGTATTAGTTTCTACAGTGCTGCTAGTCGGTAAAGGTTGGCTAGCTAGCAGAGGGTTTGATGATGACTAGGTGTGTTGACTAAGTCTGGAGTCTGGGGAACGGGGTCGCGTCGCGGCGGACGAAAATAGCTGGCTAGCTAACCTCGATGATTACTTTAAACTACACAATTATCTTAGATACAAAGACAGAAAAGACAGCTGTGTAGCTAGCTAACACTACACTAATCAAATCGTTCCGTTGTAATGTATTAGTTTCTACAGTGCTGCTAGTCGGTAGAAGTTGGCTAGCAGTGTTGACTGAGTTTGGAGAACGCGTCGCGGAGGACGAAAATAGCCGGCTAGCTAACCTCGATAATTACTCTAAACTACACAATTATCTTTGATACAAAGACGGCTATGTAGCTAGCTAAAAAAATAAAATAAAATTGCTCAGATCAAACAAATCAAACCGTTGTAATGTAATGAAATGTAATATTACCTGCGGAGCGAGGTGCGGCACGACTACTCGTTCCAAATCCGGAAACACTATTCACTGTATTTTACTTCTATCGACATGTCTGTATACAGTTGTCGGAGTGACATTATGAACATTCTATTGTCGTCTGACATCAAACTTGTTCTTGTCGTTATGAAAAAGTATAAACACAAAAGCAGTCTGGTGGTCCAAAATAGCAAAACTGTTGTATTTTAACACTAGTAAACCCATTTGTTTCAAAATGTATCTAGCTAACCAGGCAACTAAAATCAACTTTCTAAACAATATTTTGGTTAGTTTCTAGCTTGTTAGCTAGCTAACGTTAAGTTAGCTGGCTAGCCATTTCAAATAATGACCATATATATATCATATAGCTGGAAATGTCTTAACTTTAGCAAATTTGTAATCATTATTACAGGAAAATAAACTCACGACAAGATCATTATTTACAAGTTAAGGGTGAGCTAATTACAGAAAATATCTTACGGTTGTGAGTGTGATTAAATAAAAGCAGGTCATTCTACTGGAGAATTTTAGAACTTGGACACTGTCTCGTTAGCCTAACGTTATATCCTAATTTGACTTTGGTGCAGGTCCTGTTGTTTTTCACATTACCGCCTCTGTTAAACACACAATATCAAATAAAATCTGTTTATTTGTCACATGCACAGGATACAGAAGGTGTAAACGGTACTGTGAGATGGTTACCTGCATAGTGGGGTCTTTTGTTTAAACATGTAGTTAGCTAGCTAGCTAAACAATGAACCATAATCCCAACTCATAACGTTACTATCCTGCATGAATCTACAGGTAGCTAAAGCTAACCAACTAGGTTCAATGTTAGTTAGCTAGCTAACATTAGGCTATAACTCGCAATGCAAATGGCTCTGAGATATGAATGATATTACTACACAGATCATACATGTAACATTAGCTAGCAAGCCAGCCAGCTAACGTTAGCTAGCATAACAGTACACTTTAACCTGCAATGAAAACAACTTTCAAATATTATTATTATTATTTTTTTTTAAATGTATAATATCTAAAAATGTAGCTAGCTAGACTCTTTTACACGTATACATGGATGAACGCTTCTCCCGGTCTGTCACGGATGTCCTTAGTTTGTAGAATGTAATCTGGAGACAGGTGTTTTATACAACAGCTTTTTGTTTGTTGTCTTTTCGACTCCGTCTGCATATTTGCAATCAAACACCTTAATTTTATCCTTCTCCTTAGCTATCATACTCTGCTTCCACCGAACATTTCACTGATTTCAAAACTCTGCCCTCCAGAAAGTGGAGAGCAATTAGCAACACATTTGCAGTTCTTTGTGATATCTTTCAGAAATGAGTTAGAAAGGATTACCTACACATACTGAGCAACTCATGTTATAGACGGAAACGTGTTACATGGCAGACCAATCTGAACTCATCTCTCGGCATGTCCAGTCCATCCGTAATCTCAGCCAATCGTGGCTAGCGGGAAGGTTCCTGGATTTTTCCGTGGCTAAACCAACTAGGCTCGTAATTTAACAATTTTATTTGTATTTACAGATGGCACACAAGTTTGCTATTAAGGCACATGAAAGTTCACATGTTCCAGAAGGCATTTATGCCAAAAAATGCATTCTGTAAGAAAAAAAAAGGATTATGTTCAAATGCCTCTCCTGTGAACAAGTCACATATAGGCCTAACCCCCTAGTGTAGGGGTATTCAAATCTTACCCTATAAGTTCCGGAGCTTGCTGGTTTTCTGTTCTACCTGATAATTAATTAATGACACCCACCTGGTGTCACAGGTCTAAATCAGTCCCTGATTAGAGGGGATTTTCTTTTTTAAGCAGTAGAACTGGCTTCGAGGTCCAGATTTGGATTTGAGGGCCCTAGTGTACCTCACAACAAAGATCTCCTGGAACACGCTTGTGATAAAGTACCATTACCTTTCCTCCAGAGGATGGAAAATATGAATCTCTAGCCTCGTATGACCATCCTGATCTCACGAGCGTACGGTATTCTGTTTTGCTGCACGGATTCTGTTAAATGAAGCAAAACAAGAGTGCAGTGGTCAGGATGGTGGATCAGGCTAACATTTCCTAGCCCAGGTGCAGGAATACTGTCAAATAGGCCTAATCCCGAAGACAATACATAATAATAGATATTCCTGAATCCTGAAATCAAATCAAACACACTGAAATGCTGTGTGTCAAAGCAGCTTGTTCTCTGCAAAGGCACAAAAAGCTGTTGTTCCTGTTGTTCTTTGAATATCAGACAAACATCCATGTTGTTGGTAATTTCGGTGGTACCTATACTAATGGCTGGAGGTGCTGTGATACCAGTCTGGTGGTCTTAAAAGTCATTTTTATACGCCTCTGGCTCAGTCGCGGTTTCAACTGTCCGTTTATTGGTCCATTAAAGGCCTAACATCTCTTTCCATCTCTCTTAGGGTCTGGACGAGGAGGCCATCATTGACCTCGGGAAGACCAGCTCCACCACCAACACCAACTATGAGACGGAAGACCTGGAGAGTAAGTCTAGTTTAGACTTCTTCCCTGGTCCATACAGCCCTACCAATTTACTGTACCTTTGTGTATGTCTATGCCTGTGTGTTAATTCCTGTGTGCAATGTGTTGGAGAAATGGTGTGCCAGTGGAATTGGCTCAATTCAATCAATTGCATTGAATTGAAATGGAATTGAACTCAACCCTGGTTCCAGTCAGCCTCTGTGAAAGTACCAGTTTGTGTACCTGGCTTTATTACTGTTGTGTCTAGATGCCTGTTTTTCTGTCTATGTGTAGATGATTCCTGTCCACATTATAGGCCTAGATACGTGCTGTGAATAGAAAGAACAGGTGTTGCTGGTTTTGTTTCTCAGGGGGCCTTGGCAGATTAAAGCCAGCCCCAGCCTGGCTCTCCTCACCTGCAGCTTTCCAGAAGGGTATGTTCATTTGCCAGACAAACATGAGCCCACTGACATATGGCAAACGTAATTGAGCTTAACTGTCGTGTACGCCTTTATTCAAGTCCAGCTGGATACTCTGTGTTGCTGGTTGGACTATCCGGCTATATAAAAAATAAAAAATAAAAAATAATTTCCCCAAATTAGCGTCAAGCTTTGGTTTCAATTTCAAAAGGACTTCCAATGGTATGATATGCTCTCCTGGTGGGCAAAACTGGATGAAATTATGTCATTGCAACCAGATACTGGGTATAACATAATTTCACAGTTTTGCCTGCTGGGATAGTATCAGCTGTGATATTGTAGTCGTATCACATGAAAGTACTGTGCATATGACACGGTGGTGTCTCCTTATAACCCAAACATTCTCTGCCTATCTGACTTTGATTAGCTGCAAATCTGTCCTCTGATTATCTGGCCTGTCTAGGTAACAAAGCTAGCATTCTCTCTCTGAGCTGTACATTCCAGGGGATTTCAAACACGACCTGTGATTATCTCTAATGGGTACTTATCTCTAATTGACTAAGAGAGTAATAAATGGTCAGTAGACTGTCTATGGTTATACAAAACAGTATGATGAGTAACTTTGTATTAGAGGTCAATGTGTATGTCATGAAATGAATGACTACTTTCAATTTATGTTGGAAAATCAAAATAAACAAAAACTGAGATACAAGGTTTTCCCAGGAAGCGGGCGATATTTGAGTTATAATTATTTTAGAAACAGAGCTGGCAGCGAGCCAGTTGTTATTGAAACCAATCCTCTGTGGTCCTTCTCCTGGGAACGAGGCAGAGACAGGAGAGGGTTTTAAAGGAAGTGTCATTGCGGCTCACGTCTGGAGAATGCAGCTAGCAAATAACATCATTACCACATGTACTGTATTCCCCAGGCCTGTGTCTGTCCTCTCTCTCTCTCTGTAGTTTGTCATTCTCTGTCTCTCTCTCTCTCTATCCATTATCCCTCTCCTTTCCCCTGTTTTGTTTTTTGTATTTTTGCCTCTCTTTATTCCTCTCAAACACTATATCCCTCTCTCTATCACCCTTCTCTTTTTCTTTGTATATCCATCTGTTAGACTCATGTCTTTCTCTTATCTTTTCCTTTTCCTTCTCCCCTTCTCTTATGTCTTGTTTTCATCAGCTCTCCCAGAGTATCTCTCAAATCAAAGTAGAATGACTTATCCTCCCAAAACGTCTATTGTCACAGAAAACTAGGACATTTGCATTTCAGAGCAAGAATCCAACAAACTGTGAAAATAAACAAATATTAAGAAAGTGATGGTATTTCTTCCAGTCTAAGTAGGTTATTCACAGGAAATGGAGCCTGGTAATCTGTAAATCTCTCTCTGGTTTGGTGTGGTGTGTCTCAGGCCACAGGGCGGTCTATGTCGGGGTCCATGTGCCGCTGGGCCGGGAGAGCAAACGCAGGCACCACCGCAGAGGCCACAAACACCACCGCAAGAGGCGGGAGCGGGAGGAGGACCGCGAGGAGGAGGACCCCACTTATGGTAACTAACTTCTACCTTTAAGTCCAGTTAAAAGCATCAGCTGACTGTTAGAAATGTTAGTGGAGGTGCTGACTAAAGGAATAGTAAACTTCAGACACTTTATAGGCTGACAGAAATTGCTGACAACAATTTAATAGGTTAACAATTTTCATCCATTAAATTGTTGGGAGCATATATAGAGTGTGCGACTTTCTTTCTTTGTTTTTACGCAACAAACTTCTACCTTCCTTGATGCTCTTTATGCATCTCCTCATGCAATTGAATAAATGTGTGGTGGAACATATGGCTAAATAGACTTAAATCTATGTTGTTACCCTACATACAAGTAGGCTATCATGGGGTAATTTGGATAAAGAGTCAGGGCTTTTAGTGTCGCGCTAATGTACCGGTAGACATAATCATAATGTATTGGAATTGTGTCAACGCAAACCTCTCACCACAAATTCAGCTGTTGCCATTAAACATTTTCCCCCAAATGATTTGTAACAATTTACTTATTTATTGATATTTCTTAATTTTCACAAGCATCCCCCCCAAAAAAATGACAACTAAGATAATGCCCCTTTTATCCCCCCTTCCCACACAGAACATCACTCCCCCCAACACATACACAGAACAACATGCTACTTGAGAGTGCAGCATACCCTGCCCATCCCACAAACACCCCCTCCACCCAGTATTGGCCTCAATTATGTACAAAATAACAAGACAGAGTGTCCTCAAAATCAAATAATAGCAAATAAATGAGTCAACACAAATACAATATACACTCACCGGCCAGTTTATTATGTACACCCGTCTAGTACTGGGTCGGACCCACCTTTGCCTCCAAAACAGTCTGATACAAGGTGTCGGAAATGTTCGTTCCTTGGTATCAAGGGGCTTAAAGTGTGCCAGGAAAACCTTCCCCACACCAGTACACCACTGCCACCAGCCTGTACTGTTGAGACCAGGCAGGATGGGTTCATGGACTCATGCTGTTTACGCCAAATTCTGACTCTGCATGATGCAACAGCATTCGTCGGACCAGGCAATGTTTTTCCACTCCTCAATTGTACATTGTTGGTGATCGTGTGCCCACTGCAGCCACTTTTTAGCTGATGGGAGTGGAATCTGGTGTGGTCCTCTGCTGCAATAGCCCATCCAGATCGACGAGTTGTGCGTTCCGAGTTGAAGTGTTATTTTTAGACAGTCGTGGCCAAAAGTGTTGAGAATGACACAAATATTAATTTCCACAAACTTTGCTGCTTCAGTGTCTTTAGATATTTTTGTCAGATGTTACTATGGAATACTGAAGTATAATTACAAGCATTTCATAAGTGTCAAAGGCTTTTATTGACAATTACATGAAGTTGATGCAAAGAGTCAATATTTGCAGTGTTGACCCTTCTTTTTCAAGACCTCTCCAATCCGCCCTGGCATGCTGTCAATTATCTTCTGGGTCACATCCTGACTGATGGCAGCCCATTCTTGCATAATCAATGCTTGGAGTTTGTCAGAATTTGTGGGGTTTTGTTTGTCCACCTGCCTTTTGAAGATTGACCACAAGTTCTCAATGGGATTAAGGTCTGGGGAGTTTCCTGGCCATGGACCCAAAATATAGATGTTTTGTTCCCCGAGCCACTTAGTTATCACTTTTGCCTTATGGCAAGGTGCTCCATCATGCTGGAAAAGGCATTGTTCATCACCAAACTGTTCCTGGATGGTTGGGAGAAGTTGCTCTCAGAGGATGTGTTGGTACCATTCTTTATTCATGGCTGTGTTCTTAGGCAAATTGTGATTGAGCCCACTCCCTTGGCTGAGAAGCAACCCCACACATGAATGGTCTCAGGATGCTTTACTGTTGGCATGACACAGGACTGATGGTAGCGCTCACCTTGTCTTCTCCGGACAAGCTTTTTTCCGGATGCCCCAAACAATTGGAAAGGGGAAAAATGACTTTACCCTAGTCCTCAGCAGTCCAATCCCTGTACCTTTTGCAGAATATCTGTAATGGCTGTTGAAGCAATGAGACCAAGGTGCAGCGGAGGATGTGATCATCATAAGGAATTTTAATAAATGAATGAATACTACAAACGAAACACACGAAAAGAAAACGACAGCCAAACAGTCCTGTCAGGATTTAACACTAAACAAAAAACATTCACCCACAAACCCCAAAGAAAAAACAGGCTGCCTTTGTATGACTCTCAATCAGCAACAACGATCTACAGCTGTTCCTGATTGAGAGCCATACACGCCGAAACAAATTAAACCACCAACATAGAAAATGAACATAGAACGCCCACCCATGTCACACCCTGGCCTAACCAAAAACAGAGGAAAAAAACCCTCTCTATGGCCAGGGCGTTACAATATCAGTCTGTCCCTGATGTTTTTCCTGGAGAGAAGTGGCTTCTTTGCTGCCCTTCTTGACACCAGGCCATCCTCCAAAAGTCTTCTTCTCACCTGCCTGCTGCCATTCCTGAGCAAGCTCTGTACTGGTGGTGCCCCGATCCTGCAGCTGAATCAACTTTAGGAGACGGTCCTGGCGCTTGCTGGACTTTCTTGGGCACCCTGAAGCCTTCTTCACAACAATTGAACCGCTCTCCTTGAAGTTCTTGATGATCCAATAAATGGTTGATTTAGGTGCAATCTTACTAGCAGCAATATCCTTGTCTGTGAAGCCCTTTTTCTGCAAAGCAATGATGACGGCACGTCTTTCCTTGCAGGTAAACATGGTTGACAGAGGAAGAACAAGCACCACCCTCCTTTTGAATCTTCCAGTCTGTTATTCGAACTCAATCAGCATGACAGAGTGATCTCCAGCCTTGTCCTCGTCAACACTCACACCTGTGTTAATGAGAGAATCACTGATATGATGTCAGCTGGTCCTTTTGTGGCAGGGCTGAAATGCAGTGGAAATGTTTTTTGGGGATTCAGTTCATTTGCAAAGAGGGACTTTGCAATTAATTACAATTCATCTGATCTCTCTTCATAACATTCTGGAGTATATGCAAATTGCCATCATACAAACTGAGGCAGCAGACTTTTTTTTGTGTCATTCTCAAAACTTTTGGCCACGACTGTACACTGGATTCGGAAAAAGTATTCAGAACCCTTGACTTTTTCCACATTTTGTTACATTACACCCTTATTCTGAAATGGATTCAATCATTTTTTTCCCTCTTCAATCTACACACAATACCCCATAATGACCAAACAATAACAGGTTTTTAGAAATGTTTGCAAATGCATTAAAAAACAAAACGGAAATATCATCTTTACAAGTTTTCAGACCCTTTACTCAGCACTTTGTTAAGCACCTTTGTCAGTGATTACAGCCTCGAATCTTGGGGAGGGTTGCTGCACAGCTATTTTCTGGTCTCTCCAGAGATGTTCGATAGGGTTCAAGTCCTGGCTTTGGCTGAGCCACCCAAAGACATTCAGAGACTTGTCCCGAAGCCACTCCAGCGTAGTCTTGGATGTGTGCTTAGGGTCATTGTCCTGTTGGAAGGTGAACCGTCGCCCCAGTCTGAGGTCCTTAGCACTCTGGAGCAGGTTTTCATCAAGGATCTCTCTGTACTTTGCTCTGTTCATCTTTCCCTCAATACTGACTCGTCTCCCAGTCCCTGCTTCTGGAAAACATCCCCACAGCATGATACTGCCAACCCCATGCTTCACCGTGGGGATGGTGCCAGGTTTCCTCCAGATATGACGCTTGGCATTCAGGTCAAAGAGTTCAATCTTGGATTCATCAAACCAGAGAATCTTGTTTCTCATGGTCTGAGAGGCCTGTAGGTTCCTTTTGGCAAACTTCAAGCAAGCTGCGATGTGCCTTTTACTGAGGAGTGGCTTCCATCTGGCCACTCTACCTTAACTCTTACATCTAGATGTTCCGCTAGCGGAACACCACTCCAATATCCAATGATAGGGCGTGGCGCAAAATACAAACTCCTCGAAAATCCGAAAACTTCAATTTTTCAAACATATGACTATTTTACACCATTTTAAAGACAAGACTCTCCTTTATCTAACCACACTGTCCGATTTCAAAAAGGCTTTACAACGAAAGCAAAACATTAGATTATGTCAGCAGAGTATCCAGCCAGAAATAATCAGACACCCATTTTTCAAGCTAGCATATAATGTCACAAAAACCAAAACCACAGCTAAATGCAGCACTAACCTTTGATGATCTTCATCAGATGACACTCCTAGGACATTATGTTATACAATACATGCATGTTTTGTTCAATCAAGTACATATTTATATCCAAAAACTGCTTTTTACATTAGCATGTGACGTTCAGAACTAGCATTCCCACCGAACACTTCCGGTGAATTTACTAAATTACTCACGATAAACGTTCACAAAAAACATAACAATTATTTTAAGAATTATAGATACAGAACTCCTTTATGCAATCGCGGTGTCCGATTTTAAAACAGCTTTTTGGTGAAAGCACATTTTGCAATATTCTGAGTAGATAGCTCACCAACACGGGCTAGCTAATTTGACACCCACCAAGTTTGGCACTCACCAAACTCAGATTTACTATAAGAAAAATTGGATTACCTTTGCTGTTCTTCATCAGAATGCACTCCCAGGACTTCTACTTCAACAACAAATGTTGGTTTGGTTCCAAATAATCCATAGTTATATCCAAATAGCGGCGTTTTGTTTGTGCGTTCAAGACACTATCCGAAGGGTAACGAAGGGCGACGCGCGGACGCGTATCGTGACAAAGAAATTCAAAATATTCCATTACCGTACTTCGAAGCATGTCAAACGCTGTTTAAAATCAATTTTTACGTGATTTTTCTCGTAAAAAAGCGATAATATTCCGACCGGGAGACGTCCTTTCCGTTCAAAGACTCAAAATCTAAAATGGACCCGTCTCATTGTTCTCAGATCGACCACTTACCAAATGCGCTACTGTTTTTTAGCCAGTAACTGCAGAGTCATCATTCAACGTTCTGGCGCCTTCTGAGAGCCTATGGGAGCCTTAGAAAGTGTCACGTTACAGCAGAGATCCTTTGTTTTGGATAGAGATGACAAAGAAGGCCAAGAAATGGTCAGACAGGGTACTTCCTGTACAGAATCTTCTGAGGTTTTGGCCTGCCATTTGAGTTCTGTTATACTCACAGACACCATTCAAACAGTTTTAGAAACTTTGGAGTGTTTTCTATCCAAAGCTACTAATTATATGCATATTCTCGTTTCTGGGCAGGAGTAATAACCAGATTAAATCGGGTACGTTTTTTATCCGGCCGTGAAAATACTGCCCCCTATCCATAACAAGTTAAAGGCCTGATTTGGTGGTGCTGCAGATATGGTTGTCCTTCTGGAAGGTTCTTCCATCTCCACAGAGGAACTCTGGAGTTCTGTTGGAATGACCTTCGGGTTCTTGGTTACCTCCCTGACCAAGGCCCTTCTCTCCCCCGATTGCTCAGTTTGGGCGGACAGCCAGCTCTAAGAAGAGTCTTGGTGGTTCCAAACTTCTTCTATTTAAGAATGATGGAGGCCATTGTGTTTTGGGGGACCTTCAATGCTGCAGACATTTTTTGGTACCCAACAAACCTGCCAAGAGAGGGCCGCCCACCAAAGCTCACGGACCAGGCAAAGACGGCATTAATCAGAGAGGCAACAAAGAGACCAAAGATAACCCTGAAGGAGCTGCAAAGCTCCACAGCGGAGATTAGAGTATCTGTCCATAGGACTACTTTAAGCCGTACACTCCACAGAGCTGTGCTTTCCAGAAGAGTGTCCAGAAAAAAAGCCATTGCTTCAAGAAAAAAATAAGCAAACACGTTTGGTGTTCGCCAAAAGGCATGTGGGAGACTCCCCAAACAAATGGAAGAAGGTACTCTGGTTAGATAAGACTAAAATTGAGCTTTTTGGCCATCAAGGAAAACGTTATGTCTGGCACAAACCCAACACCTCTCATCACCCGAGAACACCAGTGAAGCATGGTGGTGGCAGCACCATTTTGTGGGTATGTTTTTCATTGGCAGGGACTGGGAAACTGGTCATAATTTAAGAAATGATGGATGGGAAATTCTTGAGGGAAACCTGTTTCAGTCTTCTAGAGATTTGAGACTGGGACGGAGGTTCACCTTCCAGCAGGACAATGACCCTAAGCATACTGCTAAAGCAACACTCAAGTAGTTTAAGGGGAAACATTTAAATGTCTTGGAATGGCCTAGTCAAAGCCCAGACCTCAATCTAATTGAGAATCTGTGGTATGACTTAAAGATTTCTGTATACCAGCGGAACCCATCCAACTTGAAGGAGCTGGAGTTTTGCCTTGAAGAATGGGCAAAAATTCCAGTGGCCAGATGGGCCAAGCTTATGGAGACATACCCCAAGAGACTTTAAACTGTAATTGCTGCAAAAGATGGCTCTACAAACTATTGACTTTTGGGGGGTGAAGTTTTCTGCTCAAGTTGTCTGTTTTTTTGTCTTATTTCTTGTTTGTTTCACAAGAAAAAATATTTTGTATCATCAAAGTGGTAGGCATGTTGTGTAAATCAGATGATACAAACCCCCCCAAAAATCAATTTTAATTCCAGGTTACAAGGCAACAAAATAGGAAAAATGCCAAGGGGGGTGAATACTTTCACAAGCCACTGTACTGGACAGGTGTGTACCTTTCCAAATCATGTCCAATCAATTGCATTTACTACAGGTGAACTCTAATCAAGTTGTAGAAACATCTCGAGGATGATCAATGGAAACAGGATGCACCTGAGCTCAATTTCGAGTGTCATTGCAAAGGGTCTGAATACGCATGTAAATAAGGTATTTCAGTTTTTTATTTTTAATACATTTGCAAACATTTCTAAAAACCTGTTTTTGCTTTGTCATTATCGGGTATTTTTTGTAGATTGATTAGATTTTTTATTTATTTAATCCATTTCAGAGTAAAGCTGTAACGTAACAAAAAGTGGTAGAATTCAAAGGGTCTGAATACTTTACGAATGCACTGTACACTACATAACCAAAAATATGTGGACACCTGCTCGTCGAACATCTCATTCCAAAATCATAGGCTTAATATCAATTTGTTCCCCCCTTTGCTGCTGTAACAGCCTCCACTCCTCTGGGAAGGCTTCCCACTAGTTGGAACATTGCTGCAGGGAATTTCTTCCATTTAGCCACAAGAGCATTAGGGACGTCGGGCACTGATGTAGGGTGATTAGGCCTGGCTCGCAGTCGGCGTTCCAACTCATCCTTAAGGTGTTCGATGGGGTTGAGGTCAGGGCTCTGTGCAGGCCAGTCAGGTTTTTCCACACCGATCTCGTCAAACCATTTCTGTGTGGACCTCGCTTTATGCACGGGGGCATTGTCATGCTGAGGAAAGGGCCTTCCCCAAACTGTTGCCACAAAGTTGGAAACACATAATCGTCTAGAATGTTAATTTATGCTGTAGCGTTAAGATTTCCCATCACTGGAACTAAGGGAACTAGACCTAACCATGAAAAACAGACCCATTCTATTTTTCCTCCTCCACCATACTTTACAGTTGGTACTATGCATTCAGGCAGGTAGCGTTCTCCTGGCATCTGCCAAACCCAGATTTGTCCGTCGGACTGCCAGCTGGTGAAGCGTGATTCATCACTCCAAAGAACGTGTTTCCATTGCTCCAGCTTCAAATGGCGGCAGGCTTTACACCACTCCAGCCGACGCTTGGCATTGCACATGGTGATCTTAGGCTTGTGTGAGGCTGCTCGGCCATGGAAACTGATTTCATGAAGCTCCCAACGAAGTTCTTGTGCTGACGTTGCTTCCAGAGGCAGTTTGGAACCGAGGACAGACGATTTTTAATCGCTGTGCGCTTCAGCACTCGCCGGTCCTATTCTGTGAGCTTGTGTGGCCTACCACTTCACAGCTGAGTCGTTGTTGTTCCTAGATGTTGCCACTTCACAATAACAGCACTTACAGTTGACCAGGGCAGCTCTAGCAGGGCAAAAATTTGATGAACAGACTTGTTGGAAAGGTGGCACCCTATGACCGTGCCACGTTGAAAGTCACTGAGCTCAGTACTACTGCCAATATTTGTCTATGGGGATTGCATGGCTGTGTGCTCGATTTGATACACTTGTCAGCAACGGGTGTGACTGGAATAGCTGAATCCCCTAATTTGAAGGGGTGTCTACATACTTTTGTATATATAGTGTATATGGACACAATCCAGTTGTTCGTTCTATATGTTCCGTTCTTATCCCTTGCTTGCTAGCTAGCCAACTAGCTACGGCTAACACAGTCACTACCTCGACAGCCAGAATAACAGCAAAGTAGCTGCATTTGCGTTTGTTTAAGCTGTTTTCTAAATCAAATCTCAAATCAAAGTTTATTTGTCACGTGCGCTGAATACAACAGGTGTAGACCTTACAGTGAAATGCTTACTTACAGGCTCTAACCAATAGTGCAAAAAAGGTATTAGGTGAACAATAGGTAGGTAAAGAAATAAAACAACAGTAAAAAAGACAGGCTATATACAGTAGCGAGGCTATAAAAGTAGCGAGGCTACATACAGACACCGGTTAGTCAGGCTGATTGAGGTAGTATGTACCTGTAGATATGGTTAAAGTGACTATGCATATATGATGAACAGAGAGTAGCAGTAGCGTAAAAGAGGGGTTGGCGGGTGGGACACAATGCAGATAGCCCGGTTAGCCAATGTGCGGGAGCACTGGTTGGTCGGGCCAGTTGAGGTAGTATGTACATAAATGTATAGTTAAAGTGACTATGCATATATGATAAACAGAGAGTAGCAGCAGCGTAAAAAGAGGGGTGGGGGCACACAATGCAAATAGTCCGGATAGCCATTTGATTAACAGTTCAGGAGTCTTATGGCTTGGGGGTAAAAACTGTTGAGAAGCCTTTTTGTCTTAGACTTGGCACTCCGCTACCGCTTGCCATGCCGTAGTAGAGAGAACAGTCTATGACTGGGGTGGCTGGGTCTTTGACAATCTTTAGGGCCTTCCTCTGACACCGCCTGGTGTAGAGGTCTTGGATGGCAGGCAGCTTAGCCCCAGTGATGTACTGGGCCGTACGCACTACCCTCTGAAGTGCCTTGCGGTCAGAGGCCGAGCAGTTGCCGTACCAGGCAGTGATGCAACCAGTCAGGATGCTCTCGATGTTGCAGCTGTAGAACCTTTTGAGGATCTGCGGACCCATGCCAAATCTTTTTCGTTTCCTGAGGGGGAATAGGCTTTGTCGTGCCGTCTTCACGACTGTCTTGGTGTGTTTGGACCATTCTAGTTTGTTGGTGATGTGGACACCAAGGAACTTGAAGATCTCAACCTGCTCCACTACAGCGCCATCGATGAGAATGGGGGCGAGCTCGGTCCTCCTTTTCCTGTAGTCCACAATAATCTCCTTAGTCTTGGTTACGTTGAGGGATAGGTTGTTATTCTGGCACCACCTGCCCAGGTCTCTGACTTCCTCCCTATAGGCGTCTTGTTGTTGTCGGTGATCAGCTGCAACATCGAGAGCATTTTCCATTACTTCTCAAAACTACCACTGTTGTGTCGTCTGCAAACTTAATGATGGTGTTGGAGTCGTGATTGCCATGCAGTCGTGGGTGAACAGGGAGTACAGGAGGGGACTGAGCACGCACCCCTGGGGAGCTCCAGTGTTGAGGATCAGCGTGGCAGATGTGTTGCTACCTACCCTCACCACCTGGGGCAGCCTGTCAGGACGTCCAGGATCCAGTTGCAGAGGGAGGTGTTTAGTCCCAGGATCCTTAGCTTAGTGATGAGCTTTGAGGGTACTATGGTGTTGAACGCTGAGCTATAGTCAATGAATAGCATTCTCACGTAAGTGTTCATTTTGTCCAGGTGGGAAAGGGCAGTGTTGAGTGCAATAGAGATTGCATCATCTGTGGATCTGTTTGGGCGGTATTCAAATTGGAGTGGGTCTAGGGTTTCTGGGATAATGGTGTTGATGTGAGCCATTACCAACCTTTCAAAGCACTTCATGGCTACAGACATGAGTGCTACGGGTCTGTAGTCATTTAGGTAGGTTGCCTTTGTGTTCTTGGGCACAGGGACTATGGTGGTCTGCTTGAAACATGTTGGTATTACAGACTCGGTCAGGGACATGTTGAAAATGTCAGTGAAGACACCTGCCAGTTGGTCAGTACATGCCCGGAGCACACATCCTGGTAATCCATCTGGCCCCGCATTCTTGTGTATGTTGACCTGTCTTAAGGTCTTACTCACGTCGGCTACGGAGAGCATGATCACACAGTCACCTGGAACAGCTGATGCTCTCAGTGTTGCTTGCCTCGAAGCGAGCATAGAAGTGATTTAGCTCGTCTGGTAGGCTCGTGTCACTGGGCAGCTCGCGGCTGTGCTTCCCTTTGTAGTCCGTAATAGTTTGTAAGCCCTGCCACATAAGACGAGCGTCGGAGCCGGTGTAGTATGATTCAATCTTAGCCCTGTATTGACGCTTTGCCTTTTTGATGGTTCGTCGCAGGGCATAGCAGGATTTCTTGTAAGCTTCCGGGTTAGAGTCCCGCACCTTGAAAGCGGCAGCTCTACCCTTTAGCTCAGTGCAAATGTTGCCTGTAATCCATGGCTTCTGGTTGGGGTATGAACGTACAGTCACTGTGGGGACGACGTCCTCGATGCACTTATTGATAAAGCCAGTGACTGATGTGGTGTACTCTTCAATGCCATCGGAAGAATCCCGGAACATGTTCTGGTCTGTGATAGCAAAACAGTCCTGTAGTTTAGCATCTGCTTCACCTGAACACTTTTTTTATAGACCAAGTCACTGGTGCTTCCTGCTTTAATTTTTGCTTGTAAGCAGGATTCAGGAGGATAGAGTTGTGGTCTGATTTACCAAATGGAGTGCGAGGGAGAGCTTTGTACGCATCTCTGTGTGTGGAGTAAAGGTGATCTAGAATTTTTTTCCCTCTGGTTGCACATTTAACATGATGGAAATTTGGTAGAACTGATTTAAGTTTCCCTGCATTAAAGTCTCCGGCCACTAGGAGCGCCGCCACTGGGTGAGTGGTTTCCTGTTTGCTTATTTCCTTATACAGCTGACTGAGTGTGGTCTTAGTGCCAGCATCTGTCTGTGGTGGTAAATAAACAGCCACAAAAGTATAGGTGAAAACTCTAGGCAATAGTGTGGCCTGCAATTTATCACAATATACTCTACTTCAGGTGAGCAAAATCTAGAGACTTCCTTAGATTTTGTGCACCAGCTGTTGTTTACAAATATTCACAGACCGCCCCCCCCCCCTCGTCTTACTGGAGTGTGCTGTTCTATCTTGCTGGTGCAGCGTCTATCCCGCTAGCTGAATATCCATGTCGTCATTCAGCCACGATTCCGTGAAACATAGGATATTACAGTTTTTGATGTCCCATTGGTAGGATATTCGTGATCGTACCTCGTCTAGTTTATTGTCCAATGATTGGACGTTGGGGAGTAGTATTGACGGTAACGGCAGCTTTCCCACTCGCCTTTTTTGTCATAAGTAGTTTGTTGCAAGCAAACCTGTCAATATGACAACTGAATTCAAAAATATCAGTTGCTGAAACCAGCTGGTCAAACCAGAAACAAGGGAGCAATTCTGACATTATTGTTTTGCTGATTCACTCAGACTTGAGTTCTGGCTCTGTTCTTTCACATTTACCTTTTTCTACTCCCACCACACCACATTTAATTGTTCCACTCTTTGCAATGCAGAGGAATTCACAGCACTCCATTCAGAAGCTAAGCTTTGGCTCCCGTTCTTCCCACACTCTCCTGTCATCTCTCCCTGCCTCCCCCATCTAGACACACCCTCCCAGCGGGTGCAGTTCATCCTGGGTACAGAGGATGATGATGTGGAGCACGTCCCCCATGACCTGTTCACGGAGTTGGACGAGCTGTCTTTCAGGGACGGGAGCGCCACTGAGTGGAAGGAGACCGCCAGGTAGGTCACAGCCCAGCCAAGGTTCCATACTCCAGGGTCCATGTGGCTTTTGAGAGGCCATGTTATTATGTCATTCTTTGTTCGTTCAGTTCTAGATTCAACAGCACTTTATTGGTGCCGTACGTTTTCCCTGAAACGTTGATGACTTTAACTAGTTTTGAAGTAGTCTCCTAGACTGTGGTAAAAGATTCAGGGAAACTAACTTTTTAAAAGCCAAAACTGTACTGCTGCTAGACTGTTGGGGAATGGTTACGTGTCTTGTGTGATTAATGGGTAAGATTGACAGAGCTCTACTGCCTACAGGTCTGACTGTGAGTCTATCTTAGTCATCCTCCATAGCCATGGCACCATCACCATCCCAGACATTGTCAGCTTACTTACGCTCACGGGCTCAGACACAAATACACAGCAATTTACCGATCTTAAAAAATGAGTTAAAAGCCTAAAAAACGGAATCAAACGTTTTCCATTACTTCTCAAAAGTGAACACCTCAAGGCAAGGCAAAATGGCTGTCTTCTGCTCCAGTTGTTCTTAGACAGCGTTTGGGAAATGGAAGTATGAGTATTGAAGCCATATTCGTGTGCGTGTGTTGTGTTGTGTAGGTGGTTGAAGTTTGAGGAGGACGTGGAAGATGGAGGGGAGCGTTGGAGCAAGCCCTACGTGGCCACCCTGTCTCTACACAGCCTGTTTGAGCTGAGGAGCTGTATCCTCAACGGCACCGTCATGCTGGACATGAGGGCCACCTGTATCGAGGAGATTGCAGGTACAGAAGACGTTTGTGTGTACACATTTGCATGCTATAGGATTAGCTAGATTTGTGTGTGCACCAGAGGTAAACAATGATAAACAATGATAAAAAGTTGGTTGAATAAGGTGAAATTGAATTGATCTCTTTGTGTGTGTGTATGCAAGCTCGTTTGCAAGTGTGAGTGTACAGTGGTGTAAACCTCTAAATTAACAACAATACAAGGCAATACAATGCGCCCGTGTCTGTGTGTGTGTTCACATGTGTGTCTAGACATGTTGATTGACAGCATGGTGGCGTCTGGCCAGCTGAAGCAGGAGCTGCGTCAGAAGGTGCGTGAGGCCATGTTGAAGAGACACCACCACCAGAACGAGAGGAAGCTCAGCAACCGCATCCCGCTGGTGCGATCAATCGCAGACATAGGCAAGAAACATTCAGACCCGTTCTTGCTTGAGAGAAATGGTGAGATCCCCTGCGCCGAGCACACCCCATTTCTTTTTCCTCATCCTCGAAGGGGGTTGAAATAATCTTTGTAATCCTTGGTATTCCAAAAAAGGAAAGCTGACAGCGTCTCGTACATATGACCACAACAATCATGTATGTGATGTTTGCTAATTAGCAGACGATTTTATTAAGTGACTGACAGTACAGTGAGTGCATACATTTTAGTGTGTGTGGCCCCAGTGGGATTCCAACCCACATACCTGGCGTTGCTAGCGCCGTGGTCTTACCAACTGAGCCACACAAGACCAAATCCACCATGGCTGTTCAGGAGGTGTCAAATTAGTGATGTGAGTAGATGCTACAATGAGGACAAAAGCCTCATAGAAACAACTACTACGCCCCACTGTGAAAGAGAAATCTGGGTGCGGATGGTGCGAGCATGTGTGGCTGGTCTGTCTCAGGGTTTTGCTTCTGAGAATTAACAATGGCTTCTACTCCATGTTGGAATGGTTGGGGTAATGCTCTTCTTGCAGTTCGATGTGTTTCGTTTATTGAGCATGACCTCAGGTTGTGGTGGGTACTCAGATGATGGTGTGTGTGACTGTTTATGTGAATGAAAAAATTAGCTCATGCTACAGTTCCAATGCTCTCTGGTCTCTGTCCTACTGTCACATTTTGTTTTATTGAATGCATTAAATGCAATGTTGCCTGGGTATAAAATATGTGTGACATGTCATATATTGCATAGCTTGCTTGCACTGTATGTATACCAAACAAGTGGACCGATATGAAATATAACTTGTTTATTTGTGGTTCTGTGTTTGTATGTATACCTCTTCTCTTGCCTGCAAGCATCTCTTAACCCAAATGCTCTCCCTTAGTACAATATATGTCACTGTGTGATTGGTGAGTGGACAAGCTTATTGTTCTGTGTGGACACCTCACCTCGCTCACCTTTCCCCTGCAAGAACCTCTCGACACCTCTGTCTCTCTCTAACCACACTCCTCCCAAGCTCCCCCCACCTTCCTTCTGCCCCCAGATAATGCACCCCTAAAACCAACTCTCTGATGAAATCCTCCCTCATATGTTTCTCCTTTTACCATCCTTATTCTTTTTCCTCCCTTTCTTCTCTCCCTCCTCTCCCTTCTTTGTTGTTGTGTCTTCCCGCCACTCCAGGGGAGGGCCTCTCCGGCTCCCGCCACTCCCTGAAGCCGGGGGCCTCCGTCTCCAACCTGTCCCAGAGGCGAGAGTCCCGGGTCTCCATCCTCCTCAACCTCCTCCTGCCAAACTCCTCCTCCACCTCCGCCGGGGGGCACTCAACTGGAACCTCGCCCCTCACCACCCCCCAGAACACGCCCCCTACTCCCCGCCGCTCCCCAAACCCTCCCCGCGCTTCTGGCCCCGTCCCGGTCCGCCAGGCCATCCCGGAGGTGGTGGTGTCACCGCCTGAGGACGACGAGTCGCCACCCACCGCCATTACGAAGGATGAGGAGGCGTATTCCGCTCGGCAACCGTCGCTGCAGACTAGAGGGCTCCAGCAGCTGCCCTTAGAAGGCAAATATCTGTGTAGCCTGCCAGTGTGAGTCACGGCTTGAACAGAGAACACTAGCACCAGCATGCTGGCTGTGCCCTCCTTCTCTACCCTACCATAAATCTATTATCAACCCCCATCAATGTTCACTTTTTATACCCCTCTATTGACTCAACAAGACCTCACACAGCTCTCTCTCTCTCTCCACCTCACTCAGTTTTCCTCTACCTCATTCCATTCTTGCATACCTCTGTTTCTCTATCAAACATCTTTCTGCACTCTCCCTTTCTCTCATATCTCGCTCCATTCCTAGACTATTTATTGTTCACATTCCTTTCTCTCTATCTCCACCTTTCTTCATCCAGCCCTTCCACACTACCCTCACCTTGCTTGGCTTGGTCTCTCCACTTCTATTTGCTCAGTGTGTGTGCATGGCTCTTCTCGAGAATGGAAAATGTGTTTTATCATTTACCATACCATAGTTCTGCAGTGTCCGACATTAACGATGGCCCGCCAATAAAAACGTGTGTTGGGCCAGTAACTTCTCAGTGCATTTTGGCATTCCAGTTCGACATTTACCTGCTGTGTAATCTCCCATGGACATATCTACGCAAACATAACTGGTACCGTAGAATCTCTTGGGAAGGAATGGGAGGCGTGGGATAGAGAGCAGCAGTAGTTCTGTTTTTTTTTTGTTTTTTTTTGGTAACTAGTTATTTGGATTTATCACGATTTCGCAGGTGTAAGCATCTTTCGAATTTCGGGAATGGGAGGGGATCTTCGACCCCATAACTTGCAAAGAGAGAGGGTTCTGCTCCTCGTTCTGGTTCCGCTCCTCGTTCTAGCATCGCTTCATCTCTTCTCTCAACACGTATGGACCCAGAATCGAGCAGCTGACTACATGAAACTTTCATTTGGGGTTAACCAAGATTATTTGCTCTGTCGGTGTCTTGAAAACCATTTGAAGACTACACATGGAAAAGTCATGCTATTTGTATTTGAGCAATATGATTGGCTATTCATTCAACCACGCTCCTCGTGAGTCACAACTTATCGAGCAGTACATACTGTAAGTTGATGCGTTCACACGGCACACGTGAGCTGTCCAGAATAGAAAGAAGTGCTCACCAATCCATTTCCTTTAGGAAAATTGATTTATAAAAGTAAACCTTTAATAGTGAATATATAGTACTAGCAATATGCTGGCTACTGTTGATAAAAAGACACCTGGCATTCATCTTGGCTAGCCTACTTTAACCAGATTAATATCTTCTCTTTTGAAAGGCAGTTGTCGTAATGGGGAAGCATCCTATTCTTAGATCTTCTCAAAATAACATACTTTAGAAACAAAAGTGAATGCAATTAATACAATGCAATTCTAAATAATGATATTGCTAGATTCTATTCTACAGCTTTTTAATACATACCATAATAACCAAATGTAGCCTATTACTAGCTAAACATAGAGAGAAAGCATGCCAACCTTTAGGCCCTGTATGACCCCAATGCATTTTAACTACACCATTTTGAGCCAGTGAGGAAAAAAGTTCACGTTTCACTCTGGTTCTGTGATTATTTCTTTGTACACTTTTTCATTGCAAACCTTTTTTCATTCATTCAGTCCTAAAATGAAAATCCGAAGGCGTTTAATCGACTGCAAGTTTTCCATCCCTTGAGGCCTGTTTAGTCTAGACAGTGTAATAGATGAGTCGACAGGTCTTATATTATGGGTTATTTTCCCAGTTACTGTCACTTCTCTCCATGACTGTCCCATTGTGAATATACTGTACAACCAGGACAGACTTAAACAACTTCAAATATCTTGTCTTTTTCCAGAGCAGCATCGTTTGGCGTCTCCTCCATAATTCCTGAGTATAAACATACACGTCTCAGACGTTTTCCTCCTAAAGAGTCTAGCAAGGGACTCCTGCAGTACATGTGCAAACAGCATGCTAAATATAAAACCATAGAGAGGGGTTGGGGTGGGAGGGTTTTAACGTTGGCACGTAACTTTCTCAGTCCCAGTGACATCCACAGTGACTTTTTGTTCTTCCCGGACCTGGATAGTATTTAGCCCCTGTATTTATAGCAGTGTGTGTAGAAGAGAGCTGAACTGGAAGGTTGGGTCATGAGAACTAGAGACTTCTAGTTAGGAGGGAAACATGATTTAAGGTGGGCAACTCGTTGTCTTATTATAGGTACTAGTGTGGTTCTGTAATCTTCCATTACTTCTGTCTAGGAGACAACGTTTGCCAAGAAACTATATACTGTACTTGACCACGTTGTGAGTATCGCTTGAGTGAAGTTTGAATCCCATGTTTGACAACAGTTGCCAAGAAACCAAATACTAGACACTTACTTCACCTCGTTCTGAGTATCGTTCATTTGAGTTTGAATCCCATGCTTGCGTAGACAGGAAGTGTAAGATGATTTGTAGGAACTATTAGGCTTAACCTTATAACACCCAAACCAGCTATCTCACTTACAAAATTGCTTGGCAAACCATCTCTCCCTAATGGCAGGCTATAGAGAGTTATTGTAGATTCAATATAGCGTCAAATGCCTTCATTGCATCCCACACACGATGAATGCAGCTGCTCATTCCTGATCAGGCCCTGGGGTCACTTTAGGCTATTCTTCACCGTTAGTGTCCGCTAACAACATAATTGACCCTGAGAGTTATAACTGCAATCGACACTGTATCAGCATCAGGGGAGTCAGAGCATCATCAGTCTTCCTACCAAGGCTTATATACAGTTGCGGACTAAATATATTGGCAGCCTTGCACTTTTCTTAAATAATTCCCTATTTCAAATAAAATAAGTTGAAATTGAAAACAACATTTGGTCTCCACACCTTGTGTTATTGGATTTTCAACATTGCAGAATATTTTACATTTTAGTCATTTAGCAGACGCTCTTATCCAGAGCCACTTACAGTAGTGAATGCATACATTTCATTTCATGCATTTTTACAAATTGTATTTTTGTGAACTTAAATTGGCATGCACAAAATTGTTGGCACCCCGGAGCTAGTACTTGGTTGCACAGCCTTTGGCCAAGATAACTGCCAACAAACATTGCACTCCAAAACACCTTGATAATCTGCTGATTTCATGCTGTCTTGTACACATTCAAGGCCCCCCAGTGCCAGAGGCAGCATGGCAACACCACAGCATTAACAAACCTCCCCCGTGTTTGATTGTGGGGAGAGTGTTCTTTTCTTTATTGAATGCTTCAATTGGTCGTTGGTAAACATAGGAAGACCCCACTGCTGAAGGAGACACAAGCCTGATTGAGCTTCTCATAAACCCACCTTAACAAGCATAAACCCCGGGGACAATGTTCTGTGGACCAATAAAACAAAATTTGAGCTCTTTGGAAATACAAATCAGCGCTGTGTTTACTGACAAATTAAGCACAGCCTCACTACAATCAAAGATGGGGAGGTTTGATAATGCTGTGAGGTTGCTTTGCTGACTCTGGTCCTGGAGGCCTTGAACGTGCGCAAATCATGATCACACTTCCTCAATTCAATAATGATGGCGACACTTTACCAAAGATGGTTTGGTATAGTTTAGAAACTTGGGAACCAAGCTCGAGTTAGTGTATCCTGTTATCGCCTGGACAAGTTGAAATATCATCCCGGAAAAAGAGAGAGAACGTTCTCTAGTAATACTAGTCCCATGTAAATAGGGCTATAGCCTTAATAATAACTCGTGCTGAATTAAGCTTTTCTTGCAGTAAAATTATACATCAAATGTAGGAATAATTTGGATTTTGGAACAGGATTGGAGAAATATGATTTATTTCTTTTTGCAACTTGAGATAATACAATGCTCAGTTAGATACCATCTGTAAAGGTGCCATCTTTATCATAAAAGCTGATTCGTATTTCAACCACATAAAATATGCATCAAAGCCGAACTGAAATCTCATCAGAAACAAGTTTATTTTTGTCACGTCGTGTGTGTAGGTGGCAGGGAAGTCAGGCGCAGGAGAAACAAACTTGGTGTAACTGGAGTAGTTTAAAAAAAAAAAAAAGTACATAATAAAATAAACGTGGGTACAATAACCCGCTGCGCACCAATCCAAAAACACGAGCACATAACAACAAACAATCACTGACAAGGACATGAGGGGAAACAGGGTTAAATACACAACATGTAATGAATGGGATTGGAACCAGGTGTGTAGGAAGACAAGACAAAACCAATGGAAAATGAAAAATGGATCAATGATGGCTAGAAGACCGGTGACGTCGACCTCCGAGCACCGCCCGAACAAGGAGGGGCATCGACTTCGGAAGAAGTAGTGACACTTTTTCCTTGCAGCCGGTCAAACTGACGTCATTAGCACATTTTGCACAGAAAATCTTTCCTGTTTTATTTAATATTTGCATTATTGTAACGTTATTTTCTCGCCATGCAGTAAACTTCTTTGCTACGCAAAAGAAGACCGAAAAATTGACCGATGTCAACTAGATTGAAGAATCAATTCTTCGATCGATCTATTACGTTATTCTGTTGGGCAAGGGTTTATTTAGTCTTCTAGGGCAACATATAATGACAAAAGAGGAGCTACATGTATCTAATTATAGACAAGTTGACTAACAAATAGCCTACCAAAATGTCAGAAATTATAAGCAGAAACATCTAAAACAGGCAACAACAAAAAATCCTGTAGGCCTGTCAAAAAATCGTTCTGCAGTCTTTGACTGTAGCCTATAGCACATGTTCTATATTTGCGGATTAGGATTGGGTGCGGGGCTCAGATTTTCACTTTGTCACATAGTCGGGCAGTTGTGGATGGGTTATTAGCAATTAGCAATTGCGGATGAACACGGCTGACCCATGCACCACTATTGGGGTGACAATCATTTTGTCCATGCCTTTTGTCTTTATTTTCTGAATTAAAATTGCAAACTAAAGTTTACAAAAATAAAATTTGGTTCTGCAATGTTGATAATCTAACAATAACTAACATATGTTTTACTTATTTGAGAAGAAATAGGGAATTATTTAAGAGAAGTGCAATGGTGCCAATATATTTGGCCGCAATACAGTAGACCTGCTCACCTTTTGACTGCTGGATTCTTTAGTAAGAACTGTCTAATGCCACAGCAGCACTCATGTCACAGTACCACACATAACATGTAGTGTCAGCTCTTGGTATGCAGATGAAGACAAATGATCAGAGTCAGTAGTGTTTGTCCTCAGTGTGCCCCTGGTTTTGGAATGATATGATTTGATTAGTCAAACTCGTTTACTGTACATATAGAGCATGGCCGGATATCCAGCATGGAGCGCGCATTCCGGGTTTAAGCTTCCGGATGCAATCTCCACTAATTCCTGTCACTCCCACGGGCTTTGTAGGGAATGTGAGCAATAGCGCTTCTGTTCGTCCCAACATGGCTGCCTCATAGCCCGCAGGGCCGAGTTAGAATAGGTCACAGGTCAAGGATGACCACAAGGAGGAAACTGTCACCCATTCATATTCATTTGAACATTCCTCTACGTTCTAGGTGACTGAGACCGAGGGAGTGGAGTGTGTGGTGTCGCTATGTTACAGTTCATTCATTTCTGTGGTTCTTTCCTCAATGCACGTCTCCCTCGCTGAGGTGCTGGCGTTTCCTGTGTACGGCTCACCTCACATGGCTATAGGGCGCATTGAAGTCGAGGTGCAATTTCTTGAACCCTCATCACTGCAGGCCATAATGAAGTTTCATTATGTTGTCAATTAATTAAGGTCTTTTGAGATTGTATAAATTGTAACTCTGTATCAAATACTATTAAGCAGGGGCCTCCCAGGTGGCGCAGTGGTCTAAGGCACTGCATCGCAGTGCTAGCTGTGCCACCAGAGATTCTGGGTTTGCGCCCAGGCTCTGCCGCACCCGACCGCGACCGGGAGGGTCATGGGCGACGCTCAATCGGCCCAGCGTCGTCCGGGTTCGGGAGGGTTTGGCTGGCAGGGATATCCTTGTCTCATCGCGCACTAGCAACTCCTGTGGCGTGCTGGGTGCAGTGCACACTGACCAAGTCGCTAGGTGTATGGTGTTTCTTTCCTCTGACACATTGGTGCGGCTGGCTTCCGGGTTGGATGTGCGTTGTGTCAAGAAGCAGTGCGGCTTGGTTGGTTTGTGTTTCGGAGGACGCATGGCTCTTGACCTTCGCCTCTCCCGAGTCCGTACAGGAGTTGCAGCGATGAGACAAGACAGTAACTACTACCAATTGGGAGAAAAAAAGGGGTATACAAGAGAACCTATAGAAAAATAATTTCATTAATTGATCAGAGTATGGCTACATCATTTTTGTGTAGATTAAGGCTTCTCAAGTTTTAAATATGAGAACCGGTATTGTGTTTTGATGCTTTGCAAACTGTCTGCATATGAGTGATATATGAAAAACACAATATTATCAAAAGTAGGCATTCTAATCTCAGTATCCACGAGAATGCATTGAGCAGCAGGTGCCTCGGTGCTCCGGAGCTGACATTGCTAACACTCTTCTGCCACATCCCCTGTCTGTTTGTCGTTTCAGGGCCACTGATATCCACGCACTCTGTCCCCAGTAACCTGGATAGCAGCAGCAAGGCCGGAGACAGGAGGCCCTCCAAAGCTGGGGTCAGTAAAGATAATAGCAGTGTGGACATCATCAAGGTAACCTCTGCAACTGGGCAAAGAAACAAATGGCAGTTCTGCTTCTAGCTCCTAAGAAACGTTGCAACAAGCATTTCGCTACATCACAAGTGTTTCGCTACACCCGCAAAAACATCTGCTAAATATGTGTATGTGACCAATAAAATTTGATTTGATCATCAACCACATTCATTCAGAGGACCAAGACAACCATCATCAATCCACAGGGCATAATAAACATCACCTGCCTTCTAGAACCAAGAACCAGTCTCAAAGTTAACTGTACGGTGTTTTATTTCAATAACTGGGTTTGGTTCAGTGAGCTCTCCCTCATTATATCACTTTACGACTCTTTCATCCATGTAATAAGTATGCTGGCGGCCATGAGGAGTCATCAGCTTCAAACCAGCTTTCATGTGTATGCCATTCTTGGCATACACATGAAGCAACCTCTTACTGGGGGAGTCTAATCAAGAGAGGGAGACATAGTGTGTGTGTGTTTTTGAAAAGAGAGAGATGCAGATATGACCCATTTCAGTGGGCAAGGTTTCCCAGCTCTCTTAAATATGTCAAACGACCTTGTGACGAAAGGAACTCCATTGCTCTGTACTGCCATTATATTCTCCCTCTACGCCAGTAGTTCCCAAACTTTTGGCTGCTCCCCCTAGGGGAACTCAGTGCGGAGTTCAACTTACTCTTGTCATGTCAGTCATTGCATACCTTAGAGGGCTTTTTATAACTTGTCAGAAATGTCCAGATCAACTAGCCCATGTCAGCTAACTTTTTTTTAAGCTAGTTTTTTTTAGCCCATGTTCGAGTCACTCAAATATCACATGAATACACATTAGACATGGTAAAATGTATAGAATTGCAAAAAAATTGCTTTAAAACGGCTAAATCTTCTCTGCACCCCATGAGAAAATGTGTTGAATTGCAGGAAATAAGATTTAAACCTACAAAATGTTATCTCCACCAACGAGAGGGTTGTGAACAGTGCTTGTGCCCATAGAAATTCACATGGGGGGGTAGATACTGTATAATGATACAACAAACCAGTGTTTCCCAATATGAAGCTGCATTCCCATGGGAATCTCGTGGGACCCGACAGACATCATTGCGGTGTGGTTGGCATTTTTCATGCTATGGGCGTGGGGGTCAGAAACTTTGGGCTGAAAATATTGTATGGTATATCCCCACAGATTATTTAGAACAGTTGTCTTTCTGTTTTGTATGTGTTATCTATTGTATTAAAACCCCCTAGAGTCGATGTCCGCGCCCTCCGCGGAACTCTAGTTAGCTAAATACAAAAAATCCCCATAAAAATCTGTCAGTTTAAGCTAGAGATTTGTTTTGCATTGAATGAGTCTCAATCCGCCGATGTCGCACTTCCGCATCTGCGGTGAAAGGTGGCAGAGCTAGAGCGGTGTTTGCTCTACGATCCCCACAAGCGTCTTGGGACTCATCTGAACTTGGTACAGCCGATCTGCCAACTTCTGTCTGTAGCATCTGAACAGTTTGGGCTACACGCTAATATGACCCCTTTGTGGAAAGGTGAGACTCTCATGAACACGTGCATGTTTTGCTCTAGGTCTCACAAGGCCTCACAAGACTCGTCTGAAGGTCCACTAGTACCAGTTGAAAAAATTAATGGAAGTATATGGAGACTGTTAGTGCCAAAAATAAAGTGTTAAATACATGTAAAAAAAATAAAAATATTAAACATGTTTCCTTATCTTTCTTATATCTCTAAGATATAGTACAATAATACGATAGCCTAATATAATGGGCCATGTGAGAATCTCTGGTATTTTAACCTATTTTTTTGCCTATTTTTGTGCATTTTGATCTTGTTTAGGGTGGCAAAATTGCTAGGACCAGGGTTGCAAAGCGAGCTACGTCACATACCCCTTAAAATAACATTGCGGGACTGTGGTCGAATTCGGGACCAGTTCTTGCGGGAGCGGGTGGGAGTCGGACAAGAAGTTAGCAAGAGCTAGAGGGCAGTATGAAAAGCAGTAGGCGGGAGCGGGATGAAGAATTCTTTCTTGCGCAGACCTCTTTCCCTAACACTCTCTCGATTCAACTCATCATCAAGCCTTTGCTAGGGCAAAAAAACTCAAATATACTTTGTGATTGGGAGACACTCTCTTATATAGTTGTTACTCCCTAAAGTCTCTCTCTCTGTCCCATTCGGCTCCTATAGGTGGACATGAACTTCATGAAGAAGATTCCTCCGGGGGCTGAGGCGTCCAACGTGCTGGTAGGCGAGGTGGACTTCCTGGAGAAGCCCATCATCGCCTTCGTACGCCTGTCTCCCGCCGTCCTCATCACAGGGCTCACGGAGGTGCCCGTGCCCACCAGGTAGGTACACTACATCTCTACACCCACTCTTTCACTGCTCTTTCTCTGTCTAACCTGCTGGTTCTAGGTTTTATTCTTGCACCTACTCTCCTACAGTAACCTAAACCATTTGTATTTGGATGTCACCAAATATACTCATTTATGTTGGGTTTTGAGTAAAATACATTGTATTAGCCTATATCTGTCCATCTACATATATTTGCGTTGAGTCTAATGTGTGAAAATGGTTTGTGTCCTCTACAGATTTCTGTTCCTGCTACTGGGTCCACACGGGAAAGGCCCTCAGTACCATGAGATTGGCAGATCCATGGCCACACTGATGACAGACGAGGTGAGAGGAGGGGAGATGTTTTACGTGCTGTTTGTGCAATTATTCTTTTATAGTCTTATCAGGATTAGTAACATTCATTCATAAACATGAATTATATCCCCCCCTGACATGCATAGAATATAACAACTGTGAAACTTTTTCCCTTTAGGGGGATCCTTAGGTGTGGCATTCAGATTAGATACATTTTAAGTTAATTAGATCAACATGTAAAAGCTATACTCTTTCCTGCATTTCTCTGTAGATATTCCACGATGTGGCGTACAAAGCCAAAGACCGGACGGACCTGCTGTCTGGGATAGATGAATTTCTGGACCAGGTGACAGTTCTGCCTCCAGGAGAATGGGACCCCACGATACGAATTGAACCCCCCAAGAACGTCCCATCACAGGTTTGGGTCTAAGATGACAATGAGCTTGCCTATAAACAGAAAATGAACAAACCCATACAAATATATATACATATATACACACACATATCTATATATAATATATATATATGTGCTGAAGTTAAGCCTGATTTTAGATATTGGTCACATATTTAGTGCTCTTCAATCATGACCCTGGAGACCCACTAAGGGGTACAGGCTTTTGTTTCTGCTTAGCACTAACACACTTGATTAAACTAGTCAAGGGCTTGATAATTAGTTGAATCAGATGTGTTAATACTAGGTTGGAAATATAGCCTGCACTGCACCCCCTGTAGGCCCCAGGACCAGGATTTAAGAACACTGGCTTGCATGGTAGTTTTCCATTATGTTTTTGATGATGTGTATGACTGTGCCTCCTGGTGGCAGTAGAGGATATGTCAGCCCTGTAATAACTTAGTCATGCGTGCATACATTTTCGTATGGGTGGCCCCAGCGGAAATCGAACCCACGACCCTGGCGTGGCCAACTCCATGCTCTCCAAACTGAGCTACACCTATAATGACTCTCTCACCTTTAGATGAAGAGGAAGATACCCTCCCAGCCCAATGGGTCGGCCTCACCCTCAGGGGAGATGTTGGAGGAGGATGAAGGCCACGGAGCTGGGCCCGAGCTGCAAAGAACCGGACGGTGAGTTAGACATAGGAATTCATAGGGGAGGTTTCCCGGGGCACAGATTAAGATTAATTCTAGATTTAAAAGCATTTTCAATGGAGATTCAATTTTGAGTTTGTTTTTTAGTCCTGGACTAGGCTTAATCTGTGTCTGGGAAACTGCCCCATAGAGGAGAGTTGATAAGGCAAAAGATTTCAAGGTAAAAGATCCGGGTGCCTTGCGAGGATCAGGTGACAAGTGGCTAATCTGTCCTTGTTAATGTTCAATCGCTGGAAAATAAATGGGACGAACTGAAATCACATATCCTACCAACAGGACATTAAAAACTGTAATATCTTATGTTTCATCGAGTCGTGGCTGAACGACGACATTAACATACAGCTGGCGGGTTATACACTCTTTCGGCAAGACAGAACAACAGCCTCTGGTAAGACACGGGGCGGGGGCCTATGCATTTATGTAAACAACAGCTGGTGCACAATATCTAAGGAAGTCTGAAAGTTTTGCTCACCTGAGGTAGAGTATCTCATGATAAGCTGTAGACCATACTCTCTACCTAGAGAGTTTCATCTGTATTTTTCGTAGCTGTTTACATACCACCACAGAGCGAAGTTGGCACTAAAACCACACTCAATGAGCTGTATTCCGCCATAAGCAAACAGGAAAACGCTCACCCAGAGGTGGTGCTCCTGGTGGCCAGTGACTTTAATGCAGGGAAACTTAAATCAGTTTTACCAAATTTCTATCAGCATATTAAATGTGCACCCAGAGGGAAAACAATTCTAGACCACCTTTACTCCACACACAGGGACGCGTACAAAGCTCTCCCTCACCCACCATTTGGCAAATCTGACCATAACTCTATCCTCCTGCTTACAAGATAAAATTTAAGCAGGAAGCACCAGTGACTCGGTCTATAAAAAAGTGGTCAGATGAAGCAGATGCTAAACTACAGGATTGTTTTGCTAGCATGTTCCGGGATTCTTCCGATGGCATTGAGGTGTACACCACATCAGTCACTGGCTTTATCAATAAGTGCATCGAGGATGTCGTCCCCATAGTGACTGTACGTACATACCCCAACCAGAAGCCATTGATTACAGGCAACATTCGTAAAGGGCAGAGCTGCCGGCTTTCAAGGAGCGCGACTCTAACCCAGAAGCTTATAAGAAATCCCACTATGCCCCGAATCATCAAACAGGCAAAACGTCAATACAGGACTAAGATCGAATCGTACTACACCGGCTCCGACGCTCGTCGGATGTGGCAGGGCTTGCAAACTATTACAGGCTACAAAGGGAAGCACAGCCGAAAGCTGCCCAGTGACACAAGCCTACCAGACGAGCTAAATAACTTCTATGCTCGCTTCGAGGCAAGTAACACTGAAACATGCATGAGAGCATCAGCTGGTCCAGATGACTGTGTGATCGATCACGCTCTCCGCAGCCGATGTGAGTAAGACCTTTAAACAGGTCAACATTCACAAGGCCTCTGGGCCAGACGGATTACCAGGATGTGTACTCCGAGCATGCGCTGACCAACTGGCAAGTGTCTTCACTGACATTTTCAACCTCTCCCTGTCTGAGTCTGTAATACCAACATGTTTCAAGCAGACCACCATAGTCCCTGTGCCCAAGAACACTAAGGTAACCTGCCTAAATGACTACCGTCCCGTAGGTCTCACGTCTGTAACTATGAAGTGCTTTGAAAGGCTGGTCATGGCTCACATCAACACCATTATCCCAGAAACCCTCGACCCACTCCAATTTGCATACCGCACCTACAGACCCACAGATCTCTATTGCACCCCACACTGCCCTTTCCCACCTGGACAAAAGGAACACCTATGTGAGAATGCTATTCATTGACTACAGCTTAGTGTTCAACACCATAGTGCCAATAGAGCTCATCACTAAGCTAAGGACCTAAGGACTAAACACCTCCCTCGGCAACTGAATCCTGGACTTCCTGATGGGCTGCCCCCAGGTGGTAATGTTAGGTAACAACACCTTTATACCAGGCGATGTCAGAGGAAGGACCTAAAAAATGTCAGACTCCAGCCACCATAGTCATAGACTATTCTCTCTGCTACCGCACGGCAAGTGGTACCGGAGCGCCAAGTCTCGGTCCAAGAGGCTTCTAAACAGCTTCTACCCCCAAGCCATTAGACTCCTGAACAGCTAATCAAATGGCTACCCAGACTATGTATGCATAGCCACTTTAATAACCCTACCTGCATGTACAGTGAGGGAAAAAAGTATTTGATCCCCTGCTGATTTTGTGTGTTTGCCCACTGACAAAGAAATGATCAGTCTATAATTTTAATGGTAGGTTTATTTCAACAGTGAGAGACAGAATAACAACAAAAAAATCGCTTGTCAAAAATGTTATAAAATGATTTGCATTTTAATGAGGGAAATAAGTATTTGACCCCTCTGCAAAACATGACTTAGTACTTGGTGGCAAAACCCTTGTTCACAGAGGTCAGACGTTTCTTGTAGTTGGCCACCAGGTTTGCACACAGGAGGGATTTTGTCCCACTCCTCTTTGCAGATCTTCTCCAAGTCATTAATGTTTCGAGGCTGATGTTTGGCAACTCGAACCTTCAGCTCCCTCCACAGATTTTCTATGGGATTAAGGTCTGGAGACTGGCTAGGCCACTCCAGGACCTTAACGTGCTTCTTCTTGAGCCACTCCTTTGTTGCCTTGGCCGTGTGTTTTGGGTCAATGTCATGCTGGAATACCCATCCACGACCCATTTTCAATGCCCTGGCTACGGAAGGGAGCTTCTCACCCAAGATTTGACAGTACATGGCCCCGTTCATCATCCCTTTGATGCGGTGAAATTGTCCTGTCCCCTTAACATAAAACACCCCCAAAGCATAATGTTTCCAGCTCCATGTTTGACGGTGGGGATGGTGTTCTTGGGGTCAAAGGCAGCATTTCTCCTCCACCAAACACAGCGAGTTGATGCCAAAGAGCTCCATTTTGGTCTCATCTGACCACAACACTTTCACCCAGTTGTCCTCTGAATCATTCAGATGTTCATTGGCAAACTTCAGACGGGCATGTGTATGTGCTTTCTTGACCAGGGGGACCTTGCGGGCGCTGCAGGATTTCAGTTCTTCATGGCGTAGTGTGTTACTAATTGTTTTCTTGGTGACTATGGTCCCAGCTGCCTTGAGATCATTGACAAGATCCTCCCGTGTAGTTCTGGGCTGATTCCTCACCGTTCTCATGATCATTGCAACTCCACGAGGTGAGATCTTGCATGGAGCCACAGGCCGAGGGAGATTGACAGTTCTTTTGTTTCTTCCATTTGCGAATAATGGCACCAACTGTTGTCACCTTCTCACCAAGCTGCTTGGCGATGGTCTTGTAGCCCATTCCAGCCTTGTGTAGGTCTACAATCTTGTCCCTGACATCCTTGGAGAGCTCTTTGGTCTTGGTCATGGTGGAGAGTTTGGAATCTGATTGATTGATTGCTTCTGTGGACAGGTTGTCTTTTATACAGGTAACAAGCTGAGATTAGGAGCACTCCCTTTAAGAGTGTGCTCCAAATCTCAGCTCGTTATCTGTATAGAAGACACTTGGGAGCCAGAAATCTTTCTGATTGAGAGGGGGTCAAATACTTATTTCCCTCATTAAAATGCAAATCAATTTATAACATTTTTGACATGTGTTTTTCTGGATTGTTTTGTTGTTATTCTGTCTTGCACTGTTCAAATAAACCTACCATTAAAATTATAGACTGATCATTTCTTTGTCAGTGGGCAAACGTACAAAGTCAGCAGGGGATCAAATACTTTTTCCCCTCACTGTACATAATTACCTCGACACCGATGCCCCTGCACATTGACACATTGACTATGAATTGGTACCCCCTATATATCCCCACTATTGTTATTTACTGCTGCTCTTTAATCATTTGTTTTTCATATCTCTTACTTTTTTGGGGGGGGGGTATTTTCTTAAAACTGTATTGGGCTCGTAGTAAGTAAGCATTTCACCTGTTGTATTCAGCGCATGTGACAAATATCATTTGATTTGAAATAAATGTTATTCATTATGAAATTCATTAAACATTTAAGGTAATACATTATTGAAACTGTTTATGAAGTCAAAATTAACAGCATACAATTCCTACATGCTGTGAGAAGTCATGCACATAATCACCCATATTGAATGGTTGATTTTAATGTTGTGTAGATCATTATGACTGCACAATTACGATGCTGACATAAATAGATACTCAGATTCTAGGTGTGAAAGCCTCTGTGATCACGTGGCTACCCTTCTTGTAGAGTGTGTTTATTTGTGACCTCACTCCCCCAGGACACACCTGCCCACACCTCACAGACTGGCCACTGCCTTATTTACCACTCTGCAGATCCACTCTCAACTCTGTGTGCTGCTAAAAAAAAAACAAGCTAAGAGAGGGTCTCTCTCTCTCTTTACCGGGCTGTTAGTCAGTTCCTGGCCACAAAGTGGTTGGTGACTTAGAATTGAGAGTGTTGGGTTGAGCGTGTTTGTAAGTTAGGTGAGTGTGTAAGGTAGAAAGATGGGTTGACTGGTATCTGGGTCAGAGAGCAGGAGTGTGTCCAACCCCATAGGGAAATGAGAATGAATGCTTGTGAAATAAGTGTCAAAAAATCTGTACCACCAATGAACTGCCATTCACCTACTGTGATGCCCCCAAAAAGTTATCTGCAGGCTCCAAAAAGTAATCTGGCAGACCCTATTGATGATGGTCTGAAAATGTAATCTGCGGGTCCTGAAAAAATATCTGCCAACCCTATGGAAGGTCCAAAACAGTCGACAAATGTGTTATGGTCCCCTATATGGTATAAAAACCAAATCCAGAAGTACAAGATGTAATCTGGGATACTCTACCGCATTAGTATAATGCTGCTACTTCAGTTAGCCTGCTGCAAGGTGTTGTGGTTTTTCCCTTCCTCTAGGGTCTTTGGAGGCCTGGTGATGGATATAAAGCGGAAGGCCCCGTTCTACTGGAGCGACATCCGGGACTCGTTGAACCTGCAGTGTCTGGCCTCCATCCTGTTTCTCTACTGCGCCTGCATGTCCCCTGTCATCACCTTCGGAGGGCTGCTAGGCGAGGCCACAAAGGGCAACATAGTGAGTGGGTCCTTGTACATGAGTGTCAATGAATGCCACTCCGATTTCATCTGTTTGTCTTCTATCTGCTATATCACCTAATACAGTTGAAGTTGGAAGTTTACATACACCTTAGCCAAATACATTTAAACTCAGTTTTTCACAATTCCTGACATTTAATCCTAGTAAAAGATTCCCTGTCTTAGGTCAGTTAGGAACACCACTTTATTTTAAGAATGTGAAATGTCAGAATAATAGTAGAGAGAATGATTTATTTAAGCTTTTATTTCTTTCATCACATTCCCAGTGGGTCAGAAGTTTACATACACTCAATTAGTATTTAGTAGCATTGCCTTAAATTGTTTAATTGGGTCAAACGTTTCGGGTAGCCTTCCACAAGCTTCCCACAATAAGTTGGGTGAATTTTGACCCATTCCTCCTGACAGAGCTGGTGTAACTGAGTCAGGTTTGTAGCCCTCCTTCTTGCTCGCACACACTTTTTCAGTTCTGCCCCAAAAAATTCTATAGGATTGAGGTCAGGGCTTTGTGATGGCCACTGCAATACCTTGACTTTGTTGTCCTTAAGCCATTTTGCCACAACTTTGGAAGTATGCTTGGGGTCATTGTCCATTTGGACGACCCATTTGCGACCAAGCTTTAACTTCCTGACTGATGTCTTGAGATGTTGCTTCAATATATCCACATCATTTTCCTGCCTTATTATGCCATCTATTTTGTGAAGTGCACCAGTCCCTCCTGCAGCAAAGCACCCCCACAACATGATGCTGCCACCCCCGTGCTTCACAGTTGGGATGGTGTTTTTCGGCTTGCAAGCCTCCCCCTTTTTCCCCGAAACATAACTATGGTCATTATGGCCAAACAGTTCTATTTTTTGTTTCATCAGACCAGAGGACATTTCTCCAAAAAGTACGATCTTTGTCCCCATGTGCAGTTGCAAACCGTAGTCTGGATTTTTTTATGGCGGTTTTGGAGAAGTGGCTTCTTCCTTGCTGAGCGGCCTTTCAGGTTATGTCGATATCGGACTCGTTTTACTGTGGCTATAGATACTTTTGTACCTGTTTCCTCCGGCATCTTCACAAGGTCCTTTGCTGTTGTTCTGGGATTGATTTGCACTTTTCGCACCAAAGTACGTTCATCTAGGAGACAACACGTCTCCTACCTGAGTGGTATGACGGCTGCATGGTCCCATGATGTTTCTACTTGCATACAGTTGTTTGTACAGATGAACGTGGTACCTTCAGGCGTTTGGAAATTGCTCCCAAGGATGAACCAGACTTGTGGAGGTCTACAATTGGTTTTCTGAGGTCTTGGCTGATTTCTTTTGATTTTCCCATGATGTCAAGTAAAGAGGCACTGAGTTTGAAGGTAGGCCTTGAAATACATCAACAGGTACACCTCCAATAGACATAATTTGAGTCAATCAGAAGCTTCTTAAGCCATGACATAATTTTCTGGAATTTTCCAAGCTGTTTAATAAAGGCATAGTCAACTTAGTGTATGTAACTTCTGACCCACTGGAATTGTGATACAGTAAATTATAAGTGAAATAATCTGTCTGTAAACAATTGTTGGAAAAATGACTTGTCATGCACAAAGTAGATGTCCTAACTGACTTGCCAAAACTATAGTTTGTTAATGATACATTTGTGGAGTGGTTGAAAAACAAGTTTTAATGACTCCAACCTAAGTGTATGTAAACTTCCAACTTCAACTGTATCAGCCAGTCACTTAGCTGCCTGGTGAAACAGGTTTACGGCAAGGTCTTACCCTATTTGTTTATCACTAAAAGCATATAGGATGCATATCACTATAAGCAAATAGTAGGTGCTTAGATGGTGTCCCTCTTCCTCACTGTGAGCTACTCTATATACTGTCTCTGTGCTTTGATCCTGACAATGACTTACACACACACACCCTACAGTGACCCTAGATGTCTTTATTAGGAGGGAGACTGTTGGCATAGCGAGCGTCAGCGCGCCGGGGTGTGTGATGTGTCTGAATAAACTGACCAGATGACGAGTGGCCGAGGGATATTACAATTGACAGGCCGACGTGGTGGAAAAAGCAGTTTATCTTGGCAGTCTGATGCTAGGCGGTCTGAGCTGGAATGTCAGTTTAAACATATGTATTATGTTATGTGGGGTGTTCTGTCCGCTTTGCCTCTTTTCCCCTTAGTCTCCCAGTCTCTCTGGTTCGTCTATGTATTTACCTCCTCGTCATCCTCCCCTTTTCCCTCCCTCTTTTCCTTCTCTTGCTACAGAGTGCCATAGAGTCTCTGTTTGGGGCGTCCCTCACAGGAGTGGCTTTCTCTCTGTTTGCGGGGCAGCCCCTCACTATCCTGGGCAGCACGGGGCCTGTCCTGGTTTTCGAGAAGATCCTCTTTAAGTTCTGCAAGTGAGTGCTACACCGATCCTGGTTACACTTATTCGCACTGTGGCCTTCTGGTGGTTGCAACCTGCAAGGACAAGTTCACTACTGCCATTTGGGGATTTGTCATTTGTTTCTCAGTAACTCCCTGAGTTTTATATACTGTACATGTACAGTAAGTTACAAGGACTGGAGTTTTTTCTGGTCAAGTCACATGGTCAGGAAAAACTTGGGGCCCTAACAAGTTATTAGAGAAGTTGGGACAGGCTCAAGGTCATTATTGATGAATCCTCAATCATTTCATAAGGCATAGTCTGAGTGATTGCGCCTCCCCTACAATTGTCATAAACTCTATGCTCTGAGCTCACTGCTTCCAGTACCTAATAAGATATGGATGTGAAAATACACTGAAAACATCCAAAATACATCATCTATACAGCTAAAATCTACAGTACAATGCCATGTAAAAAGAAGTTGACATTGAGGTTAAATAAAGTGTTACCAAATTTTTCCGACCATTACTTTAGACAAAATCAAGACTTTAATATTTTTGTAATGTTTTTTTTATTTTTAAATCTTACATTTTTAATTTGAGCAAATTCTAAATTTGCCATTAATCACAAAATCCTGCTAGTTAACTCAAATTAAAAAAAATATCGTTTGACAGCCCTAATATTGAGTCTTGATCTTATCTACCGTACTACCCACCCAGGGACTACGGCCTGTCCTACCTGTCTCTGAGGACCAGCATCGGCCTGTGGACGGCCTTCCTCTGCCTGGTCCTGGTGGCCACAGACGCTAGCTCCCTGGTCTGTTACATCACACGCTTCACAGAGGAGGCCTTCGCCGCTCTCATCTGTATCATCTTCATCTACGAGGCCCTGGAGAAACTCTTCCAGCTGGGGGAACACTACCCCATCAACATGCACAACGAGCTGGACAACCTCACACTCTACTCGTGAGTCAGGGTCGGAGATCCTAGGTTGAGGGCAAAAGACGCGAGAAGTGGGCACTGCCATTTTTCCGCTTTCTTCAGGAAATATATCTTTTCTATTTGGATTTCTGTGTTTTAGATGTTACCACTGACTATAAAAGGGGAGCTTATGGTTTTGTGCTATTTAGGATGGTTTTGTGCTATTTAGGATGGGGAGTGTAAGATTTAGTCTCTTGACTCAGGTGTCAGTGTTCTCCACCGGCCAACGCCTCCGCTCAGATCTTGCAGACGTGGAACCAGACAGGACACACACAGGACTCTATCTCCTGGAACAGCCTCAACGTATCGGTTAGTCAGAGGACACACACACTGCAAAAATATATGTTGTGCCTGTGTATTTCTCTGACCCTTTACACTCTTTGCCAGATGTGTAACCTGCTCCATGGAGAGTTTGCTGGTCCTGCCTGTGGTCACCATGGCCCCTACATCCCAGATGTCCTCTTCTGGTCCATCATCCTCTTTTTCACCACCTTCTTCCTCTCCTCTTTTCTCAAGGAGATCAAGACCGAGCGATACTTCCCTACAAAGGTGTGTTATTCACTTGGGAGCATGGTGTGTGTGTGTCTGTGTGCGTTCATCTAAAATGTAAATGTGTGAACTGGTCAATTTTATTGTGCTGCATCAACATTCACAATTAACTTCAAAGTCTTCATATTCTTCCCACACAACATGTCCCACATTTTGCTATTACTGTTAGCTACTGTGTAGGTGTTCCCACTGAGTGAATTTTAATGACTGTGTTTTTTACACGTTACCATGATTATGTATTGTCGTTAATACGGGTTGTGCAGGTGCGCTCCACCATCAGTGACTTTGCCGTGTTTCTGACCATTATGATCATGGTGCTGGTGGACTATCTAATGGGCATCCCCTCTCCTAAACTCAACGTACCCGACCGCTTTGAGGTAGGACCCCCTTGACTTATTCCACATTTTGTTGTTACGGTCTGAATTCAAATGGATGAAGTATTTTTTTAAATCTCATCCACCTACACACAATACCCCATAATGACAAAGTGAGAAGAAAAAAAATAATAATTGTGCAGAAGTATTCACACCCCTGAGTCAATACATATTAGAATCATCTTTGACCACAATTACAGCTGTGAGTGTTTCTGGTTAAGTCTATAAGAGCTTTGCACACCTGGATTGTACAACATTTGCCCATTATTCTTTTCAAAATTCTTTAACCTCTGTCAAATTGGTTGTTGATCATTGCTAGACAACCATTTTCAAGTCTTGCCATAGATTTTCAAGAAGATTAAAGTCAAAACTGTAACTCGGTCACTCAGGAACATTCACTGTATTCTTGGTAAGCAATCTAGTGTAGATTGTCCTGCTGAAAGGTGAATTAATCTCCCAGTGTCCGGTGGAATGCAGACTGAACCAGGTTTTCCTCAAGGATTTTGCCTGTGCTTAGCTCTATTTCATTATTTTTTCATCCTGAAAAACTCCCCAGTCCTTAAGAATTATGAGCATATCAATAACATGATTCTGCCACCACTATGCTTTAAAGAGTGGTAGTCAGTAATATGTTTGGGGCAAATCCAACACAACACTTTCGATTCAGGACAAAAAGTGAATTGCTTTGCCACATGTTTTGCAGTACTACGTTAGTGCCTTGTTGCAAACTAGATGCATCTTTTGGAATATTTTTGTTCTATACAGGCTTCCCTCTTTTCACTTTGTCAATTAGTTTAGTATTATGGAGTAACTACAATGTTGTTGATCCAGCCTCAGTTTTCTCTTATCACAGCCATTAAACTCTGCAACTGTTTTAACCTCTCTAGGGTAGGTGGCACCAAATCGTCCCACCTACGCAACAGCCAGTCTAATCCCGTGGCGCGATATTCAAATACCTTAAAAATGCTATTACTTCAATTTCTCAAACATATAACTATTTTACACCATTTTAAAGACAAGACTCTCCTTTATCTAACCACACTGTCCGATTTCAAAAAGGCTTTACAACGAAAGCAAAACATTAGATTATGTCAGCAGAGTACCCAGCCAGAAATAATCAGACACCCATTTTTCAAGCTAGCATACAATGTCACATAAACCCAAACCACAGCTAAATGCAGCACTAACCTTTGATGATCTTCATCAGATGACAACCCTAGGACATTATGTTATACAATACATGCATGTTTTGTTCAATCAAGTTCATATTTATATCAAAAAACAGCTTTTTACATTAGCATGTGACGTTCAGAACTAGCATACTCCCCGCAAACTTCCGGGGAATTTACTAACAATTTACTAAATTACTCACGATAAACGTTCACAAAAAGCATAACAATTATTTTAAGAATTATAGATACAGAACTCCTCTATGCACTCGATATGTCCGATTTTAAAATAGCTTTTTGGTGAAAGCACATTTTGCAATATTCTAAGTACATAGCCCAGCCATCACGGGCTAGCTATTTAGACACCCAGCAAGTTTAGCCTTCACCAAAATCAGATTTACTATAACAAAAATGTTATTACCTTTCCTGTTCTTCGTCAGAATGCACTCCCAGGACTTCTACTTCAATAACAAATGTTGGTTTGGTCCCAAATAATCCATCGTTATATCCAAACAGCGGCGTTTTGTTCGTGCGTTCTAGACACTATCCGAAATGGTAAATCAGGGTTACGAGCATGGCGCATTTCGTGACAAAAAAATGCAAAATATTCCATTACCGTACTTCGAAGCATGTCAACCGCTGTTTAAAATCAATTTTTATGCAATTTATCTCGTAAAAAAGCGATAATATTCCGACCGGGAATCTGCGTTTCGGTAAACAGAGGAAAAAAAAGAAAGACGGGGCGACCAGTGCATGCGCCTAAGCCCACTGTCCCCTGATCGGCCACTTGACAAAGGCCATAATGTGTTTCAGCCTGGGGCTGGAATGACGACATTCAGCTTTTTCCCGGGCTCTGAGAGCCTATGGGAAGTGTCACGTTACCCCAGAGATCCTTTGTTTTGGAAAGAGATGTCAAAGAAAGCCAATAAATGGTCAGACAGGCCACTTCCTGTAAAGGAATCTCTCAGGTTTTTGCCTGCCATATGAGTTCTGTTATACTCACAGACACCATTCAAACAGTTTTAGAAACTTTAGGGTGTTTTCTATCCATATCTAATAAGTATATGCATATTCTAGTTACTGGGTAGGAGTAGTAACCAGATTAAATCGGGTACGTTTTTTATCCGGCGGTGTAAATACTGCCCCCTAGCCCTAAGAGGTTAAAGTCACCATTGGCCTCATGGTGAAATCCCTGAGTGGTTTCCTTCCACACCAGCAAATGAGTTAGGAAGGATGCCTAACTTTTTTGAGTAGGTATGTCCAAACTTTTGACTGGTTGTGTATATACACTACATGGCCACTGTGTGTGTGTGTCCACAATCAGCTCCTTTGTTTTGATGACATTGAGGGAGAGGTTATTTTCCTGGCACCACTACGCCAGGGCCCTCACCTTACCCCTGTTAGCTCTCTCATCGTTGTTGGTAATCAGGCCTACTACTGTTGTGTCATCTGCAAACTCGATGATTGAGTTGGTGGCGTGCTTGGCCACAGTCATGGGTGAAGAGGGAGTACAAGAGGGGGCTGAGCACGCACCCTTGTGGGGCCCCAGTGTTGAGAATCAGCATAGTAGAGGTGTTGTTGCCTACCTTCACCACCTGGGGGAAGCCGTCAGGAAGTCCTGGACCCAGTTGCACAGGGTGAGGTACAGACCCAGGGCTTCAGGATGAGCTTGGAGGGTACTATGGTGTTGAAGGCTGAGCTGTAGTCAATGAACAGCATTCTTACATAGGTATTCCTCTTGTCCAGATGGGATAGTGCAGTGCCAATGGCGATTGCATCATCTGTGGATTTTTTGCTGCGGTATGCAAATTGCAGTGGATCTAGGGTGTCTGGTAATGTGAAGGTGAATTGATCCTTAACTAGCCTCTCAAGCACTTCATGCTGACAGAAGTGAGTGCTACAGGGCGATAGTATTTACTTTCAGTTACCTTCGCTTTTTTGGGTACAGGAACAATCTTGAATCAAGTGGGGACAGCAGACTGGGATAGGGAGAGATTGAACATGCCGTAAACACTCCGGCCAGCTGGTCTGCACGTGCTATGAGGACGCGGCTAGGGATGCTGTCTGGCCCGGCAGCCTTGCAAGGGTTAACACGCGTAAATGTTTTACTCACGTCGGTCACAAAGAATGAGAGCTCACAGTCCTCAGGAGCGGCCCGTGTCAGTGGCACTGTGTTATCCTCAAAGCGGGCAAAGAATGTGTCCGGAAGCAAAACATCGGTGTCCGCGACATGGTTGGTTTCCCCTTCATAATCCGTGATTGTCTGGAGTCCATAACACATACGTCTCTTGTCTGAGCCGTTGAAATGTGACTCCACTTTGTCTCTGTACTTACGTTTTGCCTGTTTGATTGCCTTGTGGAGGGCATAACTGGACTGTTTGTATTCAATCATATTACCAGTCACCTTGCCCTGGTTAAATGCAGTGGTTCGTGCTTTCAGTTTTGCGCGAATGCTGCCATCTATCCACGTTTTTTGGTTTGTCTAGGTTTTAATCGTCAGTGGGAACAACATCCCCTATACACTTCCTGATGAATTCTGTCATCGTGTCAGTGTAAACTTCAATGTTATTCTCATATGCACATACAAAAACACACAATCAAAACCACACACACCACAACTGCTGCAGGACTTCTTTTTAATGTTGCACAAAACACTTTGCTCTCCATATCCCGCTTCTCTGGCACACGTGTAAATATCGTAATGCAAATCTGTTTGAGTGATTCCCTTGTGTTTATACTTCTGCTAAAATGTTATTCTATTTGTGTTCCGTTGAGCTTCTATTCTATGAATTTGTTTATTACTTAATTTTTCTATTATTGTTATTGCATTGTCCAGAGTTGAGCCTGCAAGCATTTCATTGTACTGTGTTCCTGTGCATATGACCAATATACTTGAACTTGCACTTACAGGCTCTTGCTAGCGAACACTATACCCTGACTGCAAGCCAGTAGCTTCAGTTTAAAAGCTAACTCTGTGCTCTGGTCTACAGCCTACCTCCAAGCATCGCGGCTGGCTGATCTCCCCGCTGGGCCCCAACCCCTGGTGGACCCTGCTGGTGGCAGCGCTGCCCGCTCTTCTCTGCACCATCCTCATCTTCATGGACCAGCAGATCACTGCCGTCATCATCAACCGCAAGGAGCACAAGCTCAAAGTGAGCAAGCGCTGGTTTATGGCATAGACTTCCGTAGTCTACATGCTCCGTGTCCACTGCCAAGGTGGAATAGAAACATGTTTACAAATATGTTGTTCTGTCACCCTGTTCTTCCCATTATATTATCATGTGTTGAATGTAGCTAGTGTTTTTAATTCGGGGGTCCAGCTATACTAAAATGGCTTTTTATCCTCTTTTTTTCCCCCCTCTTCTCCGTCATGTAGAAAGGCTGTGGCTACCATCTGGACCTGCTGGTGGTGGCGGTAATGCTGGGAGTTTGCTCCATCATGGGCCTGCCCTGGTTCGTAGCCGCCACCGTGCTCTCCATCTCCCACGTCAACAGTCTCAAGGTTGGCAGCCTGCTGCGGTCTTTATGTCAGCGGTGTCAAACTCAATTCTTGGAGGGCATAGTGTCTGTGTTTTTTTTTGCTCCTCCCTAGTACTTGATTGATCAATTCAGGTCGTCGATTAGTTAGGAACTGCCCTCACCTGGTTGTCTAGGTTTTAACCGGACACAAATGGAAATAAATAATAAATAATACTCGACCCTCCAGGAATGAATTACGGGATTAAGTTTGACAACTCTGGTCTAAGTGAGTTATGGATTTGTTTTTTGTGTTAATGTACAAGTCTGAAAAAGATAATGTGTTTCTCTGAGTATAATAAATATTAATCTAATGTAATCAAATCTAAAGGTGGAGTCGGGCTGCTCGGCCCCAGGAGAACAGCCCAAGTTCCTGGGCATCAGAGAGCAGAGAGTCACCGGGTTCATGATCTTTGTCCTCATGGGCTGCTCTGTCTTCATGACCTCCGCACTCAAGGTGACAGATCTTTGGGTTTCAGAAAAGTGTTATATTAATAATCCAGCTTTATTTTTATAAGACAATGGGAGCTGGACACCAATGCCATGACAGGCAATGTGAATGATAAGCAGTTTGACTGTTATACAGTATATTCACCTTACAGTTGAAATGTTGACATGTACTTTTTAACCTGTTTAGGGACAGACGTTCCGCTAGTGGAACACCTCACCAATATCCAATGGTAGAGCGTGGCACGAAATACAAATACCTCAAAAATGCTATAACTTCAATTTCTCAAACATATGACTATTTTACACCATTTTAAAGACAAGACTCTCGTTAATCTAACCACATTGTCCGATTTCAAAAAGGCTTTACAGCGAAAGCAAAACATTAGATTATGTCAGGAGAGTACCCTGCCAAAAATAATCACACAGCCATTTTCAAAGCAAGCATATATGTCACAAAAACCAAAACCACAGCTAAATGCAGCACTAACCTTTGATGATCTTCATCAGATGACACTCCTAGGACATTATGTTATACAATACATGCATGTTTTGTTCAATCAAGTTCATATTTATATCAAAAACCAGCTTTTTACATTAGCATGTGATGTTCAGAACTAGCATACCCACCGCAAACTTCCGGTGAATTTACTAAATTACTCACGATAAACATTGACAAAAAACATAACAATTATTTTAAGAATTATAGATACAGAACTCCTTTATGCAATCGCGGTGTCAGAAAGCACATTTTGCAATATTCTGAGTACATAGCCCGGCCATCATGGCTAGCTAATTTGACACCCACCAAGTTTGACCCTCACCAAACTCAGATTTACTATAAGAACAATTGGATTACCTTTGCTGTTCTTCGTCAGAATGCACTCCCAGGACTTCTATTTCAACAACAAATGTTGTTTTGGTTCCAAATAATCCATAGTTATATTCAAATACCTCTGTTTTGTTCATTTGTTCAAGTCACTATCCGAAGGGTGACACGCGAGCGCATTTCGTGACAATTTTTTTTCGAAATATTCCATTACTGTACTTCGAAGCATGTCAAACGCTGTTTAAAATTAATATTTATGCAATTTTTCTCGTAAAATAGCGATAATATTACAACCGGGCGACGTTGTATTCATTCAAAGACTGAAAGAAAAAAATGGAGTCGTCTCGTGGACGCGCATCTCCAGTGTCATTGTTCCCTGCCTGACCACTCACAAAAACTCCTGCTGTTTTTCGCCCAGAGACTGCAGAGACGTCATTCCACTTTCTGGCGCCTTCTGAGAGCCAATGGAAGCCTTAGAAAATGTCACGTTACAGCAGAGATGCTGTATTTTCAATAGAGATGCCACAGAAGGAGAACAAATTGTCAGACAGGGCACTTCCTGTATGGAATCTTCTCAGGTTTTGGCCTGCCATATGAGTTCTGTTATACTCACAGACACTATTCAAACAGTTTTAGAAACTTTAGAGTGTTTTCTATCCAAATTTCTGGGCAGGAGTAGTAACCAGATTAAATCGGGTACGTTTTTTATCCGGCCGTGAAAATACTGCCCCCTATCCCAAACAGGTTTTAAAGGCAGTTTAAATCCCATGTATTATTTATTATATACTGTATGTTCAACTTCTCCCCCACCCTCCAGTTCATTCCTATGCCAGTGCTATACGGGGTCTTCCTCTACATGGGAGTCTCTTCACTCAAAGGCATTCAAGTGAGATTATATTCAATGATATGATATGATTGATTGAAGATATGACCAGCTTTTTTTTTTTCTCTTTAAAAGTAAAGCAATGCCTTGTCTGTAATGATGAGCTTACTCCTTTGTAATTAAACTCACTTTTATCAAGAAAAACATCATCACATTTAAACTCAAAGAGTGTGTTTCATGACTAAAATATGAAATGAACAATGAACGGGTCTCTCTCTCTCATAGTTCTTTGACCGTATCAAGTTGTTTGGTATGCCAGCCAAGCACCAGCCTGACCTGATCTACCTGCGCTACGTTCCCCTGTGGAAGGTCCATGTATTCACCCTGGTGCAGCTCACCTGCCTCATACTGCTGTGGGTCATCAAGGCCTCCGCAGCCGCCGTCGTATTCCCAATGATGGTAATACCCATAGAGAGAATTGTGCTATAGTAATACTACTATCATTCTATCTCCCTATGGTAATATCACTCTCCACATCTACAAATTGGAGAAACGTGACATCGTGTCTACCAACAAGGGTGTTTGTAAACATAAAAATATCGAAAACCTTCTGTATGAGTCTGTGGTCCTTTTGCTCCCTCTCTCTCCCTTAAAATACCCTATTTTTGCTTAAAGGTGCTGGCCCTCGTCTTCATTCGGAAGCTTCTCGACTTTTTCTTTACCAAGAGGGAGCTCAGCTATCTGGACGACTTGATGCCCGAGAGCAAGAAGAAGAAAGAGGATGACAAGAAGAAGAAGGAGAGGGAGAAACGGGTAACACACAATAATACTTTTAAAGCCATTAGTTCCCAGACAATGTTCACTGTCTAGCATGCTAACATGACCTGTCCCCACAGGAATCAAATGACTAGAACGGCAAAGGGGCTCAGACCATGGCAATTTATCTGCACCCTCATGGGTACACTCAAGTGTAATTCTCCGCTTGTCCCCTTGGTCCCAGGAGGCCCAGGCTTTATTGCTCATAGAAGAACAGGTGGGCGTGAATGCTGTGAAGGTCCATTATGACGGTGGGAACCTGCTCAAGATCCCAGTAAAAACTCTCTCAGGGAGGTGAGTGCTGCCCACCATTCAACCAGAGTACAATACATTACACTGAATACCTAAATGAAGGACACGCTTTGTCTTTGTATGATATGATTTATGTTATACTATTCTAATTTTTCCTCCATCTCTACATTCTTGGTATTGCATCTAAAGGTAATAGTGGTGATGTTAGTTCTGTAACGTGTTTATCTTGAACAGATCGTACAGAATAATCGCTCATACCCTCCCAATGGATGAAGAGGCGGTAGGGGTGGGTGTCTGATATATCCAGCCCACGTGTTGAGTTTTAACCCTACTCAGTAATATACAGTAACATCAATGAGTGCATGGCCAAAATCGTAACTTGGCTATTTACTATACCTGTAGATGATGCCTTTTTATTGAAAACACACACCTAGCGGGTTGCGTTTGTGTTTTGGGCGGGATTGTTATGATACATAACGCTACATAGTGTCATGGCAAGGTAAAAAGGCTCTAAAACCATGTGAATACTAATGACTAATGGGCACATTGATTACGTAAAGAACTCACCACAGACAATCATCTTCCAAGAGTAACAATTGGCAACAGAGAAATTGTTACACATAAGCCAGTACATATTTTTAGTGCAAGATACAATGACAGAGAACTGGTGCCAAGTAGTCCCGTGTGCACTTCAATCTTTTGTTTGTTTACCTTATCCATATGCATGCATCTCTATCTCCCTTCCCCTGTTCTGCCCTGTTCCTCGCTGCATGTAGCTCATGTGACCTCGGCAATGTTAATATCTCTGAGGAAATGGCCAAAAGCGGGGCATGCAAAGCAGTGGCGATGAGTGCCGACTTCGGCCCATCTATGAAGCGTAGCCAAAGGTAGCTATGCTGAAAATGACTCCCCTTTAGCTGACCCCCCCCACCTTTCTTCTAAAAATGGAGGAGCTTTTTTCCAGGCACACCTCAGGTCTACTGAAATCTCACTAAGACAAGATCACATTGATAACTCACCCCTTATAGATCAAATAATTATATTATATTCTGTGACTATTCTAATCCAATAAACTAGTCTACTTAATTCTGTGACTAGCCCATTAATTAATATGTATGACAAGAACAATGCATCCATTCTTATGTAATGAAAGTATTAAGTTATTGCTTTTGCTGTGTCATAACTTGTGTAATGTTCAGTTGCATGTATGTTGTGACATCTACATTTTGTGTGGATGTTTGCAGAAAACAAGACTCGATTTTGTTTTCCTGAATATTGTATTTGCCTACAGATGCATTCATATATTACAATATATATGAATGTATCTTGTAATATATTATATTACATTACAGCATATAAAAGCAAAGCGTTCAAGAGGCTTTGCCCTGAGGTTCTGACGTCCTGAGGATCTAACACGATGCTGACACATTTTGTATTTTTACCCCAATTATAATGGTTAAGAACAACATACTTTAACACGAGTCTGCCATCTTCAAGTTTAGAGTGTTAACAACTGTCTATACTTAGAGCATGGAATGAGCTTTGAGTTTTAATTTTAGCATCTCTGTCTGACATTCTTTCAGACAGCCTTGCACTTAAATCAGCAACACATATCCTGCTCATCCTTTACCCATTGATATTCTGGCACAGCACAACCAGCCCGCTGATGCTTCTCTTCCCATCCATCTCCCTCACTTGTCTCTGGCAGCCAGGAGAAGGTGGCCTGTGTTAGAGTCAATATGGACACCACTGCGGCAGGAGGGCAGAGTTCAGCCTTGGAGACGGCCTTGTGATTGAGGAGACCTTTGTCCTACTAACCCCACAGAGGGCCACTCTGGTACAGTGAGCAAGGTGAGAGGGTGAGCTAGGCCTGGAGCAGATAAGTCAGACTGGTCTCTGGAGAAGCCCCTTTTGTGCGTCTCCTCGGTCAACAGTTGAGCTCCAGTTACCTCCAGTGGTCCAGTGTAGCTCTGGGGATCCTGAGGCCCCCTCGGTACACAGAGGACTGACTTCCTTGCAGTGGCGAGCACATTGCTTGGATATAAATTAACCAGACTGACACCGACCCCCACCATTCTGGGTCAAACCCCAATGTGAACCAATTATTTCCCACAGCTGCCAAAAGATGGGGCCACCACCGCCACACTGATGCGGAATCTTCTTTGATTGTCATGTATGCGTGAATTTACTTCATTTTAAAAGGTATATTTTCTCATCAAAATTTTAAGCAATATTTTGTAAAAAATAAAATAAGATTCACATCCTGAGACATTCTGGTCTCTGTCAAATAATATATTGTGTATAGTACATTTACAAAATGTACTATACACAAACCAGCTACACCAGCTCCAGAAGCACGTCACTCAAGCAATGATTCAGGTTATTTCTGTGATTTCAACAGTTCAAACTGGTTACATCATGACTAGACACTGGTAATCTAAACTGTTGCAAACCAAAAGAAGAATGTAGACATTTAGGCACCTATACCCCATAATCTTTCTCGGTTGTGAAACAATGACAGAAAGGTTGGAGTGGCAACATCTTTTTACTGCCCCTGTACTGTATCCGTACTGTATACTCTGCAAGTTGCATTCTCAGTATTGATATCGCTGCTCAGATCAAGTTGCTCAGCATTTCTTTTTTTTGTCACTGTTGTGCTATTTTAGTGGAATTGTGTGCTTTTTATGTTTTAATGGACAATTAAAAAAAATACTAATTTAAGGTTAAGGAAGTGATATGAATATTACAATAAGCACTTTAGATTTGTTTGCCAGTAGGAATTAGTGCACAGGCCTGAATTGAGTTAAAAACATTGAATCTGAAGATCCACAGAACTGTTGTTGAAATGTCTAGAAAAAGTAACAACTCAGGAATCTACATGATTTCTGATTGTGGAAAGTTCTTTACTCTCATTTGTCTCACTACTCATACCATATTTCAATAGCATAGCCTATTTGTCTATTGTTGGGACAATTCTTTTTGATAAACAGGAAAAAAATATCTAAATTACTGTGCCGTTCAGTTTTCTTCTAATAGCAATGAACGTTATTCTGTGCAGTAAAACTGTATTGTACAACTTATGCTGCACATGTTTTAATACTTGTCACATGTAAAAAGTAAGTTCAGTATTAGACATTTCCAAAAATGAGCCGTAAAATGTATTGTAATTATATATTTCTAATTTGCTTAGCACACATGCTCCTGATTTAGCAATAATAGACGAGTGCTGAGAACAATGCAATGTGTGGAGTGATGGTTCTATTGAGCTGTCTAGGGGGAGTTTGTCAAACCCCATCCACTTTGTGTGTCTGCTCTATTGACTATATTAGTGTGTAGCTGATTATACAGACAATAGCTTATGTGCCTTGTGAATGCTCTTTGTGTCTTTTAGTCATACTGTAATCAAACTTTTCAGGTAGTACAAACACACAGCAGTAGTGATCTGAATGTTTTTGTGAAAATCATATCCTCTTCAACCAAACCGGCAAACTGAACTGATTAATAAGTTACAAATATTAACTCATTAGTACTTCATTGTACCCATTTTCTGTCAAGATATGTACTGTATGTTTCTATGTCACAGATGTAGTGTTTGTTCACAAATAGGAAGAACTGTAATGTACTGCAATATCAGTGAATGTGCACCGATGTATTGCAACTTTGTCACTGGTGAAAATGACAAACCTGGTACATTTCTCCAAATATTTTTTTTAACAAAATAATAATTTGAATAATTTTAGTTTGAACAGAATTCAGATAAAATGTTGGCTATTTCAAGTCATTACAAATATTGTCTTTGTGATCCTATATGTGCGAAGTAGGTACCACAACTCAATGTATCCATCGCAGTGCAATGGATTCGATTGTGTATTATGTGATCTGTACCATAGAAACAGGGTGTTCTTCAGGATAATATGCCATTTAGCAGATGCTTTTACCCAAAGTGACTTAGTCATGCGGGCATACATTTTACGTATGGGTGGTCGAGGGAATTGAACCCACTACCCTGGCGTTACAAGCACCATGCTCTACCAACTGAGCTACAAAGGACCACTTTAGGACCATATATTACACTGACCTCACAACTGCTGTCAGTCAAGCACAGAAAATCCTCCTGTCATGTTGTTCAATACCATAACATAGGATGTAAAAAAAAAAAAACATTATATTTTTTTTTTTACTTTGCTGATGGAAAGCAATAAAAAGTGTGTAAAATGTCTTATTTCTCTCTCCATATTTAACCCAGGCGCAAAGCACATCATCAGCATGTGAAAGAACACAGTGCACAATACGCAGAGCTTTTTAAGGTGTTCAAGAGATAAAGGCGTTGTCCTGTAGAGAAAAAAAAGACTATTGAAATTGAACATGTTTAATAAAAATTATATCCCTATATTAAAAGGTCATATTTGGCAGCTATGGGGATTTTCAGCACCTTGTAGAATTTATTCTCGAACATTGTGGTGAAGTAAGGTTGGGAGTCGATGGACAGGAGGGTACATGCGGCAACTTTCCTCTGTTCTCCTGATCCTCCACGTCCCAGATCTCAGGCATGCTGCAGCCTGGCCTGTCAAGTATAGCACAGTTAGATGGGAATCAGAGGTTGAGAGAACATAGTACTACAGGGCTTTGTTCATTAGGCACCAAAAGGAAGAAAACAGACAAATGGGGAGGAAAAGTGGCCAATAAGAAACTTGTTTTAATTTTCTATTGCAAAATATTTGGCTATGGTATGCTTTATAATACCACCATGTTTACCTGGAGCGGCGGTTACACCAGGAGTCCTCCAGGATGAAGTAGTCTGCCTGCAGCTGCATCAGATTCCTCTTCACCTCCTTGGCCGGTTTACAGCTGTACACCAAATTGGTTCTTTCCTTGTGGGAATATGTTAGACGTAACTTACTGACAAACATAATGGGTGGTGCCTCATCAGATATTGTTGCAAAGTATAACCCATAGGGGAATTGTAGCAGTCTTACTTCTGCCAAGTGTCCTCGTAGTGGGGATGATTCACGATGGCTCTACCAGTGGACAGTTTCACACTCGGCATGGAGCCAGCAAACACAGCATCTTGGAACACACACAAATACAATTTAATTTCCCTTTTTGCAGCCCATTCCTTGTATCCCTCAATACATTTTTTGCATTACAATAATTACACTAATTCAGATCTATCCTAGATAGTAATGCATCTACAGAGCTTAGCAGCAACTGAACTAGCTCAGCCCACTAATCTCATGCCCCTGAAAAGCACACGCTAGGAATAAGTCGTAACGTGACATGACTCACTGGGCATGGTGTTGGCATTGATCCACTCCAGGAGCTGCTCCTGAGGCAGGTTGCTGAAGTCTCCTACGATTCCTCGCTGGCTTTGGAAGTTGGCCACGCCCTGGATGGCCATGATGGACAGGATGCCAAACACAGTGATGTGGCGCTTGAAGTGCTCCCCTATCCAGCCAAACAACTGCGAAGCATTGGAGAACATATATACCGGCAGATCAATGAAGATCCAACGTAGATCATTTATCAGGCAGTCTTTATTAATAAGGACATTTGATTTGGGGGATGTTTTTCATTATGCTCTGACTGCCTGCATCAGAGTCCAGTTACTAACACTAATGCTGACTGGTGGAGTACTAATAAGAGATTAATTTGTTTCATTGCACTAGCCATCTGTCCTCGCTTTACGCTAGATCAGCATGGCTTCTATAACTGGTATGATGGAGGTCAATTAAGGAAAATGGAAAGTGGCCCATGTGATTTCTATTGTCTCTCCATGTCTGTCTGTTTGTTTCTGTCAGTGTCTGTCTACAGACATCTTACCTGTCTAGAGCAGATCAGGGAGGCCATGAGGCACATCAGCGGGGCCAGGAAAAGTTTGATTCTCATGACCAAGATCGCCAGCACGGCAAAGGCCACCAGCTGCAGACTATGGTACACCATCTGACACACGCACGCACACACGGGCAGGGAAACACAGTGGAAGTTATGAGCACTTTAATGATTCACGAGTCATTGTGCCTTCAAGGAAAACAGCTGCTAATATGGGCTGTGATGTTGGTTTGAAAGTGAAAATAAGTAGCTAAGTTGGCTTACCTCCCCATTAGCAAACTGTGCCATCCTAAAATATGATAGAAAATGTTTGCATGAGGAAGCTATCAGAGGTCTGTAGGTGGCGCTAGTGTTCAGTGAATATAATACTTAATGCTATTTGTTGGATTGGAAATTACTTACTGCAGTGTCAATATCGACATCTTCTTTAGAGTTAACTCTTTCGCGCCTAAGAGATCGCCAGACTTCTTTAATTGCCTTCAAAGGAATTATTTATAATACTACAATATACACTCAAATTGACTTAAATGAGCTGCAATGTCAAAATCGAGAATAATGTGTCTCACCTTTCCAGAAATGATGGCTACAATAACTGTTTACCGGGAGTATCGATGTCTTAACGTGTCCCAACAAAGTCTGGAAACAGAATACAGTATAAGAAAAGCACTTAGACATAAAAAAATCAACAACCAAATAGTAGTGTCAAAAGTAAGCTTGGAGGCAGCACTGATGAAATGAAACCTACCTCCAGCTCCATAAAGTCGAACTCTGCAGCACAGGTGTACATCAACGTGTGGAAATCCTTGTACTTGGTCAACTTGGATCTGATCAAGTTGCCAATGTGAGCCTGTGGGAAATATAGAGAAACACACAGTGAGGTTAACCTCTCTGGTACCAGTGGGACGGTAGCGTCCCACCTCGACAACAGCCAGTGAAATTGCAGGGCGCCAAATTCAAAACAACAGAAATCCCATAATTAAAATTCCTCAAACATACAAGTATTATACACCATTTTAAAGATAAACTTCTTGTTAATCCAACCACAGTGTGTAACGGCTGTCTATGGAAGAAGTGGACCAAAATGCGGCGGAGTTAGGGTTCGTCATATTTAATGTCACGAACACTATGCATTTACAAAAACAACAAAAACTGACAGCCAACACAGTCCTGTCAGGTGCAACCACATTGACAAGCACAATTACCCACACCACACAAAGGAAACGTAGGCAACTTATGTGTGACTCCCAATCAACCACAACCCTCTACAGCTGTGCCTGATTGGAAGTCACACGGCCAAAAATCAATGAAACAATAAAACACTCACTCCCTTCTGCCACGTCCTGACCCAACTACACCCTCTACTGGTCAGGACGTGACACAGTGTCCGATTTCAAAAAGGCTTCACAGCGAAAGCACACCATGCGATTATGTTAGGTCAGCGCCTAGTCACAGAAAACCATACAGCCATTTTCCAGCCAAGGAGAGGACTCACAAAAGTCAGAAATAGCGATTAAATTAATCACTAACCTTTGATGATCTTCATCAGATGGTACTCACAGGACTTCATGTTACACAATAAATGTTTGTTTTGTTCGATAAAGTCCCTCTTTATGTCCAAAAACCTAAGTTGAAATTGGCGCGTTATGTTCAGTAATCATTGTCTCAAACAAACATCCTGTGAAATTTCAGAGAGCCACATCAAATTACAGAAATACTCATCATAAACATTGATGAAAGATACAAGTGTTATACATAGGATTAAAGATAAACGTCTTGTTAATCCAGCCACTGTATCAGATTTCAAAAAGGCTTTACGGCGAAAGCACACCATGCGATTATGTTAGGTCAGCGCCTAACCACAGAAAACCATACAGCCATTTTCCAACCAAGGAGAGGTGTCACAAAAGTCAGAAATAGCGTTAAAATTAATCACTTACATTTACATTACATTTAAGTCATTTAGCAGACGCTCTTATCCAGAGCGACTTACAAAATGGTGCATTCACCTTATGATATCCAGTGGAACAACCACTTTACAATAGTGCATCTAAATCTTTTAAGGGGGGGGGGGGGGGGGTTAGAAGGATTACTTTATCCTATCCTACTTACCTTTGATGATCTTCATCTGGTGGCACTCCCAGGATTCCATGTTACACAATAACTGTTTGTTTTGTTCGATAATGTCCCTCTTTATGTCCAAAAACCTCAGTTTTGTTGGTGCGTTTAGTTCAGTAATCCAAAGGCACAAAGTGCGCTCTCAACATCCAGACGAAAAGTCAAAAAAGTACAATAAAAGTTTGTAGAAACATGTCAAACGAGGTTTAAAATCAATCCTCAGGTTGTTTTTGTCATAAATAATCAATAATATTTCAACCGGACAAAAGCTTCCTCAATAGAAAAGGACAAACAAGAAAGGCACACTCCCGATCACGCGCTGGACTCATGTCTGGAAATTTCCACTGTACACTTATTGAAAGTGCTGTATCTCCCACATTTTTCAGAGTAAAAGCCTGAAACAATGCCTAAAGACTGGCCACATGTAGAAGAAGCCATAGAGATCATGAACTGGGTCCTAAGTCTTTGTATGGTGGATAGGCTTTCAATGGAAAAACAGCCTTTCAAAATAATAATACTTCCTGGATGGATTTTCCTCAGGTTTTCGCCTGCCATATCAGTTCTGTTATACTCACAGACATTATTTTAACCGTTTTGGAAACTTTAGAGTGTTTTCTATCCAAATCTCAGGTCAGTGTAATTATATGCATATCCTTCTGAGCCTGAGTAGCAGGCAGTTTAATTTGGGCACGCTTTTCATCCAAAATTCCGAATGCTGCCCCCTACCCTAGTGAAGTTTTAAAGTCATACAGACAATCACACCTTCATATGGAAACATTTGAAACAGTAATTGACATTAAATGAGTAGACTCCATCAGTGAAAGAGAAAGGAAGGAGGAATACATTGTGAGGAACAAAGAACATTTGACTTCATGGGTCACTCATAGCCCACGTTGAGATCATGCTGAACAGACTTTCATCTAAGAACTTACATCATTGGACGCTCCGAGGATGAACGACATGAAGAATTTGAGAAGCACAGTGGAGGTAAACCAGGCAATACCTTGGACAAACTGAGGATTTAGAGAGGATAAAGTTAACACTCAAAACCTGTTATATGTTGCACTGTGACACTAAATAAAGCTGTGTAATTTCATGTTACGATTGGGGGTATAGAGTGGAGACCCTTGGGATGGTATAATACCATGGGAATTCAATATATTTCTCTTAAAGTCATGGAAAAATTGCAAATTCTGAGGAACGTAGTTTCACCAATTAACCCCAGCATGTAACTAAAAAACTAACATTATTATACCCAAAAATTATTCAAATAGGATTTCATAAAAATTGAGACGATTCCAAGTTTGCAGACTTGTGATATCGTCTCTCAGTGCGATGATGGCCTGGAAAACACCACCATACAGGAATGAGGTGTGACAGAATGACACTTGTGTATTCAGGCATTTCAGTCTATTTCCCAGTCTACTCACCCAGCCAGCAACCAGGGAAGAAATGTAAAAAGATGTCAAAAGTTCCAAATTCCCAAACAGCATGACAAAGCAGATGGCAAATGAAGCCTGAAAGGAGAAATAAAGAACTTTTGTTCATCAAATCAAAATACAGTGATCCATCATCATAGCATAATTGATGAACATTGTTCATGTTGGAACTGTTCTATCACCAATTTCACAACCATAGCAGATACTAGTATGTTTCTAAGCCTTAAACCTGTGACGATTATGTCTAAATATCAATTCAGTAGTAATACTTACCAGATGCACAACAAGTAGTGATTTAATCTTGGAAGTGGAGAGATAGCCCATAAAATAACAGGCAAACAGGCATGCAATCTGAAGAGGCAGACAACATAGGCATTTCAATTCATTGTCACGGTTATTGTACAGCTAAGGAGCTTCAGTACATAAACAGAATCTTTTAAGATGACTGGTACATCCACAGGAATGATACCAGGCTATTTTCCAGGCATGCATTTTTACCTCATTGTATGGATTTATTTACCCGAGTTAGCAAAACAAACTGGGCAAATGGCCAAGGAAGAAGGAACAAAACATTGCAAGCACCAAGAGCTACTAGGGATCTTCTTTCATGGTTGGAACGCCTACAAAAATCATACAAAGACAACAGTATTATTTGCCTTCATACATTTTCAGTGACATACACTGGGTGTACAAAACATTAGGAACAGCTGCTCTTTCCATGACATGACTGACCAGGTGAATCCAGGTGAAAGCTATGATCCCTTATTGATGTCACTTGTTAAATCCACTTCAATCAGTTTAGATGAAGGGGGGGGAGACAGGTTAAAGATGGATTTTTAAGCTTTGAGACAATCTAGACATGGATTGTGTATGTGTGCCATTCAGAGGGTGAATGGGCAAGACAAAAGATTGAAGTGCCTTTGAACAGGGTATGGTAGTAGGTGCCAGGCACACCGGTTTGAGTGTGTCAAGAACTGCAACGATGCTTTTCACACCCAACAGTTTCCCGTGTTTTATCAAGAATGGTCCACCACCCAAAGGACATCCAGCCAACTTGACATAACTGTGGATTGGAGTCAATATATACCTGAGAATGCGTGTTAACAGCAGCATCTGCAGGACAAAGAAGGGATAGGAGAAGCTCTCCCTCAGCGGTGGAGTCCACATGACCCGAGTGCTCTGGAATACATAGCATGAGTTAAGATATCATTCACCACTAGCCAACCGACATGATGATCTAAGTTTACATACACTGTATGAAACAATCAAATTACATTCATCTCAAACAGAACATTAATTGTACAGTGAGGAAACTTTAATATGGATTGCACTATGAGTACACAGCTCCAAACCTCTCAACCTCTCCATGGTTAAAGAAGAGACACAGGACAATGACGACCCCTCCAAGACGACTGCCACTGGAAAGACCCCCCCCCCAAAAAAACATCAGATTGTCTCGTAGAGTGGCAAGGGGCACCAAAACAGCATGGATAACCAAGACGATGGTTTTATGGAATACCATAGTGATAAACTAGCCTGGGTACCAGTCTTTGTGCCATCATGCAAATCCTTGTCATGGCTTACATGAGAGCATGGAGTACGCAACAAAACAAAAAGATCTGGGACCAGGCTAGTGAGAAACCAACAACAGTTTTAAGAACTCATTACCTTAGGTAAGTCCCGTAGAGGAGGAACAGGCTCATCATTACCCCATTAAGCAGGAAGACACAGGAGACATAGAAGTAGGCTGCATCCCCCATGCCTAAAAGTGGGAGAAAATGATATTCACAGTGTCAATTTACTGTGCCTCCCAGTCCTGACAGTGTGACACACTATGTTACTACAAGATGCTATTTACAATGCATAGTAGGGTTGGGCGGTATCCAGATTTTCAAACCGCCATACCGTTTCTGCACATTACCGGTGTATACAGTATTATCGAAAGTGCACACAAGGGGTGCTATAAGAAATGTTAAATAACAATTTAGCCAACAGGGATCTTGATCCAGGAGGGGATTTAATGTCTCTAGTCTGGGTACCAGTCTTTTTAGCTAACATTCTACTCCTTGCTAGCGGTGGGGATGATCGATTCCTTGACTCCTTGCCCGTCGACTCCCGGTGTCGACTCCCATTTTTGGGTGTCAAGTTTCGATTCCGCTAAGAATCGACTCCTCGGCTCCAGAGATTCAGTATTTTTACAATGGAGGAACTAGTTGCTGTCACCTACTTCGAGAACCAACTCTTGCATCTTTCACAGCAAAGAAAGACAGAGCTAGCGATATAGCGGTATAAATCAATAACTAATTCACTGTTTGTCACAGAAACAAACTAGATATGATTTATTCTATAAATGTCTAGCATACTTTTACAACCTTTGTTTTGAGGAAAAATTCCAGTTTTGATTTGATAGAGGGCATGTATTCTATCAAATTTTTATTTCAATCAAATCAAAACTGGAATCTTTCCTCAAAACAAAGGTTGTAAAAGTATGCTAGACATTTACATAACAGATTATACCTAGTTTGATGTTTCTGTGACAAACAGTGAATTAGTTATTGATTTATACAGTTTTAAATGGCATTCGATAGATTTGATGTATTTCTATGAAGTCGAAACTGGAATTTTTCCTCAAAACAAAGGTTGTAAAAGTATGCTAGACATTTATAGAATAAATCATTTCTATTTTTATGTTTCTGTGGAAATCAATTAATTATTTATTTTTACAATTTTAAAATGGCTTTTGGCGAATGTCTGTTGAATGTCTGTTGAATGTCCGAATGTGTGAATATAAAACCAACTTTACCTTGGTCGCAGGCAGGCAGACAGACTGTCGGGACCATGCACATAGCGAGATACAGATTACCATAATATAGCCTATGTCTTGTATAGCAATGCCTCGTAAATTCACCAAAAGTATATTAAAGTATATATTAGGCTATCAATGACTATGGCTAAGCTATTCTTCATAGTTCCAGTGAATTGAAATTGAACATCTCCAAATGCAGTTTAATTAGGTGCAATAAAAACTATGGAGAGCTACCGTCCTGTAGGTTTTCACTCCAACCCTGTTCCTGGAGAGCTACCGTCCTGTAGGTTTTCACTCCAACCCTGTTCCTGGAGAGCTACCGTCCTGTAGGTTTTCACTCCAACCCTGTTCCTGGAGAGCTACCGTCCTGTAGGTTTTCACTCCAACCCTGTTCCTGGAGAGCTACCGTCCTGTAGGTTTTCACTCCAACCCTGTTCCTGGAGAGCTACCGTCCTGTAGGTTTTCACTCCAACCCTGTTCCTGGAGAGCTACCGTCCTGTAGGTTTTCACTCCAACCCTGTTCCTGGAGAGATACCATCCTGTAGGTTTTAACTCCAACCCTGTTCCTGGAGAGCTACCGTCCTGTAGGTTTTCGCTCCAACCCCAGTTGTAACTAACCAGATTCAGTTTATAAACTAGCTAATTATTGAATTAGATGGGCTAGATTAGGGTTGGAGTGAAAACCTACAGGAACGTAGCTCTCCACGAACAGGGACGGAGAACACCGTCCTATGCAATAGATTGCAAAGCTGGGCATCCCCGCTAAAGTTTGGGGGAATGGCAAGTTCACTTTCTCATCCATAAACTCATCTCAAGTGCAAATATGGTTCAGCAGCTCAAATCAGCAGGATGAGTGGTATTGTTATTAGGAAGGATGTCTACCATGGATCGTTAAAATAATGATTATGATCACATTTCATGAACTTAAATATTATGGGAACATCTATACATTTGGCAGCCAAGCACGAGTTATCAGTGTACCTACCCTATGATGTTAAAATATCTTCACACCTACAATAAAAACCTCCAGGCTTCCGTCATAAGAGTAAATTATATTTGAAACATTTTTGAATTACAGGGGGGAAAATGTATCTTGTGTGAATCGTCCTCTGGAATAACGCACATGCTTGGATAATAATTACAAAACCAACGTCTCTAGTAATACCTGTCAGAATAGGACTATAACATGGCAAAGAATAGGTTTATCAGCGTAGTGCGTTGCATCATCCCATGTCGTGTGACCCGTCAAGACTGCACACAGCAGAAATATCACTGAAATATTGTAGTTACTACACATCAACTATATTCAAACAAAATAGGCCTTTTATAGGCTAAGTTGATGACCAAATGGGCAGCATCATGCTCATGTCAGTCCTCTAGAACGCAAATGTAGCCTTCCTAGTAGGACTCTGCAGTAGTGAGGTGATGTGTACCTGTGCACATCCGTTTCAGCGTGTTTTTTTTCCTGGAGTCGAGCAAGAGTCGACTCCAACCACAGGAGACGGAGTCGTGCAAGAGTTGACTACTTTTCGACTCCAGCCACAGGAGTCAGAGTCGGAGTTGTGCATGACTACTCCTTGCTTCTCCATGTCACTGCCAGAGGCAATCTCAACGTTCAATATGCAGCTGACTTGATGGTGGAGTTGCTCATTGGTTGTTGGAAATAACATTAATATTTTCCATGACAACATGAATTACAATTATTACAAAGTCAAAAACAAACATTTAGCTGTTAGCTAGGCAGGTTGTTGTATTTTGAGGCTTAGCAAAGAGGTTTTGTGGTTGGAATTGCAGTATTTAGTTTGAGAATTTAGAGTTGAGCTAGCAACTTTTGACAGACTGGTTTCCTCTAGATAAATAAAAAACGGATACCAACATGTTCTGTGGAGAACAAAAGTGAGGGTTCCAATATTTTGATTATCTTTGTGATTGGAAGATAGCTGTGAGGGTTATCGAATCAGGATCAACTCCTCTGTTCTCCTCGAGCTCATTCATGATATAATGTTCATATTTGACGATGGCAGAAAGGCCAGTCTCTTTTCAAATGACAAGGAGTGGCAAGGAGTGGAATGTTAGCTAAAGAGACTGTACTCAGCAAGGCACTGAGGCTAGAATGTCTCTGCTGTAACCAAGAAGCTAGGTATTAACATCTAGCCAATTAGATAGAAAGTTAGCAAACCAAATGCAAAGCTGAAGGCTGAGCTGGATATAATTTATTTGACACATCCTAGAGTCCTTATAGATAGGTGGGGTAGCCCCCAACCCCAAAATCATACGTCGGTACTTCGAAATATACAGTTTATACCGGTGTATCGCCCAAGCCTAACGCAGTTATTTTCTAGGAGTAGTTGTACCTTCACAGCTCTCTACTGGATTCAGTCCATCTGCTCTGTTGACATTCCAACATGCCTTGGTGGGGATTCCAAAGAAGTCCATATGCCAGTGTAAATCCTGAACAGGCTGCCAAGGAAAACCTATCAACAGAGGGGATCACTGGAATAAACACTCTGTAACGAAGAAACAGAAGAACAATATAATGTTTTTGCGATCCACTGCACTGCCCAATTAAATGATCGCCATTGTTTCTCTTTTGTCTTTGTTTGGTGAAAAAAATGAATGTCTGCACTTGCATATTTATAAAATGCAAAAATCTTGCTTGCAAAATAATGACATAGTTCCAGCTCCTATAGTACCTCTGGGTACAGATTGAACCTCTTCACAGCATTGATAACAAGAGGATACTCAGAGAACCTGTCGTTCATGATATGGTGGAGCCCATGCAAAAAGGATGGTGCATTGATGAAGACCTTGAAATAGGAATAATACAGACCCTGCTAAATAAAACCAACATGTGAGTGAACTGGATGCTGAAATTGCAGATGAGCTTATTTTTGTAACAATGTGTCCATTTCTTCAATAACACAGGATGTCAAATCTAAAGCCCCCTTGGGATGGCAGATGTGTGAAGCAGTGAGGGACAGGAGGGATATTTTACAATTGGCCCATTTCAACATTCCTCTTACCATTTCAGTGCGGAAAGCCATTTCTTTTTCAATTGAAGATAGGTGTGAAAAGTGTTTGTCATTTTCAAAGAGGTTTGTTAGATGAGCCCTAAACAAAGTTTTAGACATCACATCAGCAAGGGGAAGTGCCTGTCTGTCAGACTGAATGAAGTATCTGCCTAATCCTTTAGACTAATTACATCCACATTTCTACATCTGGCCAGCATTGGTAGGTTATAACAACATACAGTACCTGGATAGTGAACTTACCAATGTAGAAGTCCAGCCTAGACAGCTATCAAAAAGACGCACAGGTTTGTCATCAAAAAATGAATGCTCAGTCATAGGCTGATGAATAACGTTTACGTTCATTAATAGATGAGGCAACTATTGAAACTTACCAATAATGACTGTGATTCCAATGTTCATAAAATATCGGACAGTTATGCCTACTTTATCTCGAATAAAAGCAGTCAGACCCGTCAGAAACTCCATCTTTGGTTTGCAAAACGCAGTTGAGAGAAACACATTTTCGTGCTTGTCGTTTGTTGACATGAAGGGCAAATGCAACGCGTTAACCCTGTCCATCATTTGGGATGCCTTTGGTTGAGTTTAACAATTCCTCATCGTCACTTTCAGGGCAAAATTGGGCCTGGTAGCCTGACCGGCGAGTCTTCATAGCCATGTTTTCAGACTCCGAGTCCGAGAATATCTCAAAAGATGACATAAGTGGTAGATACACCAGGTAGGAAACTCGTTTCAGTATTTTCAATTGTTATTTTCTTTGTCAAAGTTAAAGAAAATTAGCTAACGTTAGTTTTCTAAATAGCATTTTCTGGCCACTCAAGTTCAAAGGACGCGCCGCAATTGAACTAGTAACTATGGAAACCCAGGATCAGCATTGTTCTAAAACTGTTTTGCCGCGCAGTCATTTTATTAATGCGTAAAACATGAGCTAATATTAATGTCTGGGTTGAAAGGGTCGCGTATCACGTGGTTCTGAATCACTATTCAAAGGTAACGCGTACCACTCATGTGGCGTGTGGGATACCACATTCACCATATGAATGGTGTGTTCGCTGCTCTGGCACCCCAATGGTGGAACAAGCTCCCTCACGACGCCAGGACAGCGGAGTCAATCACCACCTTCCGGAGACACCTGAAACCCCACCTCTTTAAGGAATACCTGGGATAGGATAAAGTAATCCTTCTAACCCCCCCCCCCCCCTAAAAGATTTAGATGCACTATTGTAAAGTGGTTGTTCCACTGGATATCATAAGGTGAATGCACCAATTTGTAAGTCGCTCTGGATAAGAGCGTCTGACAAATGACTTAAATGTAAATGTAATGTAAATGTGTGATTGGTAAGATTTTTCCACCTTTTAATCGGGTGCTTTTTTATACTGGATCAAATCATTTATTTAAAAAAAATGTCTGTGTTTTCATTCATGATTCGAACAAACGAACGTGAGGTTCCATCTGAACTGAAATTCATATTACTCTCAAATATAACACAACAAATAGGATTTAGGGTGGGGTATTTTAAAACTGATTGCTTGATTCAAGCCAGTCCTACACGTTTATATTAAATACAATATTACACAGTTTACACACTTTATTTATTATTTCACTCAAAAATAGGTTTAATCGTCATGGTATTAAACATAATATTACACAGGGATGTCCTTTTTTCCCCAAAGCTCATTGTTGTTCACTTCAAAACCAGTTCAAAGCCTTTCTGTTTGTGTGGCTGAGTGACCACTCAGTTCTTCTGTAGTGCCCTGTGATCCGGTAGATGTACAATGATTGTGTAGACAAGGGTGAACTCGCTGGGCATACTAAGATAGTGTATTCAGTCCAGTCAGTAGTGCCATTCTCCCATGGCTCATTGGCTCAGTTGGCAGCATTGGGTGGCCCCTCAGGTATGAGAGACATGAAGAACGTGACAATAAAAGACCAAGTCGTAGAGAGAAAGCCAGCATGGGGAATACCATTGGGATCCTCCAGTCCTTCCTCTCCACTGTCCCCATCATCGTCCCCTAAGCCTTCATCCATCACCCGCTCCTGTGTAGGCCAAACATGGCAACACGTAAATTAGTCATCGCACAGATAAACTGGAATACTGGATAAATGTTTTCCTCTAACATTTCCAACAAACTCTTTCCATCAAAGACATATTTGCTACACGCATCAATGCAATTGTAATCATTCACCATAGCAATACCATATTATGTTACCAGACATGCATTACATAAATCATTCATCACTGCTATTACAAATTAAATTACTGTATAATTCAAGGAGTTATCTGTCCTGACATTCAGAAGCACTTTAACCTTTAGTTTATGGTCAGAGGTTAAAGATGACCTACCATCTCTTGGAGGTCATGATGAAGGTCCGCCTCCATCTCATCCTGTTGGGGCCCATATCCATGGTTCTGAAATTCATTCTCCGGGTTAAAAGGGAACCAACCTGCTTGGTGCCTAACGTAAACATAGAGAAACAGCCATTGACAAAACCTGTGATCCATAATGGGTGACCGTTCACAACACATTTGTTGGGTCAAAGACCCAGATAGAAAGGTATAGGGTTAATATAAAGGATCCAGAACAATCTAATTTTCAATTTACAGTCTCTAGCCTGATCCCAGAGCTGTATAGCTAATGCTATGGATATTGGCAAGACAACACGTACAGATCTGGGTCCAGTCTAGTATGTCACGGTTAGCAGGGACACATAGTATTAAGTTGAGAGAGTGCAGGGGAATACTCACAGGTATAGCAACAACATGGCGCCCATCACCATGACAAAGCGGCTAAAAGAGGAGTAGAAGTAGACTATGCTGAGCAAGATGGCGATGCGTGACACCGTGTACACCCAGTCCAGCCAATCACGGTTTTGCTCTTCTTCGTTCAGATGCGCCTCCCCTCCCTGGGGGTTCATCTGGATGTCAGGCTCGCCACGGCGCTCCTCCGGGGGAGGTGGGTTCAGAGGATCTGATTGACTGGACTGGGTCGAGAGCAGGTCAGGCCTAAAGTGGTGAGATGAGGCAGCCAATATCTGACTGAAGGGTGAGATAGAGAAAAGAGAGAGAAATGGATGTAAAGAGAAACTAATCAGCGACAGATTTCATGCAAATATTCCAAAATCCGCATAAAAACAATATGCACATTTTCCCACCAGAGATGTGTTTCCATCAAATGGACTTGTTGAGGATAAAAGGTTGTGCATGATGACATAGTGCGAATAAACATTTATTTTGCTGTTGAATTCCCATGTACCGAATAAAAAATAAATGGGTTTCCATCGCTCGGTAGCCTAATAAACTGCATGGTTTCCCGAGACGTATTGGGAAGACTACACAGCATATCATCGCATGACTTCAAGTTTACTTTGATATGATAGTTATTATATCAATTTTTGCGCATAAAGGCATTTCCACCGCCATTTCTCACATAATTATTTTAAAGACACAAAAAGATCCCGCCATGCTGAAAAAACACATTTTCTGTCGACAATTATGAAATTGTAGTGACATTTCCTGTTTCCATCAGCCCAGTCTTGACTTTTTCCACGCGTCAGTTAATTCATACTGAAAGTCAGATAATTGTGATTGAATCGCAGTGATTGCATGACTCAGCAAGGGTAATTGAGCATACTGTCACACAGTTGTTGTGACAGCAGACTTACTAGTGCATGTAGTAATGCCGGGTGTACACCTGCTGCCACCACAGCAGCGTCATGGGATTGTACTGTATGCCAGGGTAGGCTGGCATGTTGTTGGTAGGGCCTTGCTGTGGAGAGAACTGGTTCCACATGTAGCTGCAATAGAAGTACACAGCTACGGGTAAACAGTTCGGCATTACCAGTAGAACAATTAACACATACAAACACAAATCTATTAGGAAGTGAGAGCTCTCAACAGTAATATACCTCTTGGACAATCATAACATGTGGCCAGAACTAACAGTGTTATAATTGAGAGGTTGGTGTATAAGGGCTTACGCTTGCATTAAGGCAGGGTGTGCTGCATGGTTAGGGGCGGGGCCTGTGCGATGTCTCAGCCCGTCAGAGCTCTCTCCAGTGGAGGTTGATTGGCCATCTTGGCTATGGGAGGAGAGACTGGGGCTCTGACCCGTCTGAGAAAACCAATCAAGAAGTTGATTATTTTACTTCTCTAACTCCACTTAACAAACTTTTCATTCATCAGGAGCTGTGTGGATTACAACAGAGAGTAGGCCTAGGTTAGCCTGGTCCCAGATCTGTTTGTGCTCTTGCCAACTCCACAGCTTATTGTCAAGCCATTTTTTGCATGACAACGAGTTGGCATGATAGCACAAACAGACTACGGCTAGTCCTAGGTGTGACGGGATGATGAAATTAGTGGCAATGAACAGAGCAGTAGGATAGGTGTTGCATGCATAAGGGTAACTCACCGTGAAGCCAGTAGAGGGGACTCCAGGGGCCTTGTTACTGTGGCTGCTGTGGAGCTTGGGGGACCCAGGAGGTGTGCGAGATGCACACACCAGGTGGACCATGTGGTACTCATCCTGCTGTAAGAGTCATCCGTGGCCATTAGCAAGGACAGCCACACTATTGCGTTGACAAAGTACAATCATCAGAGGAATCAGCTTGACTTTAAGAATGAGATCTAGGATGAATGCATACATTGCTATAATCGCTGATCAGAATATCTATGTCAAGATGAAAGATAAATGAATGTAGCAGACAGACCTTTCTGAGCACATCTTTCAGTATTAAGTGATCCAAGAGGAGCTTCCCAGAATACACCAGCCTCTGATCTTTGAAGCTCTACAGTAAAAATCAGACAGTTGAGAACATAGTAAGCATTTCGCTGTAAGGTCTAATCCTGTTGTATTCGGCGCACGTGACAAATAAACTTGGATTTGATTTGATAGACCAGATGATTTATTATCTGACCCTGCTGGTCATGTATGACAGTCTTGAAAAACGATCTGGCCTTAATGGCCACATCTACTTTTAAATCTCTAGTCAGAAGAGCAACCAGAAGAGACCACCCATCGGATCCTGGTTCCTCTATAGGTTTTTTCCTAGGTTCCTGCCTTGTATCAAGTTTTTCTTAGCCACTGTGCTTCGGTCTCTACATTGCTTGCTCTTTGGGGTTTTAGGCTGGGCATCTGTAAAGCACCTTGTGACAACTTCTGTTGTAAAAAGGGCTTTATAAAATATATTTGATTGATTCATTTGATAACCCCTGAAAACAGGGGTTTTCCTTTCGCTTTCCTTCACTTTGGGTCCAGAGAAGATTCCCTTTCACTTTCTTATATTTCATAAGAACATATAAGTAGTAGTGAATGAAATAACTAGAATAGCTTAGACTCAGCTCCCAGACTGTGACAGAAGAGACTTGGAAGGATAGCAACGCGAGACTAGTCTTACATGCTGACCACACCGCTCACGTTCCGTGCGCTGCAAAATAAATATACACATACATGTTATTCAATAATTTCATCCAAACAGCTTCCGCGGCTGCATAGCCAGGCACTAAAATAGAACTTGGTTCTATTTTTGACACTTGATGCACTGGAGCATATACCCACGTGGGTGATTGAAAGAAGAACTGAGGTGCACACTCCAGTCCAGTTGGTGATGGATATGCACTTTAAAGTTGGTTGCCAACCGCAATATAAAGTTCACAGAAGAAGAAGACTGGAGGAGGAGTAATTACTAGAAACCAACTAGGTTTCCCTTTTATCTGTGGATTAATTGTCGGAGTAGAGAACACATGATTTTGTGTGACTCATATTGAGTCAAAATTCTACAAAGAAGAGGACCTTGTTCCTTTCAGGTAAAATAATGACCCAATGTTTATATCTCAGGTCAAATTAGCTAGCAACAGCGCTCAAGGTCTCTGCTAGGTCAAGCCCCGCCTTATCTCAGCTCACTGGTCACCATAGCAGCACCCACCCTTAGCACGCTCTCCAGCAGGTATATCTCACTGGTCACCCCCAAAGCCAATTCTTCCTTTGGCCGCCTCTCCTTCCAGTTCTCTGCTGCCAATGACTGGAGCGAACTGCAAAAATCTCTGAAGCTGGGGACTCTTACCTCCCTCACTAGCTTTAAGCACCAGCTGTCAGAGCAGCTCACAGATCACTACACCTGTACATAGCTCATCTGTAAATAGCCCATCCAATCTACCTCATCCCCATACTGTATTTATCTTGCTCCTTTGCACCCCAGTATCTCAACTTGCACATTCATCTTCTGCACATCCTACCATTCCAGTGTTTAATTGCTATATTGTAATGACTTTGCTACCATAGCCTATGTATTGCCTTACCTCTCTTATCCTACCTCATTTGCACATGTTGTATATAGATTTTTCTACTGTATTATTGATCGTATGTTTGTTTATTCCATGTGTAACTCTCTGTTGTTGTATGTGTCGAACTGCTTTGCTTTATCTTGGCCAGGTCGCAGTTGCAAATGAGAACTTGTTCTCAACTAGCCTACCTGGTTAACCTCTATCGGCTAGGTGGGACGCTTGCCAGTGTAATCCCGTGGTGCATTATTCAAATTCCTCAAAAATGCAAAAACTTCAATTTTTCAAACATATGACTATTTTACACCATTTTAAAGACAAGACTCTCGTTAATCTAACCACACTGTCCGATTTCAAAAAGGCTTTACAACGAAAGCAAAACATTAGATTATGTCAGCAGAGTACCCAGCCAGAAATAATCAGACACCCATTTTTCAAGCTAGCATATAATGTCACATAAACCCAAACCACAGCTAAATGTAGCACTAACCTTGGATGATCTTCATCAGATGACAACCCTAGGACATTATGTTATACAATACATGCATGTTTTGTTCAATCAAGTTCATATTTATATCAAAAACCAGCTTTTTACATTAGCATGTGACTAGCATGTGACTAGCATTCCCACCGAACACTGCCGGTGAATTTACTAAATTACTCACGATAAACGTTCACAAAAAACATAACAATTATTTTAAGAATTATAGATACAGAACTCCTCTATGCACTCGATATGTCCGATTTTAAAATAGCTTTTCGGTGAAAGCACATTTTGCAATATTCTCAGTAGATAGCCCGGCATCACAGGGCTAGCTATTTAGACACCCAGCAAGTTTAGCACTCACCAAAGTCAGATTTACTATAAGAAAAATGTTATTACCTTTGCTGTCTTCGTCAGAATGCACTCCCAGGACTTCTACTTCAATAACAAATGTTGGTTTGGTCCCAAATAATCCATTGTTATATCCAAATAGCGGCGTTTTGTTCGTGCGTTCAAGACACTATCCGAAAGGGTAAATAAGGGTGACGAGCATGGCGCAATTCGTGACAAAAAAATTCTAAATATTCCATTACCGTACTTCGAAGCATGTCAACCGCTGTTTAAAATCAATTTTTATGCCATTTTTCTCATAAAAAAGCAATAATATTCCGACCGGGAATCTGCGTTTAGGTAAACAGACGAAAGAAAATAAAGCATGGGGTCGACTCGGGCACGCGCCTAAGCCCATAGTACTCTGATCGGCCACTTGCCAAACGCGATAAAGTGTTTCAGCCAGAGGCTGCCTCGATATCGTTCAACTTTTTCCCGGGCTCTGAGAGCCTATGGGAGCCGTAGGAAGTGTCACGTTATAGCAAAGATCCTCAGTCTTCAATAAAAAGAGCCAAGATGAAACACAACTTGTCAGACAGGGCACTTCCTGCATGGAATCTTCTCAGGTTTTGGCCTGCCATATGAGTTCTGTTATACTCACAGACACCATTCAAACAGTTTTAGAAACTTTAGGGTATTTTCTATCCAAAGCCAATAATTATATGCATATTCTAGTTACTGGGCAGGAGTAGTAACCAGATTAAATCGGGTACGTTTTTTATCCGGCCGTGTCAATACTGCCCCCTAGCCCTAACAGGTTAAAGAAATAAAGGTGAAATAAAAAAATAAAAATAACACTTTAACGATGCAAAATATTTTTGGGGTGAAACAAACAGAAAACTTGAGCGTGCATAAATATTTACCCCCCCAACAGTAAATATTTTGTAGAGCCACCATTTGCAGCCATTACAGCTGCAAGTCTCTTGGGGTATGTCTCTATAAGCTTGGCACATCTAGCCACTGGGATTTTTGCCCATTCTTCAAGGCAAAACTGCTCCAGCTCCTTCAAGTTGGATGAGTTCCGCTGGTGTACAGCAATCTTTAAGTCATAACACAGATTCTCAATTGGATTGAGGTCTGGGCTTTGACTAGGCCATTGCAAGACATTTAAAAGTTTCCCCTTAAACCACTCGAGTGTTGCTTTAGCAGTATGCTTAGGGTCATTGTCCTGCTGGAAGGTGAACCTCCGTCCCAGTCTCAAATCTCTGGAAGACTGAAACAGGTTTCCCTCAAGAATTTCCTTGTATTTAGCACCATCCATCATTTCTTCAATTCTGACCAGTTACCCAGTTCCTTCCTATGAAAAACATCCCCACACCATGATGCTGCCATCACCATGCTTCACCTTGGTGATGGTGTTCTCTGCGTGATGAGATGTTTGCGCCAGACATAGCGTTTTCCTTGATGGCCAAAAAGCTCAATTTTAGTCTCATCTGACCAGAGTACCTTCTTCCATATGTTTGGGGAGTCTCCCACATGCCTTTTGGTGAACACCAAACGTGTTTGCTTATTTTTTTCTTTAAGCAATGGCTTTTTTCTGGCCACTCTTCCGTAAAACCAGCTCTGTGGAGTGTACAGCTTAAAGTGGTCCTATGGACAGATACTCCAATCTCCGCTGTGGAGCTTTGCAGCTCCTTCAGGGTTATCTTTGGTCTCTTTGTTGCCTCTCTGATTAATGCCCTCCTTGCCTGGTCCGTGAGTTTTGGTGGGCAGCCCTCTCTTGGCAGGTTTGTTGTGGTGCCATATTCTTTCAATTTTTTAATAACGGATTTAATTGTGCTCCGTGGGATGTTCAAAGTTTTGGATATTTTTTTATAACCCAACCCTGATCTGTACTTCTCCACAACTTTGTCCATGACTTGTTTGGAGAGCTCCTTGGTCTTCATGGTGCCGCTTGCTTGGTGGTGTTACAGACTCTGGGGCCTTTCAGAACAGGTGTATATAGCCTGAGATCATGTGACACTTAGATTGCACACAGATGGACTTTAATTAACTAATTATGTGACTTCTGAAGGTAATTGGTTGCACAAGATCTTATTTAGGGGCTTCATAGCAAATGGGGTGAATACATATGCATGCACCAATTTTCCGTTTTTTATTTTTATTTATTTTTTGAAACAAGTAATTTTTTTCACTTCACCAATTTGGACTATTTTGTGTATGTCCATTACATGAAATCCAAATAAAAAAAATATTTAAATTACAGGTTGTAATGCAACAAAATAGGGAAAACGCCAGGGGGATGAATACTTTTGCAAGGCACTCACTGTATGTGACTTGTTAAGCACATTTTTACGCCTGAACTTATTTGCCATAACAAAGGGGTTGAATACTTATTGACTCAAGACATTTCAGCTTTTCATTAGTAACATTTTTGCTCAACATAATCCCACTTTGACATTATGGGGTATTGTGTGTAGGCCAGTGACAAATCTCAATGTAATCCATTTTAAATTCAGGCTGTAACACAAAATGTGGAAAAAGAACAGGTTTGAATACTGAAGGCACTGTACAGTTTAGTTAATCGGATTGACAGGATTTAGGAAACGGATTAGGCTAGACGTATTACGGCAATGACAGCGTCAGTGGTAGCGAGACATTTTTGAGTTTACATTGACATTCTTGTGATGTCAGTGCTACAGTAATGCTGAAATCTAAACCAAAATCGTATCTTTTCAACAGACTGTTTTTGTTAAGAAGGCTCCGTCACCTGGTTAATACTATTATGGTAAACAGTAATGAGATCGATGACACTAACCAGAGAAGTTGGAGAACACACAACAGACTGAGATTACTAGACAAGAGTGCTGTTAAGTGCTCAGTGTTTACAATGATTAATGAGCAGGAACCGTAATTAAATCAGATTATAGGGGAGAACAAAGTAATCGCAGGGCCCTTATTCCAGCCTGACGTCAAATCTACACACTTTCAAGCCAAGAATATTTTCAAATATATGCTTAGCACCACCTTTTATTCATTGCTTTCTCCTCTTCCAGCCTCTCTTTTTCCCGTAGAGTAGTTTGCTAAGGTGTGTTTTGACATTCTTTCAGATGCGGTGATAGGTTATAAAGTCTCATTCCCACAGGTAATAGGTTTTCACATCACTGACATTAGGCTATGCATTTCAGTAATATGACATGAATTCAAAAGTGTTGGCCTACATATAAGCAGATGTATTTCCAGGTTAGGAAATCATCACTGTGTAGCAAAAAGCAATTACTGGGGTAGACAGGATGTTGGTGCAGAAAATGTGATGCTGAATTCAGTTAAAACTAAATGAAGCTAGTAAGATTGCAGAACACTGCAGTCTTGTTTCTTTTCTTCTCCAGATAAACAGATGAGGTCAATAAACACACAACTGTTTATAAACCTCCTATAGTACTAAGTGAATCTTTCACATCAAAGAAAACTTTGCGCTAGGATCAGGTCCTCTGTTTTCTTTCTCCAACAAAAGCTAGGTCTATCCGCCCACTTAATAAGAGGATTAAACCCACTAATTGAAAACCCCTCATTCACTTAAACAAAGGCTTCAATTCAAATGAGTCTTGGACTACTAGGGTATGTACAGTTTACATTACATTTTAGTCATTTGGCAGACGCTCATATCCAGAGCGACTTACAGTATTGAATACATACATTTCATGCATTTTTTTTTTATTTTTTTTCCTGGCCCCCCGTGGGAATTGAACCCACAACCCTGGCATTGCAAAAACCATGCTCTACCAACTGAGCCACAGGGAAGACTGGTTGGTCAGGCCAATTGATGTAACGTACATATAGCCTACTTCTGCATCAGGGAAGTCAGTATCCTTTTGACATGTGTGCTACTTATAGGCTGCCTATATAATATACTGCTCAAAAAAATAAAGGGAACACTTAAACAACACATCCTAGATCTGAATGAAAGAAATAATCTTATTAAATACTTTTTTCTTTACATAGTTGAATGTGCTGACAACAAAATCACACAAAAATAATCAATGGAAATCCAATTTATCAACCCATGGAGGTCCGGATTTGGAGTCACACTCAAAATTAAAGTGGAAAACCACACTACAGGCTGATCCAACTTTGATGTAATGTCCTTAAACAAGTCAAAATGAGGCTCAGTAGTGTGTGTGGCCTCCACGTGCCTGTATGACCTCCCTACAACGCCTGGGCATGCTCCTGATGAGGTGGCGGATGGTCTCCTGAGAGATCTCCTCCCAGACCTGGACTAAAGCATCCTCCAACTCCTGGACAGTCTGTGGTGCAACGTGGCGTTGGTGGATGGAGCGAGACATGATGTCCCAGATGTGCTCAATTGGATTCAGGTCTGGGGAACGGGTGGGCCAGTCCATAGCATCAATACCTTCCTCTTGCAGGAACTGCTGACACACTCCAGCCACATGAGGTCTAGCAATGTCTTGCATTAGGAGGAACCCAGGGCCAACCGCACCAGCATATGGTCTCACAAGGGATCTGAGGATCTCATCTCGGTACCTAATGGCAGTCAGGCTACCTCTGGCGAGCACATGGAGGGCTGTGCAGCCCCCCAAAGAAATGCCACCCCACACCATGACTGACCCACCGCCAAACCGGTCATGCTGGCGGATGTTGCAGGCAGCAGAATGTTCTCCACGGCGTCTCCAGACTCTGTCACGTCTGTCACGTGCTCAGTGTGAACCTGCTTTCATCTGTGAAGAGCACAGGGCGCCAGTGGAGAATTTGCCAATCTTGGTGTTCTCTGGCAAATGCCAAACGTCCTGCACGGTGTTGGGCTGTAAGCACAACCCCCACCTGTGGACGTCGGGCCCTCATACCACCCTCATGGAGTCTGTTTCTGACCGTTTGAGCAGACACATGCACATTTGTGGCCTGCTGGAGGTCATTTTGCAGGGCTCTGGCAGTGCTTCTCCTGCTCCTCCTTGCACAAAGGCGGAGGTAGCGGTCCTGCTGCTGGGTTGTTGCCCTCCTACGGCCTCCTCCACGTCTCCTGATGTACTGGCCTGTCTCCTGGTAGCGCCTCCATGCTCTGGACACTACGCTGACAGACACAGCAAACCTTCTTGCCATAGCTCGCATTGATGTGCCATCCTGGATGAGCTGCACTACCTGAGCCACTTGTGTGGGTTGTAGACTCCGTCTCATGCTACCACTAGAGTGAAAGCACCGCCAGCATTCAAAAGTGACCAAAACATCAGCCAGGAAGCATAGGAACTGAGAAGTGGTCTGTGGTCCCCACCTGCAGAACCACTCCTTTATTGGGGGTGTCTTGCTAATTGCCTATAATTTCCACATGTTCTCTATTCCATTTGCACAACAGCATACGAAATGTATTGTCAATCAGTGTTGCTTCCTAAGTGGACAGTTTGATTTCACAGAAGTGTGATTGACTTGGAGTTACATTGTGTTGTTTAAGTGTTCCCTTTATTTTTTTGAGCAGTGTATATCAGGGATGGGGACAAATTCTCAGATGGCTGTAACCTCCAAACTTAAAAAGCCAATCAACCTATAATGCAATATATTTCTAACTGAATGTTCAAACCCCATCTGAACCAATGATTTATATATACACTAGCTGTTATGAAGCCAGTGCCTCCACCTTGGCACTCCCCCACCATTGAAAAAAAATATTTTGGAAGTTATAAAAATGCTATTATTGTCTACATTTGTTTTTGCAACGTTTATTTTGTTAGACACCTTGAAGCATACTTTTAAATTATTATGTGAGCTAAACATAAAAATATATATTTTTAGAATGTACTAATGTTACTGTCCCCACTACAATTATTATTTATTTATTTTTAAATACATGTAATTTTGGCCTTGAAACATTTAATTGAAACATGAGGACTGCTTCTTCTGTGGAGTGCCAATATGGCTGACCGGTGGCTTCGAAGCCTCTCATTGGCCAATACATAGCATCAGCAATCCAGGGTTTATATACAGTGCATTCGGAAAGTATTCATACCACTTTACTTTTTCCACATTTTGTTACGTTACAGCCTTGTTCTAAAATTGATTCAATTACTTTTTTTCATCAATCTACACACAATACCCCATAATGACAAAACGAAAACTGGTTCGAAATTTTTGCAAACGTATACAAAAAAATATATATATATATATTTACATAAGTATTCAGACCAATTGCTATGAGACTCGAAATTGAGCTCAGGTGCATCCTGTTTCCATTGATCATCCTTGAGATGTTTCTACAAACTGATTGGAGCCCACCTGTGGTAAATTCAATTGATTGGACATGATTTGGAAAAGACACACACCTGTCTATATAAGATCCCACAGTTGACAGTGCATGTCAGTACAAAAACCAAGCCATGAGGTCAAAAGAATTGTCTCGGAGCTCTACGGACAGGATCGTGTTGAGGCACAGATCTGGGGAAGGGTACCAAAAAATGTCTGCAGCATTGAAGGTCCCCAAGAAAACAGTGGCCTCCATCATTCTTAAATGGAAGATGTTTGGAACCACCAAGACTCTTCCTAGAGCTGGCCGCCCGGCCAAACTGAGCAATCGGGGGAGAAGGGCCTTGGTCTGGGAGGTGACCAAGAACCTGAATGTCACTCTGACAGAGTTCCTCTGTGGAGATGGGAGAACCTTCCAGAAGGACAACCATCTCTGCAGCACTCCACCAATCAGGCCTTTATGGTAGAGTGGCCAGGCGGAAGGCACTCCTCAGTAAAAGGCACATAAAGGACTCTAACCATGAGAAACAAGATTCTCTGGTCTGATGAAACCAAGATTGAACTCTTTGGCCTGAATGCCAAGTGTCACGTCTGGAGGAACCTGTTTTTGCATTGTCATTATGTGTTATTGTGTGTAGATTGATGGGGGGGGGGAACTATTTAATCAATTTTAGAATAAGGCTGTAACGTAACAAAATGTGGGAAAAGTCAAGCGGTCTGAATACTTTCCGAAAGCACTGTACATCATTGATCTGAACAGACCTCAAGGGAAATGAATACGGAGAGCAATCTCACTGTACGTAAGCCAGAGCCTACTCACCGGTTTACTGGGATATACAAGTGAGATATGGGTTTTTAGTTTTTCCACTGTCCAGTTCAGGAAGCAGTTGATTGTCTGGTCATCATACTTCTGGTTGGGTGCCTTAATGACAAGGATAACAGGACTTTCGGCAACACCCTGGTCCATGTTTTAAACCATCAGTTATTGTCCTCTTGGAGTCTTATGGTGCCTTGCACATAGCCCAGATATGTTGAGCTGGAACAACAGAATGGTCTCTTCCAATGCGGAGGACGACTAAATATGATCAGTCTCCAGCTGCAAGATGTAACGTTAGCTAATACTAGGGCACAACATTGAAACCTGGAAAAAAAGATGAAAGCCACATTGTTTGGACAAGTTTACCCTGTTATGCAAGTGAAGTAAAATTGACTTACACAGACTAAATACCTAGCTAGTTAGCTATCTATGGTTTGTCAGAACATAAAGTGGCAGGTATAATGAGGATCACCTCTCTGATAATGCCTAACGTTACTTAATTAGGTAACTAACTACGGCTAATGAGAACTTCCCAGATGTACCTTTTTTTTTTTTTTAAGTTATGACATTGACTAAGCATTAACTACTGCACTGTAGGCTTGTCAATCAGGTAAACTGAGCGTTAGCACATATAGCTAGCTAGCAACCAGCCTATGGTACCAGCAGAAGTTTCAGCGCTAACGCTGGCTAGCTAACAACAGTTATCTTAGGTTATCCTAACTGTTGGTAACGCAGATGACGATGATCAGTCTCTCGCAATATCAGGCCGAAAAATATATTTACCCACCTTAGCTTCAAGCGACTGAACGTTAACTTGATCACCTTTTAATTAAAGATCAGTTACAATTCCTTGAATATAATCTGAATATCTGGCGTGTTGTTGTTTTTGCTGGCCTGCTAGCTAGCTAAGGGAAAGTGGAAATACGTTATCGTGTCTGAAACAGCTGTTCGGCCCACATCCGGAATTCGTATAATCGAATCGCGTGAAACGAGTCTGAAAAACGATAGTACATTTCGTTATATGCATGTTATATGCTCGCTGTATTACATTTATACTAAACAAAAATATTATATAATTTATAATATTTTACTGAGTTACAGTTCATATAAGGAAGTCAGTCAGTTGAAATAAATAAATTAGGCCCTAATCCAGGGGTGCCACTTTGGTTTTAGAAGTGTGTGTGTGTGTGTGGGGTGGGGGGGGGGGGGGGGGGGGGGGGTCATAACCTGGAGGGGTGTCTGGTGGTCCTACCTGAAAATGTTTTTGTGCATCTAAAAATTATTTCCTGCATTTTCACACAATCCTATATACTGTCTCTATTTAGAACAAAAAGTAAGCAAAAATGCCCACAGTCATCAAGCTAAGTAAGAGATCATCATTAAATATGTTTAAGTGGTTAATAAGACTGAACTAGATCAAAGGTAATTAAATAATAAATATTGTGTTACACCTTTACTAATAGCCTAACAAATGAACAACTCTTGAAAAAATACAGACTTTTGATTTTCTTTATTAAGACATCCTCTATATCAAATTTCAGCCAGACCGACCAGCCAGCCTGAGCCGCCTGCACACCTGACCCCCACTAGTCTAGTCAATAACTCAACACTCTCCCAAACAAGTTCCTTCCTAGTTCCCACATAGATTTTTTTTTTTAGTTCCCAAGAAAAAAAATGTAACTATAAAAAACACATACACCTCAATTATACATTAACACACAGAAACAGCAAATCCTCCATATAATTAATATCATAGGCCTAATATTACTGTAGTGCTCTTTTTACTTGCACACAATATAGTTGGGTTGCCCCGTCTTGTCCCTAGGGCTCCACCACCCTGCAGCACCCTAACCCAACACACCCCACTCAGCTTTAGGATCTTAGTGAACATTCATTATTGGTTTCGGATGTGTTAGGCCGAGGCCAGAGTGAAAACCCACAGGACGGCAGACCCCCAGGGCCAGGACTGAGCAGCCCAGCAGCTAGGGATTGCCTAAATAGGTATCTCCCCTGACATGGGCATGTTTTCAATACAGACTCCTTTGGTCGTACTGTATTCCATTCAAGGCCTCCAGAATTTATGAATGTTGCCCAGGCCAGTATACACTTGATCTGGTAATAAATCAAAACTAGTGATACATAACTTGACATTGTGGGAGGATAACCAACCTTCCAGTTAATGGCAATGCATTTCTTAGCCGCTATAAATGCTTGGTTTCTTCTGATAAGTTTCCAGAATCAACATTTCCAAGCAAACAAAAATAGGAAGAAGGGAGAATCTGTAAACATTCTGAGATAAAAGAACATAGTCTTTGCCAGAATTCAGCTAGCCTTCACAAGATCATAAAATATGCAAATCAAATCAAATGTTATTGGTCACATACACATGGTTAGCAGATGTTAATGCGAGTGTAGCAAAATGCTTATGCTTCTGGTTCCAACAGTGCAGTAATATCTAGCAAGTAATCTAACAATTCCCCAATAACTACCTAATACACACAAATCTAAAAGGGGTGAATGAGAATATGTACATATAAATATATGGATGAGCGATGGCTGAGCGACAAAGGCAAGGTGCAACTAGATAGTATAAAATACAGTATATACATATATGAGTAATGTAAGATATGTAAACATTATTAAAGTGCCATTATTTATTTAAAGTGCCGTTGTTTTAAAGTGACTGAACATCTGAACATCTACCTGCCAGCATAACATCTTGATTGTCCTTCTCAAATAAACCAACCCCCCCCCCTGATTTGCGTTGGAGTTTGTGTTATTGAAGAATAACATCAATTGCTAACACTTGGTGCCATGTTCCTGATAAAATGTTCTGAACAAATACAACAAGAAAAACGTATCAACTGTGTGTTTATCCAGAGGAAAGAGAGAAGGCTGTGCGCAACCCGCTTTGGAGAGTCAACTCAACTCTTAATCTCCTGATTGATGGCAGAATTGCTGGGTGAGTCTAGACCAATATCATTTTAAAAGAACCAAATCAGGTTAGAATAGTGCATGCAATAAGTGATATGTATCTGTGATGTATAAGTGTTCAAGTACTTTGTTTTATTACAGAGTTTAGTCCTTTGTTACTCTATTAAAAGGTTGGAGCCCTTACTCTATTAAATGGTTGGAACCCTTACTGTCACATCCTGACCATAGAAAGATATTATTTTCCATACTTAAGTAGGGTTTTTTTTCCACCTGGGTTTGTGGGAGATTATCTTTGAGTCAGTGTATGTTTCACCTCTGCGTCACAGTTTGTTGTTTTTGTCATTCAGTTTATTTATGTATTGCATAGTTTCACAGAGTAAATCAAATGTGGAACGACACACACGCTGCACTTTGGTCCACTCATTCCTACGACAACCGTGACACTTACTCTATTAAAAGGTTGGAGTCCTTACACTATTAAAAGGTTTGAGGCCTCTGTTTTTGTGAAACTTTCTTGTTGCATAGAAGTTAGTTGCTAGAGGTAGCAATTTTTACATGTGTGGTTAATGTAAGCCTTCAACAAGCTTTTTGAGTGAACATAAGTTATGGGTAGCCAGGCCCTATAGAAACAATTTGTGTTCTAGAAGAGGTTTGAGTCCTCAAAAGGGGTTTTATATACACTGCTCAAAAAAATAAAGGGAACACTTAAACAACACAATGTAACTCCAAGTCAATCACACTTCTGTGAAATCAAACTGTCCGCTTAGGAAGTAACACTGATTGACAATAAATTTCACATGCTGTTGTGCAAATGGAATAGACAACAGGTGGAAATTATAGGCAATTAGCAAGACACCCCCAATCAAGGAGTGGTTCTGCAGGTGGGGACCACAGACCACTTCTCAGTTCCTATGCTTCCTGGCTGATGTTTTGGTCACTTTTGAATGCTGGCGGTGCTTTCACTCTAGTGGTAGCATGAGACGGAGTCTACAACCCACACAAGTGGCTCAGGTAGTGCAGCTCATCCAGGATGGCACATCAATGCGAGCTGTGGCAAGAAGGTTTGCTGTGTCAGCGTAGTGTCCAGAGCATGGAGGCGCTACCAGGAGACAGGCCAGTACATCAGGAGACATGGAGGAGGCCGTAGGAGGGCAACAACCCAGCAGCAGGACCGCTACCTCCGGCTTTGTGCAAGGAGGAGCAGGAGGAGCACTGCCAGAGCCCTGCAAAATGACCTCCAGCAGGCCAAAAATTTGCATGTATCTGCTCAAACGGTCAGAAACAGACTCCATGAGGGTGGTATGAGGGCCCGACATCCACAGGTGGGGGTTGTGCTTACAGCCCAACACTGTGCAGGATGTTTGGCATTTGCCAGAGAACACCAAGATTGGCAAATTCGCCACTGGCGCCCTGTGCTCTTCACAGATGAAAGCAGGTTCACACTGAGCACATGTGACAGACATGACAGAGTCTGGAGAAGCCGTGGAGAACGTTCTGCTGCCTGCAACATCCTCCAGCATGACCGGTTTGGCGGTGGGTCAGTCATGGTGTGGGGTGGCATTTCTTTGGGGGGCCGCATAGCCCTCCATGTGCTCGCCAGAGGTAGCCTGACTGCCATTAGGTACCGAGATGAGATCCTCAGACCCCTTGTGAGTCCATATGCTGGTGCGGTTGGCCCTGTGTTCCTCCTAATGCAAGACAATGCTAGACCTCATGTGGCTGGAGTGTGTCAGCAGTTCCTGCAAGAGGAAGGCATTGATGCTATGGACTGGCCTGCCCGTTCCCCAGACCTGAATCCAATTGAGCACATCTGGGACATCATGTCTCGCTCCATCCACCAACGCCACGTTGCACCACAGACTGTCCAGGAGTTGGCGGATGCTTTAGTCCAGGTCTGGGAGGAGATCCCTCAGGAGACCATCCGCCACCTCATCAGGAGCATGCCCAGGCATTGTAGGGAGGTCATACAGGCACGTGGAGGCCACACACACTACTGAGCCTCATTGTGACTTGTTTTAAGGACATTACATCAAAGTTGGATCAGCCTGTAGTGTGGTTTTCCACTTTAATTTTGAGTGTGACTCCAAATCCAGACCTCCATGGGTTGATAAATTGGATTTCCATTGATTATTTTTGTGAGATTTTGTTGTCAGCACATTCAACTATGTAAAGAAAAAAGTATTTAATAAGATTATTTCATTCATTCAGATCTAGGATGTGTTATTTTAGTGTTCCCTTTATTTTTTTGAGCAGTGTATATATATATATATATATATATATATATATATATATATATAATATATATTGGGGTTAAAAAAATACATAAACATAGAGATATATATATATTATACAATTTATACAATTTACATGGTTTTTAGAGTGAAGTACATCGGAAAAAAGCTAAAGAAAACTGCAAGACTGAATAGGAGAAAAAACAAGCAACAAACAAAGAAGATAGGCTTTTGAAAAATAACTATTTTTCATAAAATTGTAGTTATCTTAGCAAGCTGAATTGTTTACCAGTTGCTAAGCAGTTGCTAGGGACTCTTTTGGAAGAAGCTAGCTAGCTAACGAAGAACAACAAAGAATATCTAGTTAACAGAAGAAAAGAAAGAGAAAATCAGGACAGAAGAAAGGATATCAAAGTGAAACAGTTCTCTAAAGACACAAGAGACAATAATACAAGAAACAACACTTCTGTAGCTTGTCAACTATGTGTCTGTCTATCCCTGTTCTCTCCCCTCTGCACAGGCCATACAAACGCTTCACACCGCGTGGCCGCTGCCACTCTAACCTGGTGGTCCCAGCGCGCACGACCCACGTGGAGTTCCAGGTCTCCGGCAGCCTCTGGAACTGCCGGTCTGCAGCCAACAAGGCTGAGTTCATCTCAGCCTATGCTACCCTCCAGTCCCTAGACTTCCTGGCGCTGACGGAAACATGGATTACCACAGATAACACTGCTACTCCTACTGCTCTCTCTTCGTCTGCCCACGTGTTCTCGCATACCCCTAGAGCATCGAGCCAGCGGGGTGGTGGCACTGGAATCCTCATCTCTCCCAAGTGGACATTCTCTCTTTCTCCCCTGACCCATCTGTCTATCTCCTCATTTGAATTCCATGCTGTCACAGTTACCAGCCCTTTCAAGCTTAACATCCTTATCATTTATCGCCCTCCAGGTTCCCTTGGAGAGTTCATCAATGAGCTTGACGCCTTGATAAGTTCCTTTCCTGAGGATGGCTCACCTCTCACAGTTCTGGGTGACTTTAACCTCCCCACGTCTACCTTCGACTCATTCCTCTCTGCCTCCTTCTTTCCACTCCTCTCCTCTTTTGACCTCACCCTCTCACCTTCCCCCCCTACTCACAAGGCAGGCAATACGCTTGACCTCATCTTTACTAGATGCTGTTCTTCCACTAATCTCATTGCAACTCCCCTCCAAATCTCCGACCACTACCTTGTATCCTTTTCCCTCTTGCTCTCATCCAACACTTCTCACTCTGCCCCTACTCGGATGGTATTGCGCCGTCCCAACCTTCGCTCTCTCTCTCCCGCTACTCTCTCCTCTTCCATCCTATCATCTCCTCCCTCTGCTCAAACCTTCTCCAACCTATCTCCTGATTCTGCCTCCTCAACCCTCCTCTCCTCCCTTTCTGCATCCTTTGATTTTTCTCTGTCCCCTATCCTCCAGGCCGGCTCGGTCCTCCCCTCCTGCTCCGTGGCTCGACGACTCACTACGAGCTCACAGAACAAGGCTCCGGGCAGCCGAGCGGAAATGGAGGAAAACTCGCCTCCCTGCGGACCTGGCATCCTTTCACTCACTCCTCTCTACATTCTCCTCTTCTGTCTCTGCTGCTAAAGCCACTTTCTACCACTCTAAATTCCAAGCACCTGCCTCTAACCCTAGGAAGCTCTTTGCTACCTTCTCCTCCCTCCTGAATCCTCCTCCCCCTCCCCCCCCCCCTCCTCCCTCTCTGCGGATGACTTCGGCAACCATTTTGAAAAGAAGGTTGACGATATCCGATCCTCGTTTGCTAAGTCAAACGACACCGCTGGTCCTGCTCACACTGCCCTACCCTGTGCTTTGACCTCTTTCTCCCCTCTCTCTCCAGATGAAATCTTGCGTCTTGTGACGGCCGGCCGCCCAACAACCTGCCCACTTGACCCTATCCCCTCCTCTCTTCTCCAGACCATTTCCGGAGACCTTCTCCCCTTCCTCACCTCGCTCATCAACTCATCCTTGACCGCTGGCTACGTCCCTTCCGTCTTCAAGAGAGCGAGAGTTGCACCCCTTCTGAAAAAACCTACACTCGATCCCTCCGATGTCAACAACTACAGACCAGTATCCCTTCTTTCTTTTCTCTCCAAAACTCTTGAACGTGCCGTCCTTGGCCAGCTCTCCTGCTATCTCTCTCAGAATGACCTTCTTGATCCTAATCAGTCAGGTTTCAAGACTGGGCATTCAACTGAGACTGCTCTTCTCTGTGTCACGGAGGCTCTCCGCACTGCTAAAGCTAACTCTCTCTCCTCTGCTCTCATCCTTCTAGACCTATCTGCTGCCTTTGATACTGTGAACCATCAGATCCTCCTCTCCACCCTCTCCGAGTTGGGCATCTCCGGCGCGGCCCACGCTTGGATTGCGTCCTACCTGACAGGTCGCTCCTACCAGGTGGCGTGGCGAGAATCTGTCTCCGCACCATGCGCTCTCACCACTGGTGTCCCCCAGGGCTCTGTTCTAGGCCCTCTCCTATTCTCGCTATACACCAAGTCACTTGGCTCTGTCATATCCTCACATGGTCTCTCCTATCATTGCTATGCAGACGACACACAATTAATCTTCTCCTTTCCCCCTTCTGATAACCAGGCGGCGAATCGCATCTCTGCATGTCTGTCAGACATATCAGTGTGGATGACGGATCACCAGCTCAAGCTGAACCTCGGCAAGACGGAGCTGCTCTTCCTCCCGGGGAAGGACTGCCCGTTCCATGATCTCGCCATCACGGTTGACAACTCCCTTGTGTCCTCCTCCCAGAGTGCTAAGAACCTTGGCGTGATCCTGGACAACACCCTGTCGTTCTCCACTAACATCAAGGCGGTGACCCGATCCTGTAGGTTCATGCTCTACAACATTCGCAGAGTACGACCCTGCCTCACACAGGAAGCGGCGCAGGTCCTAATCCAGGCACTTGTCATCTCCCGTCTGGATTACTGCAACTCGCTGTTGGCTGGGCTCCCTGCCTGTGCCATTAAATCCCTACAACTCATCCAGAACGCCGCAGCCCGTCTGGTGTTCAACCTTCCCAAGTTCTCTCACGTCACCCCGCTCCTCCGCTCTCTCCACTGGCTTCCAGTTGAAGCTCGCATCCGCTACAAGACCATGGTGATTGCCTACGGAGCTGTGAAGGGAACGGCACCTCCATACCTTCAGGCTCTGATCAGGCCCTACACCCAAACAAGGGCACTGCCTTCATCCACCACTGGCCTGCTGGCCCCCCTACCTCTGAGGAAGCACAGTTCCCGCTCAGCCCAGTCAAAACTGTTCGCTGCTCTGGCACCCCAATGGTGGAACAAGCTCCCTCACGACGCCAGGACAGCGGAGTCAATCACCACCTTCCGGAGACACCTGAAACCCCACCTCTTTAAGGAATACCTAGGATAGGATAAAGTAATCCTTCTAACCCCCCCCCCCCCCCCCCCCCTTAAAAGATTTAGATGCACTATTGTAAAGTGGTTGTTCCACTGGATATCATAAGGTGAATGCACCATTTTGTAAGTCGCTCTGGATAAGAGCGTCTGCTAAATGACTTAAATGTAAATGTAATGTACAACTTTTGACGTTGATGTAATGTCATTGTTAAGTGAGAAAACCACTCTGGAAAAGGGCAGAACAGCTCTTCCGGATGTGAACCTGAAACAGATTTTAAATTCACTGTCTAGAACCATTTCAAAGTGGAGGAGACACAGGTGGAAAAGTCAGATGTGACCCCCACCTGTGGCCTCTCTGTTCTCCCAATCTATCCTTACACTGAGTTGTGCAAGGCAGATCAGGTTTCAACCATCTGGTCAGCACTGCCTGGCTTTGAGTCAACAGATACTGACAGCGGTGACGAACGATGTCTTAGGCCAACCAGAACACAGGCTGTAAAAGGTAGTAAAGATAAACTTCTAGTGACCGTGATCACACATAAATCAGCATCTCCAAAACAGTTGAATGAACGGTCAGAAACTTTTAAGCATCCACAAGACGTGGTTATCAGAGTTACGCAGGTTCCGAGTGAAACCAACAACATTATTCGTTCCGTAAAAGAGAAACCAAGTGTATGTCATTATTGTGGGATTTCTGGTCACTGGCAACGAGACTGTTGGAAAAGAAAACGTGATTTTATGAGAAGTGGCCAGGAGAAGAAGGGTCCGTCTAAGGGAAAATGGAATCAGGACAACAGCCCCAATGACACAATACTTAAGAAGCTCTCTCCAGCTCAGCCGCAGAGTTTGGTGGATGCTGTGGAGGTAAACTAATAGACTCTCTCCGACTCAGCAGCAGAGTTTGTTGGATGCTGTGGAGGTAAACTAATAGACTCCCTCTTACGTCCCAACTCAGCTGGTGTACATATGAAATTAGATGGGATATATGTGAACATAATGGGTAACAACTTTGCAGTAGATTTTTAAGTAGATACGGTTGCTGAAGTCACTGTATTGTCCAAATCTTATGCAAAACATATGTCCTCATTACACCGGTAAGAAGATGAGAGCAACAGGAGTGGGGGGAAGACATATGTGAAACAAACCAAACCATTATCAATTTATATTGGGCCAATGAAGATTGATGCAGGGATGTGGGTAGGCTCATTTAAACAACTTATTTTAGGCCTTGATGTTATTATGCAACTTGACTCTACATTGAACATTTCGGAAGGAAAGGTGACGTGGCAAATTAGGCAACTGCAAGGCTCTACAGTTCAGAACCATACTATTTGGACTACGAAGAAAAATTAATGTGGAACTTTGGATATCGAATCAGTGTGCTTGACAGGTGACAATAATATACCATTAGCAAGGAAGCTATGGACGCTACTAAAGTTGTGATTCAAGATCTATGGGGCATGGGTATAGTTGAAGACACAATGTAATCCAGCTACTCTGATGCTTCCTCCAGATACCACATTACTTGAACATGACTGTTGTGAGTTGTTTTGGATCAGCTCTCTGATGGGTTCATAGAGTCATTCATTGGAAAACCCTGAGTTTATCTTATTCACAGACGGTTCAAGCATTGTGGAGGGGGGTGTGAGGCAGGCTGGGCAGTTACTACAATGGACAATGTGATAGTACCAGGCACGTTAGATTTGAGAAAAGCAGACGTTCACTTTATGAGTGACACAGTGCTTAACTATTGCATACAACTCTCTAATGCAGTAGGGGAAGCAGACAGACAAGTAAAAGAGGCGTGGGGAATAACTCCCGAGGGGGGACATGACGTAGTGCCAGGACAGTGGGTGATGGTAAAAGACTATGTAACACACACATTAAGGCCAAAGTGGGAAGGTCCTTATCAAGTTTTGCTCATAACGAGGTCAGCAGTAAAAGTCCAGGGTAAATCACGATGGATACATGTCACTCATTGCAAGGTTGTCCATTTTGATGGCAAAGCGGAGCCTGGAGAGTAAAGAACTGATTGATTAGCAGTCGGGGGCCAATCTCGGGTGAAGAAGCATAGTAAGATGATCCAGCCCAACCTCACATTCATTTCGCGCATATATGTACAAAATGTATTTCAGCAGATTTCGTGCGTTTTTGTGCATTTTTGTGTGGTTCAAATCGTGCGAAAAGACACGAATTTAACCAGTAGGCGACACACAAGCATTTGCAACAACCATAAACGCGATAGCCTGTATTTCATTCTTTATTTATTTTATGTTATGAATATATAGATATTTTGTATTTTTTTAATCCCTAGTTAAACATTGTAGTTGTATGCCTATATGTACTGTTTTCAATTTTTCTGAACAGACTTTTCAGTATAGAATGAATGTAAGGGAACAGCCCTATGAAATGGACAAAATAACATGGGAACTTATTGGCACCGCGCGAATCATACACCTAATTGACAATACCATCCAATTTGGTCCACATTCATCCAAATCATATTGCAAATTTCATATAGCAAATGCCAAGTGTGACACCCCAAAAATGCTGTAGAGGGCGAGTGCGCTCCACCGTGATTTTTCTTATTGCAAATGTAACACAAGTCAAGACCCAAGAGTAAAATGCGGAAAATTTGAAAGTATTTTCGAAAACTTATCACTCCCTTAAAAAAGTGCTTTTTGGACCGTTTTTCGAAAATCTTTCATTTTTTTGTCAATTACACATGTATAAGAACTGTATGAACATACTTTTGTCATATTTTATTGACGTAATAATTTTTTTTTGCTTGTGCATAAGGCATATGTTTTGTGCATTTGCAATATGATTTCATAGGAAGTCAAATTGCCAAATCCATAAGAAATTTCCAAATACAATATGAAAGTATTGAATGTGCCAAATCAGGATGTTTTGTCCATTTGCCATGTACGATCATAGGAAGTCGGTTTCCAAACCCAAAAGTCAGTGAACCATGTCCAAATGGCATTTATACTGCCCAAATGATATATAGCCCTATGTTTACCTGTTAGGGCTAGGGGGCAGTATTGACACGGCTGGATAAAAAACGTACCCGATTTAATCTGGTTACTACTCCTGCCCAGTAACTAGAATATGCATATAATTATTGGCTTTGGATAGAAAACACCCTAAAGTTTCTAAAACTGTTTGAATGGTGTCTGTGAGTATAACAGAACTCAAATGGCAGGTCAAAACCTGAGAAGATTCTGTACAGGAAGTACCCTGTCTGACCATTTCTTGAACTTCTTTGCCATCTCTATCCATTACAAAGGATCTCTGCTATAAGGTGACACTTCCTACGGCTCACATGGTCTCTCAGAAGGCGGCAAAAAGCTGAATCGTGGCTTTGCAGGCTCTGGCTGAAACAAAGTAGCGCGTTTGGGTAGTGGCTGGTTACAGTACTGTGAGACTCAGGCTCGTGCCCGCGTCGAACGAAAGCTTTCTTTTCCTTTGTCTGTTTACCTAAAAGGATATTCCCGGTCGGAATATTATCGCTTTTTTACGAGAAAAATTGCATAAAAATGGATTTTAAACAGCGGTTGACATGCTTCGAAGTACGGTAATGGAATATTTAGATTTTTTTTGTCACGAATTGCGCCATGTGCGCGACCCTTATTTACCATTCGAATAGTGTCTGGAACGCACGAACAAAACGCCGCTATTTGGATATAACGATGGATTATTTTGGACCAAACCAACATTTGTTATTGAAGTAGCAGTCCTGGGAGTGCATTCTGACGAAGACAACAAAAGGTAATCAAACTTTTGTAATAGTAAATCTGATTTTGGTGAAGGCTAAACTTGCCGGGTGTCTAAATAGCTAGCCCGTGATGGCGGGCTATGTACTTAGAATATTGCAAAATGTGCTTTCACCAAAAAGCTATTTTAAAATCGGACATATCGAGTGCATAGAGGAGTTCTGTATCTATAATTCTTAAAATAATTGTTATGCTTTTTGTGAACGTTTATCGTGAGTAATTTAGTAAATTGTTAGTAAATTCCCCGGAAGTTTGCGGGGGGTATGCTAGTTCTGAACGTCACATGCCAATGTAAAAAGCTGGTTTTTGATATAAATATGAACTTGATTGAACAAAACATGCATGTATTGTATAACATAATGTCCTAGGGTTGTCATCTGATGAAGATCATCAAAGGTTAGTGCTGCATTTAGCTGTGGTTTGGGTTTTTGTGACATTATATGCTAGCTTGAAAAATGGGTGTCTGATTATTTCTGGCTGGGTACTCTGCTGACATAATCTAATGTTTTGCTTTCGTTGTAAAGCCTTTTTGAAATCGGACAGTGTGGTTAGATTAACGAGAGTCTTGTCTTTAAATAGCTGTAAAATAGTCATATGTTTGAGAAATTGAAGTAATAGCATTTGTAAGGTATTTGAAAATCGCGCCACTGGATTAGACTGGCTGTTCCGTAGGTGGGATGAATTCGTCCCGCCTAGCCCAGAGAGGTTAAGCCATGAATCAACCTAGATGGTCTATTTGTCATGTATAAGGGAGAAGTGGGACTCTGTTGTTTTTAAACAATTTTTTGAAAAATGTCCAAAATGACCAAGGGCGCCCCCTATTGGATGGGCACGGGTGGGGGGTGCCACCTACCCAACCTTAGACCCATTGCTCCCCCCTAAAGGCATTAAAAACCATTTTAAAAATGTGCTTCTGATAACCCATTCCAATCACCAGGGGCACATTGACTGGCCCGATGAACTCGGGATGGCCGGGAAGTGACTGTGGATCCTCTCCATTGCTCGTTGTGTTGATTTCATCATGTACATTTGGTGATGTTTTTTCACTGTTGAATCATATTGCAAATGCGCGTTACATTTGCAATATGTTTCAATGGGCATTTAGCATCACGAATTTGGCATGCTCAAAAATACTGCAGAAATGTATAATCGACTGAACTCGGGATGGCCGGGAAGTGACTGTGGTTCCTCTCCATGGCTCGCTGTGTTAAATTCAGAATGTCATTTTGGTGATTGTACATCAATGTTTAAACATATTGTCATTCTGACACCAAACTGATACCATCTGACACCAAATCCACTTTTTCCAACTCGTTTAGAAGCCAACTATCACATATATCAGAGCAGGCCAATAATTCACAGCGCCTTCTGTTTAAAGCATAATAAAAACATAAAACACGTAGTTACGTTCTAGCTGTGGTTTATTTGCATACTTAACTTACCGGGAAAGAGAATGATCGCATGGGAGGATTGGGTACGTTCCAAGTTGCCTTTTTTGTTGAAGTCATGATGCGCATTTGTGTTGTAGGTCAAATTACACAGAATCTGCACAGAATAAGAATATACATTCAAACTGCCTGGAAAAGCGTTTCTTAGATTCATTTAATTTGATATTCTTATATAAATTGAACAACACAGAAAGTAACCTCCCCTGCAGCCGATTGTGTTGACGAGCTGGAACACACTCCGCATTACATTGGGTTGAAGTTGCATATGTACAGTACTGATCTTGGGTCAGTTTTCCGTTATTTTCTCGTACGACTTGGGGAGAGAAAGCAACTTCACCCGCAAGGGTTTTGATCGGCCAACATGTTTTTCTGACTGCAATGAGTGCAACACCCAAAAATATTAAGTGAAATCAAGCATAGAAAACAGTATTTGCCATTGATAATGTATTTAAATGTTCCCTGGCAAAGATCCCAAAGAGTGCCATTACTTGGAGTAATCTCTGAATGGTTTCAAAATGCCTACCTGTTGAATATCATCTTGTCTGCAACAAATAAATGTATCGGAAGAGTGGAGTGGAAGATTAAATACATTTCTTTCAATGCCTTCTGATTACAAGTGCACCAGTATCCAAAGTATTAAGCGAAATCAAGCACAGAAAACAGCATTGGCATTAATAAAACACATTTTCTCACGAATTAAGTTGCACGTCAATGTGTGTCTTTTCTAAAAAATTCCATTCAGAAAGTCTAAAACAGTGCATATAGGCATAAAATGACACGTTTTAAAACAGGGTTAAACAAAGACAACATTTATGTATATTCATAACGTTGAATTAGCCATTAAGAAGAACAAAAATGAAATATAAACTATCGCGTCTATATGGTTGTTGCAAAGGCTTGTGTGTACCCTACTGGTTAAATTTGTGTCTTTTCGCACGAATTAAGCCACACAAAAATGCACAAAAACGCACGAAATTTGCTGAAATACATTATGTGCATATATGCACGAATTGATTGTGAGACTGTGTTGGATGATTAGAACCTGATAAGCTTCTATGTTGTACACCGCAGTCAACATATTAGGGATAGCTAGGTGAAATGTCCAAAGCTTTCCTAAAAATTGGGACATGATTACTTAGGGAAATTTATGTGAAATATTCATTTCTCTTGAAACCAGGACATGTTACTTTTACTTTCTGTTTCCTTTGTTACAGGTTATGAGAATCTATTGTCTGAGTCTGCAGCAATATCCCTTGACTGTACCTGAAACGATACAAGATCACCGGTGAAGTGCAACCAGTGGAACGGAAGAAGAATTCCTCACTACCGGCAGACTGTCAGAACATCATGTCTAATAGATATCTATGGGACTGATACCAGTGTGGAAGAGCTGGTCATGTCTAATAGTTATCTATGTGGGACTGATACCAGTGTGGAAGAGCTGGTCATGTCTAATAGTTATCTATGTGGGACTGATACCAGTGTGGAAGAGCTGGTCATGTCTAATAGTTATCTATGTGGGACTGATACCAGTGTGGAAGAGCTGGTCATGTCTAATAGTTATCTATGGGACTGATACCAGTGTGGAAGAGCTGGTCATGTCTAATAGTTATCTATGTGGGACTGATACCAGTGGAAGAGCTGGTCATGTCTAATAGTTATCTATGGGACTGATACCAGTGTGGAAGAGCTGGTCATGTCTAATAGTTATCTATGGGACTGATACCAGTGTGGAAGAGCTGAATGATTACCTTGACAATAGGACATTTGAATATTATTGTCTTGCAGACAAGTGAAAAATGTTTGACTTTTTTTTTCTTGTGAGTTTCCTCCAAATACAGGATGTGGGTTCCATTTCCATTTCTAACACAGAGATGCATCAGCAGGATGAGGGACACTCTGGCGTCAATACATTTCTAGCATCTCTCACTACACAATGCCACAGTAGTCAAAGTAGTTGTTGTGTTTGCATGTATGCTCCATTCACATCAAGGGCAGGTATTCCATTAAGGGTTATTCCTTTTAACCAGAGTGACATGTTGGGTATATGGAGAGATGTTAATTGGTTTAAGGCGATTATTGGTGCTAATTTGGGTGAGAATGTTGAGTATCAACATGCGAGAGTACCTAGTTCTGCAGTACCTTCCTTCATTTGAGATTACCAATGACACTAATCAGCGACTGTCATGGCTGTCTAGGACCAGTGGAGATGTGGAATTAGGAGCAGGAGACAGAGGGCCGGAGCAACTGTGTTTTAATAATAATAATTGCAAACGCAATAGCCGTAGGGCACAGGGCGCGTGGCGAAGTCCGCCAGGGGAAAACACATTCCCAAAATAAGCGCACTGAAAAAAAAGCAGCCCGGCAATATAATGGACAATAACAGCTTACACTCGCAACTGTCCTGAGTGGACAATAAACAATCCCGCACGAGAACCCCAACTGAAAATACACACTAAATAACCCCCCACTAATGACAAACACAAAACAGGTGCGGGATAGACAGACAAAACCAAAAGACACAGAAACAACGATCGGTGGCAGCTAATAGGCCGGCGACGACGACCGCCGAGCGCCGCCCGACCGAGGAGGGGCGCCACCTTTGTTAGATACTGTGACAGCGACCACCTTACCTAGTTATTACACATGCCCCTGTTGGGTGGTTATGTTTTAATAGGTCACTCTCTCTGAATTTGTCTCAACTGCACCAGGATGCGTTTGTCAAAGTAGGACAGATTGAGCAGACAACAGATCTATCTGCCTGTGACGGTACTAAGGTTGCGGAATGTCTGTCTGTTGAATTGATTCTCAGTAATGGGACTTACTTTAACTGTGGATTCTATGCCTATTCCTGGTTACCAAAGTTGTGGAAAAGGTTGTGTTATTTGGAAGATGTAAGACATTCTGTGAATTCTCCTTTTTCACAACGTCATAAACGTGTGATTACAGAAACGGAAAGATTCTTTGCGATTGTTTTTCCCATCTTATGGCATTTCTAAAATAGCACTGGAAGTTATTAATATGGCTAACTCTTTGGAAATCCTAGCTAATAGTACAATTGAGAGTCTTGAGTTAATTACAGCTGAGATGGTTGCCATTCGGACTGTGGCGATGCAAAATCGTTTGACCATTGATTATCTTCTGTCCGCACAAGGGGGTACATGTTCTGTTATTGATGCTGAATGCTGTACTTACATTCCTGATCATTCTGAGGAAATAACTGACTAATCCAAAACTTCAGGGCTGAGGGCGTTAATGATCATGATTATAATCCAGATGATTTAAGATTAGTCATGTGGTTGTCTTCCACATTCGGTACATGGAGAAGTTTTTTGGTGGGAATGATACTTCCAATAGTGGGAATGGGGTTATTTTTCTCATCCTTATCCAGGTTATCAAGTGTCCTATTGGCCGATGTTTGTCTGCTAAAATCCGACGATTTCGGGATAAGGGATATCATAAGATTCATCAATGGTGTCTTTTTGGAGATGGGTGTCAGTAGTGTTCACAAGAATGTGGTAGGGATCATAAGGTTCTTCGTCATCACACCAAGCCTCATGATTGTGGTCAATGTGCCCGTTGTAACTGTCCTCGGTGCTGTAACGAACCATGCTCTCTCAGATGTGGTATCACAGCTGTTAATACCTCTTTTGTCACGTCCTGGCCAGTATAAAGGTTAATTAGTATTGTAGTTTGGTCAGGACGTGGCAGAGGGTATTTGTTTTATGTGGTTCAGGGTGGTGTGTTTTGTAAAAAGGGTGTTTGATTTAGTAATTCCGGGTTTTGGTTTATGTTTAGGTATTTCTATGTGGAGTCTAGTGAGTGTATGTCTATGTTTGATTAATTGGGGTTGGGACTCTCAGTTGAAGGCAGGTGTTGTCTATCTGCCTTTGATTGAGAGTCCCATATAGTAGGGTGTGTTTGTGTTTGCTTTTGTGGGTGATTGTTCTGTGTTTAGCCTAGTGCCTTACCAGACTGTCAGTTTGTGAATCGTTCGTTTTCTTGTTTGTTGTTTTTGTGTTCGTTTTGAAGTGAATAAATGTTCAAAATGAACAATCACATACCTGCTGCGTATTGGTCTACCTTTTCCGACGATGATTTCGTTATATCGTCAGAAGACGAAGAAATCCCTGACATCTTTTCTATAACTTTGTGTGAAATCTATTTCTTATTGCAACGGCAAGTAAAATATGCCCTTTGTGTTTTATAGGAATACAAGGTGTTTAATGTGAATCATTTTATGCTTACTGCTAATGTATTTTATTCTGTAAACTTTTTCATGTTTTCTAAAAATACATTTTAACTATATTTATTTTTAAAATGGTCTAGGGGGAGTATAAGAATATTTTGAAGATAAATACACTACGCCGAGGACGAGAGGACTAGAGTTAACAATCAATAAGTGTTGGTTTTCAGTTCAATATTTGTTTAGAATTTGTGGGATGTCAGTCCTGAAGGCCAGCATCCCGGAGTCACCTCTTCACTGTTGACGTTGAGACTGGTGTTTTGCGGGTACTATTTAATGAAGCAGCCAGTTGAGGACTTGTTAGGTATCTATTTCTCAAACTAGACACTCTAATGTAATTGTCCTCTTGCTCAGTTGTGCACCGGGGTCTCCCACTCCTCTTTCTATTCTGGTTAGAGCCAGTTTGTCCTGTTATGTGAAGGGAGTAGTACACAGCTTTGCATGAGCTCTCCAGTTTCTTGGCAATTTCTCGCATGGAATACCCTTCATTTCTCATAACCAAAATAGACTGACGAGTTTCAGAAGAAAGTTATATGTTTTTGGCCATTTTGATCCTGTAATCAAACCTACAAATGCTGATGCTCCAGATACTCAGCTAGTCTAAAGAAGGCCAGTTTAATTGCTTCTTTAATCAGACAACCGTTTTCAGCTGTACTAACATAATTGCAAAAGGGTTTTCTAATGATCAATTAGCCTTTAAAATTATAAACTTGGATTAGCTAACACAACGTGCCATTGGAACACAGGAGTGATGGTTGCTGATAATGGGTCTCTGTACGCCTATGTAGATATTCCATAAAAAATCTGCCAATAGACTCTTGCCAAGAAGGAGGCCAAGAAGGAGGGTAAGAGGAGCATTATATTTAAAGACACTGCACCGTAGCCTAATACATTTTTATTATTTTCTACATTGTAGAATAATAGTGAAGACAAAACTATGAAATAACACATATGGAATCATGTAATAACCCAAAAGGTGTTAAACAAATCAAAATATATTTTTATTTGAGATTCTTCAAAGTAGCCACCCTTTGCCTTGATGAAACCTTTGCGGGAATGCCAAGAGTGTGCAATCAGCTTAATGAGGTAGTCACCTGGAATGCATTTCAATTAACAGGTGTATCTTGTTAAAACCTGTTGAGGTGTAGGGGGCAGTATTTTCATGGCCGGATGAAAAACGTACCCAAATTAAACTGCTTACTACTCTGGCCCAGAAACTAGAATATGCATAGTATTAGTAGATCTGGATAGAAAACACTCTGAAGTTTCTAAAACTGTTTGAATGGTGTCTGTGAGTGTAACAGAACTCATATGGCAGGCAAAAACCTGAGACAAATCCAACTGGGAAGTGGAAAGTCTGAGAATTGTAGTTCTTCTTTTGATTCTCTATCGAAAGAATCAAAAGAAGAACTACAGTTTCTGTGGGGCCACGTTACACTTCCTAAGGCTTCCATTGGCTGTCAACAGCCTTCAGAAAGTTCTTTCAGCATTCTCCTGTCACTGGGTAGATAATAGGAGCTCAGTCAATCAGTGGACTGCCTGTGGACAAAGGGATTGGATATGCTCGATCCCGCAGCTCGCCGTTCCTTCTTTTTCTTCTTGAATGAATATGCTATTGTCCGGTTGGAATATTATCGCAATTTTACGTTAAAAATACCATAATGATTGATTTTAAACAGCGTTTGACATGCTTCTAAGTACGGTAATGGAACATTTTGACTTTTTGTCTCTGGTACCGCGCTCGCGCGTTATGCCTTTGGATAGTGCTCTGTACGCACGAACATAACGGAGGTATTTGGACATAAATATGGATTATTTCGAACAAAAACAACATTTCTTGTGAAAGTAGCAGTCCTGGGAGTGCATTCTGACAAAGATCAGCAAAGGTAAGAGAATATTTATAATACTAATTCTGAGTTTAGGTGACCCCGAACTTGGCGGGTGTCTGTATAGCTTGCTGTGATGGCGAGCTATGTACTCAGAATATTGAAAAATGTGCTTTCTCCGTAAAGCTATTTTAAAATCTGACACAGTGGTTGCATCCAAGAGTAGTCTATCTATAATTCTTTAAATAATTGTTATATATTTTGTCAACGTTTATGATGAGTATTTTTGTAAATTGATGTGCACATTCACCGGAAGTTTTGGTGGGAATACATTTTCTGAACATCACGCGCCAATGTAAAATGCTGTTTTTGGATATAAATATGAACTTTATCGAACAAAACATACATGTATTGTGTAACATAATGTCCTAGGAGTGTCATCTGATGAAGATCGTCGTTTTGCTTTCGCTGTAAAGCCTTTTTGAAATTGGACAATGTGGTTACATTAAGGAGAAGTGTATCTTTAAAATGGTGTAAAATAGTTGTATGTTTGAGAAAGTTGAAATATGACATTTTGTTGTTTTGAATTTGCCGCCCTGATATTTCACTGGCTGTGTCCCACAGGTGGGACGCTAGCGTCCCACGTAGCCCATAGAAGTTAAAAGTGAATTTGTGGAATTTCTTTCCTTCTTAATGCATTTGAGCAAATCAGTTGTGTTTTGACAACGTAGGGGTGGTATAGAGAAGATAGCCCCTATTTGGTAAAATACCAAGTCCACATTATGGCAAGAACAGCTCAAATAAGCAAAGAGAAACTACAGTCCATCATTACTTTAAGACAAACACCATCAAGCCCTATGATGAAACTGTCTCTCATGAGGATTGCCATAGGAAAGGAAGACCCAGAGAGACCTCTGCCGCATAGGATAAGTTCATTAAAGTTAACTGCACTTAAGATTGCAGCCCAAAAAAATGCTTCACAGAGTTCAAATAACAGACACATCTCAACATCAAGTGTTCAGAGGAGACTGCATGAATCAGGCCTGGTCGAATTCCTGCAAAGAAACCACTACTAAAGGACACCAATAAGAAGAAGAGACATGCTTGGGCCAGGAAACACGAGCAATGGACACATCCTTGGAATCATTGTAAATAAGAATTTGTTCTTAACTGACTTGCCTAGTTAAATAAAAGTTACATTTAAAATTAGACTGGTGTAAAAATGTGTGGTTTTTGGTTCCAACCGCCGTGTCTTTGTGAGATGCAGAGTAGGTGAACTGATGATCTCCGCATGTGTGGTTCCCACTGTGAAGCATGGAGGAGGAGGTGTGATAGGGTGGGGGTGCTTTGCCGGGGACACTGTCAGTGATTTATTTAGAATTCAAGGCACACTTAACCAGCATAGCTACCGCAGCATTCTGCAGCAATATGCCATCCCATCTGGTTTGCGCTTAGTGGGACTATCATTTGTTTTCAACCGGACAATTACCCAAACACACTTCCAGGCTGTGTAAAGCCTATTTGACCAAGAAGGAGAGTGATGGAGTGCTGCATCAGATGACCCGAACAGCATTCTCACATATGTGTTCCTTTTGTCAAGGTGGGAAAGGGCAGTGTGGGGTGCGATTGAGATTGCGTCATCTGTGGATCTGTTGGGGCGGTATGTGAATTGGAGTGGTTCTAGGGTTTCTGGGATGATGGTGTTGATGTGAGCCATGACCAGCCTTTCAAAGCACTTCATGGCTACCTTCGTGAGTACTACGGGGCGGTAGTCATTTAGGTTACCTTCGCTTTCTTGGGCACATGGACTATGGTGGTCTACTTGAAAACTTAACAATAGGTCCGCGCATGCTCTGAGTACACGTCCTGGTAATCCGTCTGGCCCCCCATCCTTGTGAATGTTGACCTGTTTAAAGGTCTTGCTAACATTGGCTACGGAGAGTGTGATCACACAACTGGTACTCTCATGCATGCTTCAGTGTTGCTTGCCTCGAAGAAAGCATAAAAGGCATTTAGCCTGTCTGGTAGGCTTGCGTCACTGGGTAGCTCATGGCTGGGTTTCCCTTTGTAGTCCGTAATAGTTTGCAAGCCCTGCCACATCCGGCGAGCTTCAAAGCCGGTGTAGTAGGATTAAATCTTAGTCCTGTTTTGACGCTTTGCCTAGTTAATGGTTCATCTGGGGGCATAGCAGGATATCTTATAAGCTTAGTGTCCCGCTCCTTGAAAGCGGCAGCTCTAGCCTTTAGCTCTGTGCGGAGGTTGCTCTAATCCATGGCTTCTGGTTGGGATATGTACATACGGTCACTGTGGGGACGATGTCGTTGATGCACTTATTGATGAAGCCAGTGACTGAGGTGGTATACTCCTCAATGCCATTGGATGAATCCCGGAACATATTCCAGTCTGTGCTAGCAAAACAATCCTGTAGCATAGCATCCGTGTCACCGCTTCCGTATTGAGCGAGTCACTGGTACTTCCTGCTTTAGTTTTTGCTTGTAAGCAGGAATCAGGTAACGATAGAATTATGGTCAGATTGCCAAATAGAGGGCGAGGGCGAGCTTTGTAATACGTCTCTGTGTGTGGAGTAAAGGTGGTGTAGAGTTTTTTATTCTCTGGTTGCACATGTGACATGGAGGTAGAAATGAGGTAAAACGGATTTAAGTTTGCCTGCATTAAAGTCCCCGGCCACTAGGCGCGCCGCTTTAGGATGAGCATTTTCTTGGTTGCTTATGGCCTTATACAGCTCGTTGAATGCGGTCTTAGTGCCAGCATCTGTTTGTGGTTGTAAATAGACAGCTACGAAAAATGTAGATGAAAACTCTCTTGGAAGATAGTGTGGTCTACAGCTTATCATGAAGTGCTCTACCTCAGGCAAGCAATACCTTGAGACTTCCTTAATATTAGACATTGTGCACTTGCTGTTATTGACAAATTGACACACACCACCACCCCTCGTCTTACCGGACGTAGTAGTTCTGTTCTGCCGATGCACGGAAAACCCAGCCAACTGTATATTATTTGTGTCGTTGTTCAGCCACAACTTGGTGAAACATAAGATATTACAGTTTTTAATGTCCCGTTGGTAGGATAGTCTCAAACGGTGCTCATTCAGTTTATTCTCCAGTGATTGCACGTTTGCCAATAGAACGGAGGGTAGAGGCGGGTTACCCACTCTCCGATTAATCCTCACAGGGAACCCCAATCTCCGCCCCTTGTACCTCTGTCTTTTCGTCACGCAAATGACAGGATTTGGGCCTGGTCTCATAGAAACAGTATATCCTTTGTGTCGGACTCATTTAAAGAAAAAATATTTGGCCAGTTTGAGGTGAGTAATCGCTGTTCTGATATTCAGAAGCTATTTTCGGTCATAAGTGACGGTAGCAGCAACATTATGTATAAAATAAGTTACAAACAATGCGAAAAACACACAAATAGCACAGTTGGTTAGCCCCCCGTAAAATGACAGCCTGGTCTCTGGCACCATCCAGATTGCGGATTTAAAAGAAAACATGAGTTGTTGGTGTACAATGACACGTTTGTTTTTAAGCCCTGGATTTCTAGCCCCTTGATATTATTGTTTGATCTGATTTTAATAGCTAACATTTCGATGGCCATAATAAATATGCCGATAGTGGACAACCTTTATTTATTCTTCTTGACAGTTTAACTTCTATGGGCTACGTGGGACGCTAGCCCACCTGCGGGACACAGCCAGTGAAATATCAGGGCGGAAAATTCAAAAACAACAAAATGTCATAATTCAACTTCCTCAAACATACAACTATTTTACACCATTTTAAAGTTACACTTCTCCTTGATGTAACCACACTGTCCGATTTCAAAAAGGCTTTACAGCGAAAGCAAAACATTAGATTATGTTAGGAGAGTACATAGACAAAAATAATCACACAGCCATTTTCCAAGCAAGGACATGTGTCAATAAAACCCAAAACACAGCTAAATGAAGCACTAACCTTTGACGATTTTCATCAGATGACACTCCTAGGACATTATGTTACACAATACATGTATGTTTTGTTCGATAAAGTTCATATTTATATCCAAAAACAGCATTTTACATTGGCGCATGATGTTCAGAAAATGTATTCCCACCAAAACGTCCGGTGAATGTGCACATCAATTTACAAAAATACTCATAAACGTTGACAAAATATATAACAATTATTTAAAGAATTATAGATAGACTACTCCTGGATGCAACCACTGTGTCAGATTTTAAAATAGCTTTACGGAGAAAGCACATTTTTCAATATTCTGAGTACATAGCTCGCCATCACAGCAAGCTATACAGACACCCGCCAAGTTCGGGGCAACCTAAACTCAGAATTAGTATTAAAAATATTGTCTTACCTTTGCTGATCTTCGTCAGAATGCACTCCCAGGACTACTACTTCCACAAGAAATGTTGTTTTTGTTCGAAATACTCCATATTTATGTCCAAATACCTCCGTTTTGTTTGTGTGTACAGATCACTTATCCAAAGGCATAACGCGCGAGCGCGGAACCAGAGACGAAAAGTCAAAATGTTCCATTACCGTACTTAGAAGCATGTCAAACGCTGTTTAACCTGTTGGGGCTAGGGGGCAGTATTTGCACGGCCGGATAAAAAAACGTACCCGATTTAATCTGGTTACTACTCCTGCCCAGTAACTAGAATATGCATATAATTGTTTGATTTGGATAGAAAACACCCTAAAGTTTCTAAAACTGTTTGAATAGTGTCTGTGAGTATAACAGAACTCATTTGGCAGGCCAAAACCTGAGAAGATTCCAAACAGGAAGTGCTCTCTCTGACCATTTCATGGCCTTATTGATCATCTCTAACAAAAACAGGGGATCTCTGGCATGACGTGACATTTTCTAACGCTCCCATAGGCTCTCAGAAGGCGCCAGAAAGCTGAATCGTGGCTTTGCAGCCCATGGCTGAAAAACAGTAGCGCATTTTGATAGTGGTCGATCTCAGGACATTGGGACGGGGCGCGCGTGCCCGAGTCAACTCCATGTTTACTTTCTCTCTCTTTGAACGAAAACCACCACTCCCGGTCGGAATATTATCGCTTTTTTACGAGAAAAATTGCATAAAAATGGATTTTAAACAGCGGTTGACATGCTTCGAAGTACAGTAATGGAATATTTACAATTTTTTTTGTCACGAAACGCATCGGGCGCGTGACCCTTATTTACCCCTCGGATAGTGTCTTGAACGCACGAACAAAACGCCGCTATTTGGATATAACTATGGATTATTTGGGACCAAACCAACATTTGTTATTGAAGTAGCAGTCCTGGGAGTGCATTCTGACGAAGAACACCAAAGATAATCAAACCTTTCTAATAGTAAATCGGAGTTTGGTGAGTACCACACTTGGTTGGTGTCAAAATAGCTAGCCTGTGATGGCCGGGCTATCTACTCAGAATATTGCAAAATGTGCTTTCACCGAAAAGCTATTTTAAAATCGGACATAGCGAGTGCATATAGGAGTTCTGTATCTATAATTCTTCAAAATAATTGTTATGTTTTTTGTGAACGTTTATCGTGAGTAATTTAGTAAATTCACCGGAAGTGTTCGGTGGGAATGCTAGTCACATGCTAGTCACATGCTAATGTAAAAAGCTGTTTTTTGATATAAATATGAACTTGATTGAACAAAACATGCATGTATTGTATAACATAATGTCCTAAGATTGTCATCTGATGAAGATCATCAAAGGTTAGTGCTGCAATTAGCTGTGGTTTGGGTTTATGTGACATTATATGCTAGCTTGAAAAATGGGTGTCTGATTATTTCTGGCTGGGTACTCTGCTGACATATTCTAATGTTTTGCTTTCGTTGTAAAGCCTTTTTGAAATCAGACAGTGTGGTTAGATTAACCTCTATGGGCTAGGTGGGACACTTGCGTCCCACCTACTCAACAGCCAGTGTAATCCCGTGGCGCGATATTCAAATACCTCAAAAATGCAAAAACTTCAATTTTTCAAACATATGACTATTTTACACCATTTTAAAGACAAGACTCTCATTAATCTAACCACACTGTCCGATTTCAAAAAGGCTTTACAACGAAAGCAAAACATTAGATTTTAATTTTTTCATCCGGCCGTGAAAATACTGCCCCCTACACCCCAACAGGTTAATACTTTCTGGAAAGTAGCCGTTATTTACTATTTTACTATTTTACACCTGGGATTACTATACATAACTTTAACCCATTTGTATAAAAGATTTTCCAAAATTAAAATAGTCCAGGCATTTATTTATATATAAATTCTCGTCGTACTTGTCCTATTTGTCCAAATACTGTAATTATGACACCTTCAAATGGGGGGACTCGATGCATAAAGTGCTTTCATTTCTAAACAGTAAAAAAGATACAGTGAGGGAAAAAAAAAGTATTTGATCCCCTGCTGATTTGTCACGTCCTGACCAGCAGAGGGCGTATTGCTTAGTCTTGGTCAGGATGTGGCAGGTGGTTTGTTTGTTTAATGTTGTGTTGGTGATTGGGACTTCCAATTGAAGGCAGGTGTGTATAGTTGCCTTTGATTGGAAGTCCTATATAGGTGTGTGTGTTTGTCTTTGGGGTTGTGGGGAATTGTTTTTGCACTGCGTTTTTGGATAGCCTGCAAAACTGTTGTTGATCGTGAGTACCGTTTATTGTTTTGTTTTTCCCTGTGGATGCTTTTCATTTTCCAATTAAAAGAATGAGTATCCACATACCCGCTGCGCCTTGGTCCTTTTCTATCCAGTATGACATTTTCAGCGACGAGTACGACATATTCTGTGACATGATTTTGTACGTTTGCCCACTGACAAAAAAATGATCAGTCTATAATTTTAATGGTAGGTTTATTTGAACAGTGAGAGACAGAATAACAACAAAATAATCCAGAAAAACGCATGTAAAAAATATTATAAATTGATTTGCATTTTAATGAGCAAAATAAGTATTTGACCCCCTTTCAATAAAAAAGATTTCTGGCTCCCAGGTCTCTTTTATACAGGTAACGAGTTGAGATTTGGAGCACACTCTTAAAGGGAGTGCTCCTAATCTCAGTTTGTTACCTGTATAAAAGACACCTGTCCACAGAAGCAATCAATCAATCAGATTCCAAACTCTCCACCATGGCCAAGACCAAAGAGCTCTCCAAGGATGTCAGGGACAAGATTGTAGACCTACACAAGGTTGGAATGGGCTACAAGACCATCGCTAAGCAGCTTGGTGAGAAGGTGACAACAGTTGGTGCGATTATTCGCAAATGGAAGAAACACAAAAGAACTGTCAATCTCCCTCGGCCTGGGGCTCCATGCAAGATCTCACCTCGTGGAGTTGCAATGATCATGAGAACGGTGAGGAATCAACCCAGAACTACACGGGAGGATCTTGTCAATGATCTCAAGGCAGCTGGGACCATAGTCACCAAGAAAACAATTGGTAACACACTACGCCGTGAAGGACTGAAATCCTGCAGCGCCCGCAAGGTCCCCCTGCTCAAGAAAGCACATGTACATGCCCGTCTGAAGTTTGTCAATGTACATCTGAATGATTCAGAGGACAACTGGGTGAAAGTGTTGTGGTCAGATGAGACCAAAATGGAGCTCTTTGGCATCAACTCAACTCGCCGTGTTTGGAGGAGGAGGAGGAATGCTGCCTATGACCCCAAGAACACCATCCCCACCGTCAAACATGGAGGTGGAAACATTATGCTTTGGGGGTGTTTTTCTGCTAAAGGGACAGAACAACTTCACTGCATCAAAGGGACGATGGACGGGGCCATGTACTGTCAAATCTTGGGTGAGAACCTCCTTCCCTCAGCCAGGGCATTGAAAATGGGTTGTGGATGGGTATTCCAGCATGACAATGACCCAAAACACATGGCCAAGGCAACAAAGGAGTGGCTCAAGAAGAAGCACATTAAGGTCCTGGAGTGGCCTAGCCAGTCTCCAGACCTTAATCCCATAGAAAATCTGTGGAGGGAGATGAAGGTTCGAGTTGCCAAACGTCAGCCTCAAAACCTTAATGACTTGGAGAAGATCTGCAAAGAGGAGTGGGAGAAAATCCCTCCTGAGATGTGTGCAAACCTGGTGGCCAACTACAAGAAACGTCTGACCTCTGTGATTGCCAACAAGGGTTTTGCCACCAAGTACTAAGTCATGTTTTGCCTCGGGGTCAAATACTTATTTCCCCCATTAAAATGCAAATCATTTTATAACATTTTCGACATGCGTTTTTCTGGATTTCTTTTGTTGTTATTCTGTCTCTCTGTGTTCAAATAAACCTACCATTAAAATTATAGACTGATCATTTCTTTGTCAGTGGGCAAACGTACAAAATCAGCAGGGGATCAAATACACTTTTCCCTCACTGTATGTATGAAAACACCCTTAAATAGAAGGTGACATGCTGTTCTGTATTTTATGTCAAACCCAAAATGATGCCGTATAGAGAGCTAAATTAAACGTTTTAGATTCACTGTCCAAATAAATACGTAGGGGAGTGTATGTCTCTCTTGCAGAATAAAAGGGGATTTAGCCAAATTTAATTTAAAATTTCTATTACACAAACTACCTGTCTATCCCAAGTTTTTTGGCCGATCTTAAAACCTGGTCCTTGTTTGAAACATGTTTTTGTCTGTGGTGAATGAATTAAGCTCAAAAGCTTTGGAGGGGGAATAGCTCAAATAGGTTTGGAAACCTCTGCCATACTGTGACAGTGGTATACAACAGCAGTGCAATTTGACTTCTCGCCACTAGATGACAGAGAAGCTCTAGAAGAGAAAGACAATTAGACTTTAAATAGTTGATTCGTGGCTGATTAAAGACTAGTTAACTTAGGTTGCTGAGTGCCCTGTACAATGGGTTCGTTATGTGACAAAACTATATCTTCAGATAAAGATGGGAAGTACATGGCTGCATTCCGAAAGGCATCTGTTCCCTATATAGTGCCTTGCTGTTGACCAAGACCCATAGCTAAAACAATGTTTTAAGTAGTGCGCTTTGTAAGAAATAGGATGCAAAGCATTTATTTTCTGTTTCTTTGTAACATTATATTTGGCTCTTTTTTTATTCAGTGTTGCTCTCTAAAAGTATCTCATGAACAGACCTGGAACCAACTTATTACTGCTGAGCACTGTGACTGGGATTGAAAATAACCCATTTGGAGAGTTTGAATGGCTTTTAAACCAAAGGTACTTACAGTGTGGCTTTTACCCCAAAAGTACTTACAGTGTGGGTAAGTGTCTGTCATCTAGTGGCGACAAGTCAACTGATGACATGAAACCCTAATAGACCTTACTTAGTCTATTCATTCTACAATGGGGCAGGAAGATGATTCTCTTGACAACAAAATGTATATAGTCTTCATATTCTGTTTCTGCTTTTTCTGTAAATGACCTTGGGCAAATGGAGGCGTTAGGGTAAAAACTTTCTAACATGATTTACTATTTTTATTTGTTTAGCAGTAGACTAGTCTACATCCACTGTAGACTGTAGGTTCCACCCACTGTAACTGTTTGGGGACACATCATTGATGGTCACTCCTTGACAATGTTGTTAGGTAAAGTAAAGTAGAAGTTTCGAAAAACAAAGACTTATGCTAGACCCACTAGGATACAGTGTCTAGTGAAAGTTTACACCCCCCCTTTGCACAGTTTTCACATTCTGCTGCCTTAAATTTAAATTCAAAAATGCAATTTAAAGTGAGAAGAAAACTCTCAGAATGGATTAGTTCCGTTTGTTACATGAAACCCTGATAGACCTTGCTGTGACAATTAATTCTACAATGGCACAGGAAGATGGTTTAATAATCTGACTGTTCTTCGTATTCCATTTCAGCTTTTTCTGTGAATGACCTTGAGCTAACAGAGGGTCACCACTTTTAAACATTCAAGAATTTTCATGCAAACGGTATAGGCTACTTTCTTAGAATACCGTGGAATACAGTCTTTGAGAGTGCATGAAAGTAGAGTACAGGGGTCATCTTCCTGTCAACTGTCTTTCTGCCACATACTGTATGCCTGGGGAAGACACTGATGGTTCCAACAGGCGCTACATGTTACCAAGGAGACATGTACTGCCAGCCTGCCCATACTAGTCCCTCTAATGGTCCACACTGCATTAGCGGCTAAGAGATGTCTAATTTATTTCATTTCCTTCTCCCTGTGTGAATACGTCCATTTATTTCCTTTACACAAATATTTTTTTTTTACACTGCAGCTCCAAAACCCTCCATGGGCATTACTCTTTGATGAGACACTTCCTGTGTGTTACTGGTGTTGGAGGAAATGCAGCAATAGCAGGGGTCCAAATCAAAACAGCAATAGATGTGAGATGTGATTACATGACTTGACCTAATAAGGCTTTTTACTCGTCTAACGCTTACTCACAAGTTTTTTTCAACCTTATTTGTCAACAGCTGACGAAAATAATTTAAAGGGTCCACTGCGATTGAATATATCTCATTCCAATCTTATCTAGCCTATTCTATTCAGCAGGCTAGATATAGGACAACTCAGAGGATGTGTGTGTATGGGTTGCTATAGAGTACAGTAGTTCCATCTGATATGATGTTCGATATGTACAGTAGATGGAACAGATTTGAATTAATTCAGAGTTGTCTAGGCTAGATCACACAATATGCAGGTTTTCATTCCATCCAGTCTCCAACCCCCGAATTAATAACAATTTACCTATAACTTAAATAAACCCATGCCCATTTACAGCCCAGGGAAAAATCTTCTGATACCACTGCTATCAATGCTGTTTATGTTGCACAGACAAGGACTTTGAGGCCATTGAACAGTAGTGAATGCAGATTAGAACTCCAGGTGCACTGAAACAGCTTGTCACGCCTGCTCCTGCTCTCCTCCCTGGCGCTCAAGGGCGCCAGGCTCCCCAGCATTGCGCACTCCTGCCACCATCTTTACACACACCTGCCTTCCCCCCGTTACGCGCATCAGCGATTATTGGACTCACCTGGACTCTATCATCTCTGTCATTACCTTCCCTATATACAGTTGAAGTCGGAAGTTTACATACACTAAGGTTGGAGTCATTAAAACTCATTTTTTCAACCACTCCACAAATTTCTTGTTAACAGACTATAGTTTTGCCAAGGACATCTACTTTGTGCATGACAGAAGTAATTTTTCCAAAAATTCTTTACAGACAGATTATTTCACTTATAATTCACTGTATCACAATTCCAAATCACTAAGTTGACTGTGCCTTTAAACAGCTTGGAAAATTCCAGAAAATGATGTCATGGCTTTAGAAGCTTCTGATAGGCTAATTGACATAATTTGAGTCAATCGGAGGTATACCTGTGGATGTATTTCTAGGCCTACCTTCGAACTCAGTGCCTCTTTGCTTGACATCGTGGGAAAATCTAAAGAAATCAGCCAAGACCTCAGAAAAAATATTGTAGACCTCCATAACTCTGGTTCATCCTTGGGAGCAATTTCCAAATGCCTGAAGGTACCACGTTCATCTGTACAAACAATAGTACGCAAGTATAAACACCATGGGACCACCCAACCGCCATACCGCTCATGAAGGAGAGCTAGAGATGAATGTACTTTGGTGCGAGAAGTGCGAATCAATCCCAGAACAACAGCAAAGGACCTTGTGAAGAAGGAAACAGGTACAAAAGTATCTATATCCACATTAAAACGAGTCCTGTATCGACATAACCTGAAAGGCCGCTCAGCAAGGAAGAAGCCGCTCGCTGCTTCAAAACCACCATAAAAAAGGGGGAGGCTTGCAAGCTGAAGAACACCATCCCAACCGTGAAGCACGGGGGTGGCAGCGTCATGTTGAATGCTTTGCTGCAGGAGGGACTGGTGCACTTCACAAAATAGATGGCATCATGAGGGAGAAAATGATGTGGACATATTGAAGCAACATCTCAAGACATCAACAAGCAACATCTCAAGCTTGGTCACAAATGGGTCTTCCAAATGGACAATGACCCCAAGCATAATTCCAAAGTTGTGGCAAAATGGCTTAAGGACAACAAAGTCAAGGTATTGGAGTGGCCATCACAAAGCCCTGACCTCAATCCTATAGAAAATCTGTGGGCCGAACAGAAAAGCATGTTCGAGCAAGAAGGCCTACAAACCTGACTCAGTTACCACAGCTCTGTCATGAGGAATGGGCCACAATTCACCCAACTTATTGTGGGAAGCTTGTGGAAGGTTACGCAAAACGTTTGACCCAAGTTAAACAATTTAAAGGCAATGCTACCAAATACTAATTGAGTGTATGTATACTTCTGACCCACTGGGAATGTGATGAAAGAAATAAAAACATAAATAAATAATTCTCTCTACTATTATTCTGACATTTCACATTCTTAAAACAAAGTGGTGATCCTAACTGACTTAAGACAGACAATTTTTACTAGGATTAAATGTCAGGAATTGTGGAAAACTTAGTATTTGTCTAAGGTGTATGTAAACTTCTGACTTCAACTGTATGTTTTGGTTCACCGCTCTGTTCCCTACTTCAGCATTGATTGTCATATGTCCTTGTATACCCGTGTGCTGACTCTGTTCCTGTTTTATTCCATGTCTGTTCCAATTAAGTACCTGCTTCTCTACTCCAGCGTCGGTCCTTACACAGCTGGCATTCTCCTTTCCTTTATGTGGCTCATTTTCAGCACACCACCCACCTCATCCATCTTCCCATCGCTCTGGGTATTCATCGTCACCTTGTGTAAGTGACACATCAGCAAGGATACACAGGCACTTGCGTCATCTCACACCAGTTGTGAACTTGATGCAAACAATGGCAAATACATTTTTCTTGATGGAATGTTACTCATTTGACTTAGTTTCCGGTGGCTTCTGTTGTGTGGTTGCTGTTACCGGAGGTTCCCTTTGTGACATACCACTGAAATAGATGTTAATCGTAAGTACCAAGGCGCAGCGTACTTAGAGTTCCACATGTTTAATAAATATGAAACTCACCAAAAACAATACAGAAGAAAATGAAACGTGACGTTCTGGGCTGCTCACAGGCAGCTACACAAAAACAAGATCCCACAAACACAGGTGGGAAAAAGAGCTGCCTAAGTATGATCCCCAATCAGAGACAACGAGAAACAGCTGCCTCTGATTGGGAACCATACTAGGCCAACAAAGAAATAGAAACATAGATATGCCCACCCAAGTCACACCCTGACCTAACAAAATAGAGAATAAAAAAGGCTCTCTAAGGTCAGGGCGTGACAGTACCCCCCCAAAGGTGCGGACTCCGGCTGCAAACCTGAACCTATAGGGGAGGGTCCGGGTGGGCATCTCCTCTCGGTGGAGGCTCCGGTGCGGGACGCAGACCCCGCTCCGCTTGAGGCTCCCCCCACTTCTGTGGAACCGGACTGCTGACTGTTGCCGGAGGCTCTGAAATGCGGACCGTTGCCGGAGGCTCCGGACTGGGGACCGCCTCAGGAGGTTCCGGACTGGGGACCGTCGCCGGAGGTTCCGGACTGTGGACCGCCTCAGGGGGCTCCGGACTGTGGACCGCCTCAGGAGGTTCCGGACTGTGGACCGTCTCAGGAGGTTCCGGACTGTGGACCGTCTCAGGAGGTTCCGGACTGTGGACCGTCTCAGGAGGTTCCGGACTGTGGACCGTCTCAGGAGGTTCCGGACTGTGGACCGTCGTTGGAGGTTCCGGACTGTGGACCGTCGTTGGAGGTTCTGGACTATGAAACATCGCCGGAAGCTCTGGACTGTGAAGGCGCACTGGAGGCCTGGTACGTGGAGCTGGAACAGGTGGCGCCGGACTGGTGACACGCACTTCAGGGCGAGTGCGAGGAGCAGGCACAGGGCGTACCAGGCCGTGGAGGTGCACTGGAGGTCTGAAGCGTAGAGCTGGCACAACCCGTCCTGGCTGGATGCTCACTTTAGCCCGGCAAATGCGGGGCGCTGGCACAGGACGCGCTGGACTGTGAAAGTGCACTGGTGACACAGTGCGTAGAGCCGGCGCAGGATATCCTGGACCGATGAGGCGTACTGGAGACCAGGAGCGCTGAGTCGGCACAACCCATCCTGGCTGGATGCTCATTCTCGCACGGCAAGTGCGAGGAGCTGGCACAGAACGCACCGGGTTGTGGATGCGCACTGGAGACACATTGCGTTTCTCCGCAAAGCATGCTATCTGAACCGTGACCAACTCCTCATCGTAATTACAGGGAGTTGGTTCTTGTTCCCACCTTTGCTCCACTCGCCACCCCGTGTGCCCCCCCCAATTTTTTTTTGGAGGCTGCCTCTCGGGTTTCCATCGTCTCCTTGATTCCTGGTCTCGTCGCCGTTCCTCTCTCGCTGCCTCTGCCTGCTTCCATGGCAGGGTCTTGTCCCCTGCCATTACCTCCTCCCAGGTCCAGGATGTCCTCCACTCCCTTTTCTCCCAGGCCCAGGATCCCTGCTCCTACTGGGCACGCTGCTTGGTCCTTTGGTGGTGGGATCTTCTATTACGCTCATCGTTAGAAATGGACCAAGGCGCAGCGTACTTAGAGTTCCACATGTTTAAAACCTCTCTAGGGTATGTGGGACGAAATCGTCCCACCTACTCAACAGCCAGTGGAATCCCGTGGCACGATATTCAAATACCTTAGAAAAGCTATTACTTCAATTTCTCAAACATATGACTATTTTACACCATTTTAAAGACAAGACTCTCGTTAATCTAACCACACTGTCCGATTTCAAAAAGGCTTTACAACGAAAGCAAAACATTAGATTATGTCAGCAGAGTACCCAGCCAGAAATAATCAGACACCCATTTTTCAAGCTAGCATATAATGTCACATAAACCCAAACCACAGCTAAATGCAGCACTAACCTTTGATGATCTTCATCAGATGACAACCCTAGGACATTATGTTATACAATACATGCATGTTTTGTTCAATCAAGTTCATATTAATATCAAAAAACAGATTTTTACATTAGCATGTGACTAGCATGTGACTAGCATGTGACTAGCATTCCCACCGAACACTGCCGGTGAATTTACTAAATTACTCACGATAAACGTTCACAAAAAGCATAACAATTATTTTAAGAATTATAGATACAGAACTCCTCTATGCACTCGATATGTCCGATTTTAAAATAGCTTTTCGGTGAAAGCACATTTTGCAATATTCTCAGTAGATAGCCCGGCATCACAGGGCTAGCTATTTAGACACCCAGCAAGTTTGGCACTCACCAAAGTCAGATTTACTATAAGAAAAATGTTATTACCTTTGCTGTCTTCGTCAGAATGCACTCCCAGGACTTCTACTTCAATAACAAATGTTGGTTTGGTTCAAAATAATCCATAGTTATATCATAATAGCGGCGTTTTGTTCGTGCGTTCAAGACACTATCCGAAAGGGTAAATAAGGGTGACGAGCATGGTGCAATTCGTGACAAAAAAATTCTAAATATTCCATTACCGTACTTCGAAGCATGTCAACCGCTGTTTAAAATCAATTTTTATGCCATTTTTTTCATAAAAAAGCGATAATATTCCGACCTGGAATCTGCGTTTAGGTAAACAGACGAAAGAAAATAAAGCATGGGGTCGACTCGGGCACGCGCCTAAGCCCATAGTACTCTGATCGGCCACTTGCCAAACGCGATAAAGTGTTTCAGCCAGAGGCTGCCTCGATATCGTTCAGCTTTTTCCCGGGCTCTGAGAGCCTATGGGAGCCGTAGAAAGTGTCACGTTATAGCAAAGATCCTCAGTCTTCAATAAAAAGAGCCAAGATTGAACACAACTTGTCAGACAGGCCATTTCCTGCATGGAATCTTCTCAGGTTTTGGCCTGCCATATGACTTCTGTTATACTCACAGACACCATTCAAACAGTTTTAGAAACTTTAGGGTGTTTTCTATCCAAAGCCAATAATTATATGCATATTCTAGTTACTGGGCAGGAGTAGTAACCAGATTAAATCGGGTACGTTTTTATCCGGCCGTGTCAATACTGCCCCCTAGCCCTAACAGGTTAAGTGCTGCTGTGCGGTTTGTTGCTAACCTTACTTTGCTACCTGCCAACTTTACGTTTTTTACTTTTTAATTACCGTTTATATTTTTAGTTTTTCCCTCACTCGACTTTTTTCATTTAACTTTTTCACCCCTGACGCTTTATCTGGGCATGGTTCGTCAGGACCTCCACCAGCCAATGCTAAGTAGTAATATTAACATGATGCCTTCTAATTGCATTCGCTGTACTCATAATATACAGGAGAACGATCGCCTTATGGTGAGGATAGCTGTGCTGCAAGCCCAGCTTCAGACGTAATCATTAGGCAAGGGTAATTTAAGTGTAGGAAAGGATGAAACAGCGTCTGTGCAACCAGTAAGTACAGATAGTAGTATAAATCCCCTCGCACAGTCCCTGCAGCCGGACAACTTTCTCATGGCTTCTGGAGGGAAATGCTGTAGGAATGCTCAACCGGTGTTGCTCATTCAGCTGACAGAAACTTTCAACCGGTTCTCCCCATTAAGCAACGGGTCAGAGGCCGAGCCTTCTCTGGTCTCTACTCCTCCTGTTACGGGGTCTGAGACGCCGAAGCCTCCCACCATTAGCTCTGAACAAATTGAAAACCCTAGTCATTGGGGACTCCATTACCCGCAATATTAGACTTAAAACGAATCATCCAGCGATCATGCACTGTTTACCAGGGGTCAGGGCTACCGACGGTAAGGCTAATCTCAAGATGGTGCTGGCTAAAGCTGAAACCGGCAAGTGTAGAGAGTATAGGGATATTGTTATCCACGTCGGCACCATCGATGTTAGGATGAAACAGTCAGAGGTCACCAAGCGCAACATAGCTTTAGCGTGTAAATCAGCTAGAAAGATGTGTCAGCATCGAGTAATTGTCTCTGGCCCCCTCCCAGTTAGGGGGAGTGATGAGCTCTACAGCAGAGTCTCACATCTCAATCGCTGGTTGAAAACTGTTTTCTGCCCCTCCCAAAAGATAGAATTTGTAGATAATTGGCCCTATTTCTGGGACTAACCCACAGACAGGACCAAGCCTGGCCTGTTGAGGAGTGATGGAGTCCATCCTAGCTGGAGGGGTGCTCTCATGTTATCTATGAACATAGACAGGGCTCTAACTCCCCTAGCTCCACAATGAAATAGGGTGCAGGCCAGGCAGCAGGCTGTTAGCCAGCCTGCCAGTTTAGTGGAGTCTGCCACTAGCACAGTCAGTGTAGTCAGCTCAGCTATTCCCATTGAGACCGTGTCTGTGCCTTGACCTAGGTTGGGCAAAATTAAACATGGCGGTGTTCGCCTTAGCAATCTCACTGGAATAAAGACCTCCTCCATTCCTGACATTTTTGAAAGAGATTGTGACATCTCACGTCTCAAAACAGGGCTACTTAATGTTAGATCCCTCACTTCCAAGGCATTTATAGTCAATGAACTAATCACTGATCATAATCTTGATGTGATTGGCCTGACTGAAACATGGCTTAAGCCTGATGAATTTACTGTGTTAAATGAGGCCTCTCCTCCTGGTTACACTAGTGACCATATCCCCCACGCATCCCGCAAAGGCGGATGTGTTGCTAACATTTACGATAGCAAATTTCAATTTACAAAAAAATAATTTCCGTCTTTTGAGCTTCTAGTCATGAAATCTATGCAGCTTACTCAATCACTTTTTATAACTACTGTTTACAGGCCTCCTGGGCCATATACAAATCAAATCCAATCAAATCAAATCAAAGTTTATTTGTCACGTGCGCTGAATACAACAGGTGTAGACCTTACAGTGAACTGCTTACTTACAGGCTCTAACCAATAGTGCAAAAAAAGGTATTAGGTGAACAATAGGTAAGTAAAGAAATAAAAACAACAGTAAAAAGACAGTGAAAAACCGTAGCGAGGCTATATACAGTAGCGAGGCTATAAAAGTAGCGAGGCTACATACAGACACCGGTTAGTCAGGCTGATTGAGGTAGTATGTACATGTAGATATGGTTAAAGTGACTATGCATATATGATGAACAGAGAGTAGCAGTAGCGTAAAGAGGGGTTGGCGGGTGGTGGGTGGCGGGACACAATGCAAATAGCCCGGTTAGCTAACATGCGGGAGCACTGGTTGGTCGGGCCAATTGAGGTAGTATGTACATATGTACATGAATATATAGTAAAGTGACTGTGCATATATGATAGACAGAGAGTAGCAGCAGCGTAAAATAGGGGTTGGGGGGGGGGCACACAATGCAAATAGTCCGGGTAGCCATTTGATTACCTGTTCAGGAGTCTTATGGCTTGGGGGTAAAAACTGTTGAGAAGCCTTTTTGTCTTAGACTTGGCACTCCGGTACCGCTTGCCATGCGGTAGTAGAGAGAACAGTCTATGACTGGGGTGGCTGGGGTCTTTGACAATTTTTAGGGCCTTCCTCTGACACCGCCTGGTGTAGAGGTCCTGGATGACAGGCAGCTTAGCCCCAGTGATATATTGGGCCGTACGCACTACCCTCTGTAGTGCCTTGCGGTCAGAGGCCGAGCAATTGCCGTACCAGGCAGTGATGCGTTCCTCACTGAGTTCCCAGAATTCCTATCGGACCTTGTAGTCATGGCAGATCATATTTACATTTTTGGTGACTTTAGTATTCACATGGAAAAGTCCACAGACCCACTCCAAAAGACTTTCGGAGTCATCATCGACTCAGTGGGTTTTGTCCAACATGTCTCCAGACCTACTTACTGCCACAGTCATACTCTGGACCTGTCTCATGGAATAAATGTTGGAATAAATGTTGTGGATCTTAATGTTTTTCCTCATGATCCTGGACTATCGGACCACAATTTTATTACGTTTGCAATCGCAACAAATAATCTGCTCAGACCCCAACCAAGGATCATGAAAAGCTGTGCTCTAAATTCTCGGACAACCAAAGATTCCTAGATGCCCTTCCAGAGTACAAAAATCAGTTAACCACCTAACTGAGGAACTCAATTTAACCTTGCGCAATACCCTAGATGCAAAAAAACATTTGTCATAAGAAACTAGCTCCCTGGTATACAGAAAATACCCGAGCTCTTAAGCACGCTTCCAGAAAATTGGAATGGAAATGGCACTACACCAAACTGGAAGTCTTCCGACTTGCTTGGAAAGACAGTACCGTGCAGTATCGAAGAGCCCTCAATGCTGCTCGACCATCCTATTTTTCCAACTTAATTGAGGAAAATAGGAACAATCCCAAATTTATTTTTGATACTGTCGTAAAGCTCACTAAAAAGCAGCATTCCCCAAAAGAGGATGGCTTTTACTTCAGCAGTGATAAATTCATTAACTTCTTTGAGGAAAAGATCATGATCATTAGAAATCAAATTACGGACTCCTCTAAATCTGCGTGTTCCTCCAAAGCTCAGTTGTCCTGAGTCTGCTCAACTCTGCCAGGACCTAGGATCAAGGGAGAGACTCATGTTTTTTAATACTATATCTCTTGACACATTGATGAAAAAAATTATGGCCTCTAAACCTTCAAGCTGCAAACTGGACCCTATTCCAACTAAACTATTGAAAGAGCTGCTTCCTGTGCTTGGCCCTCCTATGTTGAACATAATAAATGGCTTTCTATCCAACGGATGTGTACCAAACTCACTAAAAGTGGCAGTAATAAAGTGTCACGTCCTGGCCAGTATAAGGGTTAATTGTTATTGTAGTTTGGTCAGGACGTGGCAGAGGATATTTGTTTTATGTGGTCCGGGGTGGTGTTTTGGTAAAAGGGTGTTTGATTTAGTATTTCCGGGTTTTTGGTTTATGGTCTATGTTTATGTATTTCTATGTGTAGTCTAGTAAGTGTGTTTCTATGTGGAGTTAATTGGGGTGGACTTCCAATTGAAGGCAGCTGTGTGGTGTTGCCTTTGATTGGAAGTCCTATATTAGTAGGGTGTGTTTGTCTGTGTGTTTGTGGGAAATTGTTCTGTGTTTAGCCTTGTGCCTTGCCAGACTGTCAGTGGATCGTTCGTTCTCTTGTTTGTTGTTTTTGTGTTCGTTTTGATTTAATAAATGTTCAAAATGAACAAACACAGTCCTGCTGCATTTTGGTCCTCCTTCACCGACGATACCCGTGACATAAAGCCTCTGTTGAAAAAGCCAAACCTTGACCCAGAAAATATAAAAACTATTGGCCTATATCAAATCTCCCATTCCTCTCCAAATAAATTGAAAAAGCTATTGCGCAGCAACTCACTGCCTTCCTGAAGACAAACAATGTACACCAAACGCTTCAGTCTGGTTTTAGACCCCATCATAGCACTGAGACTGCACTTGTGAAGGTGGTAAATTACTTTTTAATGGCATCAGACCGAGGCTCTGCATCTGTCCTCGTGCTCCTAAACCTTAGTGCTGCTTTTGATACCATCGATCACCACATTCTTTTGAAGAGATTGGAAACCCAAATTGGTCTACACGGACAGGTTCTGGCCTGGTTTAGATCTTAACTGTCGGGAAGATATCAGTTTGTCTCTGTGGATGGTTTGTCCTCTGACAAATCAACTGTAAGAAACTTCTGAACAATATGTAGTTTACCTTTAGAGGAGATATTGGAACTAAGGGCTCAGGTCAAAGGCAACGCTCCTAGTGGTCGGTGATTTCAAGGAAAACTGAAATTGGTTATAACAAATTTATACTAGCATGTTACCTGTGCAACTAGAGGGGAAATAAGCTCTTTACACCACACACACAGAGACTCATACAAAGCTCTCCCTCACCCTACATTTGGCAAATCTGACCTTAACTCTATGGGACTCCCAATCACAGCCAGTTGTGATACAGCCTGGATTCGAACCAGGGTGTCTGTAGTGACCCTTCAAGCACTGAGATGCTGTGCCTTAGACCACTGCACCACTCGGGAGCCACTTTCTTTGCAGCAATTCGGCCACAAAGGCCTGATTCACGTAGTCACCTCTGAACAGTTCATGTTGAGATGTGTCTGTTACTTGAACTCTGTGAAGCATTTATTTGGGCTGCAATTTCTGAGGATGGTAACTCTAAAGAACTTATCCTCTGCAGCAGAGGTAACTCTGGCTCTTCCTTTCCTGTGGTGGTCTTCATGAGAGTTAGTTTCATCATAGCGCTTGATGGTTTTTGCAACTGCATTTGAAGAAACTTTAAAAGTTCTTGAGATTTTCCAAATTGACTGACCTTCTTGTCTTAAAGTAATGATGGACTGAAGTTTCTCTTTCCTAATTTTAGCTGTACTTGCCATAACAGGGACTTGGTATTTTACCAAATAGGGCTATCTTCTGTATACCACCCCTACCTTGTCACAACACAACTGATTGGCTGAAACGCATTAAGAAGGAAAGAAATTCCACAAATTAACTTTTACCAAGGCACACCTGTTAATTTAAATGCATTCCAGTTGACTACTTCATGAAGCTGGTTGAGAGAATGTCAAGAGTGTGCAAAGCTGTCATCAAGGCAAAGGGTGGCTACTTTGAAGAATCTCAAATGTAAAATAAATGTTGATTTGTTTAACACTTTTTTGGTTATTACATGATTCCATATGTGTTATTTCATAGTTTTGATGTCTTCACTATTAATCTACAATGTAGAAACGTGTACAACCTTTTGACTGGTACTGTACATGCCCTTAATTCAGTCATCAGTCAAAAAGATGTTGTCTTGTCCTGCTCCTAAAATCTGCTCCTGTATTCATCCCAGTAAATCAGAAACAGAGCATTGGGATAGTTGCATGTTTGACATCAATGTGTGTGCAATTACAATGATAATTTAATATGGTGAATAAAAAAAAAATATATATATATATATATATATATAATATAAACATACTGTTGACACAAAGACTATGGTGTAATGGAATGTTTTGCCTTGTTTTGTGGGTTTCGACACTCCTATGTAGGTGTCATAACCAGCCATAAAATAACTACTGTGGTAGGTTTGGTGGGTTTTGACACTCTTATTTAGGTGTCATAACCAGCCATAAAATAACTACTGTGGTAGGTTTGGTGGGTTTTGACACTCTTATGTAGGTGTCATAACCAGCCATAAAATAACGCAGTATGTCACAACACGTCTAAATATGTGTCATGGCAGTGTTATGACCATATTATAACTGGTTATGCCAAGTTATGTCAGCTGTTATGACATATTATGCACACATTTTTAGGTGATGATAGTTTTTGTCCATTTTCACTGAATATAAAGACAAAATAAATGTATATACCATATATATATATATATATATATATATATATATATATATATATACTGCTCAAAAAAATAAAGGGAACACTTAAACAACACAATGTAACTCCAAGTCAATCACACTTCTGTGAAATCAAACTGTCCACTTAGGAAGCAACACTGATTGACAATACATTTCACATGCTGTTGTGCAAATGGAATAGACAACAGGTGGAAATTATAGGCAATAAGCAAGACACCCCCAATAAAGGAGTGGTTCTGCAGGTGGAGAGCACAGACCACTTCTCAGTTCCTATGCTTCCTGGCTGATGTTTTGGTCACTTTTGAATGCTGGCGGTGCTTTCACTCTAGTGGTAGCATGAGACGGAGTCTACAACCCACACAAGTGGCTCAGGTAGTGCAGCTCATCCAGGATGGCACATCAATGCGAGCTGTGGCAAGAAGGTTTGCTGTGTCTGTCAGCGTAGTGTCCAGAGCATGGAGGCGCTACCAGGAGACAGGCCAGTACATCAGGAGACGTGGAGGAGGCCGTAGGAGGGCAACAACCCAGCAGCAGGACCGCTACCTCCGCCTTTGTGCAAGGAGGAGCAGGAGGAGCACTGCCAGAGCCCTGCAAAATGACCTCCAGCAGGCCACAAATGTGCATGTGTCTGCTCAAACGGTCAGAAACAGACTCCATGAGGGTGGTATGAGGGCCCGACGTCCACAGGTGGGGGTTGTGCTTACAGCCCAACACCGTGCAGGACGTTTGGCATTTGCCAGAGAACACCAAGATTGGCATTCGCCACTGGCGCCCTGTGCTCTTCACAGATGAAAGCAGGTTCACACTGAGCAAGTGACAGACGTGACAGAGTCTGGAGACGCCGTAGAGAACGTTCTGTTGCCTGCAACATCCTCCAGCATGACCGGTTTGGCGGTGGGGCAGTCATGGTGTGGGGTGGCATTTCTTTGGGGGGCCGCACAGCCCTCCATGTGCTCGCCAGAGGTAGCCTGACTGCCATTTGGTACCGAGATGAGATCCTCAGACCCCTTGTGAGACCATATGCTGGTGCGGTTGGCCCTGGGTTCCTCCTAATGCAAGACAATGCTAGACCTCATGTGGCTGGAGTGTGTCAGCAGTTCCTGCAAGAGGAAGGCATTGATGCTATGGACTGGCTGCCCGTTCCCCAGACCTGAATCCAATTGAGCACATCTGGGACATCATGTCTCGCTCCATCCACCAAAGCCACGTTGCACCACAGACTGTCCAGGAGTTGGCGGATGCTTTAGTCCAGGTCTGGGAGGAGATCCCTCAGGAGACCATCCGCCACCTCATCAGGAGCATGCCCAGGCGTTGTAGGGAGGTCATGCAGGCACGTGGAGGCCACACACACTACTGAGCCTCATTTTGACTTGTTTTAAGGACATTACATCAAAGTTGGATCAGCCTGTAGTGTGGTTTTCCACTTTCATTTTGAGTGTGACTCCAAATCCAGACCTCCATGGGTTGATAAATTGGATTTCCATTGATTATTTTTGTGCGATTTTGTTGTCAGCACATTCAACTATGTAAAGAAAAAAGTATTTAATAAGATTATTTCTTTCATTCAGATCTAGGATGTGTTGTTTAAGTGTTCCCTTTATTTTTTTGAGCAGTGTATATATATATATACTCGGAATCCATGATGACAGATTATTGGCTGGATGTCCTTTGGGTGGTGGACCATTCTTGATACACACGGGAAACTGTTGAGCGTGAAAAACCCAGCAGTGTTGCAGTTCTTGACACAAACCAGTGCGCCCGGCACCTACTGTACTAAAATACCCCCTTATATTTGTCTTGCCCATTCACCCTCTGAATCGCACACATACACAATCCATGTCTCAAGGCTTAACAATCCTTCTTTAACCTGTTAGGGCTAGGGGGCAGTATTTGCACGGCTGGATAAAAAAAATGTACCCGATTTAATCTGGTTACTAATCCTACCCAGTAACTAGAATATGCATATACTTATTATATATGGATAGAAAACACTCTAAAGTTTCTAAAACTGTTTGAATGGTGTCTGTGAGTATAACAGAACTCATTTGGCAGGCAAAACCCTGAGACATTTTCTGACAGGAAGTGGATACCTGATGTGTTGTATTGACCTTTAAACCTATCCCATTGAAAAACACAGGGGCTGAGGAATATTTTGGCACTTCCTATTGCTTCCACTAGATGTCACCAGCCTTTACAAAGTGTTTTGAGTCTTCTGGAGGGAGATCTGACCGAACAAGAGCCATGGAACGATGATGGCCCATTAGACACCTGGCGCGCGAGTTCATGTTGGGTACCCTCGTTCCAATACGTTATAAAAGAGTATGCATTCGTCCACCTTGAATATTATTCATGTTCTGGTTAAAAAAGGCCCTAATGATTTATGCTATACAACGTTTGACATGTTTGAACGAACGTAAATATATTTTTTCCCCTCGTTCATGACGAGAAGTCCGGCTGGCTTAGATCATGTGCTAACAAGACGGAGATTTTTGGACATAAATGATGAGCTTTTTTGAACAAAACTACATTCGTTATGGACCTGTGATACCTGGAAGTGACATCTGATGAAGAGAATCAAAGGTAATGGATTATTTACATAGTATTTTCGATTTTAGATCTCCCCAACATGACGTCTAGTCTGTATCGCAACGCGTATTTTTCTGGGCGCAGTGCTCAGATTATTGCAAAGTGTGATTTCCCAGTAAGGTTATTTTTAACCTCTTGGGGCTAGGTGGGACGCTAGCGTGCCACCCGTGGTGCACTCCATCAACAGCAGGTGCATTTCAAGAGCGGCAAATTTGAATCCAAATAAATGTCAAAATTCAAATTTTTCAAAAATACAACTATGTTACACCATTTGAAAGATAAACATCTCCTTAATCTAACCACGTTTTACGATTTCAAAAAGGTTTTACGGCGAAAGCATAAATTTAGAGTATGTTAGGACAGTACATTTACAAGAGTTGTGTGTAATGTTTTGTCAAGTCAAAGACAGGGTCACCAAAACCATAAAACCAGCTAAAATGATGCACTAACCTTTTACAATCTCCATCAGATGACACTCCTAGGACATTATGTTAGACAATGCATGCATTTTTAGTTCTATCAAGTTCATATTTATATACAAAAACAGCGTTTTACTATGGCATTGATGTTGAGGAAATCGTTTCCCTCCAATAACCGGCAGTCAAGTCAGCGTCAGAAATTAAATAATTAAAATTAGAAAACATTGGTAAAATATTATATTGTCATTTAAAGAATTATAGATTTACATCTCTTGAACGCAATCAACTTGCCAGATTTAAAAATAACCTTACTGGGAAATCACACTTTGCAATAATCTGAGCACTGCGCCCAGAAAAATACGCGTTGCGATACAGACTAGACGTCATGTTGGGGAGATCTAAAATCGAAAATACTATGTAAATAATCCATTACCTTTGATTCTCTTCATCAGATGTCACTTCCAGGTATCACAGGTCCATAACGAATGTAGTTTTGTTCAAAAAAGCTCATCATTTATGTCCAAAAATCTCCGTCTCGTTAGCACATGATGTAAGCCAGCCGGACTTCTCGTCATGAACGAGGGGAAAAAATATATTTCCGTTCGTTCAAACATGTCAAACGTTGTATAGCATAAATCATTAGGGCCTTTTTTAACCAGAACATGAATAATATTCAAGGTGGACGAATGCATACTCTTTTATAACGTATTGGAACGAGGGTACCCAACATGAACTAGCGCACCAGGTGTCTAATGGGACATCACCGTTCCATGGCTCTTGTTCGGTCAGATCTCCCTCCAGAAGACTCAAAACACTTTGTAAAGGCTGGTGACATCTAGTGGAAGCAATAGGAAGTGCCAAAATATTCCTAAACCGCTGTGTTTTTCAATGGGATAGGTTTAAAGTCAATACAACACATCAGGTATCCACTTCCTGTCAGAAAATGTCTCAGGGTTTTGCCTGCCAAATGAGTTCTGTTATACTCACAGACACCATTCAAACAGTTTTGGAAACTTTAGAGTGTTTTCTATCCATATATAATAAGTATATGCATATTCTAGTTACTGGGTAGGATTAGTAACCAGATTAAATCGGGTACATTTTTTTTATCCAGACGTGCAAATGCTGCCCCCTAGACCCAACAGGTTAAATCTGGCAAGTTGATTGCGTTCAAGAGATGTAAATCTATAATTCTTTAAATGACAATATAATATTTTACCAATGTTTTCTAATTTTAATTATTTAATTTGTGGCGCTGACTTGACTGCCGGTTATTGGAGGGAAACGATTTCCTCAACATCAATGCCATAGTAAAACGCTGTTTTTGTATATAAATATGAACTTGATAGAACTAAAAATGCATGCATTGTCTAACATAATGTCCTAGGAGTGTCATCTGATGGAGATTGTAAAAGGTTAGTGCATCATTTTAGCTGGTTTTATGGTTTTGGTGACCCTGTCTTTGACTTGACAAAACATTACACACAACTCTTGTAAATGTACTGTCCTAACATACTCTAAATTTATGCTTTCGCCGTAAAACCTTTTTGAAATCGTAAAACGTGGTTAGATTAAGGAGATGTTTATCTTTCAAAGGGTGTAAAATAGTTGTATGTTTGAAAAATTTGAATTTTGACATTTATTTGGATTCAAATTTGCCGCTCTTGAAATGCACCTGCTGTTGATGGAGTGCACCACGGGTGGGACGCTAGCGTCCCACCTAGCCCATAGAGGTTAACCTGTCTCCTCCCCTTCATCTACACTGGTTTAACCTGTTAGGGCTAGGGGGCAGCATTGACACGGCTGGATAAAAAACATACCCGATTTAATCTGGTTACCACTCCTACTCAGTAACTAGAATATGCATATACTTATTACATATGGATAGAAAACACCCTAAATTTTCTAAAACTGTTTGAGTGGTGTCTGTGAGTATAACAGAACTCAAATGGCAGGTCAAAACCTGAGAGATTCCTTTACAGGAAGTGGCCTGTCTGACCATTTCTGGAACTTCTTTGCCATCTCTATCATTTACTAAGGATCTCTGCTCTAACGTGACACTTCCCACGTCTTCCATAGGCTCTCAGAGCCCGGGAAAAAACAGAATGTCGTCATTCCAGCCCCAGGCTGAAACACATTATCGCCTTTCTCAAGTGGCCCATCAAGAGACACTAGCTTATGCGCGTGACCCCGACCGCCCCCGCCTTTGGGATTTTTTCCTCTGTTTGCCGAAAAGGAGATTCCCTGTCGGAATATTATCGCTTTTCTACGAGAAAAATGACGTAAAAATTGATTTTAAACAGCGGTTGACATGCTTCGACTTACGGTAATGGAATACTTTGAATTTTATTGTCAGGAATTGCGCCAAGCGCGCGACACTTCTTTACTATTTCGGATAGTGTCTGGAACGCACGAACAAAACGCCGCTATTCGGATATAACGATGGATTATTTTGGACCAAACCAACATTTGTTATTGAAGTAGCTGTCCTGGGTGTGTATTCTGACGAAGACAACAAAAGGTAATGACATTTTTATAATAGTAAATATGATTATGGTGAGTGCTAAACTTGCCGGGTGTCTAAATAGCGAGCCCGTGATGCCTGGGCTATGTACTTAGAATATTGCAAAATGTGCTTTCACCAAAAAGCTATTTTAAAATCGGACATATCGAGTGCATAGAGGAGGTCTGTATCTATAATTCTTAAAATAATTGTTATGCTTTTTGTGAACGTTTATCGTGAGTAATTTAGTAAAATGTTAGCGAATTCCCCGGAAGTTTGCGGGGGGTATGCTAGTTCTGAACGTCACATGCTAATGTAAAAAGCTGGTTTTTGATATAAATATGAACTTGATTGAACAAAACATGCATGTATTGTATAACATAATGTCCTAGGGTTGTCATCTGATGAAGATCATCAAAGGTGAGTGCTGCATTTAGCTGTCTTCTGGGTTTTGGTGACATTATATGCTGGCTTGAAAAATGGGTGTCTGATTATTTCTGGCTTGGTACTCTGCTGACATAATCTAATGTTTTGCTTTCGTTGTAAAGCCTTTTTGAAATCGGACAGTGTGGTTAGATTAACGAGAGTCTTATCTTTAAATGGCTGTAAAATAGTCATATGTTTGAGAAATTGATGTAATAGGATTTTTAAGGTTTTGAAAATCGCGCCACAGGCTGGCAGTGGCTGTTACGTAGGTGGGACGAATTCGTCCCGCCTAGCCTAGAGAGGTTAAAGTGAATTTAAGAGATATCAATGAGGGATCATAGCTTTCACCTGGATTTACCGGGTGTAACGGCTGTCTTCAGAAATGAACCAAGGCGCAGCAGGTATGTGAATACTCATCTTTAATTACCCAACAAAAGGAGTAAAGCATCCACAGGAAACAATAAACACGACAGCAGCAACAGTTTGCAGGCTAAAAAACACAGTGCAAAACAACCACCCACAACCCCAAAGAAAAACACACACACCTATATAGGACTTCCAATCAAAGGCAACTCAACACACCTGCCTTCAATTGGAAGTCCCAATCAACAACACAAACATTTAACAAACACAAACCAACTGCCACATCCTGACCAAGACTAACACAATTACGCCCTCTGCTGGTCAGGACGTGACAGTACCCCCCCCTCAAGGTGCAGACCCCGGGATGCACCTAAAAACACAAGAAAATCCCCAATACCCCAACAAAACCAACAAACAATAACCCCTAAACAATAAGGGAGGGAAGGGTGGGTGGCTGCCGTCACCGACGGCACTGTGCTACACCCTCCCTCCCCAACCCACCTATCCTGGAGGTGGCTCAGGTGCAGGACATGGACCTCGCTCCACCTTCGGCGTCGCCCACTTTGGTGGCGCGGATAGCTGCGCCGGGCAGACGGGCCACTCGGGCTGACCCTGCAGACGGACCACTCGGGCTGGACCGGAGGGCAGGAGGGCCACTCGGGCTGGGCCGGAGGACAGGCAGGGCACCCTGGCAGAACAGGGCAGTCTGGCCACTCTGGCGGTTCCGGGCAGTCTGGCCACTCTGGCGGTTCCGGGCAGCCGGTCCCCTCTGGCGGTTCCGGGCAGCCGGGCCACTCTGGCGGTTCCGGGCAGCCGGGCCCCTCTGGCGGTTCCGGGCAGCCGGGCCCCTCTGGCGGTTCCGGGCAGCCGGGCCACTCTGGCGGTTCCGGGCGCCGGGCCACCGGCGGTCCGGGCGTCGGCCACTCTGGCGGTTCCGGGCAGTCTGGCCACTCTGGCGGTTCCGGGCAGTCTGGCCACTCTGGCGGTTCCGGGCAGTCTGGCCACTCTGGCGGTTCCGGGCAGTCTGGCCACTCTGGCGGTTCCGGGCAGTCTGGCCACTCTGGCGGTTCCGGGCAGCCGGGCCCCTCTGGCGGTTCCGGGCAGCCGGGCCCCTCTGGCGGTTCCGGGCAGCCGGGCCCCTCTGGCGGTTCCGGGCAGCCGGGCCCCCTCTGGCGGTTCCGGGCAGCCGGGCGGCTCCTGACTGGCGGGTGGCTCTGGCGGCTCCTGACTGGCGGGCGGCTCTGGCAACCTACGACTGGCGGGCGGCTCTGGCGACTTACGACTGGCGGGCGGCTCTGGCGACTTACGACTGGCGGGCGGCTCTGGCGACTTACGACTGGCGGGCGGCTCTGGCGACTTACGACTGGTGGGCGGCTCTGGCGACTTACGACTGGCGGGCGGCTCTGGCGACTTACGACTGGCGGGCGGCTCTGGCGACTTACGACTGGCGGGCGGCTCTGGTGACTGTTGACTGGCGGGCGGCTCTGGTGACTGTTGACTGGCGGGCGGCTCTGGTGACTGTTGACTGGCGGGCGGCTCTGGTGACTGTTGACTGGCGGGCGGCTCTGGTGACTGTTGACTGGCGGGCGGCTCTGGTGACTGTTGACTGGCGGGCGGCTCTGGTGACTGTTGACTGGCGGGCAGCTCTGGTGACTGTTGACTGGCGAGGCTGGGCTGACACACTAGACTCCTGATGCGTGGGGCTGGTATTGGACGTGCCAGCCTGGAGATACGCACCTCCATGCTAGTGCGTCTAGCGGGAAACACCGGACCGAAAGGGCGCGCTGGCGGTCTTGATTGCAGGGTTGGCATCACCCCTTCCGGCTCGATGCTCACCTTGCCCTGGCACCTGCGGGGCGTTGGTACTGGGCGAACTGGGCTGTGCGTCCGTATAGGCGAGATGGTGCGTACCTCAGTGTAACATGGCGCCCTCCACCTCATACGCACCTCCCTGTAGTCACGGGTAGCTGGCTTACGGCTCTTCCCTGGCCTGGCCAAGCTACCCGTGTGCCCCCCCCAAAAAAATTATTGGGGGTGCCTCTCGGGTTTCCTAGCCAACCGTGTTCCAGCATAACGTTCCCGTTGGTTCCTCTGTCCAGCTGCCTCCACTCTCCTGAGTGCCTCCACCTGTTCCCATGGGAGGCGATCCCTTCCGGCCAGGATCTCTTCCCAGGTGTAGGCTCCCTTGCCGTCCAGGACGTCCTCCCATGTCCATTCCTCCCTTTTCTTCTCCTGTGGCTTCCTCCTCTTCTGCTGCTTGGTCCTGGTTTGGTGGGTGGTTCTGTAACGGCTGTCTTCAGAAATGAACCAAGGCGCAGCAGGTATGTGAATACTCATCTTTAATTACCCAACAAAAGGAGTAAAGCATCCACAGGAAACAATAAACACAACAGCAGCAACAGTTTGCAGGCTAAAAAACGCAGTGCAAAACAACCACCCACAACCCCAAAGAAAAACACACACACCTATATAGGACTTCCAATCAAAGGCAACTCAACACACCTGCCTTCAATTGGAAGTCCCAATCAACAACACAAAGATTTAACAAACACAAACCAACTGCCACATCCTGACCAAGACTAACACAATTACGCCCTCTGCTGGTCAGGACGTGACACCGGGTCAGTCTATGTCATAGAAAGAGCAGGTGTTCTTAATGTTTTTTATACTGTCTATAGTCTGTACTGTTTCTCACATACACTAAAAGCTTGATTGCATTATTTTCACAATATGATTGCAATGGAAGATATTTTCCATCCCATGACTTTGGTCATGTTCATCATCATACCTTGATGAATCTTCCACATACTCACTCAATCTTCATCAAAATATTATTCAGATCTTAGCACAGGCATTTGATTTTGTAAGTATTACCTACAAATCTGTTAAATGTATGATTATTGTTGATATTCAGAGAAAAACTTTGAAATTGGACTACATTGTTAAAATATCTGCAGCCGTATAATGTACATCACATTGTCATTGAGGAAAGTGTGTCATGTTCAACAGAATCCTCCAGATTCGGAGGTGGTTTAAAAAATCCAGCTTTTGTCAGTAGGCCTAATTTGTAATTTTACTGTATTTATGGACTCATTGAATATGACATTAAAACATGCATTATTTTATATGTTATGGAATAACAGATTTTTAACAGATTTGTCTTGGATTAAGTGTTTTTACCCTGACAAACTGTAAAAGGTGACTAAATTTCCCTTGAAAGGCCATTGAAGTACCTCAGCACAGATGGAATCCAGTGCTTTAGAAAGTCTGTGTATTTGTATGTCATTATTATCAGCAAATCTCCAAGAAATTGTCATGATGGACATTGCCATTTTCCAACTATGTACTGCATATTTAATTATACATTCGGATGTTAGTCATATGGCCGTGAATAGTAATATGGGAGAAATCTATCAATACCTCAATGTAAACTTTGACTGCATTAGTTCCAATATCTCTGCCTTAGTGCCATTATCTCTCCAATAGCTCTGCCTCAGAATGTCAGATCCTCACAAGGTAAAGTGCATATTGTTCAGAAGAGTTTTTCTGAGTAGTTCATTCTTAGGGATGGGGCCAGTATTCAGAAGTTTGGATGAATAAGGTGCCCAAAGTAAACTGCTTGTTACTCAGGCCCAGAAGCCAGGATATGCATATAGTTGTATTGGATAGAAAACACTCTAAAGTTTCCAAAACTGTTAAATAATGTATGTGAGTATAACAGAACTGATATAGCAGGCGGAAACCCGAGGAGAATCCATCTGGATTGTTTTTTTTTTAGAGGTGACAGCATTTAAAATGCCTGTCTATTGGGAAATCAATGGAAATCCTCCCAGATTACAGTTCCCAGGGCTTCCAGCAGATGTCAACAGTCTTTAGAAAGAGTTTCAGGCTTGTTTTTTGAAAAATGAGCTAGAATTTGTAGTTTTTCTAGGTGGCTCCCATTTTGGCTGTAATGTTGTGGCGTGCGTCGGTGAGGGCGCACACTTCGTTATTTATCTCCGGTAATGAACATACTATTCTCTGTCTTAAATTGTATCATTTATTTACATATTAGGGTACCTGAGGATTGATTAGAAATGTTGTTTGACTTGTTTGGACGAAGTTTATTGGTAACTTTCAGGATTCATTTGTATGCATTTTGAACGAGGGAAACCGGTGGATTACTGAGTCAAGCGCGCCAACTAAACTGACATTTTGAGATATTAAGAAGGACTTTATCGAACAAAAGGACCATTTGTTATGTAGCTGGGACCCTTGTGATTGCAAACAGAGGAAGATCTTCAAAGGTTTATTTTATCGCTATTTCTGACTTTCGTGATGCCTCTGCTTGGTTGGAAAATGTTTGTAATGCTTTTGTACGCGGGGCGCTGTCCTCAGATAATCGCATGGTGTGCTTTCACCGTAAAGCCTTTTTAAAATCTGACAAAGCGGCTGAATTAACAAGAAGATACGTTTTTAAATGATGTAAGACACTTGTATTTTCATGAATGTTTAATATTACAAATGTTGTATTTTGAATTTCGCGCTCTGCAATTTCACCGGATGTTGGCCAGGTGGGACGCTAGGTTTTAAAGGGAATCTACAGTTTGACTGGAATGATGAAACACATGCCTTTCCTGTGTATATGCATGGCTTAAAGAATAATAGCATTATGCCAAAAGTAACTGTACATACGTTTATTCCATAGTTTAAGTACGTAGAAATGATTAAATAGTCCATTTGTGTTGATATGCTCAGTAAATGTGGTCAAAATATGTGACTATCCTATTTGGCTACTTGTACATTTACCCTTTAGAAATGGCATTACAGTTTCAATATCTCTGGCCCGGAAAGTCTGATTCTTATGAGGTAAAGTTGTCCTGGTTAAGTGGGATCTTCCACAGTTTTCTTCTTTTCCTTACTGCCGCTACAGACCACAACTGTAGCTGAACCCATCTGAATGTTAATCTTTTCTGTATATTTGCATGTGACACCCACCATCTCAGATGATTCTTAAATTTTGTCTTACTATATTGCAATGGGGTCTTTTCACCTCAATAAGCACAAGAAAGAGGTTTGACACCCACCATCTCAGATGATTCTGAAATTATGTCTGTTGTTAGAAACATCATTGTGTTGAAATATAAAAAGCCAGATCAGTGATTATTGCAAAAAAGCTATTTTTATAAAATATTTAAATGATTAGTGGGTCTCATGCAGGGCCTAAAATTAGCACCTGCCACCTGCCGAACACAGGTAGATTTTGGCATTGGCGGGTAAGAATATCTAATTCACCAGCCACATAGGCGTGTGGTAACACTCCGGGCTCTACAGGGTGAGCATTTAAAAATGGTCCAGTATGGGCACAAGTGCAAGTTGTGATTTAGAGCAAAATAAAAGCTGCAATTGCTGTTTTCAAAGTTTTTCTGCCATTTTGTTTCATATCTGGTAATGCATAAAGAAATCTGAATCCTAACGTTATAGCTATCCCACCTCGTGCAGCAACACTGCCTGTCTGTGAGTGCTGAAAGATTTGTTTTTTAAGCATTTAGTGTTTATTGGTCAATTTTGTTTTAGGTACTGGTCTGGACAATATTGCTTTTAAGTGTTTTTCACAAAATTCTAAATGGTGGAAAATCCATCATGGCAGACCTTATGGGTCCTGAGGCAAATGTGCTCCTTGTGAGGAGTGTCACGTCCTGACCAGCTGAGGGAGTAGTTGTTTAGTATTTTGGTCAGGACGTGGCAGAGGGATGTTTGTTTTGTATGGTGGTGGTTTTGTGTGTGTTGTGGAGGGGTGTTTGATTTAGTTGTTGTTGTTCCTGGGTTTTGGGTGTATGTTCTAGGTTAGTATGTTCTAGGTTGTATTTCTGCATTCTGTCTAGTTTAGGTTTTCTATGTTTAGGTTTGGGTGCTGGACTCTCAATTGGAGGCAGATGTTTTTATGTGTCTCTGATTGAGAGTCCTATATAGGGGTGTGTGTTTGTTTGGTAGGTTGTGGGTAGTTGTCTTTTGCACTGCTAGTTGTCATAGCCGGTAAAACTGTCGTTCTTTTGTTTTGTTGTTTTTGAGGTTCTCTTTATTTAATAAATTATAAAGATGAGCATCCACATTCTCGCTGCGTTTTGGTCATCTCTACCCAACGACACCCGTGACAAGGAGAGGGACCTATATACCATATTCATGACTTTAGGTCAAACGGGGTAAGGGGCATGACCTTTCAAAGTTAGCATTTTCAATCTCTTGTATAGCGCCCCCATCTGGCCGGATCTCAAATGCGAGACGCATCATTCACCCAAGTTTCGACAAACCGGGCCAGTGCTCTCTGAGATATCGTGTGTGACTAATGTACGGAGACAGATCCACAATCTCCTCCCCGATTTCATCATGGGGGACAACTAGTAAATCAGGTGTGAAAACTAACTTAAATTAGGGCTGTAATGGTCATGGAATTTTAAATGATGGTAATTGGCCTGCCAAATGACTGTGGTCTCCATAATAACCATGAGAATAACAATTATTTTGGGACAAATGTTCTCCTTTCCTCTACCCCTGACTGCATGTGCTGCTATAGAAATAGAATGAAGAGAATGGGCGTCCCCATTCAAGGCAATGATGGCATAATGGGTGGAGTAGCAGCCATTGCAAGTGTACAGTACCCATACGAGTAAAGCAGGAAGGAAAAGCAGGAAGTGTACCCATCAATATGTACTGTGATTTGTTGATTCAACTCAACTGACATTACAAAAAATACATCAGTTAACATAATTTGAATGAACATTCTACATTACCATGGAAATTATTGCATCACAATAACAGGCAGCCATTGCGAGTGTACCCATGAGTTTACCAGTCAAATTGCCAAGGTTAGAGGTTCCAAGCCCATTCTATTCATTGTTTGCTACAACACCTTACTTGTTTCAGCAAGGGGCAACAACGTTTCATAAGTGCTGTGTATTCATGGATGCCAAGGGAAGCCAGACTTCCCCAAATATTTGACCAATACATCTTTCGTCTCTCTGTTTCATAATTTTCCGTCAATTCGCATTTCTGAATCTCACAGGAGAAATAATCGGAGCGAGGGAAACAGTGCCCCTCTGTCTCAGTACGTGTAGCCCATGTATTCAATGCTGTCTGGACCAAAAGGCATATGATTGATGCCAGCAAGCGTTTGGCCTCCCTTGATAAATTTTAAATAAAATAATTAGCCAATCAGCATTGAGCTGAGCACAATTGTGGGTTGTACTGGTGCAGCAAATTGCCCCCCAAGGGAGGCCAGTTTGGATTTGGCTTCACACCAATCAAATCGCATCCTAAGTCCTTTTCGTTTCTGGTCTGCTTGTGTTGACGTCCTGCAGTAGCTAGCTTGCTCAGTGGTATAAAGTACTTGAGTAAAAATACTTTAAAGCACTACTGAAGGGCCTCCCGAGTGGCTCAGTGGTCTAAGGTCGTGCCACTAGAGATCCTGGTTCGAGTCCATTCTCTGTCGCAGCAGGCCACGACCGGGAGACCAATGGGGCGGTGCACAATTGTCCCATCGCGCTCTAGCCACTCCTGTGGCGAGCTGGGCACAATGCACGCCAGGCTTACAGTGTTTCCTCAGACACATGTGTGCGGCTGGCGTCTGGGTTAAGCGGGCAGTGTGGCTTGGCTGAGTTATATTTCAGAGGACGCACGCCTCTCGACGTTCGCCTCTTGAAGAGAACAGCTATCCGTAAATAAAAAAAAAACAAGAAAATCATTTGGTCTGGTTTGCTTAGTATAAGTATTTTTGATACTTAAGTATATTTTAGCAATTACATTTACTTTTGATACTTAAGTATATTTAAAACCAATTACTTTTAGATCTTTACTCAAGTAATATTTTGCTGGGTGACTTTCACGTTTACTTGAGTAATCGTCTACCACTGAGCTTGCTAAATCGGCCCTTTCCTAAGCCATGGATGGAGATGGGGATTTGGACGTAATTTTCTGTACAGGCCAAGGATTATGATGGCGATTCTGATCTAATCATAAATTAATGTTTTGCCACTGGCCTGAGACGATTGAAGTTCAATATGTAGCCTAGATGTAGCCTAGCCCTTTTAGGCCAACTTTAACTAGCTAGCTAATTTAGCTGGTTCATGCAAGGAAGTTAGGTTAGCAAGCATTTTAGCTAGGTAGCCTATGACAACACAAACTAAAAGTGTGCTGTATGACAGAGCCATAGACCGTTTTCTCAACATGAAAGAGAGGAGAATGGCATTGACTCGTCTACAGGGAGTGTGAGTCAAAAACATTTGTTTACTTGCACGCGCACACACACACACACACACACATACACACACAGGCAGACAGAAATCAGTAACATGGACGGCTACATGATATTTAGCAACATTGATTGGACTAAATAGTTTTTGTTATCTTTAAGTGTTTTCAGTATACTAAGCTAAGCATATAGTTGAAGTCGAAAGTTTACACACACTCAGGTTGGAGGTATTAAAACTTGTTTTTTAACCACTCCACAAATGTCTTGTTAACAAACTAGTTTTGGCAAGTCGGTTAGGACATCTACTTTGTGCATGACACAAGTCATTTTTCCAACAATTGTTTACAGACAGATTATTTCACTTATAATTCACTGTATCCCAAATCCAGTGGGTCAGAAGTTTACATACACTAAGTTGACAGTGCGATTAAACAGCTTGGAAAAATCCAGAAAATGATGTCATGGCTTTAGAAGCTTCTGATAGGCTAATTGACATAATTTGAGTCAATGGGAGGTGTACCTGTGGATGTATTTCAAGGCCTACCTTCAAACTCAGTGCCTCTTTGCTTGACATCATGGGAAAATCAAAAGAAATCAGCCAAGACCTCAGAAAAAATATTGTAGACCTCCACAAGTTTGGTTCATCCTTGGGAGCAATTTCCAAACTCCTGAAGGTACCATGTTCATCTGTACAAACAATAGTACGCAAGTATAAACACCATGGGACCACGCAGCTGTCATACCGCTCAGGAAGGAGACGCGTTCTGTCTCCTAGAGATGAACGTATTTTGGTGCGAAAAGTGCAAATCAATCCCAGAACAACAGCAAAGGACCTTGTGAAGATGCTGGAGGGAACAGGTACAAAAGTATCTATAGCCACAGTAAAACAAGCCCTATATCGAGATAACCTGAAAGGCTACTCAGCAAGGAAGAAGCCACTGCTCAAAAATCACCATAAAAAAACAGATTACGGTTTGCAACTGCACATGGGGACAAAGCTCGTACTTTTTGGAGAAATGTCCTCTGGTCTGATGAAACAAAAATAGAACTGTTTGGCCATAATGACCATAGTTATGTTTGGAGGAAAAAGGGGGAGGCTTGCAAGCCGAAGAACACCATCCCAACCGTGAAGCACGAGGGTGGCAGCATCATGTTGTGGGGGTGCTTTGCTGCAGGAGGGACTGGTGCACTTCACAAAATAGATGGCATCATGAGGGAGGAAAAGTATGTGAATATATTGAAGCAACATCTCAAGCTTGGTTGCAAATGGGTCTTCTAAATGGACAATGACTCCAAGCATACTTCCAAAGTTGTGGCAAAATGGCTTAAGAAAAACAAAGTCAAGGTATTGGAGTGGCCATCACAAAGCCCTGAGCTCAACCCTATAGAAAATGTGTGGGCAGAACTGAAAAAGCATGTGCGAGCAAGGAGGCCTACAAACCTGACTCAGTTACACCAGCTCTGTCAGGAGGAATGGGCCAAAATACACCAAACTTATTGTGGAAGGCTACCCGAAACATTTGACCCAAGTTAAACAATTTAAAGGCAATGCTACCAAATACTAATTGAGTGTATGTAAACTTCTGACCCACTGGGAATGTGATGAATGAAATAAAAGCTGAAATTAGTCATTCTCTCTACTATTATTCTGACATTTCACATTCTTAAAATAAAGTGGTGATCCTAACTGACCTAAGACAGGGAATTGTTACTCGGATTAAATGTCAGGAATTGTGAAAAACTGAGTTTAAATGTATTTGGCTAAGGTGTATGTAAACTTCTGACTTCAACTGTATATAACCTTGTTGATTTGATGATTAAATGTTGAAATGGTGCTGGAATAGCGGAGGCAGTGCTCCTGTTGTCTTTGTGCTGACTTGCGGTAACTTCACGATTCTAAATCACTAGTAAACTGTCCAGAACATGCTTGGCCAAGGTTATATTGTAATTGTGCTAGCCCTAACTGAAATTAAACTGAATTGCAAATACTAATTGAAAAACTAACAGAAAAACAAAAAAAACAACTATAGTAAACTTGGTCTTATCTCAACTCACTGTAAGCCTGAGGTAGAATGTGCTCTTCTGATTCAAAATTCATGGATTGGTCACAGACATGAAAGTGGCACTAGCTTACACTGGGTGGCAGTATTGAGATGAAAGTTGAAAAACTAAGCAAGTTCACAGAAGAGCTTCTTCCATTCCTATATGTGTTTGGAAACCTAGAGGGGAATTTTTTTGTTGTTGTTTATAACAACGGCTCTTTTTATTTGATAAAAACTAGTCTAGTAGAGATTGCCTAATGAGCTTTGTAGAAGTAGGTGAATAACCATGTAACCTGGCCCCTTGTCTATACAAAATTGTGGGAGAGAATGTTCTTTGTTGTGATGTCAAAAGTCTACCAGAATAAATGCTCTGTGGAGACAGCACTGTTATGTTCAGTAAGCTGCAAATGAGCTCTATAGTCAATTGCTTTACTCTTGCATATACCTCAGAGCAATTCAACTTTAAAAATTGGCTTGAGAAATTATAGTGCTTTGTAGTTGATATGCCTCAACTCCATGCAGTGTTCTTCAGTGCATCTGTTTCAACCAATCATCAAACCAGTGATTTACGGAATAAGGTGTTTTAGTACAAGGCTGGAACAACCCCCCACTTCTCAGACGGTTTAAACACACACCTTTGCAATGTCAGAGAAAAGTGATTGCATTATATTCGACATGTATCATGCAATTAGCAGGATGGCTTCAAAGACAAATCATCCAAACCAAGCAATTGATCTCATTCCTGTGTTTGCATGCGCACTAAGTGCTTTGACTGTTGAGTCCGTGAATGCATGTTCTTTCAGGCTGCAGGATTCGGATCAACATGTTTAACCAACTAGGAACAATTAACCTCGAACACCTAACTAACCCTTGTTTCTTCAGCATACATCAATATGTAGAGAGAGAAGTTGCTAGTTGAGATGATGACTGGCTCTCGCTGGTCTCTTACACACCCACGGTCTAGTCTCAGCCTCAGAGAGTGGCAGGAGCTGGCTGCTGTCCCCATGGCAACAGGTTTTCGAACTCCAGGAGAGCTCCATCAGCATAACCGGATTTCCTGAGAAAACAGAGGGAGGGAGAGGGAGACTGAGGGAGAGAGGGAGGTGGAGAGAGAGAGAATAGGTTAGCAAAGTCCCACCAAGTTTCTGAAAGAGGCTTCTGAGGTGCCCTGTTCGACAAAAGCACTTCTGACTTTCAGTGAACTTGACCCACCTTCCAACAGTTATATCACTGCATAAGTTAGTGCTAAGTGGATAATGGCAAAAAACAATTGGAGGGCCCAGTGCAATGCTAGGTGATTACTGAAAAAGCGCAAACATTGTTGCTCAATGTCCTCAAAATCTGCATTCCATTCATTAAGGGATGGGCGTAACAATATAATTGCTCACATTGTTGAGCTTTAACCCTGCACTGTTCAGCACATTGTCAATGGGTGAATCATGTTTCCGGGACGTAAGCAAAGCTCTATACTTTCCTTTTTCCATTCAGCGCTGAGCCTCAAGACTTCCGTGTGTACCTGAGCCAATAATGGGTATCAGGGGATGAATGAGATCAGCCTTCAGAGTCTGACTCAGACTGTCTGGTATTCACTGTAATGGCACTCAGTCCTGAGACAGAACAGGTAGACCAATTTAAGAAACACTATGTGGTCATTTGCTCACTCATTGGCCCAATGCTTTCCTCAGGTTGACAACCGGCCTGTTAATTCAGGGGTACAATTTTCACAATGGAGGTGGAGCGTCATTTAAAGCGGGGCTATTTCCGTCCCTGTTAGTTGTTGTGTGCTAGCCTGGGCCGTCACAGTTTGGACAAGATTCCTCAGTCCTTGTGTAATGACTCCACCATGGTTCCACCATTGAGACGTATTGCCATCTGTGTGCACATGTAACAGTCGGTGCCTAAGGGTTATTTCTGGTACCCACCCACCCCAATCTGTAGGACAGAGAACCATGAATAATTCACCCACACCCCCATTGGGCTGATCCCATTCAGACAGGAACTTCTTGGCAAGGGCATGCGTGAAAAAAATACCCCCCATTTAGCTTAATTAACACTTAGCTACACCGACTAAAAATAGTTACGAAGGCTACAATCACCAGTGTCTATTTCTTAGATGTGTATTTATGTTAAAAAGTCACCCAAAATGGAATCTGCACCCAACACGGCAAAAGGCACCTGTTCCCGAAATCTACAATTGACACATTTTCTGATTGCTTAAACCAAGAATGGTAGTAATGATAGAAAAATACACTTGTTAACTCATAATACACAAAAAGGGGCTTATTCATATGGGGTATAATGGGTTTTGAAAGACTTAGAGCCATTTCATTGTTGGTGTCGTCTGGCTTACACCTAACTCTCGAAGTCCTCCAGAGTCTGGAATGGCTCTATTTGATGTCGTTGGCACATAATGTCTATAATGAAGGGGGCTGTGCTTTTACTGGTTGGCTGTCCTCTTTCCCACTCACCCATACGCACAGCCACATAGCCCCAAGCACCGTCCCCTTCCATTATAACGATCAGAATTGAAAAGATGTCTCAACCCCCAAAGAAAAAAGTACTTTTGAGACAACCAGTCAAACCCGTATCTCAATTTCTTATATTTTTTTTACCCCTTTTTCTCCCCAATTTAATGGTATCCAATTGTCTTATCGCTGCGACTCTCGTATGGACTCGGGTGAGGCGAAGGTCGAGAGCCCGTGCGTCCTCTGAAACACAACCCAGCCAAGCCGCACTGCTTCTTGACACAATGCCTGCTTAACCCGGAAGCCAGCCGCACCAATGTGTCGGGGGAAACACCGTACACCTGGCGACCGTGTAAGCGAGCATTGCGCCTGGCCTGCCACAGTAGTCACTAGAGCGCGATGGGACAAGATCATTCCTGCCGGCCAAACCCGGACGACGCTGGGCCAATTGTGCACCGTCCCATGGGCCTACCTGTCGCAGCCGGCTGCAACAGCATCTGGACTCAAACCAGGATCTCTAGTGGCACAGCTAGAACTGCAATGCAGTGCCTTAGACCACTGCGCCACTCGGGAGGACCCGTAGCTCAATTTCTGAGGGAATATTGCAATAACAAACTGCCTCCATTCCAGACCAGTGTGTCACAGCTCTCCCTGCACTGTGAGTCACGGTTGTTGTCAGCCAGGCTAATATTCCACCAACAGCCCATGTAAATTGACCATGGACTTGGTATTATATAATTACTCAAAAGCAACCTGGCACCAATTTTAGCTCTTCTTTTGTTTATTATTCATACAATGTTCGGTTCTCTATCAGACAATACTAATGTCCAGTCCCTGTTCCAGCCACTACTTTAGTCCACTGTTCAAAACATTTTCCCTCTGCTGTCACCAAATTAAATCACATTTTATTTGTCACATTTGTCACAAGAAGCCACTGCTCCAAAACCGCCATAAAAAAGCCAGACTACAGTTTGCAACTGCACATGGGGACAAAGATCGTACTTTTTGGAGAAATGTCCTCTGGCCTGATGAAACAAAAATAGAACTGCTTGGCCATAATGACCATTGTTATGTTTGGAGGAAAAATGAAGAGGCTTGCTAGCTGAAGAACACCATCCAATCTGTGAAGCACGGGGGTGGCAGCATCATGTTGTGGGGGTGCTTTGCTGCAGGAGGGACTGGTGCACTTCACAAAATAGATGGCATCATGAGGCAGGAAAATTATGTGGATATATTGAAGCAACATCTCAAGACATCAGTCAGGAAGTTAAAGCTTGGTCGCAAATGGGTCTTCCAAATGGACAATGACCCCAAGTCTACTTCCAAAGTTGTGGCAAAATGACTTAAGGACAACAAAGTCAAGGTATTGGAGTGGCCATCACAAAGCCCGGACCTCAATCCTATAGAAAATTTGTGGGCAGAACTGAAAAAGTGTGTGCGAGCAAGGAGGCCTACAAACCTGACTCGGTTACACCAGCTCTGTAAGGGGGAATGGGCCAAAATTCACCCAACTTATTGTGGGAAGCTTGTGGAAGGCTGCCCAAAATGTTTGAACCAAGTTAAACAATGTAAAGGCAATGCTATCAAATACTTATTGAGTGTATGTAAACTTCTGACCCACTGGGAATGTGATGAAATAAATAAAAGCTGAAATAAATCATTCTCCCTACTATTATTATGACATTTCACATTCTTAAAATAAAGTTGTGATCCTAACTGTCCTAAAACAGGGAATTTTTACTAGGCTTAAATGTCAGGAATTGTGGAAAAACTGAGTTTAAATGTATTTGGCTAAGGTGTATGTAAACCTCCGACTTCAACTGTATGTAATGTATTTTCAGTGATTATGGTGTGTTTTTTTCCCCCCTGTTGAGAGAAGTTAGTCATTGTTAGGGTGATGTCCCATCCAAAAGGTTTTGACCACTAGATGGTGCTGTTCCTGCTATTAGTTTGTTTTAGCCTCACTACGGTGATGGTCTGCGCTGGTTTTCTGGTGCAGCACGGCCCGCTAGAGGTGAACATGGGCGGCGTCCCATGTCTCCTCCACGTGCCTGAACCAGTCGTCAACTGCAGGAGCCTCAGTCAAGGCGCCAGAACCAGCTGGAACCCCAGTATGCACTTCATGGGGGAGATTGGTTAGTGGAGGAGTGGCGGAGCGAGTTCTGAGCCATCTTGGCCCAGGGCACGAACGCCGCCCACTCCCCCGGCCGGTCCTGGCAATAAAACCGCAGAAACCTATCCACATCCTGGTTCACTCTCTCCTCCTGCCCATTACTCTCGGGGTGAAACCATGAACGCCCTCCAGACCCTCGAAGTGAACTGGGGATCTCGGTCAGACACTATATCCTCAGGCACACCGTAGTGCCCGAAGATGTGTGTAAACAAGGCCTACGCAGTCTGTAGGGCCGTAGGGAGACCGGGCAGAGGGAGGAGATGGCAGGACTTTGAAAAACGTTCCACAACGACCAGGATTGTGGTGTTACTCTGTGAGGGAGGGAGATTGGTAAGAAAATCAATCGACAGGTGCGACCAAGGCTGTTGTGGAACGGGTAAGGGGTGTAGCTTACCTCTGGGCAGGTGCCTAGATCCCTGGATGACCAGAGGAGGGGGACGTGTGAGCCCAATAGATCAGCCGGTCAGCAGACGGAACGTACAGATGCCCAGCGGGACACTGGAGGGGAGCGGGCTCTGCACGTAACGCCTGCTTAATGTCCGCGTCCAGATCCCATACTACCGGCGCCACCAGGCAGGAGGCGGGGAGTATGGAGGTAGGATCCATGGGCCGCTCCTCTGTGTCATACAGCCGGGACACTGCGTCTGCCTTCATATTCTGGGAACCTGGTCTGTAAGAAAGGGTGAAAACAAAATGGGTGAAAAACATGGCCCACCTTGACTGACGAGGATTCAGTCTCCTCGCTTCCCGGATATACTCCAGGTTGTGGTGGTCAGTCCAGATGAGAAAAGGGTGTTTAGCCCCCTCAAGCCAATGTCTCCACGTCTTCAACGCTTTGACGACAGCCAACATCTTCCGGTCTCCCACATCATAGTTTCGCTCCGCCGGGCTGAGCTTCTTCGAGAGCTTCGGTGGCGTGCACAAGCGCTGAGAGAGCACGGCTCCTATCCCAGCCTCGGACGCGTCCACCTCCACCGTGAACCCCAAAGAGGGATCCGGATGGGCCAGCACAGGCGCCGAGGTAAACAGAGCCCTTAGGTGACCAAAAGCCATAACCGCCTCAGCTGACCACTGCAACCGAACCGGACCCCCCTTTAGCAGTGAGGTAATGGGAGCCGCTACCTGACCAAAATCCCGGATAAACCTCCGGTAGTAATTGGCAAACCCTAGAAACTGCTGCACCTCCTTTTCCGTGGTGGGAGTCAGCCAATTACGCACGGCTGAAATGCGGTCACTCTCCATCTCCACCCCTGAGGTGGAAATACGGTATCCTAGGAAGGAGACGGACTGCTGGAAGGACAGGCATTTCTCAGCCTTGACATACAGATCATGCTCCATCAGTCAACCAAGCACCTTTCGCACCAAGGACTTATGCTCGACGCGTGCAGCGGAGTATATCAGAATGTCATCGATATACACCACTACACCCTGCCCGTGCAGGTCCCTGAAAATCTCATCCACAAAGGCTTGGAAGACTGATGGAGCATTCATCAACCCGTACGGTTTGACGAGGTACTCATAATGCCCTGAGTTGGTACTGAACGCTGTCTTCCACTCGTCTCCCTCCCGGATACGCACCAGGTTGTAAGCGCTCCTGAGATCTAGTTTTGTGAAGAAGCGCGCCCCGTGCATTGACTCAATCGCTGTGGCTATGAAAGGTAGCGGGTAACTGTACTTCACAGTGATCTGGTTTAGGGCTCGATAGTCAATACACGGGCGCAGACCCTCCCCCCTTCTTCTTCACAAAAAAGAAACTCGAGGAGGCGGGTGAAGTGGAAGATCGAATGTACCCCTGACGCAGAGATTCGGAGACATATGTCTCCATAGCCACCGTCTCCACCTGTGACAGGGGATACACGTGACTCCTAGGAAGTGCAGCATTTACCTGGAGGTTTATCGCACAATCCCCCCGACGATGGGGTGGTAATTGAGTCGCCTTCTTCTTGGAGAAGGAGAGAGCCAAATCGGAATATTCGGGGGGAATGCGCACGGTGGAGACCTGGTCTGGACTTTCCACCGTAGTAGCACCAACGCAAACCCCTAAACACCTCCACGAGCACTCTCGCGACCACCCTGTGAGAGCCCTCCATTGCCATGAAACAGTGGGGTCATGACAGGCTAACCAGGGTAGGCCTAGCACCACGGGAAACGCAGTAGAGTCAATGAGGAAGAGACTGATTTTCTCCTTGTGACCCCCCTGCGTCACAATGACCAGGAGAGCAGTGGCCTCCCTAATTAATCCTGACCCTATTGGTCGACTGTCTAAGGCATGAACTGGGAAGGGCTTAGCCACTGGAACAATGGGGATCCCTAAACTATGGGCGAATGATTTGTCTATGAAATTCCCAGCCGCGCCTGAATCAACGAGTGCCTTATGCTGGGATTGCGGGAAAAACTCAGGAAAAGTAACATGCAAAAACAGGTGTGCAACAGAGGGCTCTGGGTGAGAATGGTACCGGCTCACCTGGGGTGACGCCAGAGTGCCCTGCCTGCTGCCTCGACCCCCAGAGGAACCAACCCGACCAGCAGTGTGACCTCCGCGGCCACAGATGGTGCACGTGAAGGAACCTCCTCCGGTCTTCCTGAGCGCAGCACCTCCCAGCTCCATGGGTATCGGAGCGGTGGTGCTGGGGGATGGAACCGACAGATCCCGATCTGGACGTCCGCGGGTAGCCAGCAGGTTATCCAGCCGAATGGACAGGTCCACCAGCTGGTCAAAGGTGAGCGTGGTGTCCCTACAGGCCAACTCCCGACAGACGTCCTTGCGCAAACTGCAGTGATAGTGGTCGATGAGGGCCCTGTACTTCCATCCCATGCCGGTGGCCAGGGTCTGAAAGTCCATCGCGAACTCCTGGGTGCCCCTCGTCCCCTGCTTCAGGTGGAAGAGACGTTCACCCGCTGTTCTACCCTTGGGCGGGTGGTCAAAGACAGCCCGGAAGCAGTGGGTGAAATCCTTGAAGTGGTCCAGTGCCGCATCTCCTTCTCCCCACACAGCGTTGGCCCACTCCAGAGCTTTCCCCGAGAGGCACGAGACGAGGGCGGACACCCTCTTACGGCCCGAGGGAGCTGGGTGAACGGTCGCCAGGTATAAATCTAGCTGCAGCAGGAAACCCTGGCAGCATGCGGCCATCCCATCGTACTCCCTGGGAAGTGCAAGACGAATCCCACTGGAACCGGGTGCGGAGGGGGTGAATAGTGGAGACCCCTGTTGTGCCGATGGGGGTGCTGGAGGGACTCTCTGTCTCTCCCAACGGTTCATCGTCTGGACGACGCGGTCCATGGCGGCGCCGAGATGGTGAAGCATCGCCGCGTGCTTGTGGACGCGCTCCTTGACTCTGCTACCAGGGGTACCTGCTCCTGCTGACTCCATAATTCGGGTGTGGAATTCTGTAATGGAATGCGTAACTGGCTGCAGGGAAGTCAGGCGCAGGAGAGCAGAAATGGAATAACCCGGCGCATACCAGCCTGGAGTGCACATGCATTTACACATAACAATTCCACACACAGACATGGGGGGAAACAGAGGGTTATATGCAAGACGAGTAATGAGGGAATGCAAACCAGGTTTGCGGGAAACCAAGACAAAACAAATGGAAAATGAAAGGTGGATCGACGATGGCTAGAAGACCGGTGACGTCGACCGCCGAACGCCGCCCGAACAAGAAGAGGGACCGACCTCGGCGGATGTCGTGACAGCGTCTAAATCACATTTTTGTCTGAAAAGCATCTAAACAATGTTTTGTACTGATGGAAAATAAAGGTCTTCACAACTTCTCCATAATTTAACCTTTTATTGTAAAAGATAAAGGCAAACTTCATCATCTAGGCATCATACGGAACATATCCACAGCCAAACTCATTCCATAAACCAGTCTAAATAACAGGTTGCGCTGAAAAAAAACGAAATATAATTTAGCGACCTAACAGACTTGTTTACAATGTAGCACATCTCTGGTGAGCACAAGGGCGAAATGTAATATTGTTTTAAAAAAAGAGATACGTGTCAGCTAAATTCTTTATACTGGCACTTCTTATGTACCATACGGTCAAGCTGCTCAACAGCTCAATAGGGTTGAGATCGGGTGACTGTGCTGGCCACTCGTTATAGACAGAATACCAGCTGACTGCTTCTTCCCTAAATAGTTATTTCATAGTTTGGAGCTGTGCTTAGGGTCATTTTCCTGTTGTAGGAGGAAATTGGCTCCAGTTAAGCACCGTCCACAGGGTATGTCATGGCGTTGCAAAATGGACTGATAGCCTTCCTTCTTCAAGATCTCTTTTACCCTGTACAAATCTCCCATTTTACTACCATCAAAGCACCATCACATTGCCTCCACCATGCTTGAAAGATGGCTTCAAGCACTCCTCCAATACTTTTAATTTTTTCTGTGTCTCACGAATGTTCTTCTTTGTGATACGAACACCTCAAACTTAGAACACTTTTTTTTCCTCCAAATTTTCCTTTGTCCAGTATCTGTGTTCTTTTGCCCATCTTAATCTTTTATTTTTATTGACCAGTCTGAGATATGGCTTTTTCTTTGTGACTCTGCCTAGAAGGCCACCATCCCGGAGTTGCCTCTTCACTGTTACATTTTTTACATTTTTACATTTTAGTCATTTGGCAGACGCTCTTATCCAGAGCGACTTACAAATTGGTGCATTCACCTATAATATCCAGTGGAACAACCACTTTACAATAGTGCATCTAAATCTTAAGGTGATGTTGAGACTGGTGTTTGGCGGGTACTTTTAATGAAGCTGCCAATTGAGAACTTGTAAGGCGTCTGTTTCTCCAACTAGACAGTCTAATGTACTTGTCCTCTTGCTCAGTTGTGCACCGGGGCCTCACACTCCTTTTTCTATTCTGGTTAGAGCCAGTTTGCGCTGTTCTGTGAAGGGAGTAGTACACAGCGTTGTACAAGATCTTCAGTTTCTTGGCAATTTCTCGCATGGAATACCCTTCATTTCTCAGAACAAGAATAGACTGACGAGTTTCAGAAGAAAGTTCTTTGTTTATGGCTATTTTGAGCCTGTAATCTAACCCACAAATACAATAGTCATTTATAACATTAACAATGTCTACACTGTATTTCTGATCAATTTGATGATATTTTAATGGACAAAAAATGTGCTTTTCTTTCAAAAACTTTTGAAAGGTAGTGTATGTTTATGTTTGACAAGCGAAAACTCCCTCATCCCAGAATGCCATTCACTAAAAAACGCAAATAAGTCAAAGTCAAGATCAACTTAATTTGGCCACTTTTCAGCATATAACAAATCTTCAATTTGCTTGTTACAGTGTATACAAGAACCAGAGCACATGACTTGACAAATCATTTACAGGTTTTGATAAATCACAAAGCAAATAAAATGTTATCACCTCACAGATTATCACCTCTTGACCAGCTAAACAGGGTTACCAGATTTGGATTAAACCATTAAGGTGGGTGGTTTGTAGGGGGTGGGTTCATTTCATTTGTGGAAGGTGGAAATGGGGCAAGGTATTGTGGGGGAAATTATGAAGGAAATATTACTATGATGGGGGATTTATTAATAAGTGGGGGACAAACACAGGCTAGGTTTATAAAATGAATAAGAATACAATCCCTGGAAAGGGGGTTCTGAGATGGCAATGAGTAAGCATAGTTACAATCTAAGTCACTCCTGACAGAAAAACAGAACTTTTGACAGACACTGATAGAGTAGAGATAATGTCCAGTTTCAAAAGGAAACGAGGAGATACAAGAAATATTGTTTTATTCTGATGAAGAATCTGTGTATGAGAGTGAGTCGGATCAAATCACAATTTCAATGCAAGTCAATGGTACCTTTATTAGCATTTTCACGATTCATGTTCAAATCATCCTAAAGTATCAAAAAATGTATTATGTAACTCAATTATGTTACTTATAGATGACTTGGATATGAAGCACAAAAATGTTAATGTAGTTACAATTGACTAGCGTTGGATTTGTGCCACAAATGCCACAAGTGATTTGTAATTTGGGTGAACTATCTGTAAAATCTGACGCCCTCTGGTGGCATTTTCTAAGAGACACGAATTATAACATTTTGATTTAAAAACTATAAGTCCTACAAACACATGCTTAGTACTGTTAAAAAGGTAAGAATCGTAGGATTCTGATACAGGTGTACAGCAACAACGTGACTATTACAGAACCAGAGCAACAGCAGACAAAGGAAAAGGACAAAGGAAAGCTAAATATGACTGAATATGACTGAACGAGGACATGGATACACAGTATATATATATATATATACTGTGTATCCATGTCCTCGTTCAGTCACGACTCCGAGAAACATAGGATATTACAGTTTTTCAGGTCCCTTTGATAAGACAGTCTCGAACAGAGCTCATCCAGTTTGTTTTCCAGTGACTGCACGTTTGCCAGTAGAACAGAGGGCAATGGCAGTCAATTTGCTCGCTCACGTACAGTAGTGTCGTCAGGGTGCTGGCTCGACTGCCTCTCTTTCGCCTCCTCTTCCTCTTTCGCGTCCCGGGCATTAGGGCCTGGTCAAGAGTAAGCAGAACATCAAAAGCTGGCAACTCATTGAAGTCAAAATGTTTGTCCAAATCAAGGTTAGTGATCACTGTTCTGATCTACAGAAGCTGTTTTCAGTCATAGGAAATGATGTCGGAGACATCGTGTACAAAAAAGTTAAGATCAGCATGAAAACACACACAAAATAGCAGAAACAGTAATACAGCTGTTATACACAGCAGCGCCATCAGCAACCAGACATCAACGAACAGACACACATCAACTCACAAAAATACAAAAATGTCCCACACCCATCAACCCACCAAAAGACAGAAGTGTCACTACTGTAAACACAGAGTCTTACAAAGAAGTCTTGTTTTGTGGGAAGTGTGCAGTCAGAGCAACCCACCAGTAGTAAAACCTCCCCCTGTTTAGTCTGTTGTTTGGATAACAAAGAGTATGAATGTCAGGAAGAACAAGGCAGACATGTCAGCACCATCAATCAACTGTTGATTCATAAAAAACTATCACATATAAAGTGCTGAGAACATTTATTTTGATGTTCCAGCCATCATCTTTTGTCAAGATAAACCACGCTCATATCATCCAGCAATCCAAGCATGGTTTGTCTTGACAAAAGACGAGCAATTTGAGCGATAAACGATTGAAGTGAAAAGTGCTTGCGTTTAGTTTAAAAGGTTGCTCTACAGTAAGAGTGCATTCATGAATGGAGCCGTAAAGGTGTGTTGTATTTGAACAACTTAAAGAGTCAGGTGAGTGTTTCTATGACGACGTGGGTAAAGATTCAACTTCATTAGAATGCCGTTTGAGTACCATACTTAGGCCTCATTCACCTGAGACATGAGGGAAGAGACAGGTTGTCTGCTGTGTCACAAATGACACCAGGCGACACCAACCTGTTGATCAAAGTCTGTTTAATTAACAAACGTCTCGGGACTTCTTAGGTCATCTGTGTCCACAATTTGTTTAATTGGAGATCCAGCCAGGCATAGTGTGATAAGAATATTATAAACTATCATGTCGAATTGTGTCCAGCTGCTGCACATACAGTAGGTAAAGAACGAGCAATATGGACTTTTAAGGGCAATTTGTTTGCCTTCCATTTTGGGATTTATATTAGCCTACAATATTTGCGTAGAAGCATCACTCCAGCATATCACACCTGCATGGAAGGACATCATATAGGCACTGCTGTTAGTTTGAGAAACGGTGCATTCGGGAAAGTAACCAGACCTCTTTGACTTTTTCCACATTTTGTTATGTTACAGCCTTATTCTAAAATTGATGAAATAGTTTTTTCCCACATTAATCTACACACAATACCCCATAATGGCAATGCAAAAACAGGTTTTTAGAAATGGTTGCAAATTCTGATACTGAAATACTTTGTTTTGGACAGTACACTATGGAGAGTTCCCTGAAGACAGGATATATACTGAAAAAAATAACACAACATGCAACAATTTCATCGATTTTACTGAGTTACAGTTCATATAATGAAATCAGTCAATTGAAATAAATTCATTTGGCACTAATCTATTGATTTCACATGACTGGGCAGGGGCTCAGTCATCTGATTTGCTGGGCCTGGCTCCCCAGTGGGTTGGCCTGGCTCCCATGTGGGTGGGCCTGGCTCCCATGTGGGTGGGCCTATGCATTCCCAGGCCCACCCACATGCCGGTTGGACGTACTGCCAAATTCTGTAAAACAACTTTGGAGACGATTTATGATAGTGAAATGAACATTAAATTCCATGGCAACAGCTCTGGTGGACATTCTTGCAGTCAGCATGCCAACTGCACGCTCCTTCAAAACTTGAGACATATGCGGCATTGTGTTGTGTGACAAAACTGCACATTTTAGAGGGACTTTTATTGTACCCAGCAGAAGGTGCAACTACAGTTGAAGTCGGAAGTTTACATACACCTTAGCCAAATACATTTAATCTCAATTTTTCACAATTCCTGACATTTATTCCTAGTAAAAATGCCCTGTTTAAGGTCAGTTAGGATCACAACTTTATTTTAAGAATGTGAAATGTCAGAATAATAGTAGAAAGAATTACTTATTTCAGCTTTTATTTCATTCATCACATTCCCAGTGGGTCAGACGTTTACATACACTCAATTATTATTTGGTAGCATTGCCTTGAAATTGTTTAACTTGGGTCAAACGTTTCGGGTAGCCTTCCACAAGCTTCCCACAATAAGTTGGGTGAATTTTGGCCCATTCCTCCTGACAGAGCTGGTGTAACGGAGTCAGGTTTGTAAGCCTCATTGCTCGCACACGCTTTTTCAGTTCTGCCCACAAATGTTCTATAGGATTGAGGTCAGGGCTTTGTGATGGCCACTCCAATACCTTGACTTTGTTGTCCTTAAGCCATTTTGACCCAATTTTGGAAGTATGCTTGGGGACATTGTCCATTTGGAAGACCCATTTGCGCCCAAGCTTTAACTTCCTGACTGATGTCTTGAGATGTTGCTTCAATATATCCACATAATTTTCCTGCCTCATGATGCCATCTATTTTGTGAAGTGCACCAGTCCCTCCTGCAGCAAAGCACCCCATAAGTAGATGCTGCCACCCCCGTGCTTCACGGTTGGGATGGTGTTCTTCGGCTTGCATGCCTCCCCCTTTTCCTCCAAACATAACGATGGTCATTTTGGCTAAACAGTTCTATTTTTGTTTCATCAGACCAGAGGACATTTCTCCAAAAAGTACGATCTTTGTCCCAATGTGCAGTTGCAAACCGTAGTCTGGCTTTTTATGGCAGTTTTGGAGCAGTGACTTCTTCCTTGCTGAGTAGCCTTTCAGGTTATGTCGATATAGGACTTGTTTTACTGTGGATATAGATACTTTTGTACCTGTTTCCTCCAGCATTTTCACAAGGTCCTTTGCTGTTGTTCTGGGATTGATTTGCACTTTTCGCACCAAAGTACATTCATTGCTAGGAGACAGAACGCATCTCATTCCTGAGCGGTATGATGGCTGCGTGGTCCCATGGTGTTTATATTTACGTACTATTGTTTGTACAGATTAACGTGGTACCTTCAGGAGTTTGGAAATTGCTCCCAAGGATGACCCAGACTTGTGGAGGTCTGCAATTCTTATTCTGAGGTCTTGGCTGATTTTAATTTTAATTTTCCCATGATGTCAAGCAGAGGCACTGAGTTTGAAGGAAGGCCTTGAAATACATCCACATCCTCAAATTATGTCAATTAGCCTATCAGAAGCTTCTAATGCCATGACATCATTTTTCAATAATTTTCCAAGATGTTTAAAGGCACAGTCAACTTAGTGTATGTCAACTTCTGACCCACTGGAAGTGTTATAGAGTGAATGATAAGTGACATAATCTGTCTGTAAACAATTATTGGAAAATGTACTTGTGTCATGCACAAAGTAGATGTCCTAACTGACAGTGGCGGTTGTAGGCCTTTTCAACTGGGGGGCCAAGCTGGGGCCAGTTGTACTGTTAGAGGGGCCAGTTACATTAGACGTTATTGTTGTCATATCGTTTTCTTCACTGCATTGCAGGCATTAGCAGGCAAAAGACCATGTTCATAATCATTAGTGTTCCGCGTTGCCACTGTCTAATAACGGATGTAAAAAAAGAACAATAGCAAAAATGTGTTATGTCAAAATGATTTCATACTCCACATTTAGGGGGGCCACAAGGGGTTCCAAAATTGTTGTCACAGGGGCACTGCCCCTCCCAGAACCGCCCCTGCTAACCGACTTGCCAAAACTATAGTTTGTTAACAAGACATTTGTGGAGTGGTTGAAAAACAAGTTTTAATACCTCCAACCTAAGTGTATGTAAACTTCCAACTTCAACTGTATGTAATGATCATGCTGTTTAATCAGCTTATTGATATGCCACACCTGTCAGGTGGTTGGATTATCTTGGCTATGGAGAAATGCTCACTAACAGGGATGTAAACAAATTTGTGCACATAATTTGAGAAAAATAATATTTTTGTGCGTATGAAACATGTCTGGGATATGAAACATGTGACCAACACTTTACATGTTACTGTCACGCCCTGGCCATAGAGAGGTTTTTGGGTGTGACTAGGGTGGGCATTCTATGTCCTTTTTTCTATGTTTTTGTATTTCTTTGTTTTGGCCTGGTATGGCTCTCAATCAGGGACAGCTGTACGTCGTTGTCTCTGATTGGGAGCCATACTTAGGCAGCGTGTTTTCCTTTGGGGTCTTGTGGGTAGTTGTTTTCTGTCTTGTGTGTTCACCTGGCAGAACTGTTGGCATTCGTTTTCTTGTTTTATTTAAAGTGTCATTAAAGTTAATATGAGCACTTACCACGCTGCATCTTGGTCCCCTCTGTCAGACAATCGTTACAGTTACTTGTATTATTTCTATTTCTCCTATAATCCCTGTCTTGTTTCCTTCTAAAATATCAAGAATAACTGTTTGTTTGATTTTAGGCCCTCTAATCCTCATTCCCTGTTTGTGACTCTGATTTGTGACTCTGATTCTGTATCCTATCACATTAGTACATCATTTTGCATTTACAACCTCCATTATTCATTCATCCTGTACATTCCTTGTTTTATCCTGGGTATTTCTAATTAAATTGGATGTGTTTTGTAAAAATATCTACTGTCTCCAAGAAAGCATTGCCTTGTCATTTTAAGAACTTAATTGCCTTCAGAATTATAAGTTTCCCATACTTATAATTGTAACTATTTTATAGCAAGTGGTTCCCCATTAATAATTTCATAGTAATAAGTGTACACACTCCCCTACACCAGGGACTACTGTCTGTACCACTATTGCAATTATGAATTCAACACCGTGCTCTCTCATCCCCAGAGGGCACAGTGTGTTCTGTTGCTTGGGGGCGCTAATTGCGCCATTGGCATTCCGTGCAGGGCAGCCGGAAGCTGAGGCAGCTCCAGACAGAGATGATTCATTCCAGCCGTTGTAATTATAATGCGACAGGGACCCTCGTGGTCTGAGTTTATGCTTATGCCACTTTCGTTCAGAATGTGTTGCTCTCTTCCATCTCTACTGCCCTTTGTGAATTGGGGTTGTTTAGCAAATATTGCGTCTGGTTAGAGTCATTTCCTCTCCTTTGAATACTGATAAGGTGTACCCGTCCATCGCATCTACATTCAGTGTGTTAGTTCTGTAATTAAAACTTAATGCAGTCTCCTGCGGCAAGGAAATGTTCCCTTATATCACCTACAATGTACACTGCCTTTATGTAAGTAGTAAGACTAAGCACTGTGTATCCTGTAGTGAGAATAGATTTGGGTGACGTCCAATGACAATATAGCCTAGACGTGGTTGGAACACAATAGTCATGGTTTATAAGGTACAGCCTAATCCTCCTCAAGTACTTTTCTACCAGTTAGTGCTTACTTTTCCTGTTGAGAAAATATTTTTCTTCATAGTGAAGTTCATTACATTTATATAGTGTACATGTGTCTGTTAAAGCTAGCTTGACTCTCATGCTCTATCCACTTTGCATTGCTTATCTCCTCAGCACTATTGAAGATTACATCAGAGCGATCTCCTGCATTTTTTATGATCTGTTTTTAGAGCGATCCCCTGCATTTTTTATGATCTGTTTTCATTGTGAATTCCGATGATTCCTAGAAGTCTGATTCACTTGAACCCAACCGGCCTCTTTGGTGTTCTACCTCTTAGGTGTTTGTACCTTGAGGCTCCAATCAAGCAGTATGTCTTTTGTTCTTTAGAAGTCCCTGATACTTAAGCATTGTGGCCAAGAGTCCCTATATATTGCACCCTATATACAGTACCAATCAAAAGTTTGGACATACCAACTCATTCAAGGGTTTTTCTTTATTTTTACTATTTAGAATACTAGTGAAGACATCAAAACTATGAAATAACACATATGGAATCAAGTTGTTCCCAAAAAAATGTTAAACAAATCAAAATATATTTTAGATTTTAGATTCTTCAAAGTAGCCACCCTTTGCCTTGATGACAGCTTTGCACACTCTTGGCATTCTATCAACCAGCTTCACCTGGAATGCTTTTCCAACAGTCTTGAAGGAGTTCCCACATATGCTCAGCACTTGTTGGCTGCTTTTCCTTCGCTCTGCGGTCCAACCTCCTTCCCTGTTTGTGACTCATTCTGTAGCCTACCACATTAGTACATAATTATGCATTTACAATCTCCATTATTCATTCATCCTGTACATTCATTGTTTTACCCTGGTTATTTCTAAGTAAATCGGGTGTGTTTTGTAAAAATATCTACTGTCTCCAAGAATGCATTGTCTTGTCATTTTAAGAACTTCATTGCCTTCAGAATTATACGTTAACCATACTTATAATTGTAACTATTTCATAGCTTCTTGTTGACTTATAGCAAGTGGTTCCCCGTTAATAATTTCATAGTAATACGTGTACATCATGGCGACAGCTAATGGGGATCCAAATAAAGATGAAAGATCATCCTTTACAGCATGGGTTCTATTCCTGTTTTGAGTGATAGGCCACCCTCTCTCATCTTAATATCGCTCAATCCCTTCTGTGTCTTTATTTCATTGTAAGCCCTTCCTTTACTGGCTGAACTGAGTCATGTAGTGGATGAGACAGAGTAGGGCATAACAATACAGCACTTTGGGCTCCCGAGTGGCACAGCATTGCATCTCAGTGCTAGAGGTGTCACTACAGACGCCCTGGTTTGAATCCAGGCTGTATTACAACTGGCTGTGATTGGGAGTCCCATAGGGCGGTGCACAATTGGTCCAGCGTCGCCCGGGTTTGGCCAGTGTAGGCAGTCATTGTGAATAAGAATTTGTTCTTAACTGACTTGCCTAGTTAAATAAAGGTTACACACATTCTAGTTAGGATACTATGACGACAAAAACCCAACATTTTTATTATTCCAGAGTTATTTTGTTGGATTTTACAAAGGCCTGTGCAAAAATACTATTGATGTGAAATGACTGATTTTCTCCATTTCTTTAACTCCTTCTCTCTTTTCTCAGGACTCAATCAACAGGACTGCATCTGCTTTTTTTTGTTTAATTTGTGTGCTGATAGTTATCTGAGGGTCTGCATTAGAAATTGTTAGAAAACAAAGATTGCAGAGTCTAAAAGCAGATACAGCATTTCCATGTGTGAACTATAGTTCTACAGAACAATGTTCGTGTTCATGTTTTCAACATGTAACTGACACTATGTCCGTCCGGCAGGCTACTGCTTTGCTTTGTACCTCTTAGCAGGTGCCACATCAAGGTTCTGCTTCCATTCACAGTCACAGATGAGACTCTTTTACCTCAGTGCACTGATCTGATTCTGATCTGATTGCCATGTTCTTCATAGTCCAGCTGTTTTCCTGCCTCTGTGTCTCAGTGGTCCTTGTGTTCTTTCCTCTCTGATGTGCGTCATTCAGAAGCGTGTGCCGTAAGCGTCGACCACTCCTAACCTCTTGCCATCATTGATTTGCAGCATGTGCAGTCACAGAGGACAGGCTCGCATTCAGGCCTCAAACTTGGGCTACCTCTCTCTGAAATATAGGACAAGATTCATATAGCAAGAATCTGTCTCCGCACCACGTGCTCTCACTACTGGTGTCCCCCAGGGCTCTGTTCTAGGCCCTCTCCTATTCCTACTCTACACCAAGTCACTTGGCTCTGTCATATCCTCACATGGTCTCTCCTATCATTGCTATGCAGACGACACACAATTAATCTTCTCCTTTCCCCCTTCTGATAACCAGGTGGCGAATCGCATCTCTGCATGTCTGGCAGACATATCAGTGTGGATGACGGATCACCACCTCAAGCTGAACCTCGGCAAGACGGAGCTGCTCTTCCTCCCGGGGAAGGACTGCCCGTTCCATGATCTCGCCATCACGGTTGACAACTCCATTGTGTCCTCCTCCCAGAGTGCTAAGAACCTTGGCGTGACCCTGGACAACAACCTGTCGTTCATCAAGGCGGTGACCCGATCCTGTAGGTTCATGCTCTACAACATTCGCAGAGTACGACCCTGCCTCACACAGGAAGCGGCGCAGGTCCTAATCCAGGCACTTGTCATCTCCCGTCTGGATTACTGCAACTCGCTGTTGGCTGGGCTCCCTGCCTGTGCCATTAAACCCCTACAACTCATCCAGAACGCCGCAGCCCGTCTGGTGTTCAACCTTCCCAAGTTCTCTCACGTCACCCCGCTCCTCCGCTCTCTCCACTGGCTTCCTGTTGAAGCTCGCATCCGCTACAAGACCATGGTGCTTGCCTACGGAGCTGTGAGGGGAACGGCACCTCCGTACCTTCAGGCTCTGATCAGGCCCTACACCCAAACAAGGGCATTGCGTTCATCCACCTCTGGCCTGCTCGCCTCCCTACCTCTGAGGAAGCACAGTTCCCGCTCAGCCCAGTCAAAACTGTTCGCTGCTCTGGCACCCCAATGGTGGAACAAGCTCCCTCACGACGCCAGGACAGCGGAGTCAATCACCACCTTCCGGAGACACCTGAAACCCCACCTCTTTAAGGAATACCTAGGATATGATAAAGTAATCCTTCTAACCCCCCCCCCCCCCCTTAAAAGATTTAGATGCACTATTGTAAGTGGTTGTTCCACTGGATATCATAAGGTGAATCCACCAATTTGTAAGTCGCTCTGGATAAGAGCGTCTGCTAAATGACTTAAATGTAAAATGTAAATGTAAATATAGGATTTACCACATGTCAATGATGGCCACAGACCATACAGTTGATTGGGGTGAACAATTTGTAAATTATGTAATTTATGTCGCGCCATATTTTTTATTTCAGAAAAATGTATTTCCTAAGAACACAATTTAATTGGACATAGAAATGTAAGGCATGTCCTCTGCTTAAGGATCAAACTTCTCTTTTCATCCAGAGGAAGCAGTACTTTTCCCAATATTCTTCACTGTAACCCCCATCAGTGACCTAACTCCTGCTGTGACCTGACCCACTATCCCAGTTTAAACCTTACTGGATCTCACAACATTCCATTGCCTAGACAGCTAGTCTCCACAGGTCCATGATTGCACAAATCGATCCAAAACAAATGATATCGTTAATTACAATATCATTGCATCTGCTGATTCACATCCTCAATGACTGCTTAGTGCTTAGTCGTCCGATGAGAGTTATTCCCTTGGAGCTCAGTGCGCACCAGGTGACACAGAACTAATAACTCAGGTGGGCTGTATTAGACAATTGGGGATGAATCAGGACTTCCTTTATCTTAATAATGTAGTACGTTTGTTCTTTTTTTAAAGGAGTGAGGCAGTCCCACTCCTCTCGTATTTTATTTTTATTGGATAGGATAGACGGAGAGGAAAGAGTTGCTGAATAGTGGTGGGCTGGATTTCAACCCATGCTGCAGTGGTGATCAAGAGACAGCAGGTAGGCCACCCTAAGCTACTTGAAATGAAGTCTTGTTTTGTTTCCGATCCTCGGTTCAGTTCTTCCCACCTAAAGGCTGTTCGTTGTTGTTTTGAACCGTCTTGTTTACATCTACTGACCAGCTGCAGCAGCCCTCAGATCAAAGAGCGTCCTCGGGCGTTACCTGGCTGATGATTACATTACCACCACAGCAAACCTGGTCGCGTCTTGAGGATCCTCTGCCTCAATTAGAGAAACATAATTGCAGGGTAAACAACAACTTCCTTGTAGCTAACAGCTTCGCTACACTACCTCTGGAGTCAATGGCGGTTTAGCAGAAGGAGCAGGTGTTTTCGGAGCTGCTGCTCTGTGCCCTGCTAGAGTTGTATTATGAGGTGTTGTCAGTAGGGCAGCAGACATGCTTGAAAGTATGTTTACTGTCTCTTCCTCCTAGCCATGTTTTGTCTAGTCACATTGAATCTCCTCTGTGGTCTTTTCTCTGTGGTTGTGTGTGGCTCAGTTGGTAGGGCTTGGCACTTGCAGGGATCTTGGGTCAGGATCTTGGGTTCGATTCCCGCTGGGGCCACTCATACGTAAATGTATGAACGCACTCTCTTCAGATACAAGCGTCTCCTAAATGAAATCTAGTATTGTATTATATAAACCTCCTCTTCCCCTCACCCATGTCTCTACCAGACAACATTTTATGTACCTATATATTCCATGAGGCACCTGCAAGAAAATATGTAGTAAGAAAGGTTTGTCTCGGTGTTGACGTCATACCTGTCTGGTAACATCAAGCATGTGCCTTTTGTGCAGGCAGGCGACAATAACTTGTTTGAGATGCAACGGACAGCAGTGATGGCTGCAGAGATGTCTGCTATATTATTGAATTTCAGCTTTTTATTGAATCCCAGCTTTTCTGTTTACTTCCGCCCTTCCATCTCTGGAGACCCTGTGTGTCGACCCCTTCTGATCCAGCCGGCACTTTCTCCCTGCTCCTATAATTTCACACACACTGTCAAGATCAATAGGCTCTCTTTGTCTTTCATTCATTATTTCTCTCTCTCCCTCGCTTTCTCTGCATCCTCGACCCTCCCTCTCTCTACATGGTCACTGATGTCTGTGTCTGGTAATGTGCTGTCATTCAGACAGACGCTGTGTTCAATAACTGCAATCAGCCCACGCAGGGTTTTTCTGTGTCTGGTGTGTGTGTGTTCTTTACTTTTATGTGTGTGTGTGTGGTGTGTGTGTGTGTGTGTGTGTGTGTGTGTGTGTGTGGTGTGTGTGTGTGTGTGTGGTGTGTGTGGTGTGTGTGTGTGTGTGTGTGTGTGTGTGTGTGGTGTGTGTGTGTGTGTGTGTGTGTTTGAGGGAATGGAAAATGGTCTTTGAAAGGCTAGCTGTTTTTGCTCTCTCCCAATGACGTCAATAAACTGTTAAGGGAAGCGGAAGCTGTAGAGAATATAAGAGAAAATTAACACCTACGGCAATCACTTAAGCACCAGCTTACTGTGCAGGCAATTGCGATAAAGGGTTGAGTGCCAGGACCTCTCAAAAGGTAACTTCTTTTATATCATTCTAGTCTCCTGGAGGCTCACCCGGAAACCTTCACCATTGTGACACTCTGTCTACGTGGCTTCCTCGCTTGCTGGGTGTATATTCGTCTGCAGTCCACACACACATTCTCTCCATCTGCAGTCTGCACAGTCACACGCATTAGTTTCTTTCTCCTTTTATCTCTGTTAAAACCTTGCGTCCTTGTCTATATAGTCCACATGCAAAGCCAGTTAATATAATGCATGCCTTTCAGACAAAAAAATGTGAACTTCAATGACAACAGCTCTGAACCTTTTCACCGGATCATAGCAGCTACTGTAGCTAGCTGCAACCCGAGTGACTACTGCTGGCTAACGTCTGTCCCGAAGCAAGCACCAATTAGCATGGAGATAGCCCATTTTAGGCCCATTCTCCCGGCTAGCTGAAGAGGCCCATCAGCCACTCCTGGGCTCCAATACCCGGACCCCTTCTACTGCCGGTACGGGGCACGGAACCCCGCCGATCCTTCACGACTGGACTACCGATGTAACCTGCTCGAGGGGGTACTCAACTGGCCCCTACGCCGTGACGTCCCCTGAATGCCTATCTGCTAGCCTGCTAGCCGTGCCCCGCTAGCTGCTAGCCGCGGCCTGCTAGCTGTCTAGAGCATATTGGACTGTTAGCTGAATAGATCCATCGGCCAATTTCTTAGGCCACTATGCCTATTTTGCCAATTGGACTTGGACCCCTCTGCTACTCGGAACCCTACTAATCCATCACGACTGGTCTATCGACATCACCGCATGCGGAGGCTAAAATAGACTTTCCTCCATCGTGACATCCTTCTAAGGCCCTTCTGCTAGCTTGCTAGCCCCGGCCTGCTAGCTGTCTGAATCGCCGTGTCTCCAGCCAGCCCAACCACTCACTGGACCCATATGATCACTTGGCTACACATGCCTCTCCCTAATATCAATATGCCTTGTCCATTACTGTCCTGGTTAGTGATTGTCTTATTTCACTTTAGAGCCTCTAGCCCTGCTCAATATGCCTTAACCCACCATTTAGTTCCACCTCCCACATATGCTGTGACATCACCTGGTTTAAACGTCTCTAGAGACAATATCTCTCTCATCATTACTCAATGCCTAGGTTTACCTCCAATGTACTCACATCCTACCATACCTTTGTCTGTACATTATGCCTTGAACCTATTCTATCGCACCCAGAAACCTGCTCCTTTTACTTTCTGTTCTGAACGTACTAGACGACCAGTTCTGTTAGCCTTTAGCCGTACCCTTATCCTACCCCTCATCTGTTCCTCTGGTGATAGAGGTTAATCCAGGCCCTGCAGTGCCAAGCTCCACTCCTACTCCCCAGGTGCTCTCATTTGTTGACTTCTATAACCGTAAAAGCCTTGGTATCATTCATGTTAAGATTAGAAGCCTCCTCCCTAAGTTTGTTTAATTCACTGTTTTAGCACACTCTGCCAACCCAGATGTCCTAGCCATGTCTGAATCCTGGCTTAGAAAGACCAGCAAAAACCTTGACATTTCCATCTCTAACTACAACATCATCCGACAAGATAGAACAGCCAAAGGAGGCGGTGTTGCAATCTACTGCAGAGATAGCCTGCAGAGTTCTGTCTTAATATCCAGGTCTGTACCCAAACAATTCGAGCTTCTACTTTTAAAAATCCACCTTTCCAGAAACAAGTCTCTCTCCGTTGTCACTTGCTAAAGACCACCCTCTGCCCTCAGCTGTGCCCTGGACACCATATGTGAATTGATTGCCCCCCATTTATCATCCGAGCTTATGCTGCTAGGTGACCTAAACTGGGACATGCTAAACACCACGGCCATCCTACAATCTAAGCTTGATGCCCTCAATCTCACACAAATTATCAATGAACCCACCAGATACAACCCCAAATTCTTAAACACGGGCACCCTCATAGATATCATCCTAACCAACTTGCCCTCCAAATACACCTCTGCTGTTTTCAACCAAGATCTCAGCGATCACTGCCTCATTGCCTGCATCCGTAATGGGTCTGCGGTCAAACGACCACCCCTCATCACTGTCAAACGCTCCCTAATACACTTCAGCGAGCAGGCCTTTCTAATCGACCTGGCCCGGGTATCCTGGAAGGATATTGACCTCATCCGGTCAGTAGAGGATACCTGGTTATTCTTTAAAAGTGCCTTCCTCACCATCTTAAATAAGCATGCCCCATTCAAAAAATGTAGAACCAGGAACAGATATAGCCCTTGGTTCTCTCCAGACCTGACTGCCCTTGACCAGCTCAAAAACATCCTGTGGCGTTCTGCATTAGCATCGAATAACCCCCGTGATATGCAACTTTTCAGGGAAGTTAGGAACCAATATACACAGGCAGTTAGGAAAGCTAAGGCTAGCTTTTTCAAGCAGAAATGTGCATCCTGTAGCACAAACTCAAAACGTTCTGGGACACTGTAAAGTCCATGGAGAATAAGAGCACCTCCTCCCAGCTGCCCACTGCACTGAGGCTAGGAAACAATGTCACCACCGATAAATCTACTATAATTGAGAATTTCAATAAGCATTTTTCTATGGCTGGCCATGCTTTCCACCTGGCTACCCCTACCCCGATCAACAGCCCTGCACCCCCCACAGCAACTCGCCCAAGCCTCCCCCATTTCTCCTTCACCCAAATCCAGATAGCTGATGTTCTGAAAGAGCTGCAAAATCTGGACCCCTACAAATCAGCCGGGCTAGACAATCTGGACCCTCTCTTTCTAGAATTATCTGCCGAAATTGTTGCAACCCCTATTACTAGCCTGTTCAACCTCTCTTTTGTATTGTCTGAGATTCTCAAAAATTGGAAAGCTGCCGCGGTCATCCCACTCTTCAAAGGGGGAGACACTCTAGACCCAAACTGCTATAGACCTATATCAATCCTACCCTGCCTTTCTAAGGTCTTCGAAAGCCAAGTTAACAAACAGATTACCGACCATTTCGAATCCCACCGTACCTTCGCCGCTATGCAATCTGGTTTCAGAGCTGGTCATGGGTGCACCTCAGCCACGCTCAAAGTCCTAAACGATATTATAACCGCCATCAATAAGAGACAATACTGTGCAGCTGTATTTATCGACCTGGCCCAGGCTTTCGACTCTGTCAATCACCACACCCTCATCGGCAGACTCAATAGCCTTGGTTTCTCAAATGATTGCCGTGCCTGGTTCACCAGCTACTTCTCTGATAGAGTTCAGTGTGTCAAATTGGAGGGCCTGTTGTCCAGACCTCTGGCAGTCTCTATGGGGGTGCCACAGGGTTCAATTCTCTGGCCGACTCTCTTCTCTGTATACCTCAATGATGTCGCTCTTGCTGCTGGTGATTCTCTGATCCACCTCTACGCAGATGACACCATTCTGTGTACCTCTGGCACTTCGTTGGACACTGTGTTAACTAACCTCCAGACGAGCTTCAATGCCATACAACTCTCCTTCCGTGGCATCCAACTGCTCCTAAATGCAAGTAAAACTAAATTCAATTCATTCAAACGATCGCTGCCTGCACCTGCCCGCCCGTCCAGCATCACTACTCTGGACGGTTCTGATTTAGAATATGTGGACAACTACAAATACCTAGGTGTCTGGTTAGACTGTAAACTCTCCTTCCAGACTCACATTAAGCATCTCCAATCCAAAATTAAATCTAGAATCGGCTTCCTATTCGCAACAAAGCATCCTACACTCATGCTGCCAAACATACCCTCGTAAAACTGACCATCCTACCGATCCTCGACTTTGGCGATGTCATTTACAAAATAGCCTCCAACACTCTACTCAACAAATTGGATGCAGTCTACCACAGTGCCATCCGTTTTGTCACCAAAGCCCCATATACTACCCACTACTGCAACCTGTACGCTCTCGTTGGCTGGCCTTCGCTTTATAATCGCCGCCAAACCCACTGGCTCCAGGTCATCTACAAGTCTCTGCTAGGTAAAGCCCCGCCTTATCTCAGCTCACTGGTCACCATAGCAGCACCCACCCTTAGCACGCTCTCCAGCAGGTATATCTCACTGGTCACCCCCAATGCCAATTCTTCCTTTGGCCGCCTTTCCTTCCAGTTCTCTGCTGCCAATGACTGGAACGAACTACAAAAATCACTGAAGCTGGAGACTCGTATCTCCCTCACTATTTTTAAGCACCAGCTGTCAGAGCAGCTCACAGATCACAGCACCTGTACATAGCCCATCTGTAAATAGCCCATCCAACTTCCCTCATCCCCATACTGTATTTATTTATTTATTTATCTTGCTCCTTTGCACCCCATTATCTCTACTTGCACATTCATCTTCTGCACATCTACCATTCCCGTGTTTAATTGCTATATTGTAATTACTTCGCCACCATGGCCTATTTATTGCCTTACCTCCCTTATCCTACCTCATTTGCACACACTGTATATAGACTTTTTCTACTGTATTATTGACTGTATGTTTGTTTATTTCATGTGTAACTCTGTGTTGTTGTATGTGTCGAACTGCTTTGCTTTATCTTGGCCAGGTTGCAGTTGTAAAGGAGAACTTGTTCTCAACTTGCCTACCTGGTTAAATAAAGGTGAAATTAAAAAAAATACAAAAATATGATAAATTAATTTCAATTTGTTATCCCTGGTATGCACGTGCAGAACGTGACAATTATCAGGTAAAGCAATGGAAAAGTGTTGTTTGATTCCAGTAGTTTATGCAGGTGCAGCAACTGGATGCTCTCCATCAATGAAACCAACTAATGCATTTTACTGGCATTAATAAACTTGTTGCTTGCCAGAGTAATATTGGAAATGCATCCTTTATGAGTAAATATTTTTCTCTCTACAAATTAGAGGAACATGAAGATGCTTCCGGTTACACTTATCCTCCACTCGATTATACACTATATATACAAAAGTATGTGGACAAATTAGTGGATTTGGCTATTTCAGCCACAGTCATTGCTGACAGGTGTATAAAATCAAGCACACAGCCATGCAATCGCCATAGACAAACATTGGCAATAGAATAGCCTTACTGAAGAGCTCAGTGTCTTTCAACGTGGCACCGTCATAGGATGGCACCTTTCCAACAAGTGGAAACAACTAGGACCAACAACGACTCAGCTGTGAAGTAGGTAGGCGACACAATCACACAGAACGGGACCGCAGAGTGGTGAAGTACGTAGTGTGTAAAAATCGTCTGTCCTCGGTTGCAACACTCACTACCGAGTTCCAAACTGCCTCTGGAAGCAACATCAGCACAAGAACGGTTCATTGGGAGCTTCATGAAATGAGTTTCCATGGCAGAGCAGCCACACACAAGCCTAAGATCACCATGTGCAATGCCAAGCGTCGGCTGGAGTGGTGTAAAGTTCACCGCCATTGGACTCTGGAGCAGTGGAAACGAGTTCTCTGGAGTGATGAATCACACTTCACCATCTGGCAGTCCGACGGACTAATCTGAGTTTGGCGGATGCCAGAAGAACGCTACCTGCCCGAATCCATAGTGCCAACTGTAAAGTTTGGTGGAGGAGGAATAATGGTCTCGGGCTGTTTTTCATGGTTTCCTAGTTCCAGTGAAGGGAAATCTTAACGCTATAGATGATTCTTTGCTTCCAACTTTGTGGCAACAGTTTAGGGAAGGTCTTTTGCTGTTTCAGCATTGGCAATGGTCTCGTGCACAAAGCGAGGTCCAAACAGAAATGGTTTGTTGAGATCGGTGTGGAAGAACTTGACTGGCCTGCACAGAGCCCTGACCTCAACCCCATTGACCACCTTTGGGATGAATTGGAATGCCAACTGCGAGCCAGGTCTAATTGCCCAACATCAGTGCCCGACCTCACAAATGCTCTTGTGGCTGAATGGAAGCAATGTTCCATCTAGTGGAAAGCCTTTCCAGAAGAGTGGGGGCTGTTACAGCAGGGGTCCATCTCCATATTAATGCCCATGATTTTGGAATGAAATGTTCGATGAGCAGATGTCTACATACTTTTGGTCATGTAGTGTATGTCCCTCACATCCCCCTAGAGGCGGAAGGTTCTCCTCCTCTGAAAAATGTGTACATTTGTTAGATGTGTGTGTGTGTGTGTGTGTGTGGTGTGTGTGTGTGTGTGTGTGTGTGTGTGTGTGTGTGTGTGTGTGTGTGTGTGTGTGTGTGTGTGTGTGTGTGTGTGTGTGTGTGTGTGTGTGTGTGTGTGTGTGTGAACTGTATAATGAATGATCAAACATGACTCATATGGACTGTGAATTTGACAAATCAAATGCTGTACTCTGAAATGTAGGCCTTTGTGAAAATGTGACCGACCGCCTCGATTCGGCCTTATGTAGAAAAATTGGAAATGTTTTTTTGTTTTTTTACATTGGATAAAAGGAGAGACTCAGAGCTAGAAAATTGTATATCATACGCTACAGTTTAGGAACAATGGGAAAGTAATTCTTCTTTGAAAGTTGATAAACCCCACTTTTGAGAAAATGGCCCTTGGATTGTTTTGCCTACAGCTACTGGAGAGCTCCTCTTTGTCTACACCCATTCAGCATCATTCACACCCTCTTAAGCCTTAGCCCCACCCATGTCTTTAAGGATTCACATGTGTGGCCATGTGGTAAACACACGGTATATCAAATAAAATGTTTATTTGTCACATGCACAGGATACGGAAGGTGTACACGGTACAGTGGTGACTTGCATTAGTAGCAAAATCAAAAACAGAAAGTGTACAGATACAAATATTTTATAAACGTTTTATCATTATTAGATGACGCTTACTCGATACACTTGTCTAAATTGATGGGTCATGTGAAGGAAATGCTATAACCAGCCTCCAGCCTCCAGCCACATGGCTAGACCAACTAGGCTCGCAATTTAACAATTGTATTTGGATTTATGGATGGAATACAACTTTGTTATTGAGGCACATAAGGCACATGACAGTTCACATGTACGATAAAAAATACATGTTTACATTGAAATGCTGCTCCTGTGAAGTAGTGACGTGTGACATATGCCTAGTTTCCTGAAACAAGTCACAAATGTACTTTGTTGAGGTCCCAAATAAAGCATTCAAGTACAGTGTATATGTCAATTTCACTCCCAACAAAACCTTGGAAATTGAAGCTCAGCCTATTTTCCTCTATTGACAATGATATAGTGGGTTCTGGATAGGACAGCCATACAAATCACAAAGAAACATTGGCCTCAACTGTAAACATTCTTCTGAGAAAATAAACATTTATCTCTTGAGTTTGACATATTCATATAGACGGGTGAGGTGTTTACCAACAAAACCGATGTGTGCGCAACTGCGAGGCAAAAACAGACAGAGCTGTCTTACAATCAAAGGATGATTGACATGTAAGCTATATTTTGTCCGAATTTTATTGAAAACATGAATACATTTGCCCAATAAGCACTTGTTGCCTCTCAAATACATTGTTACAGTGTATGAGTCAAAACACATCAAGCCAAGAGATGTTATCAAGAACAAGATACGACTAGCGAAAACAAGCCGTCTATAATTCACCACACAGCAGCTTCTTTTCATTGTTGCTAGCTATCTGACCGTTCAGAAGGCAACAACACACCGCCTTTTACCTCTGAGTTGCACACACGTTATTGTTGTGATGTTGTCAACCCACCTGTCTATTCCTCCATTGTTTAACATATCCCTGGCTTGGTAGCAAACTGACGTTCTCTGTGCACTATTCATGAATATGTATTTTGTATGTCCTCCAGGACTGTATTATTTCCATTTCTTGCCTGCCCAGGAAGATACTTTAATAGAGGGAGGAAGTGTTATTTCTAGTTCTCATAATAAAAAGATCACAAATCCCAGTCAACTGAAGCACTACCCAGTGGGAAACGGGTTGAGGCATATAAAAAATATATTAAAAAAACACCTGCTTGTAATATCTAACATCCAAAAGCCCTGACATTCTCTGCGAGAGTGCGAAATTCTCCGGAAGTATGGGAAGAGAGGATTAAAGTGTAATCCTAACATCTTTCTTTACTGGAGGCGGAAATGACCAAAGAAGCTCAAGGGAAACGCTGAGTCACTTGGAATACTCAGGTGCTACAGCACAGTGTCAGTAGATGAGCGTCTGAGATATGCAGCGCAGATGGGGGGAATTGAAACGAACAGAAAGACCAGGAAAGACAATTGAACAGTAGGACCTTGAGGCTTCTCTGACATAAGAACAGGAAGAGCAGGGATGTCAATACAGTGTACCGCATTTAACAAAAGTAATGTTAAGCCTCATGGTTTTATCCTTTTGTCTTGGCAATTTTTCAAAGACAGAACATCCTACACAAAGCACATTAAGTAAATGTGACAAATTCATTAAGCTGTTAAGGGAACTTCCTCCCTTTCTTGTGACTTCCCCCCTCCCAGGGTAAGGTTATTGGTTGTTAGGGAGTGCAGAAGGATGACACTGCAGTTGTCAAGGACAGTGTGTACGATGTTCACGGTGTTCACAGTCAATTCCCAGTCCTTTTTTTAGTCAAACTTTACCCATTCTTGAGTCAATGCTCCTCACCCCTTTTGAGTCAATCATCACCCCTTCTTGACTCATTCCTCACACTTTAGATGGATTACCAATGGCCAAGGGCAGACTGGGGCAAAAATTCAGCTCTGGCATTTTAGCCATACTAGCCCACATCACCGTGAAATTGCGCACACGTACAGTAGGAATGTCTACCAATGGCATGCCCATATGTTTGTGTGAAATTCCACTGGTCACACAAAACATTTATAAATATGTATGACGTATAAATAGCAATCACTTTAGATTAGAGACTGAAAAAATACTTTACTAATGATTTGTGAATTGTTTATTAATGTGGGAATAATGACTAATTAATTAACACAATTTATAACTGCCTTATAAATTACAGACCCTTTAAAATATAGTGTTACCCATGAATAAACACATATTAGTGTCACGTCCTGACCAGTAAATGGGGTTATTTGTTATTGTAGTTTGGTCAGGGCAAGGCAGGGGGTGTTTGTTTTGTGTGTTTCGGGGTTTTGATTTATGTTCTATATTTCTATTTCTGTGTTTATTCTAGTTTACTATTTCTATGTTGTGTTTTTCAATGGAGGCCAAATTGGAGGCCATATTTATGTGTGTTCGTTTTTCACTTGTGTTTGTGGGTGGTTGTTCCTAGTATAGTCTGTGCACCTTACTGGACTGTTTTCGTTGTTTGTTTTGTTTAAGTGTCTTCTCTTTAATAAAGTAAAGAAGATGATCAATATACCCGCTGCATTTTGGTTCACTCCTTACGACGCCCGTTACAGAACCACCCACCAAAGAAGGACCAAGCAGCGGAGGAAGGAGCAGCAGGAGAGCTACTTAGAGTCGTGGACATGGGAGAAAATATTAGATGGAAAGGGACCTTGGAGGCAGGCTGGGGAGTATCGGCGACCGAAGGAGGAATTGGAGGCAGCAAAGGCAGAACGACAGAGGTATTATATCCTCCATTTCAGGAAGTGAGGAGGCAGCTCCCCCCCCAAAAAATGTTGGGGGGCACACGGAGAGTTGGGGTAAGTCAGGCAATAGACCTGAGCCAACACCTCGTGCTTAATATGGGGAGCGTTTGGCGTGGAGAGCACCGTGCTATGCAGAAGTGCGCACGGTCTCGCCCATCCGCACGCACAGTCCGGTGCGGTCGATACCAGCCCCCTGCAAGTGCCGTGCTAGAGTGGGCATCCAGCCAGGAAGGAGTATACCTGCTCATTATATCTGGCCACCAGTGCGTCTCCTAGGCCCAGGCCTCCCTGCGCCTGCTCTACGCACGGCAGCCATCATTCCTCAGCACAGCCCAGTTCGCCCTGTGCCAGCACTCCGCCCGTGCAGGGCTACAGTGACAACTCAGCCAGGACGGGTTGTGCAGGCTGTGCGCTCCAGACCTCCAGTGCGTCTTCAAGACCCAGTGTATCCTGTTCCTGCTCCTCGCACTAGCCCTGTGGTGCATGTTACTGTTCTGGCGCCTCCAAAGCCAGCCCCACGAATCAGGCCTCTAGTGCGCCTGCCCAGTCCAGTACGTCATGTTCCTGCTCCTCGCACTAGCCCTGAGGTGCGTGTCACTAGTCTGGCGCCCCCAAAGCTAGCCCCACGGATCAGGTCTCGAGTGCGCCTGCCCAGTCCAGTACGTCCTGTTCCTGCTCCTCGTACTAGCCCTGAGGTGCGTGTCAATAGTCTGGCGCCTCCAAAGCCAGCTCCACGCATCAGGCCTTCAGTGCACAGTACCAGTCCAGAGCTTCCGGCGACAGTTCCCCATCCAGTGCTTCCGGCGATGTCCTACAGTCCGGAACCAACAGAGACGGCCTACAGTCCGGAACCAGCAGAGATGGCCTACAGTCCGGAGCCTGCTGAGATGGCCCACAGTCCGGAGCCTGCTGAGATGGCCTACAGTCCGGAGCCTGCAGAGACATCCCACAGTCCAGAGCCTGCAGAGACGGCCCACAGCCCGAGGTCTCCAGCGATGCACCTCAGCCCGAGGTCTCCAGCGACGCACCTCAGCCCGAGGTCTCCAGCGACGCACCTCAGCCCGAGGTCTCCAGCGACGCACCTCAGCCCGAGGTCTCCAGCGATGCACCTCAGCCCAGAGCCTTCAGCAGTGGTCTACAGCCCTGAGCCTTCAGCGGGAGTGGGCAGGTTAGAATGGGGACTAAGGCCGGAGCCAGAGCCACCTCCGTAGTTGGAGGATTGGGGGGGTGTAGCATGGGAGCCGTCGTTGATGGTGGGCACCCTCCCTTCAAGTTTGGGGTTAATTTTTGTGGGGTTTTTGTTTTGAGGTGCATTTGGGGTCTGCACCTTTGGGGGGGGGGGGGGGGGGGGTACTGTCACGTCCTGACCAGTAAAAGGGGTTATTTGTTATTGTAGTTTGGTCAGGGCGTGGCAGGGGGTGTTTGTTTTGTGTGTTCAGGGTTTTTGATTTATGTTCTATATTTTCTATTTCTATGATTATTCTAGTTTTCTATTTCTATGTTGTGTTTTTCAATGACCTCCAATTAGAGGCAGCTGGTTGTCGTTGTCTCTAATTGGAGGCCATATTTAAGTGTGTTCGTTTTTCACTTGTGTTTGTGGGTGGTTGTTCCTAGTATAGTCTGTGCACCTTACTGGACTGTTTTCGTTGTTTGTTTTGTTTAAGTGTCTTCTCTTTAATAAAGTGAAGAAGATGATCAATATACCCGCTGCATTTTGGTCCACTCTTTACGACGCCCGTTACAATTAGACATAAAAGAAAATCACTGAATAATGCCTTATAGATGAACATTGGCTTATACTGTCACGGTTGTCGTCTGGAATGGAGGACCAAAACGCAGCAGGAATGTGGATGCTCATCTTGTATTTATTTTAAATAAAAGTGAACACCAAAAAAACAACAAAAACGAAGAACTCACGAACAACAAACAGTCTTGTAAGGCTCACACAGGCAAAACAAGAAACAAACAATTACCCATATATAGGACTCTCAATCAGAGGCAACGAGAAAGCACCTGCCTCCAATTGAGAGTCCAACCCCCCATTAACCTAAACATAGAAATATACCAACACAGAAAGAACATAGAAGTACAAAACATAGAACATAAACCAAAACCCGGAAATAATAAATCAAACGCCCTACTAAATAAACCACCACCCCGAACCACATAAAACAAATACCCTCTGCCACGTCCTGACCAAACTACAATAACAAATAACCCTTATACTGGTCAGGACGTGACAGTACCCCCCCCTAAAGGCGCAGACCCCAGAAGCACCTCATAAAAAAAAATAAAAAAAACAACAACTAAAAAATCCCCCTAAACTAAAGGGAGGGAAGGGAGGGTGGCTGCCGTCACCGACGGCACTTGTGCTACACCCCCCCTCCCCAACCCACCTATACAGGTGGTGGTTCAGGCTCCGGCCTACTGTCCTCCCGAATGCAGACAGACTTGATTAGATTCGGGCCGTAGGCAGACTCCCCTTGTTCCGGATCGTAGGCAGACCTCTTCCTTTCCACACTGTATGCGGACTCATTAAATACATAGTTAATCATTTTTTGTTCCAAATCGTCAGGCTTACTCAGTTCCGGGTTGCTGCTAGACTCCCTTGGTTCCGGGTCATTGGCAGACTCACCCGGTTCTGGGTCACCGGCAGAGTCACCCGGTTCCGGGTCGCAGGCAGACCCCCTCGGTTCCGGGTCACCGGCAGAGTCACCCGGTTCCGGGTCGCAGGCAGACCCCCTCGGTTCCGGGTCGCAGGCAGACCCCCTCGGTTCCGGGTCGCAGGCAGACCCCCTCGGTTCCGGGTCGCAGGCAGACGCCTTTGGTTCCGGGTCCCAGGCAGACGCCTTCGGTTCCGGGTCGCAGGCAGACTCCCTCGGTTCCGGGTCGCAGGCAGACTCACCCGGTTCCGGGTCGCAGGCAGACTCCCTCGGTTCCGTGTGGCAGGCAGACCCCTTTGGTTCCAGGTCCAAGGCAGACCCCTTTGGTTCCGGGTCGCAGGCAGTCTCCCTCGGTTCCGGACTAGACACTGTTGCCGGATACTCTGGACTGCACACTGGTGCCGGATACTCTGGACTGCATACTGGTGCCGGATACTCTGGACTGCACACTGTTGCCGGATACTCTGGACTGCACACTATTGCCGAACTCTCGAGGCTGGGCTGACGCACTGGAAGCCTGATGCGTGGTACTGGTACTGGATGTGCCAGTCTGGGGACACGCACCTCAGGGCTAGTGCGGGGAGCGGGAACAGGCCGAGTCGGACTGGGTTGACGCACTGGAAGCCTGGTGCGTGGTGCTGGTACTGGACGAGCCAGACTGCGGACACGCACCTCAGGGCTAGTGCGGGGAGCGGGAACAGGCCGAGTCGGACTGGATTGACTCACTGGAAGATTGATGCGTGGTGCTGGTACTGGATGTGCCAGACTAGGGGTTCGAACTTCCGAGTCAGCACGAGAGGCAGGAACTGGAAAAACTGGGCCATGAAGGCGCACAGGCGGTCTTGAATGCACCTCCTGCACAACCCGTCCTGGCTGGATGGAACTAGCAGCCCTGTACGAGCGGGGTGCTTGTACAGGGCGAACTGGGCTGTGCAGGGGCCTGATGGTTGCCGTGCGTAGAGCGGGAGTAGGGTAGCCTGGTCCTAGGAGGCGTACCGGCGACCAGACGCGCTGCGCAGGCATCCTCCTACCAGGCTGGATGCCCACTCTAGCACGGCATCTGCGAGGGGCTGGAATAACTCGCACTGGACTGTGCGTGCGTATGGGCGAGATTGTGCGCACTTCAGCAAAACACGGCGCTCTCCACTCCATACGATCCTTCCTATAAGCACGGGTAGCTGGCTTAGGGCTCACCCTTGGCCCAGCCAAACTACCCGTGTGCCCCCCCAAAAAAATTATTAGAGATGCCTCTCGTGCTTTATCGGCGCATACAAGGCCTCGTACCTCCGCCTCTCCGCCTTGGCTGCCTCGATTTCCTCCCGTGAGCGACGGTATTCCCCAGCCTGGTGCCAAGGTCCAGCCCCGTCCAGAATTTCCTCCCAGGTCCATTTCTCCCGCCAGTCCATCTCGAAATCCCTTTGCTCCTTACTCTGCTGCTTGATCCATTTGTGGTGGGAGATTCTGTCACGGTTGTCGTCTGGAATGGAGGACCAAAACGCAGAAGGAATGTGGATGCTCATCTTGTATTTATTTTAAATAAAAGTGAACACCAAAAAAACAACAAAAATTAAGAACTCACGAACAACAAACAGTCTTGTAAGGCTCACACAGGCAAAACAAGAAACAAACAATTACCCATTATATAGGACTCTCAATCAGAGGCAACGAGAAAGCACCTGCCTCCAATTGAGAGTCCAACCCCCCATTAACCTAAACATAGAAATATACCAACACAGAAAGAACATAGAAGTACAAAACATAGAACATAAACCAAAACCCGGAAATAATAAATCAAACGCCCTACTAAATAAACCACCACCCCGAACCACATAAAACAAATACCCTCTGCCACGTCCTGACCAAACTACAATAACAAATAACCCTTATACTGGTCAGGACGTGACATATACATTGCATTCAGAAAGTATTCAGACCCCTTTACCTTTTTCACATTTTGTTACATTACAGCCTTATTCTAAAATGAATGAAAAACAAATGTCCCCCTTCGTCAATCTACATACAATACCCAATACTGACAAAGCAAAAATAGTTTTGGGGAAATTTTTGCAATTATATATATATATATTTGGAAATATCACATTTACATAAATATTCAGACCCTTTATTCAGTACTTTGTTGAAGCACCTTTGGCAGCGAAAAACAGCCTTGAGTCTTCTTGGGTATGACGCTACAAGCTTGGCACACCTGTATTTGGGGAGTTTCTCCCATTGTTCTCTGCAGATCCTCTCAAGCTCTGTCAGGTTGGATGGGGAGCGATCGATTGGGTTCAAGTCCGGGCTCTGGCTGACCCACTCAAGGACATTCAGAGACTTGTCCCGATGCCACTCCTGCTTTGTCTTGGATGTGTGCTTAAAATCATTGTTCTGTTGGAAGGTGAACCTTCATCCCAGTCTGAGGTCCTGAGCGCCCTGGAGCAGGTTTTCATCAAGGATCTCTCTGTACCTTGCTCCGTTCATCTTTCCCTGGATCCTGTCACCCAGTCCCTGCCTCTGAAAAACATCCCCACAGCATGATGCTGCCACCACCATACTTTACCGTAGGGATGGTGCCAGGTTTCTTCCCGACGTGACACTTCAATCTTGGTTTCATCAGACCAGAGAATCTTGTTTTTCATGGTCTGAGTGTCCTTTAGGTGCCTTTTGGCAACTCCTAGTAGGCTGTCATGTGCCTTTTACTGAGGAGTGGCTTCCGTCTGGCTGCTCTACCATAAAGGCCTGATTGGTGGAGCGCTGCAGAGATGGTTGTCCTTCTGGAAGGTTCTCCCATCTCCACAGAGGAACTCTGAAGCTCTGTCTGAGTGACTATCGGGTTCTTGGTCACCTCCCTGACCAAGGTATTTCAGTAAAAAATGCTAAAATGTAAAAAAACCTTTTGGCTGTTTTGGCTATGAGGTATTGTGTGTAGATTGATTAGGAAATGTTTTTATTTAATACATTTTAGAATAAGGAGAACCCTTTTTGGTTCCAGGTAGAACCCTTTTTGGTTCCAGGTAGAAATATTTTAGGATCCATGTAGAACCCTCTGTGGAAAGGGTTCTACATGGACCCCTAAAGGGTTCTACCTGGAATCAAAAAGGGTTCTTTTTAGGTTCTAGATAGCACCTTTTTTTAAGAGTGTACAATTGCAAGTAGCCTAGTGTCTAACTGTTCCCACAAATCCCCCTTCCCTAATTAGCCAACTATAGTATGTATGAAATATATTTTGTAAAATATACAGCCAAAGTATTAGGCCTAACTGCCAGTAGTAGGCTAAATGATCTCTGTCAGTGTGCGTTAGTGTGTCTTTCTCTGTTTTCTTCCTACCTTGACTGTACCACAGCAGTTTATGTGTCATTCTCACAGACAGAGCACTCAGGCCAGCAGAACCAGAACTTTTAGCAAATAAGTTGGTTCATTTCACACATTTAGCAGCGTTGGCCTCAGTAGCCCTTTTTTGTTCTCAAACTTTTTCAGAACCACCTTTTCAGTTTTTGCTGAGTGACTGACAGAGTCAGAGCGGGTCGCACTCTCTTTGATGATATGCGTTTGACTTTGAATGTGAATTTGCAGCACCTCAGCTCAGTCAATCAGAAAACTGGGCCGGCCCATCTTGGCACGGGGAGCGGCCATTGTCCGCTGGTCAGCCAAACGCTCAATATAGATGATTATGACAACAGAGGTATAGCGCAAAAGTAATTAAAAGAAAGAGGCCCATGGGCCACCGGCTGTGTCAATTGTTTTGGTAACACTTTACAATAAGGTTCCATTTGTAAAGGGTTTTAAAGGGTTTGTAATTACGTTATTAATGGTTTTTATTAATAAATGGGTTATAACAAGTTTATCAAAATAGTGCGATGACCAGTCAGTGCTTGCCAAATAGTAAGCCACTATTTCCAGCTATTCATAAATACACTTGCAAATGCATATAATATTGAACCCTTATGTATCATCATGCAACCTTATTTTCAATGGTTGCACATTTAAACGATAGTTATTTTCACATTTTTGGGTGTGATGCATTGTTGCTCTTTCCCAGGAAAATAAATGGTTGGTTTTCAGACCATTGGTCAACTCCCATGATGTACAGGTATTTTGCCACATGTTTGAAACCCTGATGATGCAATGGTACACTTACTTATTCCAGGAATGAAGGCTTCATCTGAAGTTCTCAAGCCATATTATTGGTGTGGTTCGCTGGCCCAGAATTTTGTGTTGACACTGACATTGGATGCATTCGTAAATTCATTCTGGCTATCTCCTCCGATTTCAGAGCACACTCGTTAGAGTGTTAAATCAATTGTTGCCAGCAGCACAGTTACAATCACCAACGCTCTACATAACATAAAAACAGCCTAAACAGCTCTGCTTGGGCGAGTGAAGTGGTCAGAGTGAGGTGTTCTTGCATTTGTGTCTGGAAGTAGCTAGCAAGTTAGCCAAATTTTGCCAGTTAGCGTGGGTGGTTGACTGCCATTGTGAGGTCAGAGCGTTCGGCTCAACCCTACTCCTCGGCCAGAGCGTCCACTGTGTGCTCTGAACGATCTGAGAGCGAAACGCTCTGAATTTACGAACGGACAATCTGACAATGCCTATAGCGCACTCTGAGCGTACTCTGGCACTCCAGAGTGAATTTACGAACACACCCATCATGTGACAGTGCGTCATGAACAATCAGGATGGATGTGGCTATGAGAAGTGTGCAAAGGCCAGACAGAGGAGATTGCATCAAATAAACATTGTTCACAAGATAAAAATGTTGACAGAAGAGAGAGAGAGGGTACATTCTCAGTGCTATTTGCTTGGATACAGAAGTTTTGCTGGATGATTTAGCACGCTGCTCATCTAACTAAGTAGCTAGCTAGTTAATATTTGCTATCACCTCTGTCCTACCTAGCTAGCTAGGAAACATTAGCTAGGTAGCATTAGGTATAGAAACCCTGCTAGACAATTTAGAACAAGAAACCTATGGCATGATATAGTTGCTGGCTAGACAGCAAAAGTCTGCTACCAGCTACCTAGCTAACATCGACATGAGAGAATTTCCATACAATTTGTTTAGCTATCATTTTTGGATTAGCACACTAGCTAACTAGTTATCTAAACTTTGAACACAGGTACTGTCTCTAGCTAGGCAGCTGGTAAGTTAGTTGGCTAGTAACATCCTTTGTCAGCACACTAGGCGATCCAATTTTAAGACTAACTTACTATCTAGCTAGCTAACTAGCTTGTGTATTAGCAAAAATATTGATAACTAGCTAACCCTTTAATCTGCGGTAGCTAGCTATTAGTGTTAGAAGGTAATGTGAAACACTAGCTACAGTTGAAGTCGGAAGTTTACATAAACTTAGGTTGGAGTCATTAAAACTTGTTTTTCAACCACTCCACAAATTTCTTGTTGAACTATAGTTTTGGCAAGTCGGTTAGGACATCTACTTTGGGCATGACACAAGTAATTTATCCAACAATTGTTTACAGACAGATTATTTCACTTAATCTCAATTCCACTGGGTCAGAAGTTTACATACACTAAGTTGACTGTGCCTTTAAACAGCTTGGAAAATTCCAGAAAATTATGTCATGACTTTAGAAACTTCTGATAGGCTAATTGACATAATTTGCGTCAATTGGAGGTGTACCTGTGGATGTATTTCAAACCCTACCTTCAAACTCAGTGCCTCGTTGCTTGACATCATAGGAAAATCAAAAGAAATCAGCCAAGACCTCAGAAATTTCTTTGTGGACCTCCACAAGTCTGGTTCATCCTTGGGAGCAATTTCCAAATGCCTGAAGGTACCATGTTCATCTGTACAAACAATAGTACGCAAGTATAAACACCATGGGACCACGCAGCCGTCATACCGCTCAAGACGAGACGTGTCCTGTCTCCTAGAGATGAATGTACTTTGGTGCAAAAAGTACAAATCAATCTCAGAACAACAGCAAAGGACCTTGTGAAGATGCTGGAGGAAACAGGTACAAAAGTATCTATATCCACATTAAAACGAGTCCTATATCGACATAACCTGAAAGGCCACTCAGCAAGGAAGAAGCCTCGCCTTGTTTCCACATTGGAGGTATGGCTTTTTGGCCGCAAGTCTTCCATGAAGGCCACTTCTGACCAGACTTCTCCAGACAGTAGATGGGTGCACCAGGGTCCCACTGTTTTCTGCCAATTCTGAGCTGATGGCACTCCTGGACATCTTCCGATTGCGAAGGGAAGTAAGCATGATGTGTCTTTTATCTGCTGCAGTATGTTTCCTTGGCCGACCACTGCGTCTACGGTCCTCAACGTTGCTCGTTTCTTTGTGCTTCTTCAAAAGAGCTTGGACAGCACATCTGGAAACCCCTGTCTGCCTTGAAATGTCTGCCTGGGATAGACCTTGCTGATGCAGTATAACTACCTTGTGTCTTGTTGCTGTGCTCAGTCTTGCCATGGTGTATGACTTTTGACACTAAACTGTCTTCAGCAACCTCACCTTCTAAGCTGAGTTTGGCTGTTCCTCACACAGTTTTATTCCTCCTACACAGCTGTTTCTGTTTCAGTTAATGATTGTGTTTCAACCTACATATTAAACTGATGATCATTAGCACCTGTTTGGTATAATTGTTTAATCATACACCTGACTATATGCCTACAAAATCCCTGACTTTGTGCAAGTGTACCTACAAGAATTGATGCTGTTTAGAAGGCAAAGCATGGTCACACCAAATATGGATTTGATTTAGATTTTCCTTCTGTTCACTCACTTTGCATTTAGTTAATTGATAAATATAATCTATTACCATGTCTATTTTTTAAAGCATTCTGACTTTACAGCATTTTTTCACACCTGCCTAAATTCTTTGCACAGTACTGTATACCTACTCATTCAAGAGTTTTTCTTAATTTGTGCTATTTTCTACATTGTAGAATAATAGTGAAGACATCAAAACTATGAAATAACATATGAAACCATGTAGTAACCAAAAAAGTGTTAAACAAATCAAAATATATTTTATATTTGAGATTTTTCAAAGTAGCCTTGATGACAGATTTGCACACTCTTGGCATTTGCTCAACCAGCTTCATGAGTTAGTCACCTGGAATGCATTTCAGTTAACAGGTGTGCCTTGTTAAAAGTTAATTTGTGGAATTTCTTTCCTTCTTCCTTCTGCGTTTGAGCCAATCAGTTGTGTTGTGACAAGGTAGGGGTGGTATTCATTACTTTAAGACATGATGGTCAGTTAATTCGGAAAATTTCAAGAACTTTGAACGTTTCTTCAAATTCAGTCACAAAAACAATCAAGCGCTATGATGAAAGGACCGCCACTGGAAAGGAAGACCCAGAGTTACCTATGCTGCAGAGGACAAGTTCATTAGAGTTACAGTGGATGTCTGTGCTTCCGTGTCTGGAATAATATATTGATACACCGGCACCAAGGACAGGTTTTTATGCAGCGAAGTCATATGTTAAAGGAAAAATCCACCCCAAACTATCTTTTGGTATTTATTTCATTAGTCCATAGCTGCTATAGTCCCAAACTGTTTTGCATATCAGCAATCACGTTTTCAAGATATACAACTTTCAAAATAAAGAAATACAGCTGGAATGAACCGTTTTGCATCATATGATGCAGCATTTGCATCATATGATGCAGCGTTATGCATTATATGTGCAAAATGCATCATACCGGCTGTATTTTGGTATTTTGAAAGTTATCCTGTTATGGCCACCCCCCCCCCCCCCCTTGTCTTAATTTCTAACTAACTTAAAATCTAACTGCCTGTAGCTCAGGCCCAGAAGCAAGGTTATGCATATTCTTGGTATCATTTGAAAGGAAACACTCTGAAGTTTTTGGAAATGTAAAATTAATGTAGGAGAATATAACACAATAGATTTGGTAGAAGAAAAGACACGGAAATAAGCATACGTTTTCTGTTCTTTTGTAGTTGTAGGATCATTGAAATGAACAAACACTCAGACAAACATTGAGATATAATGCTGGAGATAATTTGAAATTATAACAGAAGTGGGCAACAAATTTTTTCCAAAGTTTTAGACGGATACCTTCAGGAATGAGCGAGGAACATGACTTTGAGCATGAGGTCACCCAGGTGTCCCTCACAAGTTTCCCGAATGTACCCAAGTGGCCGAATTGGTACAGTGATACACTGATGCAAATGACTATATACAAATTACCAAAAAATCAATTCTAACACACCCAAAAACATTTTTTTTTATTTGATTGAAAAATGTATTTATTTATTTATTTTATTTTTTACATTTTATAAACATTACAAATAACATGGGAACTATTTACAGTGTGAATATACAATGTTGTGCAGACCTCAGTCCTCTACACAAAACACTGCTGCTGATGCCAAAGCCCATAGCAGTCTCTTTCCGGTGTGAAACACAGGGTCACCGAGCAAGTTACACAGGTCACAGGGGACGTCTTGTGGCAAAGAGCACAACGAAGCCTCCCTACTGAGCCCTTCTTGCCCTGAGGCACATCCCTGCCTGCAATTATAAACTTTAGCATGTGAAGGCCACCAGTTGAAGGAGCAGGAGGTACAGAGGTAGAGGGGACAGAAGCTGCTACAGTGGACTTGCTGTAGCTAGCAAGCTCGCTGATGAGCAGCTCTCTAAAAGCCAGCTGTGAGATGAGGGGCTGCCCACAGCTCTTTGCCATTTCCCTTGTGGAGGATGAACGAGTTCACTACAGCAATGTCTATGAAATGGTAAAACAATGTCTTATACCATTTCTTTGTCTTATGGAGGACATTGTAGTAGCCTATCAGTGCGTCTGATAGTTCTACACCCACCATGCTCTTGTTATAGTCCTTTATTGCTGCAGGAATGGGGACATTCTTGGTGGTCCATGCCCCAGTAGCGCCCTTCACGTGACGGACGACGAGATCACCACTGAAGGCCTTGTGGATACTGGAGCACATGACCACCTCTCTGGTGTCCATCCACTTCACAAATAGTAGTCCATCCTGGCGAATCCATCTCATGGCACCCCGATCAGCCCGCTTAGGCATGTCATTTACCTTTGTCTTGGGGAATCCCACTCGATTGGACCGGATGGTGCCACAGGCCCACACCTCCAGCTTCCTGAGGTCTGCAAATAGGGTAGGGCTTGTGTAAAAATTGTCCACAAACAATTTGTAGCCCTTCCCCAGGAGCTGAAAATCTAGCAACTCCATGACAGAGTCATAGCTAAGCCCCTTACCGGTCGCACAACTGCTCTTCCCCTCGTAGACAAAAAAATTGCACGTGTACGTACACGCAGAATCGGCTAAAACAAACAGTTTGTAACCCCACTTGGTCGGCTTGTTACGCATGTACTGTTTTAGTCCAATTCTGGCCTTTGAGGTTACCATCCTCTCATCGATGGACAGGTTCTGGGCGGGCTGAAAATAGGTCTTGCAGGCCTCAACCATACTGTGGTAGAGAGGTTTGATCTTGCAGAGCGTATCAAACCCTGCTGTGCCTCGCTTCTTCTCGTTCTCCTCATCAACTTGAGGGTCACTGATGTGAAGCGCCTGTGAGATGGTCAGGAACCTTTTACATGAAATGACAGTGGTGGGGAAAGGCAGGTTATAAAGGGGTGCAGTTTTCCAGTAGTCTTTGAGGGTCTTCAGCTTTACAATACCCATGTAAATTACTATGGAAAAGTAGCTGAACATGTGTGCCACGGAAATGGGCTTCCATGCCTCTTTCTTGCCGTCCTGCTTCTTTGCACCATACCTGTTCATATTCAAGATCAGGGAATCAACAACTGAGGTGGTGAAAAAAAGCTGGAAAAGTTGCATGGGGCTGTACTTAGAGGTCATGTCCAGCTGAGGTCCTGGTGGCCTTTTTGGTCTGAACAATGGAGGAGGTGGGGCCACATCCTCCTCTTGCACAGAGTGCCAGCACCCCTCCTCCTCTCTGCCAGCAGGTTCCACACCTCCCCTCCTCCGCTTCTTTGTCCCGGACTTCACACCTCCAGATGGCCGGGCAGGGTTACGTGTGGTGCCAGAGACAGCAGGGGTCCTCCTGGAAGGACCAGCTTCAGTGGGGGATGGGCATCTTGGCACTGGGGGCTCCCAGTCAGAGTCGCTATCACTGTGAAATAATGACACACACAGAACCATTCAATAAGGTCAATTGCATTTCCAAAACATGTTTAGATAAAATACAATCAAATCAAAATCAAATCAAATCAAATGTATTTATATAGCCCTTCGTACATCAGCTGATATCTCAAAGTGCTGTACAGAAACCCAGCCTAAAACCCCAAACAGCAAGCAATGCATGTGAAAGAAGCACGGTGGCTAGGAAAAACTCCCTAGGAAAAACTCCCTAGAAAGGCCAAAAACCTAGGAAGAAACCTAGAGAGGAACCAGGCTATGAGGGGTGGCCAGTCCTCTTCTGGCTGTGCAGGGTGGATATTAAAACAGAACATGGTCAAGATGTTAAAATGTTCATAAATGACCAGCATGGTCAAATAATAATAATCATAGTAGTTGTCGAGGGTGCAACAAGCACGTCCGGTGAACAGGTCAGGGTTCCATAGCCGCAGGCAGAACAGTTGAAACTGGAGCAGTAATAAAAGAAATAGTAACACAAAAACAAAAAAATAAGCATCGTGACATTTTTCTACAGTACCATTACAATGTAAATAAAAACTTGCTAACATATACAGACACACAGACACAGATTCTATATAGGAGCGGGGAACCATTCACTAAGGTCAATTGCATTTCCAAAACATGTTTAGATAAAATACAATGTAAATAAAAACTTGCTAACATATACAGACACACAGACACAGATTCTATATAGGATCAGGGAACCATTCACTAAGGTCAATTGCATTTCCAAAACATGTTTAGATAAAATACAATGTAAATAAAAACTTGCTAACATATACAGACACAGATTCTATATAGGAGCAGGGAACCATTCACTAAGGTCAATTGCATTTCCAAAACATGTTTAGATAAAATACAATGTAAATAAAAACTTGCTAACATATACAGACACAGATTCTATATAGGAACAGGGAACCATTCACTAAGGTCAATTGCATTTCCAAAACATGTTTAGATAAAATACAATGTAAAAAATGTCATATATACAACTCAAATGAATAATATCTTATATTATTAATTTCAAATAACGGTACCCACCCATCTAATACTGCGTCTTCTCCATGAATGAACATGTCCTCAGTTTTTGAATCCACTGAGTGAACGCTATCAGAATCAAATGTATATAATTCACTATCACTTTCCCGATCTATTTCCTCTATAATCTCTCTAACATCTCTATAATTCAATTTAGCCTTCGATTTCCCTGATTTGGCTGCCATAACTCAGGTAAAAACAATACTAATAAACGAAAATCCTGCGCGTAATAAACGTGGCTACTCCAGTTGAAATTTCAATGGCGAATGGTTGTCTTGTCTTTACGCGTGAGTTTTAGACGTAGGATCATCTTCCTGGTTAGAATCATCCCACATTGCCTATCTACCAAGCTAGATTTCAAGACGATCAGTGGTCATTGGGCCGAAATACAGTCAATCAATGAAGCACTGGCCATATCATTGGTGCGCAATGAGGTCGGAGGTTGGTGTGTTCAAATCAGTTCCTTTCGGTCAATAGGTCCCGGGAAAAAAACAATCATGTTTGGCTGTGCTACTAACAAACAGAGTATTGCAATGAAACCAACCATGACTCGATAAACACAAGTTTAGAGTGAGTAGTTACGTCCAAAAGTTGAAGGACACTGAATTCACGACAGAAGACGTTTACAAAATGTTTCGTGTTAGGTTATAAAAATAGATTTTATCGAACAAAACAACCATTTATTGTTTCGTCATGACCTTCTGTATTGCCAAAGAAGAAGATTTTCAAAGGTAGTTCATGAATTTCATTGGTATTTGTGACTTTTGTGACTAATATACCTCGTTAGTAACTGTACTTAATGTTTTCTCTACTGAGCGATAATGCATGGTTTGCTTTCACAGAAAAGTATTTTTTAAATATGACACTGGGGCTAGATTACCAAGAGGTATAGCTTTAATTTGGTGTATTGCACTTGTGATTTTATGAAAGTTAAAATAGTTATAATAATTCATTTTGTGTTTCCCGTTCTGCATTGTTGTCGTGACGTTCCGCTAGCGGAACACCTAGATGTAAGAGGTTAAATATCTTGAAAACTTGATTGCTGACATGCAAAACATTTTGTAGCTAGCTAGCTAAACAATGAACCATAATACCAACTTATGACATTACTACCCTGCATGAATCTGCAGGTAGTTAACCAACCAGGTTCAATGTTAGCTAGCTAACTTTAGGCTATAGCTAGCAGAGCAAATGTCTCTGAGATATGAATAATATTACTACACAGATCATACACGTAACGTTAGCTAGCGAGCCAGCTAATGTAAGCTAGCTAGCTAACGATACACTTTAACTTTAAATCAAAACAACTTTCTGACAAAATTAGAAACGTGTAATATCTGAAAATGTTGTTAGCTAGACCATATTACCCGTACCCATGGCTGGACGTATTACCGACCTCAGTCTGTAGCTGAGGTGACCTGTAATAGTAAAAAGTTTACGGCTGCAAAGTTATGGTGCTTTTTTTATTCTGAAGAATGGTGTGCGCGCTTGGCCAGAACTTGCTGTTTCTCCTACTACAACAGTGCAACAGCGCCATCTATTGGCCTGATGGACTACTAATGCTAAAGTATGTAGAATATACCATTTAGATTAATTAAGACAAATACATAAACAAATTGGTTTAAAAAATAATAATAATAAAGGGCCGTCTGTTTTTAGTAACTTTGTTTTCAACCCATTACACTCTCCCCTGCTCTTTTTGATAACTCCTGGCATCTATTTGTTTGTCTGTCTACAGTCAAGTCAATTTCTAGTCAGTGTCTAGGATGTCCAGACAAGGGGTGTTCCTTTGTGCCAGTAACCTCCTTGTAAAACTGGATAAGTCATCATGTTTCCAGGCACCATGTAAGAATTGAGCACAACTGCATTTGCTCCTTGTCTCCATGACTGGAATGACGGTTGTCCCAGACTCTCATAACTAAACATTTCTCTTGGCCACCCAGTGTGAGTGGACTTCCTCACAGGTAATTCTTCCTTTCCATCGACCTCTTGTTGCTGTACGAGCACAACATCTTGGACCTCCTGCACTTCATCCTCCCCTCCATGCTGTTGAGGTCCTTCAGACTGTTGCTGGATCTGTCTATTTCCTGTGCCTCTGTAGGTCTGAACTCCTGAGCAGTAGCTTGCAATCTGGTATGCCACTCTAGTTGACTTGGTTGTGGTCTGACATTGCTCTGATGGACCTGAGGACTGTGCTGGTAAGTACAATAGCTTTCATCTTCATCTGACATGTCAGATTCTTGGTCAATCATGTTACTGTTTGTTGTCTGTTTCTGTCTTGGAGTTGTTCTTTTCACAGGTCTGGTTAGAGTGTCTTGGTGCACTGGCAAGTCATTTGCAGGTGTCATGACGTTGGCCTGATGGGGGAGGTTTATGACCCCCGTAAATACCTTTCCCCTTTTTCCTCTCTCTACTCTACCGATGTGACTATTGAAAATCCCTTTGTTAGCATGGAGAGTCTGGTAACATCAAAAGGTGGGAAACTGAACCATATTTCGGTAATCCAACCAGTTGAAAATATGCGTCGGTACTTAATGAATATGATGTCAGATCAGTTGGCATCTGAGACATTATTACTGATGATAGGACGATATAAACTGTATCTTGGAAAATCTACACATTCTAGTTATCAGATTCACATGGAATTGTTGTGCAATTTAAATGTTTAAATATGAAACCATTTGTGAAAAGATGAAATGTAATTTTTAGCTTCTTAATGAGAGAACGGTTTGTCAGAAGAACACCACTCTGCTCACTCAGAGGCCCCGCCCAGGTGAACAGACATGGGTTGTAAACTATGAAACACGCCCTTCTTTCACCACTATATAAACCCGTTGACGAAAACGTAACTTCCTGTTCCAAGGACGTGTGGACTTGAGGTCCCCATGTTGAAAGGACAAAGACCACCTACAGAACTAAGCCAACCTCAGCAAGAACCTAACCAAATTAGCATTGAATTTCAATGTGAAGGTGACGACCTACACGCCGGAAGGATGAATTTCGACTATACCAGCCAGAATATAGCATGAGCATATAGCATGGCAACTTGGTATGAACTTTGAACTCTTATTCACTAAAGAAGTGATACCTCCTAGCCATCGCGTTAGCGCAGCAACTGTAGACGTGGGCTAGGAGAGGACGGATAGAGTATCTGCCCTACCACACGACGACGGTACTACCAAGTATCCATTCTACCATCAGAGATCGATGCTGGACCAACACGGCCGTCTATCTACGACCAATCTACCGAAGCGCAGCTCAGAGTAAATATTTATTGCATTTTCCTTTTTCAAATGGGTGGTTATTTAGAATGCATAAGATGCTGTATTTACAATAGCATAGCTGCGTCTTGTGTCTAGACTCTGACTGTGTCTTAAACACTGGACCCACTTTAATTCTCTCCACAACTCTGTGTACTGTCTTCTCCCACAGTAAGCACAGAGTTCCCCAGGGCCACCTCTTTCCCATAGGTTCCTCACAAGGACTCGCTCACCTGGCTGTAGAGTTGCACCTTTGGCACCTTTGTCGTAGTACTTCTTCCCTTTCGCTGAGAACTTTTGACTGTTCTCAGAAGCGATTTTGTATGGGTCTGTCACGGTTGTTGTCGGTGAATGAGGACCAAAACGCAGCAGGTACGTGAATGCTCATCTTGATTTTTAATTATCTTCAAAAATGAACATACAAAATAACAAAACCGAAAAACGAACAACTAACAAACAGTCTGGCAAAGCAAAGCTCAACACAGAACAATCACCCACCAATCACACACACAAACACACCCTAATATATGGGACTCTCAATCAAAGGCAGACAACACCTGCCTTCAACTGAGAGTCCCAACCCCAATTAACCAAACATAGAAACACACACACCAGACTAACCATAGAATACAAACACATAGACCATCAACCAAAAACCCGGAAATACTAAATCAAACACCCTTTACACAAACACACCACCCCGAACCACATAAAACAAATACCCTCTGCCACGTCCTGACCAAACTACAAAAACAATTAACCTTATACTGGCCAGGACGTGACAGGGTCATGCATCTTTGTTGCCCGCCTGTCTGTGAATGTTTGTTGGGTTCTTGCCACACTTTCTGGTTCGACGTTGAACATTAGGTCAATAGGAAGGCATGGGGCTCTGCCATACAGGAGAACAAATTGTGAGTTTCCCGTTGCCTCGTGCCTTGTACAGTTATAGGCATGAACAATGTTTGGTAGATGGTCTTTCCACTGTCTTCTTCTCTTCTTGCAGAGTACGAAGCATCTGCAGGAGTGTTCTATTCATCCTTTCCCTGACTCGATGGATAATTTTTTCTGCTCCGACATGGCCCATGTCGTCATGTAAGTTCTTCTGCACCGCTGACTTCAGCTTGCTGGGTAGTACAAGTTGCTTTTGTTGTCCAGCCTGTCTATACAGGATTCCATTTTCCATGTCCAGCTTGTTCCACTCATGGACAAGTCTCCTTATTTCTGGTCCCATGAGCTTTTACTCTCTCATTTGAATTCCATCTTTTGTTTTTCAGCGAGATGATTTCTCTGATTGCAGCATCCTCGTGCTGTGCAGCCTTGTTATCCTCTGGTGTGATGGTATGCATGCCTTCAGGTGACACACCACCCTCTCTACAGTTGACTTGCAGCGCAGCCACCCATGGAACATTTTTCACTGCTCTGCTTCTTTGCCATAAAGCTGAGATGACTTCTGGTGGCATAGATTATGTGTATTCATCTACATGGTTGTGGAGAACAACAGGACAACGAGACAGTGTGTCAACATCTGCGTTCATTTTCCCAGACCTGTATTTCAGGTGGAAGTGGAATTCGGCCAACTCCCCGACCCAGGGGTGACTTACTGCGTTGAGACTAGCTGTGCTCAGAACATAGGTCAAAGGGTTGTTGTCTAAATTTGTCACTGATCGCGCCTTTAAGTGCTAAAAACTCAAGTTTGCCAGAGTGGAGGTGGTAGTTTTTCTCTGCTGGAGTTAGTGTTCTGGAACCATACCCAATTACACGTAGTTTCCCTTTCTGATGTTGGTAAAGGACAGCCCCTAGACCCTCATTGGAAGCGTCAGTGTGTAGCACAAATGGTAAGTCACAGTCTGGGTATGCTGGTATGGGTGGATTACTTAGCATGTCCACGAACTTGGCTACGATGAATCTGTGTACTGTGTACCAGTCCACTGGACTGGTGTCTTTGGATGCCGTTGTCCATTGCTAACCTTCTTAACATGGGTTTTTCCTCTAGTTGATTTCTGCTTGGCAGTTCCCCATTTTCTTCGGATGGACTTTGTAGCAGCTCAAATAAGAGTTTGGCCATCCTGGAGAAATCTTGGATGAACGACCTGTTGTAGCCGAAGAATCCCAGCAGTGTTCTGACCTCTCCAACTGTCAGTGGCTCCCCCCCCTTTAGCCGCAACACAGCCTACAAGTCTTTTCACCCAGTTGTAGCATCAGCAATTCACCAGATGGTGGCGCTATCCCGGACGAGCCCCCAAAATGTTACCAGCCTTAGTCTGTAGCAGAGGTGGCCTGTAATAGTAAAAAGAACAGACAAGTTTCTATGTTCTGAAAAACTGTGCGTGCGCTTTGCCAAAACTTGCTGTTTCCCCTACTACCACAGTGCAACACCGCCATCTATTGGCCTGATGGACTAAAAATGCTAAAGTATGTAGAATATACCATTTAGATTAATTAACACAAATACATAAACAAATTGGTAAAAAAAAAATGATAATAAAGGGCTGTCTGTTTTTAGTGACTTTGTTTTTAACCTATTACAGACAGACGCTTCTTCCTCGCGGATGCCATGGTTGCCCTTAGTTTGAAGATGTAATCTGGAGACAGGTGTTTTCTGTCTCCTTAGCTACCATATTCTAATTCCACTGATTTCAAAACTCGGTCCTCCAGAAAGTGGAGAGCAACACTTATGCAGTTTTACTACGCTATATATATTTTTTTTAAAGCCGCGTTAGACAGGATTGCCTGAACATACTGACCAGCTCAAATAGACAGAAGTGTGGCAGACCAATCTGAACTCATCTCTCGGCATGTCCAGCCCACTCATTACCTCAGCCAATCATGGCTAGCGGGAAAGTTGTTGGCTTTTTCTGTGGCTAAATCAACTATGCTCGTAATTATTATTATTTATTTTTTTAAATGACATTCAAATGGCTCTCCTGTGAAGTAGTGATGCACAACATACGCCTAGTTTCCTGAAACGAGTCACAAATGTTGAAAAAGTTAAGGGGTCTGAATACTTTCCGAATGCACTGTAAATGCTATGCATACTGAAGTTCTCTTATAGCCTATTGCTATCTTCTTGGCTAGGTCTCCCAAGACCCTGAGTCTCAATGGGCTTCTCCTGGTAAAAAAATATATATAATTATGTCATGATAAAAAATATGAATATGCAACAATGATCAATATATATATATATTAAACCCCTGCAGATAGATGGTGCAATCAGATAGCTTTCACTGGAGCTTTCACAGTGAAAGCTATCTGATTGCACCATCTATCTGCAGGGGTTTAGAGTGACATTTGGAGTTCTTTAATAAAGGTATTGAAGAACTTTATTTTAGAACAGTGAAACACTGACAGTAGCTTGAGGAGTTATTAGATGTGCTTGCTGAAAACAAAGCACAACTTTAAAAAACTGTTCATACTTTTTTATCATTATTCCGCTGCCACCTGTAGCACCAAAACAGTAAAAGCTATCAACACCAAAACAACTTTAAAACGTCCAGACGTCCTGAATAAATATATTTGATACTACTAATATTTTTTTATACAACAACCATATTTGTATAAATCCCAATGCATTACAATGGCTTTAGACTTAAATGGGAAAAATTCTGGTCATAACTAGTCTTCAACCATTTCAGCTAGACATTCAATCTTCATAACGTGCAGATCATTGGTAATAGTGTGCTTGTATACTGACCACAACCACACAACTACTGACCACACAACTAACGAACCACACAACTATTTCAGCCGCAAACGACTGACCACAAACCACAAAACTACTGACTACAGTACTGACCACAGCCACACAACTACTGACAACAACTACAGACCAAACTCACATGACTAATGACCACACACACCTACTTACCACAACTACTGACCACAACCACAAACCTACTGACCACAACTACTGACCACAACCACACAACTACTAACCACAACTACTAACCACAACTACTAACCACAACTACTGACCATAACCACATAACTGCTGACCACAACCACACAACTACTGACCACAGCCACACAAATACTGACCACACAACTACTGACAACAACCACACAACTACTGACCACAACTACAGACCACACAACTACTGACCACAACCAAACAACTACTGACCATAACCACACAACTACTGACCACAACCACTAACAACAACCACACAACTATTGACCACAACTATTGATCACAACTACACAACTACTGACCACAAACATACTGACCACAACCACACAACTATTGACCACAACCACACAACTACTGACCACAACTACAAATTGTTAGTCCCCCCCCCACATCACATACAAAAATACACATATGAACAACTTACAGATGAACACAAACAACGACTACATCACATCTTTTCAGACCCACATGCTCACACCCCCATCCCTAATACCTGCATCATTGTTTGCCACATGGTCCTAAAATGTACCAATTAGCTTTTTCTCGGTCGCCCATGCTAGTTCAATATTTCAATAATAAATGACCACAACAATAATAAATGACCACAACCACACAACTACTGAGCACAAACCTACTGACCACAACCATACAGCTACTGACCATCACCACACAACTGCTGACCACAACAACCATACAACTATTGACCACAGCTGCTGACCACAACCACACAACTACTGACAACAAACCTACTGACCACAACTACTGACCCCAACTACTGACCATAACCACAGAACTGCTGACTACATCTACTAACCACAACTAATGACTATAACCACACATCTACTAACCACAACCACACATCTACTGACCATAACTGCTGGTCACAACCACACAACTGCTGACAACAACCACACAACTACTGACCACAGCTACTGATCGCAACTACTGACCATAACCACCACTACTGACCACAGCCAAACAACTACTGACCACAACTACTGACCACAACCACAAAGCTACTGACCACAAAGCTACTAACCACAACCACTGACCATAACTATACAACTACAACTACTGACCACAACCACACAACTACTGACCACAACTACTGACCACAATCACAAACCTACTGACCCCAACTACTGACCACAACTACTGACCACAACCACAAAGCTACTAACCACAACTACTGACCATAACCATACAACTACTGACTACAACTACTGATCACAACCACACAACTACTGACCACAACTACTGACCACAACCACAAAGCTACTGACCACAAAGCTACTAACCACAACTACTGACCATAACCATACAACTACAACTACTGACTACAACTACTGACCACAACTTCTGACCACAACCACAAAGCTACTGACCATAACCATACAACTACTGACTACAACTACTGATCACAACCACACAACTACTGACCACAACTACTGACCACAACCACAAAGCTACTGACCACAAAGCTACTAACCACAACTACTGACCATAACCATACAACTACAACTACTGATCACAACTACTGATCACAACTACTGACCACAACCACACAACTACTGACCACAACTACTGACCACAACCACAAACCTACTGATCACAACTACTGACCACAACCACAAAGCTGCTGACCGCAAAGCTACTAACCACAACTACTGACCATAACCAGACAACTACTGACTACAACTACTGATCACAAATACTGACCATAACCACACAACTACTGACCACAACTACAAATTGATAATTTTTCCCAACACCAGATACAAACATACACTTACAGACGCACACAAGCAACCACTACATTGCATCTGCTCAGACCCACATGCTCACACCCCCATCCCTAGTACATGCATTATTGTTTGCCATGTGGCCTTAAATTGTACCAGTTTCTTTTTCTCGGTTGCCCATGCTAGTTCAATATTTCAATAATAATCATTCGATTTTTCCATTGTGTTAATGATGGCAGATTGATTCATTTCCACATTTTTTCAAAATGTGATGAGAAGAGAGCCAATGGGCTGGATGAATACCTCACTATATATCATGTCTTGAAATATGCAGACAGACAGATTTTAATTATGTTTACATTGTACTACTTCTGACAGCCAACTTTCTAGCTCCGCCTGTAACTTTTGGACTTCACAGCAGTCCCAGAAATCAAATCAAATTTTATTGGTCACATACACATGGTTAGCAGATGTTATTGTGTGTGTAGAGAAATGCTTATGCTTCTAGATCCGACAGAATCTAACAGGTAATATCTAACAATTCCACAACAAAACCTAATACACACAATCTAGTAAAGGAATGAAATGAGAATATATAAGTATAAAATATATGGATGAGCAGTGACAGAGCGGCTAAGATGCAATAGATAGTAAAGAATAGATAGTGAAGGATACAGTATACAGTATATTCATATGAGATGAGTAATGTGAGATATGTAAACATTCTTAAAAGTGGCATTATTTGTATTTTAATTTATTATGGATCCCCATTAGCTGCTGTCAAAGCAGCAGCTACTCTTCCTGGGGTCCAGCAAAGTTAAGGCAGTTTATACAATTTTAAAACATTACAATACATTCACAGATTTAACAACACACTCAGGCCCCTACTCCACCACTACCACATATCTACAGTACTAAATCCATGTGTATGTATAGTGCATATGTTATCGTGTGTGTGTGTATGCATGTGTCTGTGCCAATGTTTGTGTTGCATTATTAAAGTTACTAGTGTTCCATTTATTAAAAAGTGGCTAATTATACCAGTATGTATGTAGGTAGGCAGCCACCTCTCTGTGCTAATGGTGGCTGTTTAACAATCTGATGGCCTTGAGATAGGAGCTGTTTTTCAATCTTTCTGTCCCAGCTTTGATGCACCTGTACTGACCTTGCCTTCTGGATAGAAGCGGGGTGAACAGATAGTGGCTCGGGTGGTTATTGTCCTTGATGATCTTTTTTGCCTTCCTGTGACATCGGGTGTTGTAGGTGTCCTGGAGGGCAGGTAGATTTCCCCCAGTGATGCGTTGTGCAGACCGCACCACCCTCTTGAGAGCCTTGCGGTTGTGGGCGGTGCAGTTGCCGTACCAGGCGGTGATACAGCCCGTCAGGGTGCTCTCAATTGTGCACCTGTAAAAGTTAGTGAGGGTTTCAGTGACAAGCCACATTTCTTCAGCCTCCTAAGGTTGAAGAGGCGCTGTTGCGCCTTCTTCACCACACTGTCTGTGTGGGTGGACCATTTCAGTTTGTCGGTGATATGTACACAGAGGAACTTAAAACTTTCCACATTCTCCACTGCTGTCTCGTTGATGTGGATAGGGGGGGTGCTCCCTCTGCTGTTTCCTGAAGTCCACCATCTCTTTTGTTTTACTGACATTGAGTGAGAGGTTATTTTCCTGACACCACACTCCGAGGGCCCTCACCTCCTCCCTGTAGGCTGTCTCATCGTTGTTGGTAATCAAGCCTACCACTGTAGTGTCATCTGCAAACTTGATGACTGAGTTGGAGGTGTGCATGGCCACGAAGTCGTGGGTGAACAGGGAGTACAGGAGAGGGCTGAGAATGCACCCTTGTGGGGCCCCAGTGTTGAGGATGAGCGGAGTGGAGATGTTGTTTCCTACCTTCACCACCTGGGGGCGGCCCAGAAGTCCAGGACCCAGTTGCACAGGGCGGGGTCGAGACCCATGGTCTCAAGCTTAATGATGAGTTTGGAGGGTACTATGGTGTTGAATGCTGAGCTGTAGTCATTGAATAGCATTCTTACGTAGGTATTCCACTTGTCCAGATGGGATAGGGCAGTGTGCAGGGTGATGGCGATTGCATCGTCTGTGGATCTATTGGGTCGGAGAGCAAATTGGAGTAGGTCTAGGGTGACAGGTAGGGTGGAAGTGATATGATCCTTGACAAGTCTCTCAAAGCACTTCATAATGACAGAATGAGTGCTACGGGGGGGTTGTCCTCAAAGTGAGCAAATAAGTTGTTTAAATTGTCTGGGAATAAGACGTCGATGTCCGTGACGGGGCTGGTACATGGAAAGCATGGATTATTGAGTCATTGTTAGTTTTACACTTAAGTTATAAAAATAAATAGAGTCTCTCTCTCTCTCTCTCTCTCTCTCTCTCTTATAGATAGATAGATAGTGGCTTGCGAAAGTATTCACTCCCTTTAGCATTTTTCCTATTTTGTTGCCTTATAACCTGGAATTAAAATGGATTTTTTTGCGCGTTTGTATCATTGATTTACACAACATGCCAACTTTGAAGATGCAAAATATTTTTTCATTGTGAAACAAACAAGAAATAAGACAGAAAACTGAACTTGAGCGTGCATAACTATTCACCCCTCCCAAAGTAAATACTTTGTAGAGCCACCTTTTGCAGCAGTTACAGTTGCAATCTCTTGGGGTATGTCTCTATAAGCTTGGCCCATCTAGCCACTGGGATTTTTTCCCATTCTTCAAGGCAGAACTGCTCCAGCTCCTTCAAGTTGGATGGGTTCCGCTGGTGTACAGCAATCTTTAATTTGTGCCACAGATTCTCAATTGGATTCAGGTCTGGGCTTTGACTAGGCCATTCCAAGACATTTAAATGTTTCCCCTTAAAACAGTTGAGTGTTGCTTTATCAGTATGCTTAGGGTCATTGTCCTGCTGGAAGGTGAATCTCCGTCCCAGTCTCAAATCTCGTAAAGATTGAAACAGGTTTCTGTCAAGAATTTCCCTGTATTTAGCTACATACATCATTCCTTCAATTCTGACCAGTTTCCCAGTCCCTGCCGATGGAAAACATCCCCACAGCATGATGCTGCCACCACCATGCTTCACTGTGGGGATGGTGTTCTCGGGGTGATGGGAGGTGTTGGGTTTGCGCCAGACATAGCGTTTTCCTTGATGGCCAAAAAGTGAAATGTTTGTCTCATCTAACCAGAGTACCTTCTTCCATTTGTTTGGAGAGTCTCCCACATGTCTTTTGGCGAACACCAAACGTGTTTGCTTATTTTTTTCTTGAAGCAATGGCTTTTTTTGGCCACTCTTCCGTAAAGCCCACTCTGTGGAGTGTACAGCTTAAAGTGGTCCTATGGAGAAATATTCTAATCTCCGCTGTGTGGCTTTGCAGCTCCTTCAGGGTTATCTTTGGTATTTATGTTGCCTCTCTGATTAATGCCCTCCTTGCCTGGTCTGTGAGTTTTGGTGGGCAGCCCTCTCTTGGCAGGTTTGTTGTGGTGCCATATTCTTTCCATTTTTTAATAATGGATTTAAATGGTGCTCCGTGGGATGTTCAAAGTTTCTGACATTTTTTATAGCCCAACCCTGATCTGTACTTCTCCACAACTTTGTCTCTGACCTGTTTGGAGAGCTCTTTGGTCTTCGTGGTGCCACTTGCTTGGTGGTGCCCCTTGCTTAGCAGTGTTGCAGACTCTGGGGCCTTTCAGAACAGGTGTATATATACTGAGATCATGTGACAGATCACGTGACACTTAAATTGCATACAGGTGGACTTTATTTAATGAATTATGTGACTTCTGAAGGTAATTGGTTGCAACAGATCTTATTTAGGGGCTTCATATCAAAGGGGGTGAATACATATGCACACACCACTTTTCCGTTTTAAATGTAATTTTTTTTTTAAACAAGTAATTTTTTTCATTTCACGAATTTGTATGTCCATTACATGAAATAAAAATAAATATCCATTTAAATTACAGGTTGTAATGCAACAAAATAGGAAAAATGCCAAGGGGGTGAATAATTTTGCAAGGCACTGTATACACTACAGTGCAAAGTTTGGAGTCACTTAGAAATGTCCTTGTTTTTGAAAGAAAAGCAAATTTTTTGTCCATTTAAAATAAATTAAAATTGATCAGAAATACAGTGTAGACATTGTTAATGTTGTAAATGACTATTGTAGCTGGAAACGGCAGATTGTTTATGGAATATCTACATAGGCATACAGAGGCACATTATCAGCAACCATCACTCCTGTGTTCCAATGGCACGTTGTGTTAGATAATCCAAGTTTAGAATTTTAAAAGGCTAATTTATCATTAGAAAACCCTTTTGCAATTATGTTAGCACAGCTGAAAACGGTTGTCTGATTAAAGAAGCAATAAAACTGGCCTTCTTTAGACTAGTTGAGTATCTGGAGCATCAGCATTTGTGGGTTTGATTACAGGCTCCAAATGGCCAGAATCAAAACATTTTCTTCTGAAACCTGTCAGTCTATTATTGTTCTGAGAAATGAAGGCTTTTCCGTGTGAGAAATTGCCAAGAAACTGAAGATCTTGTACAACGCTGTGTACTACTCCCTTCACAGAACAGCGCAAACTGGCTCTAAACAGAATAGAAAGAGGAGTGGGAGGCCCCAGTGCACAACTGAGCAAGAGGACACGTACATTAGAGTGTCTAGTTTGAGAAACAGACGCCTCACAAGTCCTCAACTGGCAGCTTCATTAAATGGTACCCGCAAAACACAAGTCTCAACGTCAACAGTGAAGAGGCGACTCCGGGATGCTGACCTTCTAGGCAGAGTTGCAAGGAAAAAGCCATATCTGAAACTGGCCAATAAGAAGAAAAGTTTAAGATGGGCAAAAGAACACAGACACTGGATAGAGGAACTCTGCCTAAAAGGCCAGCATCCCGGAGTCGCCTCTTCGCTGTTGATGTTGAGACTGATATTCTTCTTTCTATTTCTTGTGTGTTTTTGTTCTACTTCACTTTATTTTATAGTGATACTGATATTGATTACTGCATTGTTGGAAAAGAGCTTGCAAGAGAGGCATTTCACTGTACTTGTAGGCTAGCAAGTCATCAAAGTGGGCTTGATGATAAGGCAAGAGGTGTTTCGGCAACTTGGCTTGCGTTGATAAAAAGCAATCATCCTCTTTCCTGCTGCCTTTGGATGGCTGGGGCCAAACTGGAGGCCCGCCAGGGGAAGCACTGAATCACTGTGACCCCTGGACTTTATCCCGTGGGGGAGAGCACTTCAGGCTGCATTTCCTTTAAAAAAAAACAGTAATTGAACGCGTAGGACTGCGTGGGAAGAGCCCTTCAGCTGATCTGGGGTGTCCGCACTGACGCAGGTGAGGTGAGGAGGGGAGGCATGTGTGTGGTGGGAGGGCCTCTGTCCTCGTTTGTGTTGTCGAAGGTGCCCTGGTTAATGCAATGTGTTCAGCCTCACACCCTCATCATCCCCATCAGGTGATTTGTTGTTGTTGTTGCCGCCTTAGCTCCAGCGTGGGTTATGTAAATGAGCCTTTGAATCAATGCTGGTTGGTTCTCGCCCACGTTGGACCTGTGGCTCATAAAGACCCATTAGATGGCTGTTCCTAAGGACCTTGTGCCTTTCGGTGGAACACTTGAGGTTGTCTGTGTATTTAGGTAGAGAAATCCCTTAGGGCCAGATACGAACTTTGAGACACGAGTAAACTTGAAATTCGGGATAAATAGTATGCGACGACGTCAGTGAGAGTTGAGAGTGCAGGCTTCAAATTAGGATTCAGCCTTAAGCGTGCTTAAAGGACAATATAATTCTTGAGACTTTTGATCACCTTTCATTTAACTGAGAAATCAGTCATGAGGTTCTAATTAGGGCCTTATCACCTGTACTAGTTTATGCAAGTCAGAGTCAAAGATTGGGAAATGCTAACTATAGTGTGAGCTTGTTATCAACTACTACTGCCTCTTCCTCTCAGTTCTGCAGCAGTGAAAATAATTAATTCACATGCTAACGCTGAGCAGGCTTACCACTTAAAGTGTAATTTGTATAGAAGCGAATGGTTGAGGTTGGTAGTTTCCTGGTCCAACCTCTTCTCTGAAGATCAGTACTTAGTAAGCATCTATTAAAAGAACCGGCTAATTAGGCCTAGCTGTGCTTCCACCATGTCTGATGACACTCTGCTCAATCAATCAATAAATCAAATGTATTTATAAAGCCCTTCTTACATCAGCTGATGTCACAAAGTGCTGTACAGAAACCCAGCCTGAAACCCCAAACAGCAAGCAATGCAGGTGTAGAAGCACGGTGGCTAGGAAAAACTCCCTAGAAAGGCCAGAACCTAGGAAGAAACCTAGAGACGAACCAGGCTATGAGGGGTGGCCAGTCATCTTCTGGCTGTGCCGGGTAGAGATTATAACAGAACATCCCTAGGAGGGGTGCGTCACTTGAGTGGGTTGAGTCACTGACGTGGTCTTCCTGTCTGGGTTGGCGCCCCCCCTTGGGTTGTGCCGTGGCAGAGATCTTTGTGGGCTATACTCGGCCTTATCTCAGGATGGTAAGTTAGTGATTGAAGATATCCCTCTAGTGGTGTGGGGGCTGTGCTTTGGCAAAGTGGATGGGGTTATATCCTGCCTGTTTGGCCCTGTCTGGGGGTATCATCGGATGGGCCACAGTGTCTCCTGACCCCTCCTGTCTCAGCCTCCAGTATTTATGCTGCAGTAGTTTATATGTCGGGGGGCTAGGGTCAGTCTGTTATATCTGGAGTATTTCTCCTGTCTTATCCTGTGTGAATTTAAGCTCTCTCTCTCTCTCTCTCTCTCTCTCTCTCTCTCTCTCTCTCTCTCTCTCTCTCTCTCTCTCTCTCTCTCTCAGCCCTAGGACCATGCCTCAGGACTACCTGACATGATGACTCCTTGCTGTCCCCAGTCCACCTGGCCGTGCTGCTGTTCCAGTTTCAACTGTTCTGCCTGCAGCTATGGAAACCTGACCTGTTCACCGGACGTGCTACCTGTCCCAGACCTGCTGTTTTCAACTCTCTAGAGACAGCAGGAGCCCTTTCCCAACAATGCAGTTAAAAAAATTGGTTATGATAGCACGCTAGTATGATATCATTAAATTGTGAGCACTGCCATACTAGAAGGAAATGGCTCTGCAGCACATGTAAACAGATGGATGCTAGGTGCAAGAGAATCGTGAAAAAGAGTGACAAATGGAAGGAAACTAACAATCACCTACCAAATGCAATTCACAGAGCTGACAAAACTATTATTTTCAAATACTCAATTGCCTCAAAGCCTTGAAAGTGCAGGAAGCCGAGTCACACCAAGCTTAACCATGTTAAACTCCATGCCATTTCTCATTACATGGTATCTTGCTCATGCACTTGGGAATAATTATGACTCTAAAACCTTATACCAAAACAGACCCCAGGGGTGCAATAGAAGATTTGTCTTCTGCTGGATAATTTTTCCTCAGAGTTTATATTGATCGGGGCCAGTGGGAAGGATTGACTTTGGAAGTCCTCAACACTCCTTCAGGCTGAGACTGAATTTAGTGGTTTGTTAAACTCAATGGAGTGCTCAGTGTGGATTTGTACCCTTCATAGACAGCCTTTTACATAATCACATTTAATGCAATTATGTTAGTGTTAATTAGGGTCTTCAAGGCCAGTTTCCCAGACACAGATTAAAAAGTACTTTGGACTAAAAAGTACTTTCAAAGGATATTACTTTATTAATAACATTCTTATGACATCATAACATTATAATAAGATTGTAATAACTCGCCATAATTCAGTAAAACACTCCTGTTTAGCCCTGTAGCAGTTTCAGTTGAAGTAAGTGAACATTGTGAGGAGCTGTGTATAGTGTGACCAAAACACAAAATTAAATTTGCTGTTTTGTGTGTTTTCGGATTGTTTGTAACTTCTTTTTAGACATAATGTTGCTGCTACCGTCTCTCATGACCGAAAAGAGCTTCTGGACATCAGAACATTACTCACCTCGAACTGGACAAAGATTTTTTTCTTTAATGAGTCTAATGTGAAGGATATACTGCTTTTCCGAGACCCAAATCCCTGTCATTCGCATGAAGAATAGACAGAAATACAGGAGGCAGAGACCAGGAGGCCTTGTGAGAATTCGTCGGCGAGTGGGTAACCCGCCTCTACCATCCGTTCTATTGGCCAATGTGCAATCACTGGAGAATAAACTGGATGATCTCCATTCAAGACTATCCTACCAACGGGACATTAAAAACGGCAAAATGTTATGCTTCACCGAGTCGTGGCTGAACGACGACACGGATAATATACAGTTGGCTGGGTTTTCCGTTGTAAGCAGTTGATGTTATTCTTCAATAACACAGACCCCAAAGGGAGAAAAATATATTTATTCAAAGAGAACAAATCAGATTTGTTATGCTGGAAACTGTATGGTAGATTCTTCCCTGTTCTCAGTGTTTTCTCCAGTGAACAAAGTGGAAGGAAGTCTCGAGGTATTGCTCGCCTGAGTTAGAGTACCTCATGACAAGCTGTAGACCACACTACCTACCAAGAGAGTTCTATATATTTTTTGTAGCAGTCTATTTACCACCACAAACCGATGCTGGCACTAAGACCACACTCAGTGAGCTGTATAAGGCCATAAGCAAACAAGAAAATGCTCATCCCGAAGTGGCACTCCTAGTGGCCGGGGACTTTAATGCAGGCAAACGTAAATCCGTTTTACCTCATTTCTACCAGTATGTCACAAGTGCAACCAGAGGGGAAAAAAACTTTATACCGCCTTTACCCCAGATTCAAAGCTCTCCCTCACCCTCCATTTGGCAAATCGGACCATAATTCTATCCTCCTGATTCCTGCTTACAAGCAAAAACTAAAGCAGGAAGTACCAGTACCAGACTCGTTCAATACGGAAGTGGTCAGATGACGTGGATGCTACGCTACAGGACTGTTTTTCTAGCACAGACTGGAATATGTTCTGGGATTCATCCAATGGCATTGAGGAGTATATCACCTCAGTCACCGGCTTCATCAATAAGTGCATCAAAGACATTGTCCCCACAGTGACCGTACATACATACCCCAACCAAAAGCCATGGATTACAGGCAACATCCACACCTGGCTAAAGGCTAGAGCTGCCTCTTTCAAGGAGTGGGACACTAATCCGGACACTTATAAGAACGAACCATCAAACAGGCAAAGCATCAATACAGGACTAAGATTGAATCCTACTATACAGGCTCTGACCCTCGTCTGATGTGGCAGGGCTTGCAAACTATTACGGACTACAAAGGGAAACCTAGCCGCGAGGTGCCCAGTGACGTGAGCCAACCAGACAAGCTAAATTACTTTTATGCTCGCTTCGAGGTAAGCAACACTGAGGCATACATGAGAGCACCAGCTGTTCCGGACGACTGTGTGATCACGCTCTCCATAGCCGATGTGAGCAAGACTTTTAAACAGGTCAACATTCACAAGGCAGCGGGGCTAGACAGATTACCAGGACGTGTACTCAGAACATGTGCGGACCAACTGGTAAGTGTCTTCACTGACATATTCAACCTCTCCCTGACCGAGTCTGTAATACCTACATGTTTCAAGCAGACCACCATAGTCCCTGTGCCCAAGAAAGTGAAAGCAACCTGCCTAAATGACTACTGCACCTACCCCATGAAGTGCTTTGAAAGGCTGGTCATTGCTCACATCAACACCATCATCCCAGAAACCCTTGACCCACTCCAATTCGGATACTACCCCAACAGATCCATAGATAATGCAAATCTCAATTGCACTCCACACTGCCCTTTCCCACCTGGACAAAAGGAACACCTATGTGAGAATGCTGTTCATTGACTACAGCTCAGCGTTCAACACGATAGTGCCCACACAGCTCATCACTAAGCTAAGGACCCTTGGACTAAACCCCTCCCTCTGCAACTGGATCCTGGACTTCCTGACGGACCGCCCCCAGGTGGTAAAGGGTAGGCAACAACATATCCTCAATACAGGGGCACCTCAAGGGTGCGTGCTTAGTCCCCTCCTGTACTCCCTGTTCACCCACGACTGTGTTGCCAAGCAGGACTCCAACACCATCATTAAGTTTGCTGACGACACAACAGTGCCAGGACAACAACCTCTCCCTCAACGTGAGCAAGACAAAGGTGGTGATCGTGGACTACAGGAAAAGGAGGGCCGAACACGCCCCCATTCACATCGACGGGCTGTAGTGGAGCGGGTCAAGAGTTTCAAGTTCCCTGGTGTTCACATCACCAACAAACTATCATGGTCCAAACACACTAAGACAGTTGTAAAGAGGGCACGACAACACCTTTCCCCCTCAGGAGACTGAAAAGATTTGGCACGGGTCCCTTAGATCCTCAAAAAGTTCTACAGCTGCACCATCGAGAGCATCCTGATCGGTTGCATCACAGGATGCTCGGTCAAGGACTACAGAGGGTAATGCATACGGCCCAGTACATTACAGGGGCCAAGGACCTATATACTAGACGGTGTCAGAGGAAGGCCCAAAAAATTGTCAAAGACTTGACCCCCCCCACCCTTTTGTTTACACTACTGCTACTCAATGTTTATTATCTATGCATAGTCACTTTACCCCTACCTACATGTACAAATTATCTCGACTAACCTGTACCCCCGCACATTGACTCAGTACCGGTACCCCCTGTATACTGCCTCGTTAATGTAATTTTATTGTGTTACTTTTTATTTATTTTTTAACTTTTAGTTTATTTAGTTGAACTGCATTGTTTGTTAAGGTCTTGTAAGTAAGTATTTTATGGTAAGGTCTACAGCTGTTGTATTCGGTGCATGTGACAAATATGATTTGATTACATTCACTCTGGACACATCTTCAGCAAACATTTGGCAATATCCACTCCCAATCCCTGTGGCATTTCTAAAACGTAGTTCTAAAAATATGACTAGTAGTTTGGGTATGTGAGTATGTAATTGAAATGTGTAATCATGAATAAATACCACAGCAATAACAGAACAAAAACAAGTCATCCCTCCTGCTGATCTTTGGCCCTGGAGACAATGAGACGTCCAATTACCTCTGCTTATTCGCCATACCATTATCGCAGTTTAAAGACAACTACCAACCATACTAGTTCACACTTCCTCAAATAGCCTGGCTATGAATCATATTTGATTCAATGGAGACATTGTAAATCAATCAATTACTTTATTCATAGAATACAAGTGAATGACGCAGTGTTTTTTTTATATATCTGTGTTCCCCCTCACCCATTTTTAAATGTCAGAAGTGAAGAATATCTTTAAAGTGAGTGAAAGTTGAATTATCACTGACATACTGACATAGATTTTTCACATACTCAACACAAAAAAGCACCCTAACAAACAGAACAGTTTGACTTTACTTCTGAAATAATTGCAGCATTTTGCTTTCCAATGGACATAACATGTGAAAACTTTTGTTGTTCTGCTCTTCCATTTTATTACTATTGGCAATATACTGTACATTGTTCTGCCCTCACGATGTGTGCGGGGTTCAACACTTGGCAGACAACTTAACTCCCAATAAAGACCCTGGAGGCAAGAGTGACATTTGGAATCTGCAGTCAAAGCAATTTGTAAAACTGTAAAATACAGAATAAAGAAAATATGAATAGAAAATGATCTGCACACATTCATATAATACCAATGAATACAAATAATGAATAGCTTGGAATACAGTATGAATATGGCATTTGTGCATACGCTAACCATCACAGGCTAACAATAAAGCCTAGCTAGCCAGTACAAAAATGACATAAAGCATACCACCCTGCATCTGACAGCTGGCTTGCTTCTGAAGCTAAACAGGGTTGGTCATGGTCAGTCCCTGGACGGAAGACCAGATGCTGCTGGAAGTGGTGTTGGAGGGCCAGTAGGAAGCACCCTTTCCTCTGGACGCAAAAAAATATCCCAATGTCCTAGGGCAGTGATTGGGGACATTGCCCCATGTAGGGTGCCGTCTTTCGGAATGGACGTTAAACGGGTGTCGTGACTCTCTGTGGTCACTAAAGATCCCATGGCACTTATCGTAACAGGCTGACTTCACCACTCGCGTCGCGTGCGCGAGCGCGAGCGTTGCAAAATAAATTTAGAAATCTATGTTATTCAATTATTGCCACCACACTGCCTATGCGCGCCAAAGAGCGTCTGTGTTGCCAAGGGCTAAAATAGAAATCCGTTCTATTCCTGACGCAGAACGCACTGCAAGTCCTGCCTCTCCCATCTCCTCATTGGTTTATAGAAGCAGGTACCCACGTGGGTGACTGAAAGACGAACGAGGTCAGTGGCAGTAATGCACCTAATTTATGAAAGTTGCCAATTGCAATATAAAGCCAATAGAAGAAAAAGCCAGGAAGGAAGAGAGATGACAAGAAACGATTCAGTTGACCGTTTTATGTGTGGATTAATTGGCGGAGTAGAGGACCTTGTGCATTTCAGGTAAAATAACAACTCAATGTTTCTATCCCAGGACAAATTAGCTAGCAACAGCAAGCTAGCTAAATAGGACAAATTTGCTAGCAAGTGCAAGCTAACTAGCTAAATTGCCATAAATGTTTATTCGACTGGTCCCCAAATTAATATAATTGGTTCAGAGTTTGTATTGATATTTTAACCTGCGTGTCGTGATCGCGTTTGGTGTGGGGGGACAAAATACATTTATGCATGATGGCGCAGGATGGCGCATGCGCACAGCCGGTTTGGGTTCGGTGTAATAGTAGGGGTGTTAACCCCGGTGTCCTGGCTAAATTCCCAAGCTGTCCCTCATACCATCATGGCTACTTAATCATCCCCAGCTTACAATTGGCTCATTCATCCCTCTCCCCTGTAACTGTTCCCCAGGTCATTGCTGTAAATGAGAATGTCTTCTCAGTCAACTTACTTGATAACCTGTTATGGATAGGGGGCAGTATTTTCACGGCCGGATAAAAAACTTACCCGATTTAATCTGTTTATTACTCCTGCCCAGAAACTATAATATGCATATAATTGTTTGATTTGGATAGAAAACACCCTAACGTTTCTAAAACTGTTTGAATGGTGTCTGTGAGTATAACAGAACTCATATGGCAGGCCAAAACCTGAGAAGATTCCAAACAGGAAGTGCCCTCTCTGACCATTTCTTGGCCTTCTTTAGCCTCTTTATTGAAAACAGAGGATCTCTGCTGTAATGTGACACTTTCTAAGGCTCCCATAGGCTCTCAGAAGGCGCCAGAATGTTGAATGATGACTTTGCAGTCCATGGCTGAAAAACAGTAGTGCATTTGGATAGTGGTCGATCTGAGAACAATGAGACGGGTGCGCGTGCACGTGAAGAGTCCATTTTACATTTTCAGTCTTTGAATGAAAACAACGACTCCCGGTCTGAATATTATCACTATTTTACGAAAAAAATCGCATAAAAATTTATTTGAAACAGCGTTTGACATGCTTCAAAGTACAGTAATGGAATATTTTTACATTTTTTGTCACGATACGCGCGGGCGCGTCACCCTTCATTACCCTTCGGATAGTGTCTTGAATGCACGAACAAAACGCCGCTATTTGGATATAACTATGGATTATTTGGAACCAAACCAACATTTGTTGTTGAAGTAGAAGTCCTGGGAGTGCATTCTGACGAAGAACAGCAAAGGTAATCCAATTTTTCTTATAGTAAATCTGAGTTTGGTGAGTACCAAACTTGGTGGGTGTCAAAATAGCTAGCCTGTGATGGCCGGGCTATCTACTCAGAATATTGCAAAATGTGCTTTCACCGAAAAGCTATTTTAAAATCGGACACCGCGATTGCATAAAGGAGTTCTGTATCTATAATTCTTAAAATAATTGTTATGTTTTTTGTGAACGTTTATCGTGAGTAATTTAGTAAATTCACCGGAAGTGTTCGGTGGGAATGCTAGTTCTGAACATCACATGCTAATGTAAAAAGCAGTTTTTTGATATAAATATGAACTTGATTGAACAAAACATGCATGTATTGTATAACATAATGTCCTAGGAGTGTCATCTGATGAAGATCATCAAAGGTTAGTGCTGCATTTAGCTGTGGTTTTGGTTTTTGTGACATTATATGCTAGCTTGAAAAATGGGTGTCTGATTATTTCTGGCAGGGTACTCTCCTGCCATAATCTAATGTTTTGCTTTCGTTGTAAAGCCTTTTTGAAATCGGACAGTGTGGTTAGATAAAGGAGAGTCTTGTCTTTAAAATGGTGTAAAATAGTCAAATACCACTCATATCTGACCTGGTTTCTGTGGATGATACACACCAAAGATCAGTAAGTACCAACATTCTTGTTTTCCCTCCAATGGTGGTGCTTTTTCAGCTTGATCATTGTCGAAGATCTTCTGCATGAAGTCGCAGAAGTGTTCTTTCATGTCGGCTTTCTCTCCAGAGTGCATCGCAGTGAAGTGAGTTGTTTCACTGCTTGTGCTCTGTCGTTGTCGTGGTGGCGCCAGGGTGAACGGAAAGGCAGAGGAACTCATGAACACTTCCCTGTCCGCGATCTTGAGGAAGATGCCATCTTCAACAGAAGGGGCTGGCTTGTCCGAGGTCTAAGCTCTCTGGCGCTGTGTTGTGTTATCCAGTCTCTCCATGATCTGGATGCTGTTAGTGCAGGGGCTAAGGAATGATGTGCATTCATTATGAGTCAAGTTTGTTTTTTAGACGCTATATTTAGCTGTCTGTCCAGACATACTTCATCTATGATGACGAATCCGATAGCAACACGTTGCACATAGGATGCGTTGTGCGGCCTATTGTACTGCTTTCTGACTTTGTGCACTCTCAGTGTGTCTCTTCTGAGCAGGAGGATAGCTGTGTTTGTGTCGAGCGCTGGAATCTTGTCTGCGACAGGCGTTAAATGAGGGTGATCGGCGTAGTTGCGTGGTCTCCTTCTGGATGTCTCCACAGGTTCTGAACATGTCCTCAGAGTGTACAGTGCATTTGGATAGTATTCAGACCCATTGACTTTTTCCACATTTTGTTATGTTACAGCTTTATTCTTACATGTATTAAATCTTCCATCATCAATCTACACACAATACCCCATAATGACAAAGCAAAATCTGTTTTTTAGAAATGTTTGTAATCAGTACTTTATTGAAGCACCACTGGCAGCAATTACAGCCTCAAATCTTCTTGGGTATGACGCTGTAAGTTTGGCACACCTGTATTTGGGGAGTTTCTGCAGATCCTCTCAAGCCCTGTCAGGTTGGATGAGGAGCATCGCTGCACAGCTATTTTCAGGTCTCTCCAGAGATGATTGATCAGGTTCAAGTCCGGGCTCTGGCTGGGCCACTCAAGGACATTCAGAGACTTGTCCCGAAGCAGCTCCTGCATGGTCTTGGCTGTGTGATGAGGGTCATTGTCCTGTTGGAAGGTGAACCTTCGCCACCTGTCTGAGGTCCTGAGCGCTCTGGGGCGAGTTTTCATCAAGGATCTCTCTCTGTACTTTACTCCTTTCATCTTTCCCTCGATCCTTACTAGTCTCCCAGTCCCTGCCACAGCATGATGCTGCCACCACCATGCTTCACCGTAGGGATGATGCCAGGTTTCCTCCAGATGTGACATTTGGCATTCAGGCCAACGAGTTCAATCTTGATTACATCAGACCAGAGAATCTTGTTTCTCATGGTCTGAGAGTACTTAGCTGCCTTTGAAAAACTCCAAGCAGGCTGTCACGTGCCTACTAATAAGTTGTGGCTTCCATCTGGACACTCTATCTTAAATGCCTGATTGCTGGAGTGCTGCAGAGATGGTTGTCCTTCTGGAAGGTTCTCCCATGTCCACAGAGGAACTCTGGAGCACTGTCAGAGTGCCCATTGGGTTCTTGTTCACCTCCCTGACCAAGGCCCTTCTCCTCCGATTGCTCAGTTTGGCCGGGCGGCCAGCTCTAGGAAGAGTCTTGCTGGTTACAAACTTCTTCCATTTAAGAATGATGGAGGCCACCATTTCGAGTCTCAGAGCAAAGGGTCTGCATACTGTAAATGTAATATTTACGTAGTTAAAAAAAAAAAGGCTAAATCAGTTTTTTGTATGCATTGTGTGTAGATTGATGAGGAAAACAATGAATTTAACCCATTTTAGAATAAGGCTGTAACACAACTGTGGAAAAAAGGAAGGGATCGGAATACTTTCCGAATATCACTGTATGGAGTGGAACCTCCTCTGACAGCAAAGAAGTAAAAAAATGTGGTTCTTGGTAAAGACTTGTTAGTTTGTTAATTTAAGACAGCACATATTCTGACTGCCTTCTCTCCATGACCTGTGGGATACACTTTGACTAAGCATATCTTGGAGCATCATCTAGAGCTGACTGCATCTCCACAGATCTCAGTGCACTTTGAGGTTACTGCAGGTGTTGCGCTCACCTTTTGCTGTCCGCCATGATTTTCCATGATGGCGGAGTTCTCTGTTCTCCATGGGGCTGGCCCCAGATGCAGCGTGGACGGATGTCTATATTGTCGCACGCTTTGCACGGCACCGCTTTCTCACAATATGTTGCGAGATATTTGGTTGAAGCACAGCATCTGTAACAGATGAGGTTATCCTTGAGATAAGACTTGCTCTCATCTAGTGTCTTGCTCCTGAAGCTACCTCATTTTGTCAGCGGATGAGGCTTGTTGTGCAGCAGACACTGTTTGTCTGGGGTACTCAACTGTTTTCCTGAAAGATTAGCCTGGTTGGCTTCAGACTTAGATAAGATTTCCTTACAGACACCGGTGTTCTGTGTTTTTTTTTAGCTGCCTCCCCAAGCTCTCTCAACTTCTGGTTGTCTTTGTTATCTTCAGAAGTGTGTTTTCAATCACTTCAGGTGAACCATAGCAGTCTTCGAGTATTTGCCAAACCATCGTGAGCCCTGCTGTTACATTGTGAACGTGCACAGATTCAATATTTTTGGCCTGGGTGTTGGGTGCTGCTAAGAAAGGATGATTTCCAGGACTCATAGTTTTCTGAGTGGTCAGAAAACTTCAGAATACCAGAACTCACCATTTTGCGACGTATCAGGAACTTGGTTACATCTGTAGCTCCTGACGTATCAGGTAAGTCCTCTCAGGGGACAGCTACAGAGTATGGGTTGTGGCTGGAGAGACGGCAGGTGGTTGGTAGACCCTCTCTTGTTGTGTGGTTGTTCTCTGGTTCTGTCTTGTAGCGTCTGGCTATATCAACGTTGAACGGTGCTGGCTGGATCTTCAATGGTTTTGTTGGCTTTGTGTCACGAGGTGGTTGAGCAGTGTACATGGTAATGTGTGACTGTACAAACTCATGTGTGCGCTGAGTTGCGCTTAGAGGTGTCATCTGGGTTTCTATCAGACGGCATGGCTCATTGTATTCTTCTCTGGTAGCTGCTTCGAGAACGTTGGCATCAGCTATGGCTGCAGTGGCAGCTTTCTCCTGCTTGAGAATATGTATGTGGGCCTTTGCCTCTGCTTTTCTTCTAGTTACTTTAGCTGTAACTCTTTGTTGCTCTTCTATGCATCCTTGTTCTCTTATCATGTCAGCTTCACATATTGCATAGGAAACCAGTGTGCGTGCAACCTCTGCTTTTGCACAAGCCCTGGTGGCTTGTTAGGTTAGAAAGGGCTCGAATTTTTAGAACTAATATGCTTTGACCTGGCAGCTTCAGCACTAGCTAATGTCAAATCAGATTGACTTGTCTCTAGTGCTTGAGCACAGTGACCTGGTCCCCAGCGTGTTATATGTGCTGTCCTCTGCTTCTGGATCCTGAAGGATGTCTAGTGTGTTACCTTGATCCTCTGGTTGTTGCATGATGAGCTAGGTTACCTCTCTGTAGTGATGAGCCAGGTTACCTCGACTAACCGGCACACTGACTCTGTACCGGTACCCCCTGTATATAGCCTCGCTAATGTTATTTTACTGCTGCTGTTAAATGATTTGCTACTTTTATTTTATATTTTACACATCAATATTTTACTTAACACTTATTTTTCTTACAACTGCATTGTTGGTTAAGGGCTTGTAAGTAAGCATTTCACTGTAAGGTCTACAGCTGTTGAATTTAGCGCATGTGACAAAAAACATTTTATTTTATTTGATGGCTGAAGAGGCTGGAATTCAATGTGTAGAAGGAATCCATGCGTAGTCAGTCTTTTTTACTCTTCTGCCATCATTTAAAAAAAATGATTTCACCTTTATTTAACCAGGTAGGCTAGTTGAGAACAAGTTCTCATTTGCAACTGCGACCTGGCCAAGATAAAGCAAAGCAGTTCAACACATACAACAACACAGCGTTACACATGGAATAAACAAACATACAATCAATAATACAGTAGAAAAAGTTGATATACAGCATGTGCAAATGAGATAGGATAAGGGAGGTAAGGCAATTTAATTTTGGATTGGAGATGTTTAATGTGAGTCTGGAAGGAGAGTTTACAGTCTAACCAGACACCTACAAACTCAGAACCGTCCAGAGTAGTGATGCTGGACGGGCGGGCGGGTGCGGGCAGTGATCGGTTGAAGATCATGCATTTAGTTTTACTTGCATTTAAGAGCAGTTGGAGGCGACGGAAGGAGAGTTGTATCGCATTGAAGCTCGTCTTGAGGTTAGTTAACACAGTGTCCAAAGAAGTGCCAGAGGTATACAGAATGGTGTCATCTGCGTAGAGGTGGATCAAAGAATCACCAGCAGCAAGAGCGACATCATTGATGTATACAGAGAAGAGAGTCGACCCGAGAATTGAACCCTGTGGCACTCCCATAGAGACTGCCAGAGGTCCGAACAACAGGCCCTCCGATTTGACACACTGAACTCTATCAGAGAAGTAGTTGGTGAACCAGGCAAGGCAATCATTTGAGAAACCAAGGCTGTTGAGTCTGCCAATTAGAATGTTGTGATTGACAGAGTCGAAAGCCTTAGCCAGGTCGACAAATACGGCTGCACAGTAATATCTCTTATCGATGGTGGTTATGATATCGTTTAGGACCTTGAGTGTGGCTGAGGTGCACCCATGACCAGCTCTGAAACCAGATTGCATAGCGGAGAAGGTACAGTGGGATTCGAAATGGTCGGTGATCTGTTTGTTAACTTGGCTTTCGAGAGCTTAGAAAGGCAGGGTAGGATTGATATAGTTCTGTATAGAGTGTCTCCCCCTTTGAAGAGGGAGATGAACGCGGCAGCTTTCCAATCTTTGGGAATCTCAGACGATACGAAAGAGAGGTTGAACAGGCTAGTAATAGGGGTTGCAACAATTTCGGCAGATCATTTTAGAAAGAGAGGGTCCAGATTGACTAGCCCGGCTGATTTGTAGGGGTCCAGATTTTGCAGCTCTTTCAGAACATCAGCTATCTAGATTTGGGTGAAGGAGAAATGAGGGAGGCTTGGGCGAGTTGCTGTGGGGGGTGGAGGGCTGTTGATCGGGGTAGGGGTAGCCAGGTGGAAAGCATGGCCAGCCGTAGAAAAATGCTTATTGAAATTCTCAATTATAGTAGATTTATCGGTGGTGACAGTGACAGAGGAGGAGTAGGATAAGGGTACGGCTAAAGGCTTTAAGAACCTGTTGTCTATTATGTTCAGAACAGAGAGTAAAAGGAGCAGGTTTCTGGACGCGATAGAATAGATTCAAGGCATAATGTACAGACAAAGGTATGGTAGGATGTCAGTATATTGGAGGTAAACCTAGGCATTGAGTAATGATGAGAGAGATATTGTCTCTAGAGATGTTTAAACCAGGTGATGTCACAGCATATGTGGGAGGTGGAACTAAATGGTGGGTTAAGGCATATTGAGCAGGGCAAGTGGCTCTACAGTGAAATAAGACAGTAATCACTAACCAGGACAGTAATGGACAAGTCATATTGATATTAGGGAGAGGCATGCGTAGCCGGGTGATCAATAGGGGTCCAGTGAGTGGTTGGGCTGGCTGGAGACACGACAATTCAGACAGCTAGCAGGCTGGGGCTAGCAAGCTAGCAGAACGGCCTTAGAGGGACATCTTGACGGAGGAAAGTCTGTTTTAGCCTCCGCGTGCGGTGACGTCAATAGACCAGTCATGATGGATTAGTAGGATTCCGAGTAGCAGAGGGGTTCAGGTCCAATTGACAAAATAGGTATAGTTGCCCAAGAAATTGGCCAATGGATCTATACAGCTAACAGTCCAATATGCTCTAGACAGCTAGCGGGCCATGGCTAGCAGCTAGTGGGCTGCGGCTAGCAGATGGGCATTCAGGGGACGTTGCGCTGTAGAGGCCAGTTGAGTACCCCCTCAAGCAGATTACATCGTAGTTGTCGTAAATAATCGGCGGGGTCCTGTGCCCCGTACCGGCAGTAGAAGGGGTCCGGGTATTGTAGCTCAGGAGTGGCTGATGGGCCTCTTTAGCTAGCTGGGAGAAAGGGCCTAGCATGGGCTAGCTCCAGGCTAATTTGTGCTCGCTTCGGGACCGACGTTAGCCGGAGTAGTCACTCGGATAGCAGCTAGCTAGCTGCGATGATCTAGGTGAAAATGTCCAGAGCTTGTGGTAGGAATCCGGGGATATGGAGAGAAAATAGTTCCGGTATGCTGTGGTTTGAGTCGCATTGTATAAACTGGCGAGAGCTTTCCCAGCTAAAGGTTAGCTGGTGACCGCTAGCAGTGGTTAGCTGACTACTAACTAGTAGCTAGTGAGCTGGCTAGCTTCTGTTGGGGGTTCCGGATTCGAGGTAAATAAAAATACTTTAGAAAAAACAGACCACACCACATTGGGTGAGGCAGGTTGCAGGAGAGTATTTTGAAGTTTAGGTTTAGAAAAAAAATATTAAAAAGATATGCGAAGAAAAATATATAAAAAGATATATACAGGGGACACGACTATACGAAGGACAAAGACGTCTGACTGCTACGCCATCATGGAATGTGAGGTCTGATTCATGATGTGTGTGAGGTATAACACTTTGCAGGCAGCTAACAATTCCCAATAAAGACCCAGGAGTACCATTTGGAATCGTTAGTGAAAGCAATTTGTAAAACACAAAATAAATAAAATGTTATTAGAAAATAATCTGCACACACTCACAAAATACAAATAATGAATAGCTAGGAATACAGTATGAATATGGCATGACCATACACTAACCATCACAGGCTAACAATAAGGCCTAGCTAGCCAGAACTAAAAATTACTTGCAGAATTATGACAAATAGTATAACAGAAAAAGTGCCACTAAATGACAATCACAAATATCCAAACTATGCCTACATGAAACTTAATTACAAGGGTATTATCTCGTAACTGAAAGATATCTAAACAGTCAAATTATCTAGAAACATTTCAAGCACAGAAGCTACGTTGCATAGCCAAAAGATAGCTAGCAGGCAATCCCTATGTGAATAGTTAGCACCCATTAGCTTAGCATCATCTCTACTTAGCACCCATTAGCTTAGCATCATCACTTCTTAAAATATGTCAAAACTTACATCTTCTAGAAAGCGCAGCTTGAATTAACAAAAGCAAGTACTAATGACTCAAAAGCAAAAGGTGACTACATACAGAAATACATCTTTATTTTAGGCTTAGTAAGTAAAAAAGATGGAGCTCGTCTGTATGTTGCTGTTCTTCAGATTGCTTGTAGTGGGAATGAGCTCTGAACAGGAAGTTAGCTGGGGAAGTTACCCAAGTTCACCACTATACAGCAGTGTAGAGCTAAATAGCACTGTAATACTATGAACAGATAGATGTACATCTATCAGAACTTACATCAATACCCAGAGACAACTGTTATCAACAGTTATTTTCAGTGCCATTGGAAAATGTCCCTTCATGTCTCACTTGACAATGCAAATAAAAGCATATGTTCTTCTGTCCAAGGAAGGATACAATGCCATTGTATGAACTAGTACACCCGTTTAGGTCCGCTTCACAAGGTCAGGACAGGCACATCTCATCTCTGCTCATCCTTCTCTCAGCAACTCCTCCCCCTGCCTGGACTCAGCTACCATCATCCTTCACTTACCTTAACTAACCTAGCCTTTACCTTACCTTAACTTACATCACCTTACCTAACCTAATCATACTGTAGGCCTACATCACATGAGTGTCATCTGTAATACCATAGAACAGGAAATGAATCCATTGATTAGATATGTAAATACATTATATACTTAGTGCAACATACTGTACTGTGTCATAATATGCTTATCCTTCTCTTAGCAACTCTCTCCCCCTATCTGGTCTGCTACTGTAATTTTCACCTGATGGGACAATAGTTGATCTAATCTAATCTGCACCAATTTCACCATGTATTGAGAGTCATCTGTTAAACAATAGCCATTATACAGAAGGATTAGATATGAAAATTGATTATATACCTACTGTAGGTGAACATACAACATCCTGACATGTTATATATGATGAAGAATAGACAGTAAACAAGTTATTTAACTAGTGAGGGATTTGTCTGCATTGCTCTGGCAATAGTCTACTCACTGTCAGAAGACACCTATGCAGCATCATTGTGCATAATTTTCAATAAAATATGCCTGACTGTCATGAAGGCATCTACATGTGAAGTGCAACTTCATTCATCTGTATCTGCTATTCATCTGCCAGAGACAAGCAGTTTTAATTTGAGTGGTACCACACTGCAAATCAATATGTTGATTAGCCTACATGAAGCCGTTGGTGATACTGACTTCTTGGCATGGTTAAGACAGAGGAGCTGACAGTGAAAAGGACTGCTTATGAGTTTGTAATTCTCATGTTGATTAGTCCGTGATTATTCATTGCTTGTGGCTTTTAAGGCCTAATTGCATTTAAAGCATAATACATGCATCATTTTGTTCTTATGAAACATGATTGAGGTTAAATCAAACACTACAGTGGGAGTTTATTTGAAAAAAGTCTACATTTCAACATCAACAACAACTCGGTCTCGTACAGCAACAATGGAAGCCATCTTGAAGCATGTGGGGACAACAGACTGGGATAGGGAGCAATTGAATATGTCCGTAGGTTCTATGATTGAGTGTAGTCTGGCCCAGGAGTGTGAAGGTGAACGGAAAGGCACTGGAGCAACGAACCGCCCTTGCTGTCTCTGCCTGGCCAGTTCCCCTCTCTCCACTGGGATTCTCTGCCTCAAACCCTATTACGGGGGTTGAGTCACTGGCTTACTGGTGCTCTTCCATGCCGTCCCTGGGTTGAGTCACCGACTTGATCTTCCTGTCCGGGTTGGTGCCCCCCTCGGGTTTGTGCCGTGGGGGAGATCTTTGTGGGCTATACTCGGCCTTGTCTCAGGATAGTAAGTTGGTGGTTGAAGTTATCCCTCTAGTGGTGTGGGGGCTGTACTTTGGCAAAGTGGGTGGGGTTATATCCTGCCTGGTTGGCCCTGTCCAGGGGTATCGTCGGACGGGGCCACAATGTCTTCTGACCCCTCCTGTCTCAGTCTCCAGCACTTAATCCAAAATACGTTAGAAATACTGCATGACATTTACAAAGAGGCATGTAGTCACTTTTATTTCATTGTAAATAGTAACAAATTCATTTTGCTGCAGCTCAATCGTCACTTGTACACTTCTCATATTGTATCTGTCGAAGCATAAGGCTTCTGCAATGTGCACACCACCCACAGTCTACTACACTACCGTATCCTCTTCATGATCTCTCTGTAAACACTGATTCATAGATTTCAAGGTGAAATTCAGGTCGTGGTCCCAGGGGAGTGAATGACGCTCTCTCTTGGTGCTTACCGTGGTCAGGGACGTCACAGACAGACACAAGGGCTTCTTCAGACACCACTTCATTAATTCCATCATAGAGGTTGATTGGGTATGTGGGTATGGTATCATATCCACTATCCACTCTAATCATCCATGAAATCACATTAGATTATTCATGTCCATGATTCTCTAGACTTCTGGTGGCAGTAGATGGAAAGTGTGTTGGGCAGTTTGTCTGAACTTAAAGAATGCAGTCTTTCCATGGTCTCAATCAATCAGACTGTATTTCTATAGCACATTTCTTAATAAAAAAAGCAAGTCATTGATTTAATTGCCTCCTTTTATAATATCACAAACATTTCAATACATTGATGTGACATAAATCAAGGACCTTTCTTTAGAGAACAATAAATTACTGATAGATTCATTATTGAATGTAATTTAACTAAACATCCGATGCGCACACAACGCACTATATCTTAGTTCCTTCTTGTGAGCAGTTATTGAAGCGCTCCTCTGCTCTTCATGACTCAAAAGCACATACAGGAACTACAGAGTGCAACCTGCAGTGCCATGAGAGCCCTGTTTAGGTCAATGGCATCTTCCATCTTCAACCAAATTGCTGACCTTGGCAGCTGGGTAGACCCCAGATGGGCAGTGCCTTCCTCTCACCAGGGGAAATACAGCTGTTTGTCTGGAGCTCCCACTCCACAATCCTTCCCTAAGGCCTGACTGTGGCATATGCCCACAGTGGCTTGCTGCTGATCCAGTAGTAGTCTAGTAGACCCTTGGATCTGAAGTGATGAGCTTATAGTCAACCTGAGTGAAGGGAATAGAGAATCGGACAGTGTGCCAAATGATCACGTGACAAAAGTGGCTGTTGCTGTAGGTGTCATGGTCATGTCATTTCAGAACAATAAAAGAGACCCCGAACATGCTCCCACATCCTTGTCTATCTATAGCATATCAATCTAACATATGTATCTAACGGGCATACCTAGCTCACCTGACAATCCCATGTACTTTCCTATGGAATGGTCTTTTACTTCCTGAATGTCAGGGACTGAAGGGCAGCTAGGCTGCAGGAAGCCTGTTGTTTGCAACACAACACAACATAAGCACTTCTGCAACATTCTGTACAATTGTGACCTGTAACCCCGATAGAAAAAAAGGTTAGGAATGTGTAGTTTGACAAAACAGTCTCTGTTTTGCAAGGTTAGCATGTTCTGTGATGTTTGGTTATTTGGTATTATGCGGTTGAATAAACAAACAAAGCAGCAGGTCGTTTGTAACGTTAAGCAGTTAACTTCTTTAACTTCTATCCCTGTAGCTCAGTTGGTAGAGCATGGTGTTTGCAACGCCAGGGTTGTGGGTTCGATTGTGGGTTCGATTCCCACGGGGGGCCAGCACAGAAAGAAAAATGTATGAAATGAAATGTATGCATTCACTACTGTAAGTCGCTCTGGATAAGAGCGTCTGCTAAATGACTAAAATGTAAATGTAAATGTTTGAGGGGCATAAAACTATTATTTCAGTGACCACTAAAGTGTTGCTTGTCTATTTGATTTACTATAGATCCCCATTAGCCGACGCCAATGTCGACAGCTAGTCTTACTGGGTTCCGACACATAACGAAAAAGACATTAAAGACAAAAGACTTTACAATTTACATACATTTAAAAGCATTAACACTTTGTGTGTGTGTGTGTGTGTGTGTGTGTGTGTGTGTGTGTGTGTGTGTGTGTGTGTGCATCTATCAGTTACACATACATGTCAGTACATACACACAACAAATAGGTCACATGAGGGAGAGATGTTGTGCTGTGAGGTGTTGTTTTATTCCTTTTTAAATCCAGGATTGCTGTTCACTTGTGCTATATAAGATGGAAGGGAGTTCCATGCACTTATGGCTCTGTATAATACTGTACATTTCCTTGAATTTGTTCTGGACCTGGGGACTGTGAAAAGACCCCTGGTGTCATGTCTGGTGGGGTAAGTGTGTGTGTCAGTGATGTGTGTAATGTTGACTGTGCAATTTGGAGGAATTGCAGTGTCAAAAAAGCAGAGTATCTCTTTATTACCGACAGACCTCTCCCCATGTTTACAACCGTTGAATCTATATGTTTTGACCAGTTTACAATATAAGGTTACACCAAGTAATGTAGTCTCCTCAACATGTTCAACAGCCACACCATTCATTACCAGATTCAGCTGAGGTCTACAACTTAGGGAATGATCAAATCAAATTATATTTGTCACATACACATGGTTAGCAGATGTTAATGCGAGTGTAGTGAGATGCTTGTGCTTCTAGTTCCGACAGTGCAGTAATATATAACAAGTAATCGAACAATCCCCCAACAACTACCTAATACACACAAATCTAAAGGGGTGAATGAGAATATGTACATGTAATAGATGGTATAAAATACAGTATATACGTGATATGAGTAATGCAAGATATGCAAACATAATTAAAGTGGCCTGATTTAAAGTACATTGCATAAAGTGGCCAGTGATTGGGTCTCAATGTAGGCAGCAGCCTCTCTGAGTTGGTGATTGCTGTTTAGCAAGTCTGATGGCCTTGAGATAGAAGCTGTTTTTCAGTCTCTCGGTCCCAGCTTTGATGCACCTGTAATGACTGCGCCTTCTGGATGGTAGCGGTGTGAACAGGCAGTGGCTCGGATGGTTGATGTCCTTGATGATCATTTTGGCCTTTCTCTGACATCGAGTGCTGTAGGTGTCATGGAGGGCAGGTAGTTTGCACCCGGTGATGCGTTGTGCAGACCGCACCGCCCTCAACTCTCCAGAGGGTGGTGTTGTACCAGGCTGTGATACAGCCCGACAGGTTGCTCTCGATTGTGCATCTGTAAAAGTTTGTCAGGGTTTTCGGTGACAAGCCACATTTTTTCAGCCTCGCTGTTGCGCCTTCTTCGCCATACTGTCTGTGTGAGTGGACCATTTCAGTTTGTCTGTGCACAGAGGAACTTAAAACTTTCCACCTTCTCCACTGCTGTCCCTTCGGTGTGGATAGAGGGGTGCTCCCTCTGCTGTTTCCTGAAGTCCACGATCATCTCCTTTGTTTTGTTGACGTTGAGTGAGAGGTTGTTTTCCTGACACCACATTCCGAGTGCCCTCACCTCCTCCCTGTAGACTGGCTCGTCGTTGTTGGTAATCAAGCCCACTACTGTAGTGTCGTCTGCAAACTTGATGACTGAGTTGAAGGTGTGCATGGTCACGCAGTCGTGGGTGAACAGGGAGTACAGGAGGGGCTGAGCACACCCTTGTGGGGCCCCAGTGTTGAGGGTCAGCGAAGTGGAGATGTTGATTCCTACCTTCACCACCTGGGGGCGGTCCGTCAGAAAGTCCAGGACCCAATGTCACAGGGCAAGGTTCAGACCCGGACCTCCAGCTTGATGATGAGCTTGGAGGGTACCATGGTGTTGAATGCTGAGCTGTAGTCAATGAACAGCATTCTTACATAGGTATTCTTTTTGTCCAGATAGAATAGGGTAGTGTGCAGTGTGATGGCGATTGTGTCGTTTGTGGACCTGTTGGGGCTGTATGCAAACTCAATTGGGTCTAGGGTGGCCGGTAAGGTGTAGGTGATATGATCTCTCAAAGCACTTCATAATGACAGAAGCGAGTGCTACGGGGCGGTAGCCAGTTAGTTCAGTTGTCTTTGCCTTCTTGGGTACAGCAACAATGGAAGCCATCTTGAAGCATGTGGGGACAACAGACTGGGATAGGGAGCAATTGAATATGTCCGTAAACACCAGCCAGCTGGACTGCGCATGCTTTGAGGCCACGGCTAGGGAATCCGTCTAGGCCAGCAGCCTTGCGAGGGTTCACACGTTTAAATGTTTTACTCACGTCAGCCATGGAGAAGGACGGGGGGGAAGTGTGGGGGGGGGGGCGCAGTACTTGATAGCGGGCCACGACGGTGGCACTGTTTTATCCTCAAAGCGTGCCAAGAAGGTGTTTAGTTTGTCTGGAAGCGTGACGTGGTGTCTGTGACGTGGCTGGATTTCTTTTTGTAGTCCATGATTTCCTGTAGACCCTGCCACATACGTCTTGTGTCGGAGCCGTTGAATTGCGACTCCACCTTGTACCTTTACTGGAATTTTGATTGCCTTGAGGAGAGAAAAGATACACAGTTTATATTCAGGCATATACCTCTTTCCATGGTTAAATGCAGTGGATCACCTCTTCAGTTTTGCGCAAATGCTGCCATCCATCCACAGTTTCTGGTTAGAGTAGGTTTTAATAGTCACAGTGGGTACAACATCTCCAATGCACTTCTTTATAAATGCGCTCACAGAGTCAGCGTATAGGTCGATGTTGTTCTCTGAGGCTGACCAGAACATATTCCAGTCCGCGAAATCGGTCAGACCGATTGGCTTCCGATTGGTCAGACCAGCATCAGACCAGCATCGTCACTGGTACATCTTGTTTGAGTTTGGATTCTATCCAACTCGATGGATTCTCCGTTCACTGGGGGGGGTGCATCTTCATCAACACCAACTGGTGTGCTAATTCCAGCGCGGTAGAAGTGTTGACCCACTGTTCACCCGTCTTGGAATACCTGATGGCCAAATGCTGACCTTTCTCCTGCCCGAGGGAGTTTTCAGCTGTTATCATGACTGCTGTAGACATTCCACCTCAGGACAATAAAAATAACAAGCTGGTGTTTAACAAACTGTACAAAGCTATCAGCAAGCAGGAAAAGACGCCGTGAGAAGGGTCTTTAATTGGGTCAATCAGGCCCTGATGTTATTCCAGGGCGTGTTCTCAGAGCATGAGCAGAACAGCTGGCAGGCATATTCACAGCCATTTTCAAACTCTCCCAGTCTAATTTAAGATGACCAAAATCATTCCTGTTCCTAAGAACTCGAAAAATTCATGCCACAATGACTATCGCCCTGTAGCACACATCTCTGTAATCATGAAGTGCTTTGAGAGGCTGGTTATGGCACACATTAACTCCACCATCCCAGCCACCCTAGACCCACTCCAATTTGCATACCACCCAACAGATCCATAGATGACGCAATCTCAATTGCTCTCCACAATGCACTTTTCCACTTAGATAAGAGGAATACCTATGTGAGAATGCTGTTCATTGACTACAGCTCAGCGTTCAACACCATTGTTTCCTCCAAGCTCGTCACCAAGCTTAGGACTCTGGGTCTGAACACCTCCCTCTGCAACTGGATCCTGGACATCCTGACGGGCTGACCCCAGGTGGTGAGGGTAGGCAACATCACCTCCACCACGCTGACCCTTAACACAGGGGCCCCTTATAGGTGTGTGCTTAGTCCCCTCCTGTACTTCCTGTTCACCCACGACTGCGTGGCCACTTATGGCTCCAACACCATCATCAAGTTCGCTGACGACATGACGGTACTATGTCTGATCACCGGCAGCAATGAGTCAGCATACAGGGTGGAGGTCAGTGACCTGGTAGTGTGGTGCCAGAGCAACAGCCTCTCCCTCAAGGAGCTGATCGTGGTCTACAGGAAACGGAGGTGCAAGAACGCCCCTATCCACATCGACTGGGCGGCAGTGGAGCAAGTAGAGAGTTTCAAGTTCCTCGGTGTCCAAATCACTAAAGACTTAAAATGGTCCAAACAAACACGCACAGTAGTGAAGAATGCGCGACATTGCCTCTTCCCCCTCAGGAGGTTGAAAAAGTTTGGCATGGGCCCTCAAATCCTCAAAAGGTTAACAGCTGTACCATTGAGAGCATATTGACTGGCTGCATCACTGCTTGGTATGGCAATAGCACCGCCCTCAATCACATGGCACTGCCATCCGGACCTCTATATCAGGCGGTGTGAATAAAAGAGCCAGGAAAATCGCACGGCAAGAGGTACCAGTGCATCAAGTCTGACACCAACAGGCTCTTCAACAGATTCCATCCCCAAGCAATACGACTGATGAATAGCTAACAAAATAGCTACACAGACTCTGATTTAACCTTGTCTCTATGCACACTCACAGGGCCCTACACACTCACACACACTGTCACTCCCACGCACACGCACACTCACTCCATTATTTTCTCACTCACATAATATGCACATAAATGTATACAGACTCTACACACCTGCAGACTCACTCACATACAAGCTGCAGCTACTCTGTTTATCTTATATCCTGTTGCCTAGTCTCCTTACCCCTATTCACTATATGACCAAAGGTATGTGGACACCTGCTCGTCGAACGTCTCATTCTAAAATCATGGGCATTAATATGGAGTTGGTCCACCCCTTGCTGCTATAACAGCCTCCACTCTTCTGGGAAGGCTTTCCACTAGATGTTGGAACATTACTGCGGGGACTTGCTTCCATTCAGCCTCAAGAGCATAAGTGAGGTTGGGCACTGATGTTGGGCGATTAGGCCTGGCTCACAGTCGGCGTTTCAATTCAGCCCAAAGGTGTTTGATGGGGTTGAGGTCAGTGCGTTCTCTGCAGGCCAGTCAAGTTCTTCCACGTCGATCTCGACAAACCATTTCTGTATGGATCTCGCTTTGTGCTCTGGGGCATGGTCATGCTGAAACAGGAAAGAGCCTTCCCAAAATTGTTGCCACAAAGTTGGAAGCACAGAATTGTTTAGAATGTCATTGTATGCCGTAGCGTTAAGATTTCCCTTCACTGAGCCTCATGAGTGGCACAGAGGTCTAAGGCACTGTATCGCAGTGCTTGAGGTGTCACTACAGACCCAGGTTCGATCCCAGGCTGTGTCACAACCGGCTGTGTCCGGGAGTCCCATAGGGCGGCACACAATTGACCCAGCGTCGTCTGGATTAGGGGAGGGTTTGGCTGGTGGGGCTTTACTTGGCTCATCGCGCTCTAGCGACTCCTTGTGGTGGGCCAGGCACCTGCAGGCTGACCTTGGTCGTCAAATGACCTCGGTTGTTTCCTCTGACACATTGGTGTGGCTGGCTTCCGGGTTAAGCGGGCGGGTGTTAACAAGCGCGGTTCGGCAGGTCATGTTTCGGTGGATTTATACCTCTCCCGAGTCCGTTGGGAAGTTGCAGCGAGGAGAGAAGATCGCAATTGGGGAGAAAAAGGGGGTAAAAAAACCAAAACAATTATTCCTTCACTGTAACTAAGGGGCATAGCACAACCATGAAAAACAGCCCCAGACCATTATTCCTTCTCTACCAAACTTTACAGTTGACACTTTGCATTGGGGCAGGTAGCGTTCTCCTGGCATCCGCCATTCGTCCGTTGGACTGCCAGATGGTGAAGCATGATTCATCACTCCAGAGAACATGTTTCCACTGCTCCAGAATCCAATGGCGTTGAGCTTTACACCACTCCAGCCGATGCTTGGCATTACGCATGGTGATCTTAGGCTTGTGTGTGGCTGCTCGGCCATGGAAACCCATTTCATGAAGCTCCCGATGAACAGTTCTTGTGCTGAAGTTGCTTCCAGAGGAACTCTGTAGTGAGTGTTGCAACCGAGGACAAACTACTAAATACATACTTTTGTATTTATAGTGTATTTACCTCCATCACTCCAGTATGCCTGCACATTTTTAATATGGTATTGGAACTGACTTTTTTTAAAGACTTCCTGTATACAGTATGCTTACTTACTTACTTACTTTATTTTGTATTTCATATATGTTGTTTCTCGTGTGTTTTTTTCTAGTAATACATTGCTATTGATTATTGCATTGTTGGGTTTTGAGTTTGCAAGAAAGACATTTCACTCTACTTGTGCATGTGACATTAATAACTTGAACCAACAGGTTATTGCCAGTAATATCAAAGTCTAACAGTATAGCTCTCACAATCTTCTTCTTATCAATTTATTTCAACCAATCATCAGTCATTTGTGTCAGTGCAGTACATGTTGAGTGACCTTCTCTATAAGCATGCTGAAATTCTGTTAATTTGTTTACAGAGAAATAGCATTGTATTTGGTCAAACACTATTTTTTCCTACAGTTTGCTAAGAGCTGGCAGCAAGCTGATAGGTCTGCTGTTAGAACCAGTAAAGGTTGTTTTACCATTCTTGTGTAGCGTAATAACCTTGGCTTCCCTCCAGGCCTCCAGGCTCAGATTAGATATATGACAGATAGGAGTGGCTATAGAGTAAGCTACCATCCTCAGTAGCTTTCCATCTGCGTTATCAATGCCCGGAGTTTTGTCATTACTGATCGATAACAATAATTTTTCAACCTCTCCCACACTAACTTCATACAAAATTCATACTTACAAAGCTTTTCTTTCATTATTTCTTTTTTTATGCATGAGTACGATGGCTCGCTGTTCGTTGTTGGCATTTCCTGCCTAAGTTTGCCCACTTTGCCATTGAAGTAAACTATTAAAAGAATTGGCAACAACAATGGTTTTGTGATGAATACGCCATCTGATTCGATGAAAGATGGAGTTGACTTTGTCTTTCTGCCCATAATTTCATTTAAAGTACTCCAAAGTTTAGATCATTGATCTTGGCTTCACAATACAGTTTCTTCTTTTTGTTGAGTTTAGTTACAGATGTGCAGCCAGACTTATTAGCCACTCCTTTTTCCCCATCTCTTTCAAGGACACCGTTTTTCAATTCCTCATCAATCCATGGAGCCTTAACAGTTCTAACAGTCAGTTTCTTAACCTCTGCATTTTTATAAATAATTGGAAGAAGCAATTTCATAAATTGATCAAGTGCAGAATCTGGAAGCTCCTTATTAATCCCATTAGACTAACACATATTTTTGAACATCATTCATAGTAAAAAAATTATTATGATCTCTTATACACTATTTTAGCCCAGCTTTTGAAACTTTAGCTTTCCTGGATATGACCACTATATTGTGATCACTGCATCCAATTGTCACACCCTGATCTGTTTCACCTGTCCTTGTTATTGTCTCCACCCCCTCTCCAGGTGTCGCTTGTTTTCCCCAGTGTATTTATCCCTGTGTTTCCTGTCTCTCTGTGCCAGTTTGTCTTGTATGTTCCAAGTCAACCAGCGGTTTTCCCGTTCTCCTGCTTTTTGCTATTCTCCTTTTTCTAGTCCTCCCGGTTTTGACCCTTGCCTGTTTCTGGACTCTGTACCCGCCTGCCTGACCATTCTGACTGCCTTAACCACGAGCCTGTCTGCCACTCTGTACCTCCTGGACTCTGATCTGGTTATGACCTTTTGCCTGTCCACGACCATTCTTTTGCCTACTCCTTTTGTATTAACAAACATTGTAAGACTCCAATCATCTGCCTCCTGTGTCTGCATCTGGGTCTCGCCTTGTTCCTTGATACCAATGGGTACGGATACAGCTGTAGAGCAAAATTCTACAGTATTAGTACAAATTTGATCAAAACATTTGGATGATCTTGTTTCTGTAGTGTTTGAAAACACCCTGGTAGGTTCAGTAATAACCTGAACCAGATAACTATGCACTGGTTACAGTGAGAAGCTTCCTCTTGAGCGGACAGCTTGATTAACAAACATTGTAAAAATGTAATTAAAACCAGTCAATATTCACGTCCCCAAGAAACTAGGCCTCTCTGTTTACATCACATACACTATCAAGCATTTCACACATATTATTTAGATACCGACTGTTAGCACTTGGTGGCCTATAGCAACACCCCAAAAGAAAAGTCTTTAGATGTGCCAGGTGAACCTGCAACAACAACACTTCAGTAACACTTGACATAAGATATTCTCTAAGCATTACAGGGATATGGATCTGAATACAGCAAATCCTCCCCCATAACCTTTCCTGTCTCTTCTATAGATGTTATATGCTTGTATTGCTACTGCTTTATTATCAAATGAATTACCCATGAGAGTCTCAGAAATGGCTAATATATGAATGTTGTTTGATGTTAGCAAGTTATTAATTACATACATTAATATTGGCTGTTTTCAGCCATTTCCTGGGTAGCTTATCAGAAAAACATAATATGGAAAAGAGCAAACAAAGCAAGAGAAAATATATACATTCAGCAGTCCATTAATCAGTTAGTGTGTGTAAATGTGTGTGTGTGTGTGTGTGTGTGTGCTGCAGGGTTGAAGCTACCAACCCATAGACTTGGCTCTCTCGTCCCTTCCAGGCTTTTGGGAGGGTGGACAATGAGCCTGTCATAGCGGATGTACGCAATGTCCCCACGTGCTCCGGCAGCTTTCATGGCTGTGATAAGTTATTACCTCTTCTGGCGCACAGCTTCAGGATAGTCCTCTCAAGTTCTTGGCTCTTTCCAGAACAGCTACCTTGTCCTTGAACCTCAGGAACATGACCACTATCAGCCTGGGCCTGTCACCTGGGCCGGTGGTGGGTTTTCCAGTCCTGTCTGATTTCTCCGTTATTGTTATCATGGATTCACATACAGAACGGATGTCCTCTCTCAATGATTTACAGATTGCTGTCATCTTGACGTTCTCCTGTTTAAACTCATGGAGCTGACCTGGGGGAACTGCAAACTGTTCTTCAGGTCCTGGACCTCTCTTGTCAGGTCGTCCATTATTTTATTAGTTGAGTCCACAACACTATTTGGACACAACACTTGAATCTATTTTCTTGTTGATGTAACAACTGCTTGTAGAACTCTTTTTGTTAGTTTAAAAGACCCTTCACCTGTGATAGAGAGATACCACTGTCCTCAATGGTACTCCCGCCGGCTTTGGTCTTTGTCATGGTAACAACATAAGTTAGGCTGTTACTTCTCACAGTTCCAGACAAGGCTGATTGCTTGGAAGATTGGAAACAACGACAACAAACAGCAGGGATCTAGACAGCCACAAGCCCGGGACAATCTGCGGTCCCAGCCACAAGGGCTAATTGCGTCGAGGGCTGCATTCAATACCTTAAGAAAACCCTGCTAGCTTGATAGGCAGCTAAGCTAGCTGCTATGCCAAGCAGCTCCTCAAACCCGGCCTTGGTCGTTAGAATCACTGGACAGATAGTAGCCATCCCAGCAACTGATGCCAACCGCGTCACGGGATCCTAACTTTTCAATAGACTTTCAAAACTTTCCAAAACAACAAACTGAGCTTTCCCTCATTCTGTGTTTCGTGGTAGTTCAACTATGCCCAGTGTGCTTTAGGGGGCATGCTTTCATCGTCAGCATCAGTCATTAAGACAGGGTTTCCCAAACTCACTCCTCAGGACCCGAAGGGGTACACATTTTTGATTCTGCCCTAGCACTACACCGCTGATTCAAATAATAAACTAATCATCAAGCTTTGATAATTGAAATCAACTGTGTAGTGTTAGGGCAAAAACGTGCACCGATTGGGGTTCCGAGGACCGAGTTTGGGAAACGCTGCATTAAGATTTCTTGCCACTCAGGGTCCAATTTTTTTTTGTTTCTGAGAATGTCATGGCTCTAATGACGCACTCTCTGTAATCACAGTTTTATAAGTCTTTTGGTTTAACATAATCGTAAGTTGTCCATCTTAATTATTTCCTAGAGGGTTATTGTGCATTCTTAATGAATTAAATATTTATTTATTTGTAATTATTTAACCTTAATATAACACGGCAAGTCAGTTACATGAAAGAACAAATTCTTATTTACAATGATGGCCTACAATGATGGCCTACAGAACATATCTAATCACTGTTTTCCGTCAGAGGTCTCTTTTGAGGGTGGCCCCTCCTTTCGAGAGGGATGTTTCCCTAAATTTAAGAGCATAATGCGATGTCTTAAATGATCTAAATGGCAACACTAGTTGTACCAGGCATGCCTATGGGTCATTAAGTTTGATGGAGTTCCGTAATTTCACTCATAAGACTGCTCTCTTGATATCAAATCACAGGCAAAATGATTTACTAGCTATTCAAAGATTCTAACAGACCATAGCTGGGTTTACACCAGGAGGCAAGGCACTCTCAGAACAAGAATAATATAACAAAGAGATTTATTGATTGTACTCAAAGTTTCTTCCAAGTTCTAAAAAAAGGTTTGTCCAGCTGCCACGTTCAAAGATACCTTTCAGTAGTGGAGTCCTTTTCAATGTTACAAGCACAGAGGTTCAGAGATCCTGGTGAAATCTGCCTCCTAAGCATTTAGCAGGCAACATATATACTCTAAAATCCTTCCCTTACCTAAATGTTTATTCCTTAAAGTGTTTGATTTTAAGTACATGTCATTGCTTCTCAACTCCCTTACTGATTTACCCATTTATAATATTGCATATGTTCTTCTTTATGTATTACATCGCCAATCTCTGCCCAGAGATTGGAGATGTACATGGTCCCAGTCTCTTAACAAATAAACATATACAATTTAGACATTTACAAATTATCAAGGTCTGGCTGGTTAGTTTGGCTGGTTGTCGAGTGACTACTATACTGAACAAAAATCCCATGTTTCATGAGCTGAAATAAAAGATCACAGAAATGTTCTATACGCATGAAAAGCTTATTTCTATCTCATTTTGTTCACACATTTTTTACATCCCTGTTAGTGAGCATTTCTCCTTTGCCAAGATAATACATCCACCTGACAAGTTTGGCATATCAAGAAGCTGATTAAACAGCATGATCATTACACAGGTTTATCTTGTGCTGGGGACAAAAAATCCCACTCTAAAATGTGCAGTTTTGTCACACAACACAATGCCACAGATGTCGCAAGCTTTTAGGGAGCGTGCAATTGGCATGCTGACTACAGGAATGTCCACCAGAGCTGTTGCCAAAGAATTTAATGTTCATTTCTCTACCATAACCCGCCTCCAACATAATTTTAGAGAATTTGTCAATACGTCCAACCAGCTTCACAACCGCTGACCAGGACCTCCACGCCAGACCAGGACCTGTGCCTACGCCAGACCAGGACCTTCACATCCGGCTTCTTCACCTGTGGGATCGTCTGTTCAACCTTGTGAACAGAATGCCCCATGGGCAGGCATAAGCTACGGACAACGAACACACTTGCATTTTATCCATGGTAATTTGAATGCACAGAGATACCATGATGGAATCCTGAGGCCCATTGTCGTGCCATTCATCCGCCGCCATCACCTCATGTTTCAGCATGATAATGCACAGCCCCATGTCGCAAGGATCTGTACACAATTCCTGGAAGCTGAAAATGTCCCAGTTCTTCCATGGCCTGCATACTCACCAGACATGTCACCTATTGAGCATGTTTGGGATGCTCTCGATCGACATGTAAGACAGCGTGTTCCATTTTGCACCAATATCCAGCAACTTCATACAGCCATTGGAGAGGAGTGGGACAACATTCCACAGGCCACAATCAACAGCCTGGTCAACTGTTACGGGAATTAAGTTATCAATGTTCTTAACCGAACTTCAATTAAACTACTCAGTCTGCCCCCCCAGACTGTGTAAGATTCTGGTTGAATGAAGCAGACGGATAGCCAGCCTACAAGGGTCAAAACGTTTATTTATGAGAGCTCTAAAATTCATACAATGCACACAGCCTTTTATATTACCACACACACACACACACACACACACACACACACACACACACACACACACACACACACACACACACACACACACACACACACACACACACATAAACTTACATCAGTAGAGAACTCCACCCCGCTTTAGGCGGCTGTATTTTTCCACAGTACACATACATTCCTTATCAACCTTGCCACCTGTCTTCTAATCTCCTGCCAACTAAGCCGTTCCCAGGCCGTTGTTTCTCTCCCTAACTTAGGGAGGCTTCTTCTCCTGTTCCTTTCCCAAGGTCGTCTTATCAACTCTGCCCTGCTCATTTTGAAGTGGTAACAGTGTCTTAGTCTTAACCCATCTACTCACACACAGTATTCGATTATAGTTTTTAACATATTATTATAGCCTTATAATTACCAAATACATTTCAACAGGTCATATGGTTTCTGAGTGAAATCATTTAGTCAAACCTTTAATCATATCATTTCCATTACATCAACTCTATGCGAAGAAGATTTGTAGCGCTGCATGAGGCAAATGGTGGTCACACCAGAAACTGACTGGTTTTCTGATCCACGCCCCTATTTTTTCTTTAAGGTATCTGTGATCAACAGATGCATATTTGTATTCCCAGTCATGTGAAATCCATAGATTAGGGCCTAATTAATTATTTCTCAGTAGAATCTTTGAAATTGTTGCATGTTGCATTTATATTTTTGGTCAGTTTAGTAATAATTATTGCATCCTTTACAAATGATTCTCGAGAGGTCGGTGACAAGTACCCAGATAATGTGAAGTGGTTTGGCCTAATTTTGTGTTCCTGAGATATACTCAATGGTACTTTTTCTTCTTCTGTCCCTAAGTTATCATCTTCTCTCACAATAGGGTGCATATAGATCAGTACAATTATCTATCTGCATATCGGTTTTGACCTAGTTGTGTCTGTGATACTTTTATCTAGTCGTGGGTTTACTTGTAAGTGGATTGTTAATCCCTTGATGGGAAAATCAGCATTAAAGCAAACCCTTAAAGTGTAACAGTCCATTGTCCGAGCTGTTATAAATGTATTTTCCAGGTTGTTATATTGTTAAAGTAACAGTTGTTTGGAATCAGTCGCAGTAGGGGAGAAGCACAGATAATGGCTGATAGACTTAATGACAGTATGGGGTTTATAGCATTTTATAATGAAGGGATTGTTACAATGAGACAATATGTGTGGATCTGTGTGTGCGCTTGGGTGCAAGTGTGCATACGTGTAAGTTTGTGTGCATGCATGCAAGTGAAGTGTGCATGTGTTCTGTTGTGCGTGTGTGGGTGTGAGAGAGACAGACACGGGGAGAGAGAGAGTGCTGGGTACCATTCAGAGGCAGAAAGCTGGCTAAGGGCAGACGGATGTGCATGTTGCTGACTATTTGAACCTGAGGGGGGCAGTGTAGCGCTTGTAAATAGGCACTTTCCCTCTGACTCTAAACACTGAGTTAGATCAATAGTTGCAATGATAAAGTACACAGCAGTGAAGGTCATAAAATATAATTTTTTTCTCGCCAGCACAAGAAAAGGAAAGAATAGTGCCTTTTTAGTGAATATGAGTAGGCCTACGACCATATAGGCTGGGCATTTGAAAGACGCAGGACACTGAAATAACAAATGAATCAATCAAATGTAAATGGGAGACTATTAATTGATCAAATCACCCAGATACTCACTACCAATGTCAAAGACTTTCACAGGCGTTCAACACTTATCATGATTCTCACCCATTCACTTTAAGTCAAGAACAGTAGTGTGTAGACTTTGTACACAGTTCCACTGCAGATGGCTGCATGGGAGGAAAGCAGTATGAGTGGAACTGCTTTACAAACTGTGAGAGGGCATGGGTTAGGAGTCAGATATTCCACAGCTCACATATGATAGAGACAGATAGACGGCTGAAAACTTCCAAGACATCTGTTTCATTTGAATAATGGAGTCGATGCCCAGATCCTAAGCAGACCGAGTTACTACCACCACAAATCATCTTTTTAATTTGTGCTTCTTCTTCGACACAGGTCATGATCAATGTTCCCTCTAAGCTGTGTGCCAGCGAAGCAGTAGACCGAGACTGCCGCATGCAGAGCGTAGAAATATCAACCCACACAGAGAAGCACCAGATTGAATTTCACTCAACTTTCTAGAGTTTTCCCTGTTAGTTAACACTATCAACGTTTCCCTTTACTGTGGCAATTGTGATCGAATCAACGCAATATTAGCCACTTTCAATGCAACATACCCAAACAAAACGAACTATGCAAGAGATTTTGTTGTAGGCAGAATGCATCAGAGTAGGAGTAGGCCTATATGCAAATAGACCATTGCCATATATGGATCTGTGCCATTTAGTTTGAACTGGACTGTGTTTACAGCTGTGGGCATGAGCAGATGTGCTTGTTTTGAAATCAGAGCAAGAGCTGCATGTGGCTATGTCTGCACATTTTGTTCATATCCTTTTCTTGTTAGTGAGTTATTAGCCCAGTTATAGATCATTTGTAGTCAGCAATAGGGGAGTGAATGCTTCCTACAAGAGCACAAAAGGTGTGCATTTCTAGGAATCTTTTAAAAGCAAGTCAGGTAAAGAGTTTTTTTGTCTTAAAGAGTCAGTGTTGTATTTTGAGACAGGCTTGAATAAGCTAAGTAGCCAATAGGCAGAGGGTAGCATAATTTGTCTGATTCTCTGTAATAATGGTATGGGAATAATAATACATTTTATTTTGTAAAGTGGTTCCTTCCATCAAACACAACAACATTTTCAGTCACCTCCTTATCTGAAGGACAAATGGATAATCAGGTTATTGTCAAGCCCTGTATGTTTTTTTTATTATAAAAGTCTCATGGAATGAAGGCCAACATTGAACACCACACATTGGCTGCTACTGTAGGCCAAATGATTGAACAGTTATTTCCATGTTAAAATGTAATGGGATGCATTTTCTCCATTGTTATTGATGGTAGGTACTCTGGTAGGCCTACATTATGATCAAATAGCCACAGTAGCTTACTTAGCCACTGTTAAAACTGTAACTTAAAGCCGATACAGCCTCAGTGTTCACAGTAAATGTGAGCTGGAAGATGCAAAAATCTTCACAATGTTGAAATTTGCGCTCAGCAAACCTGAATTTTGCTCAGTGCTGATTTTTTTTTTGAGGGAAAATTGTTCAAGATGAAGGATTTCCGCCTCTTTTAAGAGCCGTTTTTCAGTATTCTTCAGAGTGAGGGAAGGAATTACGATATCCCTTTCTCATCGTCTTTCTTGGGATAGACAAATTAAATATCTATTTAACATTCAAGTCATACGAGAGGCATTGCAATTGGCGGATTCATGTCATTAAAAATACTCCCAGAAGGAAGTCTCAGAAGTATAAAGATAACTTTGCTATATTTCTTTGACCATATGATGCCAGATTACTCATACTTATATAAGAGCTTAGAGGACAGAAGTCCACTCCCGCAGATAGATGGAAGTGTCTTCCTAAACCCCTTTACAACCCTTGACATCATTTATTGATGGAGAATGTGTCACCCCCAAAATAGGACAATAATATTTTTTATGTCCTTTTTGACCTAATGCAGGACCATCTGTTAATGATTCCACTCGACATTAGCACTGTGTGACAGACTATGACACAGACTGTGGGTGTTCAATTAGTCATCTAGAGAACAGAAATGTAACAAGGTTGGGTTGGGCATGGCAAGGGGAGTGAAGATGTTCCATGGCTACTGAGCTAATAGACTCCTGATGAGTGTCCCGATGAATAAGTTTCCTCAGGCAGTTAATAACCTGTTGGGGCTAGGGGGCAGGATTTTCACGGCCGGATAAAAAAACGTAACCGATTTAAACTGGTTACTACTCTTGCCCAGAAATGAGAATATGCATATAATTAGTAGATTTGGATATAAAACACTCTAAAGTTTCTAAAACTGTTTGAATGGTGTCTGTGAGTATAACAGCACTCATATGGCAGGTAAAAACCTGAGAAGATTCCAGGCAGGAAGTGGCCTGTCTGACAATTTCTAGTCCTTCTGTTGCATCTCTATCGAAATTACAGCATCTGTGCTGTTACGTGACACTTTCTAAGGCTTCCATTGGCTCTCTAAAGCCCTCAGAAAGTGGAATGACGTGTCTCCTGTCTCTGGGCAAAGTACAGCAGCAGAGTTTGTAAGTGGCCTGCCTGGGGACAGTGAGTCTGGAGATGCGCATTCACGAGACTTCGCCATTTTTTTCTTTCACTCTGAATGAATACAACATTGTCTGGTTGGAATATTATCGCTATTTTACGAGAAAAATTGCATATAAATTGATTTTAAACAGCGTTTGACATGCTTCTAAGTACGGTAATGGAATATTTTGTAATGTTTTGTCACGAAATGCACTCGTGCGTTACCTTTTGGATAATGACCTGAACGCACGAACAAAACGGAGGTATTTGGATATAACTATGGATTATTTGGAACCAAAACAACATTTGTTGTTGAAGTAGAAGTCCTGGGAGTGCATTCTGACAAAGAACAGCAAAGGTATTCCAATTTTTCTAATAGTAATTCTGAGTTTAGGTTGTCCCAAACTTGGTGGGTGTCAAATTAGCTAGCCGTGATGGCTGAGCTATGTTATCAGAATATTGAAAAATGTGCTTTCGCCGAAAAGCTTTTTTAAAATCTGACATAGCGTTTGCATAAAGGAGTTCTGTATCTATAATTCTTAAAATAATTGTTGTGTATTTTGTCAACGTTTATCATGAGTAATTTAGAAAATTCACCAGACATTTTCAGTGGGTATGCTAGTTCTGAACATCACATGCTAATGTAAAAAGATGTTTTTTGATATAAATATGAAATTGATTGAACAAAACATGCATGTATTGTATAACATAATGTCCTAGGAGTGTCATCTGATGAAGATCATCAAAGGTTAGTGCTGCATTTAGCTGTAGTTTTGGTTTTTGTGACATATATGCTTGCTTTGAAAATGGCTGTGTGATTATTTTTGGCAGGGTACTCTCCTGACATAATCTAATGTTTTGTTTTCGCTGTAAAGCCTTTTTGAAATCGGACAACGTGGTTGGAGAGTCTTATCTTTCAAATGGTGTAAAATAGTCATATGTTTGAGAAATTGAAGTTATAGCATTTTTGAGGTACCGTAAATTCCGGACTATAAGCCGCAACTTTTTTCCCACGCTTTGAACCTCGCGTCTTAAACAATGACGCGGCTAATATATGGATTTTTCCCGCTTTCAATTTTTTTTCTCTCCAAAAAAACACATTCTGTGACGTGCTCAGTTTTTGGGCGGGATGAAGCTTTCATTAGACCAATGAAATTGCCGAACGGGTTAAGGTCAAACAACTTTTTTGTTTACTGTTTAGATTAAATCGAGCGTTCTCAAACTTCCCATCATTCTGATTATGGTAGTCATTTTGTCACCCTCATCATGGCAAAGACCTCCTCCTCCTTTGGCCGTCTCTCTTTCCAGTTCTCTGCTGCCAATGACTGGAACGAACTACAAAAATCTCTGAAACTGGAAACACTTATCTCCCTCACTAGCTTTAAGCACCAGCTGTCAGAGCAGCTCACAGATCACTGCACCTGTACATAGCCCATCTATAACTTAGCCCAAACAACTACCTCTTCCCCTATTGTATTTATTTATTTAATTTAATTTATCTTGCTCCTTTGCACCCCATTATCTCTATTTCTACTTTGCACTTTCTTCTACTACAAATCTACCATTCCAGTGTTTTACTTGCTATATTGTATTTACTTTGCCACCATGGACTTTTTTTTGCCTTTACCTCCCTTATCTCACCTCATTTGCTCAAATTGTACATAGACTTATTTTTCTACTGTATTATTGACTGTATATTTGTTTTACTCCATGTGTAACTCTGTGTTGTTGTATGTTGTCGAACTGCTTTGCTTTATCTTGGCCAGGTCGCAATTGTAAATGAGAACTTGTTCTCAACTTGCCTACCTGGTTAAAAAAAGGTGAAATAAATAAATAAAAAATAAAAAAATAAAAAGACACGGAGAAATGCATATGATGCAGCTTTCAAGTTGAAGGCGATTAATCTGGCTGTTGGAAAAGGAAATAGAGCTGCTGCACGGGAGCTTGGTCTTAATGAGTCGATGATAAGACGTTGGAAACAGCAGCGTGAGGAATTGACTCAGTGCAAAAAGACAACTAGAACTTACTGCAAATTTTGTATTTTTGTTACAAGCCGTGTTTCGTTAAAGCCTATTTATTTTTGTTACAAGCCGTGTTTCGTTAAAGCCTGTGTAAAGTTAATTTGTTTCAATGTACTGGTAGGCACCTGCGGCTTATAGACATGTGTGGCTTATTTATGTTCAAAATAATACTTTTTAAAAAATTCAGTGGGTGCAGCTTATATTCAGGTGCGCTTAATAGTCCGGAAATTACGGTATTTGTATTTCGCGCCACGCGATTCTACTGGCTGTTGAATAGAGTGGGACGCTAACGTCCCTCTGGCCCAGAGAGGTTTTAATCTACTGTTTATAGAAGTTTATCTGCATTGACTCTGTAAATATGAACAGAGAAACTAATAGGCCTAACATTTTACATTTAATTTAACTACAAGGAAGTAAAGGTTTCATACCCCATGCAGAAAACTGATGTATTATAATATATGTAGTATATACATAAACATTCATACATATACATACATACATACATACATACATACATACATACATACATACATACATACATACATACATACATACATACATACATACATACATACATACACATACAAATACACACTTTTTTTAGACTATACCTTTATTATTCCCCGCAAACCCTACCACCCCTCCCCCAATTGAAGTAAACTAATAAGCAATAACACTTAGGCTTCTGCCTTCAGTTTATACATACTATACACATTTTACAGTCACAATCTATTTACATTAGATATATTTTGTTTGTTTTTTAGTCCTTCCTCTATTTCTGATGTCTATCCAGTTTGATTTCTATTTGTAACTGTGCCATTTCACAACATTTCTGAACCTATATACATTTTACAGACCCCGTATGTTTTACATTGGTTATCTTGTTGTTATTAGTCCCACCCTTCAGCTCCATTCAACCCCTCCCATCTATCTCTTAACACCATCCATTTTGGATTTCTGTTTGCCATATATTTTTCAACTGTGCTGTGATGCTTCACAAAAGTACTGAACCTTTCTATTCTCATAGCTTCTACTGATTGTAAATTAAAGATAAACATTTTTGCTAAGATAATTATTATATTATTGATCGATTGTTGATCGATTGACTATGACTTTTTCAAAACGCCCAGTATTGCTATCTGGGTAATTGTTGCAATTCTTCAGCCATTCCTGGACCTGTGACCAAAAACGAGCTACATATGGACAGTACAGTAAATGATCTAATGACTCTACCTCCTCACAGCAAAATTTGCAGAGCTGGGAAGATTGTATCCCCATATATGTAACATTCTATTGGTTGCAAGAATTTTGTATAACCATTTAAATTGAAAAATTCAAAGTTCTGAATCCGGCGTCGTTTTGCTTGTCAATTCATAAACCATGTGCTATGGAATCGGTTACATCGAAAATCTCTTCCCAACTATTTTGCAATTTATTTGGCACAGCTGTCAATTTTTGGGTCCTTAAATGAAATTGGTATATATTTTTATCTATCACAATTATCTGTAACCATTTTTGGTCTTTAATGCAGGGCCAACAGACAAGTTCCTTACTTTTTCTCCCTTCCACTTGCCTCTTCCATTTTTGTAGTAATGCTGCAATTAGTTGGTTGTAATTTTGGGTAGAGCAGACATTTCCATATCATACCAGTCCTATTCATGATATCATTTGCAAAAATTATACCTTTTTTAAACATTTTATCAAGTAGTATATTTGAGTTTAACCACAATATTTGCTGTATTATTTGTTCTGTCTTTTCAGGTGGATTAAACTGAAATTTCAACCAACTTTCTAAGGCTTGTTTAAAAAAATAATGATATTTTGGATATTATTTATTTTTCAAATAACCGAAAGTGAGCCGTTGTAATCTGAATAAAGGAAAAAAGGCCATTCTTGAACATGGGGTGAGACATTCTTACTAATTTACTAGAGAACCAAGTATAACTTTTGTATAACTTTTGTGTGACTGATGCCTTTAGTGAGAGGTCTAATGCTTTAATATTTAATAATTTCTGCTCCATGAATTCATATTCATTATATAAAAAGGCCATTTTAATTTTGTCTGGCTTGCCATTCCAAATAAAATTTAATATTTTAGTGCAATTCAAGAATCCACTGTGGGCCGAAATGTACCTTCAAAAGATCTACGAGATAAAGTTGTGGAAAGGCACAAGTCGGGATGGATATAAAAAGATTTCAAAGGCTTTGTCTATTCCTCGGAGCACAGTTAAGACCATTAAGAAGTGGAAGACTTATGGCACCACCCAGACCCTGCACAGAACAAGGCGTCCCTCCAAACTGGATGACCAGGCAAGGAGGAGACTGATCAGAGAGGCTACCAAGAAGCCAATGGCGAATTTGCAGGAGCTTCAGGCCTTTATGGGAAAGACTGGTCAATGTGTGCATGTGACCACAATATCATAAGCGCTCCACAAATCTGGCCTCTATGGGAGGGTGGCAAGAAAAAAAACACTCCTCATAAAAAGACACATCAAGTCTCATTTGAGCTTTGACAAAAAGTACATTGTAGATTCAGAGGCCAAGTGGGAAAAGGTGCTGTGGTCAGATGAGACCAAAATGTTACTTTTTGGCATGAACGCAAAATGATATGTCTGGCGAAAACCCAATACGTCTTTCCACCCAAACAACACCATGCCTACAGTAAAGCACGGTGGTGGCAGCATCTTGTTGTGGAGGAGTTTCTCTTCAGTCAAAAGTTTGGACACCTACTCATTCAAGGGTATTTCTTTATTTTGACTATTTTCTACATTGTAGAATAATAGTCAAGACATCACAATTATGAAATAACACATATTGAATGTCCTGTTGAAAAACAAATGATAGTCCCACTAAGCGCAAACCATATGGAATGGCGTATCGCTGCAAAATGCTGTGAATTCTAAATAAATCACAGGCAGTGTCACCAGCAAAGCACCCCCACACCACCTCCTCCATGCTTCATGGTCGGAACCACACATGCTATGATCATCCGTTCACCTACTCTGTGTCTCAAAAAACTGTTCAGACCAAAGGACAGATTTCCACCAGTCTAATGTCCATTGCTTGTGTTTCTTAGCCCAAGCTAGTGTCTTCTTCTTATTGGTGTCCTTTAGTAGTGATTTCTTTGCAGCAATCCGACCATGAAGGCCTGATTCACACAGTCTCCTCTGAACAGTTGATGTTGAGATGTGTCTGTTACTTGAACTCTGTGAAGCATTTATTTGGGCTGCTATCAGACGTGCAGTGAACTTATCCTCTGCAGCAGAGGTAACTCTGGGTCTTCCTTTCCTGTGGTGGTCCTCATTAGAGCTAGTTTCATCATAGCGCTTGATGGTTTTTGTGAATGCACTTGAATAAACATTCAAAATTCTTACATTTTTCTGCATTGACTGACCTTCATGTCTTAATAAATTAATGATGGGCTGTCGTTTCTCTTTGCTTATTTGAGATGTTCTTGACATTATATGGATGTGTTATTTTACCAAACAGGGCTATCTTCTGTATACCACCCCTACCTTGTCACAACACAACTTATTGGCTCAAACACATTAAGAAAGAAATTCCACAAATTAACATGATTCAGGATCAGACCCAGATGCCGACACAGGAGGCAGATAGTTCGAATCTCAGCTGTTTATTACAAAACAGGGGCCCGGCAAACGGCAGGTCCAGGTTAGGCAGAGGTCGATAATCCAAGACAGCGTCAAACAGGGACAGAACGGCAGGTAGGGTCAGGGCAGGCAAAATGGTCAGAACCAGGAGGACTAGAACACAGAAACTAGAGATTCTGGAAACTGGGAGAACATGCTGGTAAGGCTTGACGAGACAAGACAAACTGGCAACAGACCAACAGAAACGCAGGTATAAGTACACAGGGCATAATGGCGGAAAATGGGAGACACCTGGTGGGGGGTGGAGACAAGCACAAGACAGGTGAAACAGATCAGGGTGTGACACAAATTAACTTTTAACAAGGCACACCTGTTAATTGAAATGCATTCCAAGTGACTATGTCATGAAAGCTGGTTGAGAGAATGCCAAGCGTGTGCAAAGCTGTCATCAAGGCAAAGGGTGGCTACTTTGAAGAATCTCAAATATAAGATATATTTTGATTGGTTTCACATTTTTTTGGTTACTACATGATTCCATGTGTGACCCGATTCAGGAAACTAGGCATATGTCGCATGTCACAACGTAAACATGTTTTTATCAAAAAGCGTTTTTGGGCAGAAATGCCTTCTCGAACATGTGAACTTTCATGTGCCTTAATAACAAACTCGTATGCCATCTGTAAATACGAATGAAATTGTTAAATGATAAGCCTTGTTGGATAAGCCACAGAAAAAGTGAGCAACCTTCCCACTAGCCATGATTGGCTGAGATAATGAGTGGGCTGGACATGCCAAGGAGTTCGGATTGGTCTGCCATATTCAAAGCTTCTGTCTATTTGAGCTCATCAGTCTGTGTTGGTAATCCTGTCGGACGCTACTTTTTTAATGTATTGTGTAGTGGAGCTGCGTAAGTGTTGATCTCCACTTTCTGGAGGATCAAGTTTTGAAATCAGTGGAATTAAAGTATGATAGCTAAAGAGATGGAGAAAACACCTATCTCTGGATAACATCTTCAAACTAAGGGCAACCGTGGCATGGCATTCCTGACAGGGAGACGAGTCCATCATGCATAATGATGTATACAGGTAAGATAGTCTGGCATTAGCTAGCTACATTTTCAGATATTAGACGTTTCTAATTTTGACAGAAAGTGGCTTAATTTCAAGCTAAAGTGTACTGTCAGCTAGCTAACGTTAGCTGGCTGGCTCCCTAACTGACATTATTTGTTTCCCAGAGACAATTGCTTTTCTAGTTAGAGCCTAATGTTAGGCATTGTTGGCACTTTATTCATTGTTGTTTAACTAGCTAAGAGGGTGTGAACGATGCTGAATGGGTGTAGACAAAGAAGAGCTTTAAACTAAATACCAAAACCTTCAAAGGCAATTTTTCTCAAAAGTGAGTTTACAAGTTGATCAACCTTCAAAGCAGAATTACTTTCCCATTGTTCCTCAAATGCAGTGTATGATATACCATTTTGTAGCTCTGAGTCTCTACTTTTATCCCATGTAAAAAACACAATTTCACATTTTGTACATAAGACCGAATCCAGGTGGTGAGTCACATATGTGTTATTTCATAGTTTTGATGTCTTCACTATTATTCTACAATGTAGAAAATATTTTAAAAATGAAGAAAAGCCCTTGAATGAGTAGGTGTGTCCAAACTTTTGACAGGTACTGTATGTCAATATACTGTATTAGGATTTGGTATGGGTTAGCCCCAAGCTTTGAAGTGGCTGCTAGCTGTTAGCTAGCTAACATTTGCTAATGCCTTTTCCTCCAACTACTGGCTGCCTTTACTATGCTTATTTGTTTTGTTAATGGTGTATGTGACAATTGCAATTGTTAAAAATAGGTAAGAGCAGGTTAGTCTGAGGTGAGTCATCGCTGAGCAAAATACTAGTATTTCAGTGTGAAAACAACAGTTGATCAATAGAGGAATGTTCAGTACAAAACAAATACATGTGAATAGTATTTAATGAAGCACTATTTGCAATAAAATAATATTTTCTAAACACTGAAGTAAAAACACTTTAGGTGAATATTGCTCTCTATAAATATTGCTCTATATCGTAACGACTGACTCAGATTGGCTTTCAATCAAGCTGACAATCATGTGGCTACATTATATGTTACATAAAGAAATCACATAAATAATGACCGTGCAAGAAGTATACCTCTTCGGCGAATCGTAAAATTGCAAATCCACTCTTGTTGTTCTTTGAATGTGGTTTAACATTGCCGATCAGGCCAAAATAGTTAATCAATTATGGGCATCACTTTAAATTTCAATTTGCAGAAGCAAATCTATTATGTTACTTTTATCTAGGCTGTGGTTATTGGAAACTAAATGGACACAAAATACACACAGCAGAGGGACCAGCGCTTCTATAACTGGCTCAATCCAATAAACCAATTGTCGGTCTGTTTTTAAAAGCAAAATTATGGCAATATTTATTTAGCTAGTGCATTTACTGATGTCTTCGGAGAAGGGGAACTTTGATGACAGGTATTTGGTGGGTAATGAAGCTTAAAACCTCTCCCATGAGCGCTGGTTTGTAAAATGAAGAATATATGTTTAGCCTGTTTAAGCCAAGGCAATAGTTGCACTAAAAGGGTTTTGAATTTTCCTTAAATGGCAACCTTTATGAATAATAAACAATAGTCTACTTTAAGTCTTATGCGATAAGGGTTTTACAACTCGTGAAGCCATGCTTCCTATCGGATCTAGTGTATATATATAAATCATTGCATTATCACAAAGAAAATAATTTGGTGAAGTTGGTGCTTCTGCCAATAGACTATTATGACAGCCATTTTACAATGTTGCCATGACGATCAATACCATTGGTGCAGACAGTGACATCTATGCATGTTGCAAATGAGATGTTTTGCTGATGAGAAGACTAGAAGTAGTATAGCACTATCTAGCTGGCTTCTTATTTTGAACGTGAGTGTGTCCAGAAGTAAGAAAAGGTGTCAACCCAAGCACATCTAATCCATTCTCTCTGAACAAAAATATAAACGCAACATGTAAAGTGTTGGTCCCATGTTTCACGAGCTGAAACAAAAGATCACAGAAATGGTCCTGTCATGGTTCCACCTGTCACCAGAGAGCAGCAGAGACCGTCCTAGAGACATCAACGACACTCAGGTGTGTCCTATTACTCATTATGATTTCCCTGTTAAAAGAGGGATGTTTTCTGGTTTCCTTTGCAGAAGCTTGAATTGTGTACTGTGTGCGGTTGTTGCCTGAATGAGTTTTTGAGACTTAGTGTTTGTTAGTTTTTCCAGTGTACTGTGATCCTGCGGCTACTTTTTATCAGTAAAGTATTTATATTTATCCTTAACCACTGATTCCTCGTCTGGTCTCTTCTCTGCACCTGGGTCCAACCTCACCACGTCACAGTTCCATATGCACAAAAAGCTTATTTATCTCAAATTTTGTGCAAACATTTATTTATAACCCTGTTAGTGAGCATTTCTCCTTTGCCAAGATAATCCTTCCATCTGAGAGGTATGGCATATCAAGAAGCTGATTACACAGCATGATAATTTCACAGGTGCACCTTGTGCTGAGTACAATAAAAGGCCACTCACACAACACAATGCCACAGATGTTTCAAGTTAAGGGAGAGTGCAATTGGCAGGCATAAGCTATGGGACAACGAACACAATGACATTTTACCGATTGCAATTTGAATGCACAGACATACCGTGATGAGATCCTGAGGCCCATTGTCGTGCCATTCATCCGCCGCCATCACCTCACATTTCAGCATGATAATGCTCAGCCCGTATCGCAAGAATCTGTACACAATTCCTGGAAGCTGAAAATGTCCCAGTTCTTCCATGGCCTGCATACTCACCCGACATGTCACCCATTGAGCACGTTTAGGATGCTCTGGATCAACGTGTACAATAGCGTGTTCCATTTCCCGTTCCAATAACCTGGCAACTTCGCACAGCCATTGAAGAGTTCGACATTCTACAGGCCACAATAAACAGCCTGATCGACTCTATGCAAAGGACATGTGTTGTGCTGCATGAGGCAATTGGTGGTCACACCAGATACAGACTGGTTTTCTGATCCACACCCTTACTTTTTTTAAAGGTATTTTTGACCAACATATATGTGAAATCCATAGATTAGGGCCTAATTAATTCATTTCAATTGACTGTTTTCCTTATATGAACTGTATATGAACTGTAACTTGAAATTGTTGCATGCTTTTTTGTTCAGTGTATTTTATTAAAGTTTTTATTTTAATTTTAAGTGTAAGACAAAACAAAACATTCCACCTGGTGGCAGACACAACATTAATAATAAAAAATCTCCTACAATACGAAATGAAACTGCACTGACAACAAAAATATTACAACAAAAACAAAGAGCAATAACAGTGAAACAGTTTGGGTCCTTTATGATACCAAAATTGTGAAAGTAAATTGTAAATTGACTTTGCAGGTGCAGCCGCCTTCAATTGATATAAAATGACACATTCACACAATCTAAATGTATTTTATGTTATACAAAATTATGTTCCCAAAACTATTTCTGAATCGTAGACATGAGATAGTCATTGAAAAGCAAAAATTATAATCAGAAATTGGTCCTAAGAGCATAAAAAAAATCAAAGTCCAGGCTCTCGTGTGGGTTTGAAAGTTAAAAAGCCTTTAATATATGGGCTGGGACATTATATACACCAACGATTATCAGCTTACTCCTTCATCAGGGTATCTGATACAGAGGAGAGGCAATTACATAGCTTGGTCCTACCTGTGTCTGGGTGATCACAAGTAGTGTTCCTGGTACTTCTGTTCTTCATGAGATACTCTTTATTGGATGTTGTTCACCGTCAATGCTATGGTGCTATTGCTTTAGTAAGAAAGTCTGTTTGTACTCTATGGACATGCATAACCTTAATCTATTTTTCATATGCCTCTCGGTCCAGGAATGCTTCCATAGTGATCAACTCTGACAGAGACAACAGCGCTATTGTGTCTACACCTAATATCTGCAACTTCCTCTGTGAACGGTCAGTCCTTGCATCCATAGCTCTGTCTATACATTTGAGAGTGGTTACATTTCTCCAGGCCCATCCCTCAGCTATTTAGCAAAACACTGTTTGAGTGACTGCTTTGTTATTGTTTTAACTTCAGATTGCCCTTTTAAATGTAGGTTAGAGCAGGTTAATGTCTGAGATGAATTATCACAGAGCAAAATACTAGTACTTCAGTGTGTCATAGACATGACATACTTTATTGAATGTTGTTCACCAAGAGAGTGAGAGAGAATGCTAGACAGCTGTCAAGTAATTTGTTCTTATAACGCTCCCTCCATTGCAATTGCAAACAAGCAAAACAGAGCAACTAATTTAACAGACATTTTTATTGAATAGCATTGGGGATCATGTGCATCCAAGTCTGTACTGTGTGGTGGTGACGGTAAATGACATCGCCAAAGTCGAGGATCGGTAGGATAGTCAGTTTTACGATTGTATGTTTGGCAGCATGACTGAAGGATGTTTTGTTGCGAAATAGGAAGCCGATTCTAGATTTAATTTTGGATTGGAGATGCTTAATGTGAGTATGGAAGGAGAGTTTACAGTCTAACCAGACACCTAGGTATTTGTAGATGTCCACATATTTTAAAACGCTCCCTCCATTGCAATTGCAAACAAGCAAAACAGAGCAACTAATTTAACAGACATTTTTATTGAATAGCATTGGGGATCATGTGCATCCAAGTCTGTACTGTGTGGTGGTGACGGTAAATGACATCGCCAAAGTCGAGGATCGGTAGGATAGTCAGTTTTACGATTGTATGTTTGGCAGCATGACTGAAGGATGTTTTGTTGCGAAATAGGAAGCCGATTCTAGATTTAATTTTGGATTGGAGATGCTTAATGTGAGTATGGAAGGAGAGTTTACAGTCTAACCAGACACCTATGTATTTGTAGATGTCCACATATTTTAACCTGTTAGGGCTAGGGGGCAGTATTGACACGGCCGGATAAAAAATGAACCCGATTTAATCTGGTTACTACTCCTGCCCAGTAACTAGAATATGCATATAATTATTGGCTTTGGATAGAAAACACCCTAAAGTTTCTAAAACTGTTTGAATGGTGTCTGTGAGTATAACAGAACTCAAATGGCAGGCCAAAACCTGAGAAGATTCCATGCAGGAAGTGGCCTGTCTGAGAAGTTGTGTTTCATCTTGGCTCTTTTTATTGAAGACTGAGGATCTTTGCTCTAACGTGACACTTCCTACGGCTCCCATAGGCTCTCAGAGCCCGGGAAAAAGCTGAACGATATCGAGGCAGGCTCTGGCTGAAACACATTATCGCTTTTGGCAAGTGGCCGATCAGAGTACTATGGGCTTAGGCGCGTGCCCGAGTCGACCCCATGCTTTATTTTCTTTCGTTTGTTTACCTAAACGCAGATTCCCAGTCGGAATATTATCGCTTTTTTATGAGAAAAATGGCATAAAAATGTATTTTAAACAGCGGTTGACATGCTTCGAAGTACGGTAATGGAATATTTAGATTTTTTTTGTCACGAATTGCGCCATGCTCGTCACCCTTATTTACCCTTTCGGATAGTGTCTTGAACGCACGAACAAAACGCCGCTGTTTGGATATAACTATGGATTATTTTGAACCAAACCAACATTTTTTATTGAAGTAGAAGTCCTGGGAGTGCATTCTGACGAAGACAGCAAAGGTAATAACATTTTTCTTATAGTAAATCTGACTTTGGTGAGTGCTACATTTTCTGGGTGTCTAAATAGCTAGCCCTGTGATGCCGGGCTATCTACTGAGAATATTGCAAAATGTGCTTTCACCGAAAAGCTATTTTAAAATCGGACATATCGAGTGCATAGAGGAGTTCTGTATCTATAATTCTTAACCTCTATGGGACCGGCGGGACGAATTCGTCCCACCTACGTAACAGCCACTGCCAGCCTGTGGCGCGATTTTCAAAATCTTAAAAATCCTATTACTTAAATTTCTCAAACATATGACTATTTTACAGCCATTTAAAGATAAGACTCTCGTTAATCTAACCACACTGTCCGATTTCAAAAAGGCTTTACAACGAAAGCAAAACATTAGATTATGTCAGCAGAGTACCAAGCCAGAAATAATCAGACACCCATTTTTCAAGCCAGCATATAATGTCACCAAAACCCAGAAGACAGCTAAATGCAGCACTCACCTTTGATGATCTTCATCAGATGACAACCCTAGGACATTATGTTATACAATACATGCATGTTTTGTTCAATCAAGTTCATATTTATATCAAAAACCAGCTTTTTACATTAGCATGTGACGTTCAGAACTAGCATACCCCCCGCAAACTTCCGGGGAATTCGCTAACATTTTACTAAATTACTCACGATAAACGTTCACAAAAAGCATAACAATTATTTTAAGAATTATAGATACAGACCTCCTCTATGCACTCGATATGTCCGATTTTAAAATAGCTTTTTGGTGAAAGCACATTTTGCAATATTCTAAGTACATAGCCCAGGCATCACGGGCTCGCTATTTAGACACCCGGCAAGTTTAGCACTCACCATAATCATATTTACTATTATAAAAATGTCATTACCTTTTGTTGTCTTCGTCAGAATGCACACCCAGGACAGCTACTTCAATAACAAATGTTGGTTTGGTCCAAAATAATCCATCGTTATATCCGAATAGCGGCGTTTTGTTCGTGCGTTCCAGACACTATCCGAAATAGTAAAGAAGTGTCACGCGCTTGGCGCAATTCCTGACAATAAAATTCAAAGTATTCCATTGCCGTACGTCGAAGCATGTCAACCGCTGTTTAAAATCAATTTTTACGTCATTTTTCTCGTAGAAAAGCGATAATATTCCGACAGGGAATCTCCTTTTCGGCAAACAGAGGAAAAAATCCCAAAGGCGGGGGCGGTCGGGGTCACGCGCATAAGCTAGTGTCTCTTGATGGGCCACTTGAGAAAGGCGATAATGTGTTTCAGCCTGGGGCTGGAATGACGACATTCTGTTTTTTCCCGGGCTCTGAGAGCCTATGGAAGACGTGGGAAGTGTCACGTTAGAGCAGAGATCCTTAGTAAATGATAGAGATGGCAAAGAAGTTCCAGAAATGGTCAGACAGGCCACTTCCTGTAAAGGAATCTCTCAGGTTTTGACCTGCCATTTGAGTTCTGTTATACTCACAGACACCATTCAAACAGTTTTAGAAAATTTAGGGTGTTTTCTATCCATATGTAATAAGTATATGCATATTCTAGTTACTGAGTAGGAGTGGTAACCAGATTAAATCGGGTATGTTTTTTATCCAGCCGTGTCAATGCTGCCCCCTAGCCCTAACAGGTTAAAATAATTGTTATGCTTTTTGTGAAATGGTGTAAAATGGTGTAAAATAGTCATATGTTTGAAAAATTGAAGTTATTGCATTTCTGAGGTTTTTGAATAACGCGCCACGGGATTACACTGGCTGTTACGTAGGTGGGACGATTTGGTGCCACCTACCCTAGAGAGGCTAAGTCAGAACCGTCCAAAGTAGTGATGCTGGACGGGCGGGTTGGTTGAAAAGCATGCATTTAGTTTACTTGCATTTAAGAGCAGTTGGAGGCGACGGAAAGAGAGTTGTATGGCATTGAAGCTCGTCTGGAGGTTAGTTAACACAGTGTCCAAAGAACGGCCAAAAGTATACAGAATGGTATCGTCTGCGTAGAGGTGGATCAGAGAATCACCAGCAGCAAGAGTGAGCAACATTATTGATGTATACAGAGAAAAGAGTCGGCCCGAGACTCTTTGACAAAGGGTCCAGGCCAGTTGGCAAAAGAGGTATTGTAGCTGGAGTAATTTCGTTTGCTAGCCGGGAGATGCGCCTGGCTCGCGGCTAACTGGTTTAATGCTTTGGGGCAAGGGCGCTAGCCACTATAGCCACTCGGGAGCAGCTAGCTAGCAGCAATGATCTGATGCAAAGGTCCAGAGCTTACGGCAAGAATCTGGTGGTGTAGTGGATTCTAGTTGTGTTAGTGAAGAGTCCGGGAGGCATCAGCTGTGTAGCCGAGTGATCATAGGGTCCACGGAGCAGGCCGGGAGATGGGCCTGGTTCAAGGCTAACTTCGGGGCTGGGTCACTCGGTGGCAGCTAGCTAGCTGAGATGATCAGGAGTACTGTTCCAGGGCTTACGGCAGGAATCCGGTGTTGTAGTGGAGAAAAAGAGTCCGATATGCACAGGGTTGATAACGCGCTCGGTAGACTGGCAGGCTGGCAAGTATTATCCAGGTTAAAACCTCTCTAGGGTTGGCGGGACGAAATCGTCCCACCTACGTAACAGCCAGTGGAATCCTGTGGCGCGTTATTCAAATACCTTACAAATGCTATTACTTCAATTTCTCAAACATATGACTATTTTACACCATTTTAAAGACAAGACTCTCGTTAATCTAACCACACTGTCCGATTTCAAAAAGGCTTTACAACGAAAGCAAAACATTAGATTATGTCAGCAGAGTACCCAGCCAGAAATAATCAGACACCCATTTTTCAAGCTAGCATATAATGTCACATAAATCCAAACCACAGCTAAATGCAGCACTAACCTTTGATGATCTTCATCAGATGACACACCTAGGACATTATGTTATACAATACATGCATGTTTTGTTCAATCAAGTTCATATTTATATCAAAAACCAGCTTTTTACATTAGCATGTGACGTTCAGAACTAGCAAACTTCTGGTGAATTTACTAAATTACTCACGATAAACGTTCACAAAAAGCATAACAATTATTTTAAGAATTATAGATACAGAACTCCTCTATGCACTCGATATGTCCGATTTTAAAATAGCTTTTCGGTGAAAGCACATTTTGCAATATTCTCAGTAGATAGCCCGGCATCACAGGGCTAGCTATTTAGACACCCAGCAAGTTTAGCACTCACCAAAGTCAGATTTACTATAAGAAAAATGTTATTACCTTTGGTGTTCTTCGTCAGAATGCACTCCCAGGACTTCTACTTCAATAACAAATGTTGGTTTGGTTCAAAATAATCCATAGTTATATCCAAATAGCGGCATTTTGTTCGTGCGTTCAAGACACTATCCGAATGGTAAAGAAGGGTGACGAGCACGACGCATTTCGTGACAAAATATTTCTAAATATTCCATTACCGTACTTCGAAGCATGTCAACCGCTGTTTAAAATCAATTTTTATGCAATTTTTCTCGTAAAAAAGCGATAATATTCCGACCGGGAATCTGCGTTTAGGTAAAAAGACGAAAGAAAATAAAGCATGGGGTCGACACGTGCACGCGCCTAAGCCCATTGTCCTCTGATCGGCCACTTGCCAAAAGCGCAAATGTGTTTCAGCCAGAGGCTGCCTCGATATCATTCAGCTTTTTCCCGGGCTCTGAGAGCCTATGGGAGCTGTAGGAAGTGTCACGTTACAGCAAAGATCCTCAGTCTTCAATAAACAGAGACAAGAAGAACAAGATCTTGTCAGAGAGGGCACTTCCTGTAAGGAATCTTCTCAGGTTTTTGCCTGCCATATGAGTTCTGTTATACTCACAGACACCATTCAAACAGTTTTAGAAACTTTAGGGTGTTTTCTATCCAAAGCCAATAATTATATGCATATTCTAGTTACTGGGCAGGAGTAGTAACCAGATTAAATCGGGTACGTTTTTTATCCGGCCGTGTCAATACTGCCCCCTACCCCCAACAGGTTAAGTGTGTTTGCCTTCAATAAATACGAAGATGAGCAATATACCCGCTGCATATTGGTCTGATGATTTCTCCTCTTCAGACGACGAAGTTTATGACAACATTATTCTATTTAGTGTTAGCAATCTAGCTAATGTGTTTTGAGTTCCCACTTCCTCTGGTGAATTGTGGAGTGTATGGCCTAGGCCAAAATGCACAAAAAAAGATGCAGGCAGATATTTATCTTAAGAGCAAAACATACATCTGATAATTCTGGAACCTATTTTGACATGTTGCACATCAAAATATCCATCATGCATTCCATGAACATGTTAGATGCATGTTCATGCATCTAACGTATTTATTGTCTTACTTGGCACTGGAAAAGTCAATCTAGAGCCCTTCTGGAAAGTAACTGTGCCTAAAAAATGATAAATATATGGTATTTATTGTGATATTACTTTGTGTCCATATCGCCCAGCTCTAAACAGAGGGTAGCCTACATTTTTGTCTGATTCTCTGTATGGTGGTAATAATAATAATAATGCATTTCATTTTGCAAAGTGGTTCCTTACATCATACAACACAGTTTTCAGTCACCTTTTTTTCCCATAGTGTTACATACTGTACCATTGCGCATTAGGACAAGTAAAATAAGTATGTCCTAAAGTGACTAAAAAGTGAAGGTCAAGCCCTATAGATGATTCCACCATGAGCAATGACAACTGGCTACATTGTTGCCCTATTATGTTGTCTGAAAGTAGTGAAGGGTGGATATTTTACTCTGTAAAATGAGAAACCGGAAGTCCTGCAGCGCATTACAGCTTTGAGAGTGTATTGAAGTATTTTGGAACGCTAATGTTGAGTGAACCAACTGAGTTTTAAATCAACATGGTAATGTTTTCACTGATTGCACATAAACAAATATAGTTCCTACAAGAGAGAGTGCTTGCTTTGTTATGCAACTGATCTTGTGTCTTTTCTGTCATACTTTGAACCCTGTTCATTGCTGCTCGCAGCTATATTATCATTATTATTATTGTTATTATTTTTACTTATTTATTTACTCCTGTTTTTTCTGTATTTAATCAAGTTCACAAAACCAAATAAGATTCACCCCCCCTACAACAATCTTTTCCCTATGTACTTCCCCCAAATACAAATACAGATTTTTGTTATTAAACGGTGTCCTGTGTACATGTCCGGTCCTGTCTACCTGTCCCTACCAGTACCTGTCCATTGTTTTTTCTATTATTGTTGTTTCTTGTTTTGTCTTTGGCTCATAGCAGGTGAATAGGTTAGGATTGGTTAAGCAAGTGTGGAGGGTAGGCAATTATTTACTGTGTATGTAAATAATTGCGTAAACAATTATCTACACAAGCGCTGTCAGTTACTCTGCCCTCAGTGTCTGCTGTGCTGTGGCCGTTATCTTCTGTCTCTATGCCATTTCATTGAAGTCTTTCATGTCTGCTGCGCAGTGTCTCTCTCACTCTCTCTGTGACATAGGCTGACCTCCCCACCACCACTTTACTCTCCCGCCCTTGGCTTGCCACATTCTCCCTCCTCTGCAGCCCTTCTTTCTTTCTCTCTATTCGCCACATCTCTATCAGCTTTTCACTAGCAACGTTTTGTCTCTCTGCCTCCTCCTCCTCTTTGCCCACAACTTCCGCCCGCTCTCTCGCTTCCTCCCTCTGTCCCTCCTTGTCTCACACTCAATATTTCTCTTGTGCTGCCGCTGCGGGCACACCCTACTTCAGTCGCCGGCTCTCTTGTTGTGTTTCCGCCCACACCTGAGTGGCTGTGTGCTGTTTGCACGTTGCTGCCTGGTGACGAACTCACTCTGCAACTGAACTGACGCTCTCTTGTTTGTTCAGCAGGCATCAGGAGCACCTGGACATTGGAGCAGAAGGAGCACTCATCTCCAGCTGAACCCCCTGTGCTCCAGGGCCTTGGCTTCCGGGTGGTTTCTAGGTCACTGTCTGTCAATTCCCATCTCTCATGTACAGTGGCAAGAAAAAGTATGAGAACCCTTTCGAATTACCTGGATTTCTGCATAAATTAGTCATCAAATTTGATCTGATCTTCATCTAAGTCACAACAATAGACAAACACAGTGTGCCTAATAACACACAAATTATTGTGTTTTTCTTGTCTATAATGAATACATCATTTAAACATTCACAGTGTAGGTTGGGAAAAGTATGTGAACCCCTAGGCTAATGACTTCTCCAAAAGCTAATTGGAGTCAGGAGTCAGCTAACCTGGAGTCCAATCAATGAGATAAGATTGGAGATGTTAGAGCTGCCCTGCCCTATAAAAAACACCCACAGTTTGCTATTCACATGAAGCATTGTCTGATGTGAGTCATGCCTTCGAATAAAAGAGATCTCAGAAGACCTAAGATTAAGAATTGTAGACTTGATTAAAGCTGGAAATGGTTACAAAAGTATCTCTAAAAGCCTTGATGTTCATCAGTCCACGTTAAGACAAATTGTCTATAAATGGAGAAAGTTCAGCACTGTTGCTACTCTCTAGGAGTGACCATACTACAGTGCAGAATGCTCAATGAGGTTAAGAAGAATCCTAGAGTGTCAGCTAAAGACTTACAGAAATCTCTGGAACATGCTAACATCTCTGTTGACGAGTCTACGATATGTAAAACACTAAACAAGAATGGTGTTCATGGGAGGACACCACGGAAGAAGACACTGCTGTCCCAAAAAAACATTGCTGCACGTCTGAAGTTTGCAAAAGAGCACCTGGATGTCCCACAGCACTTCTGGCAAAATGTTTTGTGTACAGAATTATCTAAAGGTGAGTTGTGTGGAAGGAACACACAACACTGTGTAGAGAAAAAAAGGCACAGCGCACCAACATCAAAACCTCATCCCAACTGTAAAGTATGGTGGAGGGAGCATTATGGTTTGGGGCTGCTTTACTGCCTCAGGGCCTGGACAGCTTGCTATCATCAACAGAAATGAATACCCAAGTTTATCAAGACAATTTGCAGGAGAATGTAAGGCTATCTGTCCTCCAATTGAAGCTCAACAGAAGTTAGATGATGCAACAGGACAACGACCCAAAACACAGAAGTGAATCAGCAACAGAATGGCTTCAACAGAAGAAAATACGCCTTCTGGAGTGGCCCAGACAGAGTCCTGACCTAAAATTCTGTGGCATGACCTCGAGCGGTTCACACCAGGCATCCTAAGAATATTATTGAACTGAAACAGTAAAGATGAATTGTCCAAAATTCCTCCTGACTGTTGTGCAGGTCTGATCCGCAACTACAGAAAACGTTTGGTTGAGTGTATTGCTGCCAGAGGAGGGGCAACCAGTTATGAAATCCAAGGGTTCACATACTTTTTCCACCCTACACTGTGAATATTTACACGGTGTCTTCAATAAAAACATGAAAACGTATAATTGTTTGTGTGTTATTAGTTTAAGCAGACTGGGTTTGTCTATTGTTGTGACTTTAGATGAAGTTCAGATCAAATTTGATGACCAATTTATGCAGAAATCCAGGTAATTCCATAAGATTCACATACTTTTTCTTGCCACTGTATGTACAGGGCCACAGGTTTTCTGTAGCCTATTACCAAACAAATACAATGTTTTGCATAATTAAAAATATATATGTTTATTGAACAGATGAAGAGAGAGTATGACAGGGGGGAAAGATAGAGGTTGTGTCAAAGGGCAGTAGGCCAGATTGGAAAATATGCCGGAACGTTAGACCTGTATCGAAGGCTGCGGCATTACCGATAGAACACGTTTTGCATTTTTAATGACATTATACTACAGATTTAATTCAACAATATGAAACATCTCTTCTCATCTGAATGATGAGTAGTGGCCACTTTTGTGCTACTAAATGGACTCTCCACATAAGTGTCTTCTAGTTAGACGATTCCCCTCCTCTGCTTTTATGGTTTATTATGCCTTAAGTATCAGGTAATGTTTTGGAAGTGTTTTTAAAGCTCAGAGCCCTTTGGTACACACTGCACTACTATGCCCAGCAACACTTAACATTAGTTGCTGTTATACCTGTGTAATAAAGCTGTTACTAACTCCAGTTAAAAGGAATCCAGAGAGTGAGGGTTGCGGCTAATGCAGAGACTACTAAGTGGAGGAACGTGTACACTGAAAGTCTATTATATTACCAAAACATATATTACCGAGGTAAATTATAATATGGAATGTCCCTTTTAATGAGGGTTTCAAAATATGTTTAATTTAGTGAAAAATCTCAATTATGGAGGGTTTACTTTGAGTTAGTTAACATTGAAGTCATCTATATTGTTCGTAAAGAATAAAGCAAAGAATCGTCACTTTACCACTTTCAGTTAATGGATTCATCAATTCAAGTCTTTGTCAACCTTTTGTAGAAAAGCCAATACTTGGGCTGTCTGTTTTTCATCTTCTGGTAACTTATAATGGTCCAGTACATCCTGGTTGCTTTCCAGTTTCAGTTGTTCAATTGTCGTGACAAATTTTACATTCATTTTGTTCCATCGAACTCAACAAAATGCAAAACAACAATCGACAGACTTTGAATGTGTGTTAAGTGCTGTGTGTCCCAGTGCTTCCGGCAGCTACGCTGGGCCCTCTATCCCAGGGCCTGAATCGTGACCACGTGGGGCCACGATTGCCACCCTGATGCCGGTGGTTCGTTTGAATACCCACAATAGTATCCAGTTGGTACTGATGTGATGCTGCCCCCTCTTCCTCTCGTCCCTGTGTTTTCAAACCACTCTTATCATGGAGCATGGCTTTTTATTCATAGACCTGCTTTTAATATAGACCTAGGTGTATTGCATGAGCCAGATCATGGTCACTTTGCTCCTGTCTATTTCCGTCTGCAAAGAGTTGTTATGGTCTAATGGATCTCAACAAGGCAGGTACAGAGCATCCCTAACCTACGCCAGCACACCCAAACAACCCAGGCCCAGGGTTGATGGGGAAAGGCATGTGAAGATGATACAAGGTGGAAGTTGGGTTGTTTTCTTGGTAAAATGTATTGAAGAGGAGGTATTTTAATGGAGATGATGGTTTGGGTCTTTCAGTGGATGAGGTCATCTCCATTTCTATTAATACTTTTTTATATATAGTGATTAAAGGATTTTTTTTCATCTAGAAAAAAGGAAGGTAAAATATATTTTAGGACATCATGGGTCGTTGGATGATTCAGTCTTGAAACAGCTTCTCATTCTTCATAATCAATTTTCCCCAGACTTCTTCATTGTTCTGAACCCCTTTAAAGGCCCTCTCTTCCTGTTAGTCACCACTAACATTATGACAGCATTCCAAATGGCACCATATTCCCTATATTTTCGGCCCTGGTCAGAAGTAGTGCACTATAAAGGGAATGGGGTGCCATTTGGGATGCAGGAAACGTCCTACAGAACATCTACTGTACACAGCTATACTATACCAAAATACCTTGGTGGTTTGTTTGTGGTTTGTTAAAAATTGGCCACTTAAATTCAAGTGTAACAATACATAGCCATGTGTCCCTGATCTACACATCAATCTACACAAAATACCCCATAGTGACAGAGCAAAAACAGGTTTTTAGAAAAATAATTACTGAAATTTGACATGAATATTCCGACCCTTTACTCAGTACTTTGTTGAAGCTCCTTTCGCAGCGATTACAGCCTTGTCTTATTGGGTATGACGCTACAAGCTTGACATATCCTTGTTTGGGGAGTTTCTACCATTCTACTCGCCAAATACTCTCAAGCTCTGTCAGGTTGGATGGGGAGCATCGCTGCACAGCTATTTTCAGGTCTCTCCAGAGATGTTCATTCAGGTTCAAGTCTGGACTCTGGCTGGGCCACTCACTGACATTCAAAGACTTGTCCTGAAGCCACTCCTGTGCTGTCTTGCCTGTGTGCTTAGGGTCGTTGTTATGTTGGAAGGTGAACCTGTGCCCCAGTCTGAGGTCCTGAGCACTCTAGAGCAGGTTTTCATCAAGGATCTCTCTGTACTTTGCTCCATTCATCTTTCCCTCGATCCTGACTAGTCTCCCAGTCCCTGCCGTTGAAAAACATCCCCACAGCGTGATGCTGCCACCACCATGCTTCACCGTAGGGATGGTGCCAGGTTTCCTCCAGACGTGACGCTTGGCATTAATGCCAAAGCGTTCAATCTTGGTTTCATCAGACCAGATAATCTTGTTTCTCATGGTCTGAGAGTCCTTAGGTGACTTTTGGCAAACTCCAAGTGGGCTGTCATGTGCCTTTTACTGAGGAGTGGCTTCCGTCTGGTCACTCTATGATTAAGGCCTGATTGGTGGAGTGATGCAGAGATGGTTGTCCTTTTGGAAGGTTCTCCCATCTCCACAGAGGAACTCTGGAGCTCTGTCAGAGTGACCATTGACCAAGGCCCTTCTCCCCCGACTACTCAGTTTGGCCGGGCGGCCAGCTCTAAGTAGAGTCTTGGTGGTTCCAAACTTCTTCCATTTAAGAATGATGGAGGTCATTGTGTTCCTGGGGACCTTCAATGCTGCAGAAATGTTTTGGTACCCTTCCCCAGATCTGTGCCTTGACACAATCATGTCTCGGAGCTCTACGGACAATTCCTTCGACCTCATGAATTGGTTTTTGCTCTGACATGCACTGTCAACTGTGGGACCTTATATAGACAGGTGTGTGCCTTTCCAAATCATGTCCAGTCAATTGAATTACCACAGGTGGGCTCAAATCAAGTTTTAGAAACAGTCATCATCAAACCCACTGCTAGCTAGCCAACCTTTACTGACTAGCAGCACTGTAGAAACTATTACATTACAACGGAACGACTTGATTAGTGTAGTGCTAGGTAGCTACATAGCTGTCTTTGCTGTCTTTGTATCTAAGATAATTGTGTAGTTTAGAGTAATTATCGAGGTTAGCTAGCCAGCCGCGCCGCGACGCGACGCCGTTGTCCAGACTCCAGACTTAGTCAACACACCTAGTCATCATCAAACCCACTGCTAGCTAGCCAACCTTTACTGACTAGCAGCACTGTAAAAACTAATACATTACAACGGAACGATTTGACTAGTGCTAGTGTTAGTTGTCTTTGTCATAGTTTGATAATTGTGTAGTTTAGAGTAATTATCGAGGTTAGCTAGCCAGCTATTTTCGTCCCCCGCGACGCCATTTTTCCAAACCTAGCCAACTATTACCGACGAGCAGAATTGTAGAAACTAAATACATTACAAAGGAACATCTTGATTAGTGCTATGTTAGCTAGCTACATAGTTGCTTTTGTATCATGATAAGGTGTAGTACTGAAACTATCGAGGTTACCTAGCCAGCTACACGTTCAAACAAAGTCAACAACGCAGCCACTGCTAGCTAGCCTACTTCACCAGCCAGCAGTACTGTATCATCTTCGTCATTTTAGTCAATACAATTTTTGCAACGTAAGCTTAACTTTCTGAACATTCGAGAAGTGTAGTCCACTTGTCATTCCAATCTCCTTTGCATTAGCGTAGCCTGTCAACTATGTGTCTGTAGCCTGTCAACTATGTGTCTGTTTATCCCTAATCTCTCCCCTCTGCACAGGCCACACAAACGCTTCACACCGCGTGGCCGCAGCCACTCTAACCTGGTGGTCCCAGCGTGCACGACCCACGTGGAGTTCCAGGTCTCCGGCAGCCTCTGGAACTGCCGGTCTGCGGCCAACAAGGCAGAGTTCATCTCAGCCTATGCTACCCTCCAGCACCTCGACTTCTTGGCACTGACGGAAACATGGATTACCACAGATAACACTGCTACTCCTACTGCTCTCTCCTCGTCTGCCCACGTGTTCTCGCATACCCCGAGAGCATCTGGCCAGCGGGGTGGTGGCACTGGAATCCTCATCTCTCCCAAGTGGACATTCTCTCTTTCTCCCCTGACCCATCTGTCTATCTCCTCATTTGAATTCCATGCTGTCACAGTTACCAGCCCTTTCAAGCTTAACATCCTTATCATTTATCGCCCTCCAGGTTCCCTTGGAGAGTTCATCAATGAGCTTGACGTCTTGATAAGTTCCCTTCCTGAGGATGGGTGACTTTAACCTCCCCACGTCTACCTTTGACTCATTCCTCTCTGCCTCCTTCTTTCCACTCCTCTCCTCTTTTGACCTCACCCTTTCACCTTCCCCCCCTACTCACAAGGCAGGCAATACGCTTGACCTCATCTTTACTAGATGCTGTTCGTCCACTAATCTCATTGCAACTCCCCTCCAAGTCTCCGACCACTACCTTGTATCCTTTTCCCTCTCGCTCTCATCCAACACTTCTCACTCTGCCCCTACTCGGATGGTATTGCGCCGTCCCAACCTTCGCTCTCTCTCTCCCGCTACTCTCTCCTCTTCCATCCTATCATCTCTTCCCTCTGCTCAAACCTTCTCCAACCTATCCCCTGATTCTGCCTCCTCAACCCTCCTCTCCTCCCTTTCTGCATCCTTTGATTCTCTATGTCCCCTATCCTCCAGGCCGGCTCAGTCCTCCCCTCCTGCTCCGTGGCTCGACGACTCATTGCGAGCTCACAGAACAGGGCTCCGGGCAGCCGAGCGGAAATGGAGGAAAACTCGCCTCCCTGCGGACCTGGCGTCCTTTCACTCCCTCCTCTCTACATTTTCCTCTTCTGTCGCTGCTGCTAAAGCCACTTTCTACCACTCTAAATTCCAAGCATCTGCCTCTAACCCTAGGAAGCTCTCTGCCACCTTCTCCTCCCTCCTGAATCCTCCCCCCCCCCCCTCCGCCCTCTCTGCGGATGACTTCGTCAACCATTTTGAAAAGAAGGTTGACGACATCCGATCCTCGTTTGCTAAGTCAAACGACACTGCTGGTCCTGCTCACACTGCCCTACCCTGTGCTTTGACCTCTTTCTCCCCTCTCTCTCCAGATGAAATCTCGCGTCTTGTGACGGCCGGCCGCCCAACAACCTGCCCGCTTGACCCTATCCCCTCCTCTCTTCTCCAGACCATTTCCGGAGACCTTCTCCCTTACCTCACCTCGCTCATCAACTCATCCTTGACCGCTGGCTACGTCCCTTCCGTCTTCAAGAGAGCGAGAGTTGCACCCCTTCTGAAAAAACCTACACTCGATCCCTCCGAAGTCAACAACTACAGACCAGTATCCCTTCTTTCTTTTCTCTCCAAAACTCTTGAACGTGCCGTCCTTGGCCAGCTCTCCTGCTATCTCTCTCAGAATGACCTTCTTGATCCAAATCAGTCAGGTTTCAAGACTGGTCATTCAACTGAGACTGCTCTTCTCTGTGTCACGGAGGCTCTCCGCACTGCTAAAGCTAACTCTCTCTCCTCTGCTCTCATCCTCCTAGACCTATCTGCTGCCTTTGATACGGTGAACCATCAGATCCTCCTCTCCCCCCTCTCCGAGTTGGGCATCTCCAGCGCGGCCCACGCTTGGATTGCGTCCTACCTGACAGGTCGCTCCTACCAGGTGGCGTGGCGAGAATCTGTCTCCGCACCACGTGCTCTCACCACTGGTGTCCCCCAGGGCTCTGTTCTAGGCCCTCTCCTATTCTCGCTATACACCAAGTCACTTGGCTCTGTCATATCCTCACATGGTCTCTCCTATCATTGCTATGCAGACGACACACAATTAATCTTCTCCTTTCCCCCTTCTGATAACCAGGTGGCGAATCGCATCTCTGCATGTCTGGCAGACATATCAGTGTGGATGACGGATCACCACCTCAAGCTGAAACTCGGCAAGACGGAGCTGCTCTTCCTCCCGGGGAAGGACTGCCTGTTCCATGATCTCGCCATCACGGTTGACAACTCCATTGTGTCCTCCTCCCAGAGTGCTAAGAACCTTGGCGTGACCCTGGGCAACACCCTGTCGTTCTCTACTAACATCAAGGCGGTGACCCGATCCTGTAGGTTCATGCTCTACAACATTCGCAGAGTACGACCCTGCCTCACACAGGAAGCGGCGCAGGTCCTAATCCAGGCACTTGTCATCTCCCGTCTGGATTACTGCAACTCGCTGTTGGCTGGGCTCCCTGCCTGTGCCATTAAACCCCTACAACTCATCCAGAACGCCGCAGCCCGTCTGGTGTTCAACCTTCCCAAGTTCTCTCACGCCACCCCGCTCCTCCACTCTCTCCACTGGCTTCCTGTTGAAGCTCGCATCCGCTACAAGACCATGGTGCTTGCCTACGGAGCTGTGAGGGGAACGGCACCTCCGTACTTTCAGGCTCTGATCAGGCCCTACACCCAAACAAGGGCACTGCGTTCATCCACCTCTGGCCTGCTCGCCTCCCTACCTCTGAGGAAGCACAGTTCCCGCTCAGCCCAGTCAAAACTGTTCGCTGCTCTGGCACCCCAATGGTGGAACAAACTCCCTCACGACGCCTGGACAGCTGAGTCAATCACCACCTTCCGGAGACCCCACCTCTTTAAGGAATACCTAGGATAGGATAAGGTAATCCTTCTAACCCCCCCCCCCCCCCCCTTAAAAGATTTAGATGCACTATTGTAAAGTGGTTGTTCCACTGGATATCATAAGGTGAATCCACCAATTTGTAAGTCGCTCTGGATAAGAGCGTCTGCTAAATGACTTAAATGTAAATGGAAAATGATAAATGGAAACAGCATGCACCTGAGCTCAATTTCGAGTCTCATGGCTAAGGGTCTAAATACTTAGGTATTTATGTTTTTGCTTTGTCTAGGGGGTAGTGTGTGTGTGTGTGTGTGTGGATTGAGGGAAATGTTTTCTTTAATTCATTTTAGAATAAGGCTGTAACATAACAAAATGTGGAAAAAGCGAAGGGGTCTGAATTCTTTTGGAATGCACTGTGTATCATGCTCATTTGCATGATCTCCTCACTCCCTCTTTTGTTAAAGTTCACCCATTACTGTGAGACCCGCAATGCTCTCTCCTCAGCAGTGGACGTGTGATGGTTCTGGTGTGGATGTGTTCCTGCCAGGGGTGAGATAGCCGGAGGAGGGCAGGTCTTCCAGCTCTGCTTCAGCACCAGGTGCCTGGCCTGCCTGCCTGTCTGCCAACTGTGGCGGCCCAGAAGCACGTGGGATGTGTTGTATAGCCACGAGCAGTCTTCTTCTGAGCTCTTCCACTCTGCTATCCTATTCCCAACTGAGTGAGCCTGTAAAGCACTTGATACCGGGGCTCATCCAAAACAGCCTTTGAGGAAGGCTCTGATGCTGGCTCCCAAGGACACTTGGAGCCAAAATTGCCTTTTGTCTGCTTAGGCCAAGTGCTTTAAAGGGGCAATCTGCGATTGGTGCATTCATTTGTTTATTAATTAGATAGACCCATTTATTGTTGAAGAATCTATCTTGTAAATGCCTCACAAGCTTAGTTCAGCTGCCGTGCCACATCACAGCCCAACATACAGTATAAGCTTGTTTTGCTCCAATGTTTGTACATTTTTAAGTGTTTACAAACACTGTACATCCTTAATTCATGGATAAACAACCACAACTTTGATTTCATTGATGGTCAGTCCTTGCATCCATAGCTCTGTCTAGAAATTTGAGAATGGTTACATTTCTCCAGCCCCATCTCTTAGCTTTTTAGCAAGCGGTGGCAGGGTGTCCACTTTGTTATTACTTCGACTGCAAATTGCCCCTTTAAGGCAAAGTTGTCTTGTTTGTGTAGATGTTCAGTATAGCTACCAGTGCGTTGAGGAAAACTCTGATGCTGGCTCCCGTGTTCATGAGACTTGGCTTCTGGAGCTCCTGGGGTTCCTGGAGTCAACATGGCCTGTTGTTTATCTCAGAGAGGGTCCCAAGCTGTGCTGTTGGTCTAGATGTGCAGTAGCTGGTGGTGCATGTGCACACATAATGCACATAATGAAATTATGACATGGAGTGTTTATGATACTTGGGTATTGTCATTCAATGGGATTATGCACTGAGTGTACAAAACATTAAGGATACCTGCTCTTTTCATGTCATAGCTTGACCAGGTGAATCCAGGTGAAAGCTATAATCCCTTATTGATGTCACTTGTTAAATTCACTTCAATCAGTGTAGATGAAGAGGAGGAGACCGATTAAAGGATGTTTAAGCCTTGAGACAATTGAGGGTGAATGGGCAAGACAAAATATTTAAGTGCCTTTGAACGGGGTATGGTAGTAGGTGCCAGGCGCACCGGTTTGTGTCAAGAACTGCAATGTTGCAACAGTTTTGTGTGTATTAAGAATGGTCTTCCAACCAAAGGGCATCCAGCCAACTTGACACAACTGTGTGAAGCTTTGGAGTCAACATGGGCCAGCATCTCTGTGGAACGCTTTCGACACCTTGTAGAGTCCATGAGCGGTGGGTGAGGGGGTGCAACTGAAGCATTAGAAAGGTGTCCTTAATGTTTTGTACTCTGTGTATAATGAGTGAGATGAGATACTGTACATACATGTAACTGCCAAAATAAAGGAAACACCAACATAACGTTCCACAGGGATGCAAGCATGTAGTCCCGTGTAGCTCAGTTGGTAGAGCATGGTTGCGGGTTCGTTTCCCACAGGGGACCAGTATGAAGAAGAAAAAAAATGTATGCACTCACTACTGTAAGTCACTCTGGATAAGAGTGTCTGCTAAATGACTAAAATATAAATCATTTGTCTTAAGTTGTTGGTCTGACTTTCAGTTGACTTTGCTGTGTGAAGGTGGAAACTAAAATTGGTACTTGAATAGAGGATGGACAGGTGTTTGTCAACACGAGGGCCTGCAAAATGTTGAATGAAGGTGAGAGAAATAGGGGTAAGATACAAAGGCTACATGCAACTTAACCTTTCCTGAGAAAAGGTCAGTTCAGCCACGTAACAGTTATGATTAACTGTGTCATGAAGCATGCTTTCACTTTTACTGTAAAGACTATTGAGCTTAGATAAATGCTTTCTGCGCTTTTACTGAGAAGACTTAAGTTTAGATAAATACATGATTGCTACATGATGCAACTGAACTTTTTCCTCTTCACACAGATGAATGACTGTATCATGAAACATGTTTTCTGCACTTGACATGTGAAGACTTACTCACAGGGAGCAGACTGTGCAAGGGGGAAGTGTGTTTGTGTGCGCTTGCGGGCGTGCACAAACATATTGGTGTCGTGCATGTGTGTACGCTTCAGACATAAATCCACTTGTACACTGTGCAACACTGGTGTGTGTTTGTATGTCTGAGGTTTTTTCATGTTCACACTGCACAGCTCTCTCCCAGCTGCAGCCTCAGATGCTGGTCTATAAGACCCAGACGGCTGGGGGACATATAATCTCCCATTGACCCACAGGGACCCTGACAAACATGTAGGGAACCAACACTGACTAGGCATGTCTGAATAAACAACCTACTCTACGGGCCAGACTAGTTTTAAGACCACCGGAACACTCGATCTGCTTGCAAGATTTCTAGTACAAGATATAAGAATTCATACCCAAATATCTGGAGTTCATTGGCTGAAATTAGATGAATGTCATGGGGTTTATGAAACTATAGTATGTAGCTTAATGCTGCTTAATTCTAAGAGTGTTAAGGTAGGGGGGGGGAAGTGGCAGGGATGCTTTCTGGTGCTAGTCCTACATATTAAATAACCGACTACACCCCTCCCCATTGATGCATCTATATCATGTTATTGTAGCAACCTGTCCAATATACTCATTCATATACTGCATATTTATTCAATTTCATAACAGTATATCCATTAGCAGTGTAGCCTATCATTTCCTTTGAGGGCCTTTTGGAAGGGGTGTTAGGAACAAAAACATCCCTAGCTCTAAAATGATGTTCCCACTGTTTTGGGTTATAGTGATCTTACCCATGACACTGAATGTGGTAAAATGGCACTCATGCTTCAAGCATAATATATCTAATTGTACTGAACTTACAAAACAACCAGTTTAGGTTCAGTGATTGAGTCCACCATTTCAGCTCACGGAGAGAGAACTGCCCCCATGCTTTTCTCCAGTTCCCACAACTCTCCACTTTGTCATGGTCGTCATCTCATCATTTCATGCCCACTTTTCAAAAAATATGTTTATCTCTTTTGCATAAACAACTTAGATCAGTCTTGGTTTCTATGGAAACTAATTAGCAACACTGAGTATGTGGGCGTTTCAGAAAATCACGTTTTGTATGACTTGGTGAATCCCTGACGGAATATCAGATCTATTTTATCTAGGACATCAACATTAAGTCCAAATATATATTTGTCAGTCATCAACTGTAAATAGAAGTCTTCTTTGTAGACGTCACTTAACTCTTTACACTCGTGGGAATTGGCCTATATGGATATGGCTAAATTGAAATGTTTCTTACAGAAGAAATATACAAAGCATATGCATAGTCATGGTACCAATTGAAAGGGAACAGTTTGGAGATTATGGGGAAATTGTTAGACCAAAGTTGAGGTCACAACAGTTCACCTGACACAAGATTAAATCCAAACATTACACTTGATTTTATGTGCATTTTACATTTACTGTACTTTTTGCCACATAGATAAAATACTTTGGATACATTCAGTAAAATATGCTAAGAATATTCCTGGATAATGTGGGGTAGTGAGAGGACTAACTGATGCCTCCAAATGGTCACACACCTCTCCAAAGACTGCACAGTTCCTAAGTAATTTCAAAGCACTTTTATGTCTCAAAGAAGAGCTCTCCTAGCTCTGCCGTTGAGGAACTAGAGCAAGCACGCTTGTAGTTGTTTTGTTTGGAACACAACCTTGAATCCTCGCCATCACACAATTACTGTTATTGGTGTTTACGCAATCCAAAAACTGCCCATTATAAATCACAATCTGGGTCAGGCATCATTTGAAAGCTTGTTATATTGCTAACATGACTAGCTAAGTTATAAAATATGATCTTACAGTGTTATGCTTTCACAAGGCAATTCAGAGAAACAAATCATAATTTTGGTACGCATAGAAAGGAGTCATGAGTGCATTCAGGTGTGTGTTCTGCAGCAAATGTTCTTCACAATAGACAAACAGGCTCGTTCTGTTCAGAACAACCCAGGGTGTGGCACCATGTCATCTTTTAACAGTACATCAAACACAGTAATCATAAATGTTGACACACTGTAAAAAATGACCCACGGGCTCTGTAAATATTGCAAAATAAAATCATTGACTTTTACTTAAAATAATAGGTTTTTGGTTTTACTTACGTTTTGAGTATAGTACTTAATTGATGTGTTGAAAAAGACTGGCATTTTCAAATAAAAATCCAAGGTAATATGCTGCTAAATTTGAACAAATATTTCTAAGTAATAACCAACAACTGTGATATTCAAATGATCATGTTGGACTGACATGCTAGAGCTAGTTATGAACGTTAATTGTGCTTTGAACATTTCAGCAGACATCATCTTGATCTTTCTCCTCTGGAATGGCCATTTTTTTTATTTATTACCTTTACTTTATTTTATTTTAGAAAATATTTACACAAGAAGCAACCTAATATCACACAGTCAAACTCTCATTACATTTAGTAAGTTCACCATTTATTACCTTTATTACCTTTATTTTAGTAAGTTCACCAGTCAGTTAAGAACACATTCTTATTTACAATGACAGCCTAGGAACAGTGGGTTAACTGCCTTGTTCAGGGGCAGAACAATAGATTTTCACCTTGTTAGCTCAGGGATACCATCCAGCAAACTTTCGGTTACTAGCCCAACGGTCTAACCACTAGGCTACCTGCTGCCCCCATATGTTATCTCATTCTAAAATAAGGAAGACACACATTGTCAATACCTGCCTGGGCGATAACGCATTGTGTAAAACATAAATAGGGCCCTATGAAAATATTATTATTTTTCCCAAATGCTGTTTTATTTTCCGGAATTCCGTGTTAACTTTTTGTTGCCTAACGTGCTCAATCCATTTGGTTGATTTAAAAATACAGTATATATCTAATACAAATCAAATCAAATCAAATGTATTTATATAGCCCTTCGTACATCAGCTGATATCTCAAAGTGCTGTACAGAAACCCAGCCTAAAACCCCAAACAGCAAGCAAAGCATGTGAAAGAAGCACGGTGGCTAGGAAATACCTATTATTCACACTAATGTTGGGTTACTGTAATAAAAATATCCTGTATATCCTGTCCGAGGGCTACCGTGTATTCTGTTTAAAATTGTGGATTCCATAGGATTCCGTCTGAATTTTCTACATTGCGGAAATCATGGGGCCTTACAAGCCCTAATGTGAGTTACAATGAACAAACACAGACATTTGAATATATTGACATACCTTGTCAATGTATTCGGGAAAATATGGTATGTCCAGTACTCAGGAACGTCTGAATACGTGAATACCTATAACTAAAGAAGAGGAGTTGTATTAAAATCTAGGACAATGTCAGGAAAATAACACTTGAATGACTTCAGCTTTAGATAGCTAGCTAGCTAGCTAGGTAAAAAATGGAACAACAAGAAGGTTTCTGCAAGGACAGGTGTAGCTAGATAGCTAGGTGTAGTTAGCTAGCTAGCTAAGTTTTGTTCCTACCTGTCTCTTCCTGGGTAGCTTGCCTAGCAGGCAAACATTACCTTGCAGAGGCACATGTGTTTAGTTCTACTGTAATGTTTTTTTTTGTTGATAAGCTAGGTAGCTAATATTAAATAGCTATTTCGGTTCATATAAAACTTACACAAAAATGACAAAAGTTAGAAACAGCGCTGAGGCGAGTAAATGCACTGCTAACTTACTAGCTAGTAGCATGCCCACCACTAGCTAACTATACAGACATCACAACCGATAACTAGCTAGCTTATCAACGTGCAAATTTATAACGTACTCTGGCAATACAGTTAGCTAAAGGCTTTTCATACTTGAAAAATATTATTTAACGTTTTCCACTAATATATTTTACATTTCTATGAAAATATGTGTGGAGAGATCCAAACTACATTCCAAGTTATAATTTGGTCCTTACCTGCCACGTGGCCAGGGTGGCAGGTAGCCTAGTGGTTAGAGTGTTGGACTAGTAACCTAAAGGTTGCAAGATCGAATCCCTGAGCTGACAAGGTAAATCTCTGTCATTCTGCCCCTGAACAAGGCAGTTAATCCACTGTTCCTAGGCCATCATTGAAAATAAGAACTTGTTCTTAACTGATTTTCCTAGTTAAATAAAGGTTAGACAAGTAATAATATGTTGAAGCTTATCTATACACAAAAAATGTATTGATTTTATCTTAATTTCGTAGGGATCAGCAGTTTTGCTGCATTCAAGTACAAATACTTGACAACCACAACATTGTGAGTGCCGAAATGGCAAAGACCTCATATCGAAGACAAGATGTCGTTCAGGCCCTTCCTGTGAAGGACTTCAAAGAAAGATGGCCAGCCCTGTTTGAGCCCACTCAGGTACAAAATACAGCTGAATGAAAATAGTCAATGTAGGTAAAAAAAATATATATTCATGTCACGTCCTGACCAGTAAAAGGGGTTATTTGTCATTGTAGTTTGGTCAGGGCGTGGCAGGAGCTGTTTGTTTTGTGTGTTTCGGTGTTTTCTATTTCTATGTTGGGGTTTTGGCAATGACCTCCAATTAGAGACAGCTGGTTGTCGTTGTCTCTAATTGGAGGCCATATTTAGTTGTGTTTGTTTCACTTGTGTTTTGTGGGTGGTTGTTTTCCTGTATAGCCTGTGTTTCCTAATGGAACTGTTTCGTCGTTTTGTTTAAGTGTTATCTTTAAATAAATTAAGAAGATGAGCACTATACCCGCTGCGCCTTGGTCCTATCCTTACGACGCCTATGACAATTCATTTAAATATTTTGTGTTGTCTTGACCTAATATTCTAATCTATAAGTATATATGTATTAAAGATTAGTCTGAACATTCTCACTCTGCACATGCTTTGGGAGGGGTTTCCCAATAGCATTCCAGCTCTCATTCTGTTCTTATCTGTTCAGAAGATGTTTCCTCCCCCTTCTCTCTCGCTCTCTCTCTCAGATTAAGGAAGAGTTCAGAAGAATTACAACTGTTGCTCTTGAGTTCACCTTTATCCAGAAGCTGGACGAATATACACCAAAACTGTTGGACTTGTTTATGTCAAAAGGAGGTGCTGTAAAGGTGGGAAAGCAGAAAATCTTTGCAGTTCTGTACAGGGTATGCACAGTACCACCTTCACAATAGTATATAGGTTATACTGTATGTATTTAGTTGCTGGTATTAAATGCAATTATTTGTATAACATCATATTACAGTGCAACACCATCTAGGAGAGAGGAGACAGTGTGATCCGTGGCCTGATCATATACCTCGGCGAGAGGGTTGAAGACCTTATTGCAGAATACAAGGTAAAGGTTTTTATTTTTGTATCCTTATTTATCTTTAAATGAGGTATCTTCATTTGTTTCCCTCTCCTCCTCAAGTTGCACAGATAATGTAATAGCCTAGTCTGTTATTTCTTAATTGTTTCACTCAGGATGCTGACAACACCATGATCCGAGAAGACCTCATTCAGCATGTGATGAAGGTGTTCACTGTGAAGGATCTGCACCAGAATATAGAGCATGGGATCTGCATCGAAGGAGCAGAGGTCCTGGCTGGTATTCGCAGTGTTGCACAGTCATGTACCTTGCTTTTGGGCCTCAACTATGGCTTAAATCTAAGGTACCCCAAAGAACTGAAATATACCTTTGAGGTGTTCCAAAAAGTATTCTTGGAACTTGATGATCTCAGGACCTCCCCACAGGTCCAAGCTATAAAGATTAAGTTACTTATTTTCAGAGATATCTAGAGATATCTATGAGAACTCTCAAAGGGCCACTCACAAACTGTGCTGTAAACCCTACTTAGAAAGCTGAAAATCTAGTTGCTAGGTGGTATAGGAGCTACAGTTTACATGATGCTCTTTTTCAGGTGGTCATATGAAACATTGTCAATTCCTGTTAAAAACACTGCTTTGTTTTAAAACTTACTCCATATGCACTAGTGGATTTCTGAGATTATTTGTAGTCAGGTGCAAGCTATCTGGATGTAACTGTAACTTTAAAACCATACACCCCTCTCGGTCACACTGTCTTAAGGTTTCCTTTATTTGATCAAATACAGCAATACGCTCTGTACCCTCAATAGGAGCATAAACATTACAAAAAAAATAAAAAAATAAAACATAACATCCACCTTGACCAATAAAACCCGACCCTTGACAATCTCTGTTGTAGATACCACAGTCACTCCTAAGCCTGAATAAAGCAAAATTGCCACCCCAGCACTGAAATTAGTACCATGACTGAGTATATGCTGCCCCTCCCACCACATACCCCAGTCAACCTCATTAGCCTCATCACTATGTGTCTCCTGTAGAAAAAGTACATTAAGCCTTTTCTGTTTTATTACTTCTAATACCCAAGCCCTCTTATTCCCCTCTTAGTCCCTTCCCCCAGTAATATTGAGAGAACCTACCCTTAGTACCTCCATATAGAAAAGAGAAAGGAAAAGCAGAAAACACCACAGAGAAACCAGACAAGGAGAAAAAAACACCCTATGAGGCAAGATCATCATCATCGTTTTATTTTTCTCTTAACCTGACCACGTTTCCCACTGCCTTTCGCTGCAGTGACAGTAGTAGCAAATTTCTTCAAGCGAAAAAAAAACAGGCAATTTCACAGATTTCCCAAAAGTCTGATCCAGGAACCCATTTACCTCCTCTAGATTGTAAATTGAGTCTTCATCAGCTGCTATCGTATCAGGAGAGATATCCATATCCATATCCTGATCCTGATACTCCTCAACTGAGGCCACAGACCACTGACTCCCCTCTACCACATCCCTCTCAACACTCCCCACTTGCACCCCATCACTCGTACCAGGCATCTCCTCCACTACCTGGGAGCCTAGCTCCACATGAACCCCCTCCTGTACCCCAGCACTCGTACTGGGCAACTCCTCACCAGTCTGAGGAAATGGCTCTTCAGATCTGTCCTTACCTTCTACAACAATATTTTACTGCTGCATAGCATTCCCCTCTGGTACAAGTTGCAACTCCATGCCCTCAACACGGACAACGTGTTCCTCAGCAACAGGTGCTTTTGGCTGCTCAACCAATATCGGCCCACTTCTTCCTACATCAGTGGGCCCAGGCGTTACGAGGACCACCTGCGCCCCTCCCTCCGCCTTCTCCCTTTTCGGGCAAGCATATCGCTTATGGCCAACATTCCCACACTCAAAACACCGTTGACTACCTGTACTAGCATAAGCCATATACAATTGGTTGTCATAATTGACTTTAAACGATAACTCCAAATTCTGTTCCGGTGAGTCCAAAAGCATAAACACCTGTCACCGAAACAACATAACCTATTTCAAAGCCGGGTGTTTGAAACCCAAAGGGACAATCTTAATTGAACTTGCAAACTTCCCAAACCGCAATAGCTCGCGCTCCAATAACTCATTGGGAATAAACGGCGGAACATTCGAAATCGTTACCGTTGTTGACGGAGAAAAAAGCGGCGGAACTTGAATAAACATACCTTTAAGAAGTACGCCATGCTTAACCATACGCTCAACAAGACGCTCTTCTTTAAGAAAAACCACCATCGCTTTATTCATCCGTGATGCATAAGCAACATTCTCATATCCTACCTTCTCTCCTACGGCGACCAGAAACTCCTCCACAGTGACAGTAGCTTCAGTAACACACCTAAAGCCGTGTCGAAGTGACAGGGACGGTGTCCCCATGTGGGTCGCCATCCCCACCAAAACCAGGGAGATTTCAACACAAAAAACAATATACTTAATTCTACCACAACAACTAAATAAAAATAATGATAACCTTAATCATGCATAGGATGAAAAAAAAGATACCACCAAGAAAAGGACGTTTTAAATAATCTTTATTGGGTCTTGGAGCCCACAACACTATATACACTCATACAAAACCATAGTTACACATCAATTAAAAACACAACACCAAATTCTCCTCCACAGTAACTAAACATAACAGCCTCTGAATACCCCATATACTCATAAACAGTTCAATATTGTTAACCAGTTTGTAATAGGCAAACTCCACCCTCAGTCTCGCTGCCAACATTCCCTCCAGCATTCCCACCACATCCACTGACCCCAGTCCCCGAATACTGTTCTTTCGGGTCTTCCATATTGCTAATTTGGCTGCCCCTGACATAAAATTAAGCAAAGTAACTACACCCCTTCGACTAAACCTGTACTTTAGCCCAAATATAAACAGTTGGGAAGAGAAAACCTCTCCCAGAGCTGAGAACCAATTAGTGACCAGATCAATCATCCCGACCAACCTGGGACGTTGCAAAAATAAATGTGCCAGAGTTTCAGACTGAGCACAAAATGGACACCCCTCCCCAACAGTAGGATCCAGGTGTACCAGATGCATGTTGGTGGCTATGGCTCCATGTATTATCCTCCATTGTAGGTCAGCTGTCCTCTTTTCAATAGGCATTAGAGATCTAGATATAGATAGATAGATCCTCCCTCATCTTAAACGACACCGACCTCCACTGGAGTGTGGGTGCCAGACATTAAAGAGCTCAGTTATGATCCACTTGTTATCTAATTGCACATGCACAAACTCATGGAGCCTCTGAAGGTCTATAGTCTGGGAACATTATGCAGTGTCTCATCTCTCTTAAATCTGAACAATGCTGCATCGTCTTAAAAAGCTGTTGATAACATTTTGAGTTTCTGGAGTTGTGTACAGAACTTTGGATGGGTCTCAAGTACAAACAAAATAACTTTTTTTCTCTTGATCCTGGACACATTTTGAGCCATTTTAAATTTATTAGGATTTGAAAATCATTTGAAAATGTGATATTGTTAAGACTCCCAATGACTCAGTAAGCTGCATGTTTACAACTAGATCAGTCATTACATTTGTATTATATACAGTATCAACCTTACCTTTTAATCGTGATACTGCTGAATATGCATGTCGTCCTTGACCGGTACCATATTGCCTGTTTTTGATTGCACTGTCTGGTACAAGAGGTTTTGTTGAAACAGGCCAAGTACTAGCCTATAAAGTAGTAAAACATTTGACCATGCTTAAGTGTGAGATGAATGAATACCCTTTCCAAAAGTGGCTGCCATAAGCCCATTAGCAACAACATACAACTCACACTGTCATCTACAACAGGAGCTACAGAATTTGCTGATTGAAAAATAATTAATATTGGTAATAGTGATAATGTTCAGAAAGATCTTCACGGATCCACCTTTACCTGAATACCTGAGACCTGATCCGGGAACCGAGCAGGTACGGAACCAGAATTCTAAATAATGTTACGGGTCTGGGTCGGATTTGATATGATTTTCTTGGGTCTCCTGCATGTGTAATTTGAATTGACTTGTCGGGAAGAACCCAAACAGATCCGAATGCGACTGCTGCATTAGAGAGAGAGAAAGGTTATAATTCATGCTGGCTATGCTTTTTACGAGGAGCGTGTGTGGCTTGTTGTTGTTGGCCAATCATAAGTCATCAAAGCGGCAATAGGCTACAGTCATAGAACCTCAGTGTGCGGCAAAAGCTAGGAGATATCTAATCAATGGAGGAAGATGTTATTAAAATGATGGAACTAAAAGTGAAAGGAGAAGGATAGGCTACAACAACCAAGAGCCAACATGTAGGCTGCTACTTAATATTCTGAATGGAGTTGTTGTTGTTTGTAACTCAGTAGGACGAGAAAGCACGTGCAGCCTCAATTAGCCTAGCTAGTTTGATGCAGTTCCCATGATTGTATGCAGGTCGTTAGGAACAGCTGGCTCTTGGTCCTTCGTTAATTCTTCCACTTTCATCTGACACTCTTTCAGCATTGTCACGGCTGTCGAAAGGAGCGGACCAAAGTGCAGCGTGGTTGTAGTTCCACATTTTATTAAATCCGTGAAACTTTGCAAAACATAAGTAACTGAATTGACAAAAACAACAAACCATGACGCAGAGAGAAACAAACACTACTCAAAAGATAATAACCCACAAAAACCCAGGAAGAAAAACACCTACTTAAATATGATCTCCAATCAGAGGTAATAAGGACCAGCTGCCTCCAATTAGAGATCAACCCAAACAACCCCAACATAGAAATAGAAAAACTAGAACTTAAACATAGAAATAGAAAACATAGAAAAACACAAAACACCCCCTGTCACGCCCTGACCTACTCTACCATAGAAAATAACCTCTTACTATGGTCAGGACGTGACAAGCATTCTCCTATTGCATACCAAACCCATTGGAATGTAATGGGCACAGACAGACACAGCCTCAATTCAGCTGTTGAGTGCCCCTCGTCAAAAAACATCATTCAGCTGAAAGCAAATGCCTTTGAATAAAAATGTATCTAGCACTCCAACCCCATCCTTCTGAATGGCTTTCACTGATTCATTCACAGAAGACAGGAACATTGGGTTAGATGTCAAAGTTCAAACAATGAGGAGGTTTTGTACGTAAGAAAGAGGAAGTCTGTATTGTAGCAGTTTAAGGATTGGGATTGCTCAGGTATTGTTGAACAGACTTTTTAAAGAATTTGTATTTTATTGTGTAATACCCTTGTTAAAACCAAGTATTGAGATTATTTGTTTTAATTAATTGGTATATTAGATTTAAAAGGTGATCGAATTGCTCCTGAATTGTATTGTCGTTAAATGCATTTCTTTTGAATAAATATTTATTTACTGTACAAGTGAATAGGTTGGTTTACTTTTAAATTTAAGTTTTAACCAATAAGGTAGTTTGTTAGGCTGTGGCCAATGGGAGAGTTGACCTGGTTAACAGGAGGTCTGAAAAAAAAAGAGACATTGAAAAAGAGGGAGAGACGTTGAAAAAAGGATGGAAATACATTCTTTTTTTTACCTTTATTTAACTAGGCAAGTCAGTTAAGAACAAATTATTATTTACGATGATGGCCTAGGAACAGTGGGTTACCTGCCTTGTTCAGGGGCAGAAGGACAGATTTTTACCTTGTCAGCTCGGGGATTCAATCTATCAACCTTTCAGGTTACTGGCCCAATGCTCTAACCACTAGGCTACCTACAGCCCCAAGGTACATTATCAGTGTTAGTGAAGAAAAACACTAAAAGATTCTAAAAATAGAACAAAGCCCATACCTACTGAGTTTTGAAGGGAAATACTGATTTGATTTAATAAGAGTTATTATTTTGTTAAGAAAGACTTAGTAGAGACTGAAGCTACCGTCTCATCGTGGAGGTAGTTGAGGTTAGTCTAGCATCGTGCGACACCTAGAGAGAATTTGCTTGTGGAAGATTAATGAGTTCATGTTTCCATGGGACATCTGTCTGCATTGATAGCTGTGGATTTTGTGAGGACACCTGCACGGAACTGCTATACTTCGCTGAGGAAATATCTACGAGTAGTGCATAACTACAACGGTGGGGTGCTTCGGGACATTGTGTGTCATTTTTTGGAGGTCCAACGTGCGCCAACGGGTTTAAGCAAACTTGCCAGTAATTTGGACATGGGTTGTGAAAAATCATTGGGTTTATTATTTTTATTTATTTTGATGTGGTACATTGAAAATGTAATTAACATCTTGAACCTTATGTCTGTTGCATTGGTGGAGTATTTACTGTTTCAGTGTAATTTAACGCATGGGAAAGCATATCCTTATGTAATAACAAAAATCTATAATCATTCCTTCTGAAGTTAATACCCTAGTTGTCATCACCCTAGACAGTTTACAATAGGGATTCTTATTGGAGATGTCCTTCTCACCTAACATCCCATGCTGTTCAGATATTCTAAGTAAGGTAATATCGTGAGAGTCAAATTCGAGCATGGTGAGAGGGTAACAATCGGATAAAGGAGAGATAGTGGAAAAGACAGTGTGCCGGATTCAAACCCACACCAACACGGGCAAACGTGTGCTGTAGGCGGCGGCACTAACCTGTTGACCACGAAGGACACAGGTATTGCTCAGTTATTAAAAATCATTATTGTTCAGTTGACTAAGAGTTGGTACAAAGTTGCTTCTGGAGGATGCTCTATTTCCTCACCCATCCTACTCTGCTGACCGTGTGATTGGTCACATCCTTGGGGAGGTGAAAGTCATGGCTAATGGATAGGATGCTAAGCCATTATCCGGTCGAACCCACACCGGTAAGGGTTCTGTGAGACTGAGAGCCTTTCTGAAGGCAGATGAATTTAACAGCTCTTTCCTTCATTGGGATAAGTTCACCCCCTTGTTGTGGGCACTAAAACATGTATTTATTTTTTTGCTGTACTTATGTGGCGCAAACTAATTGTTTTACTGGTAACTGCCAAAATTAAGGAAGCACTTGAGTAATGAGGGATACAAAGTATATTCAAAGCAGGTGCTTCCAAACACATGGTTCCTGAGTTAATTAGCAAGTAATATCCCAACATGCTTACGGTCATGTTTAAAAATGCCCAGTTGCCCATTATGTAGGCTACCATGGCTAAGGAGAAGAGATCTCAGTGACTTTGAAAGAAGGGCCTCAAAGGAGCATAGGTGGTTTAATTACTGCAGTGGGCTAAATCAGGGTCACACAGAGTGTTACTTGGTAGTCTTAAACAAATCTACTTTGTAACAAAAGTTTATACCTCACACACATGGTTATGGGCTTTAAAAGAAGAAGACACCTGTATCATGTCAGAGACAGCAGTGTAAACTGCTTAAGTAAAAATACTTTAAAGTACTACTTAAATTGTTTTTTGGGGTATCGGTACTTTACTTTTTATATTTTTGACAACTTTTACTACACTACATTCCTAAAGAAAACATTCCCTGACACCCAAAAGTACTTGTTACATTTTGAATGCTAAGCAGGACAGGAAAATGGTCCAATTCACACACTTATCAAGAGAACATTTCTGGTCATCTCTACTGCCTCTGATCTGGCATGTGAGTGTGACCCTGGCTATCTGTAAATAAATAAAAAACAAGAACTGTGCTGTCCGGTTTGCTTAATATATTGGCCCCCATCCATTATTTTACATTTTAGATATCTGTGTATTGTTGTGACTGGTACTGTAAGTAATTTGTAATCATTTTCGGCATCGTTACTTTTATTCAAGTATGACAATTGGGTACTTTTTCCACCACTGGTCAGATATAAATTTGAAATGTATTACATTTTGAGTTTGCATCCCAATATTACACTTTATTAACGTCACAGAACATATTCCAGTCTCTGCTTGCAAAACAGTCACTTAGCATCTGCTATGTCTGACCACTTCCTTATTGAGCAAAATCACTGGTACTTCCTGCTTTAGTTGTTGCTTGTAAGCAGGAATCAGGATGATAGAGTTACAGTCAGATTTGCCAAATGGATGGCGAGGGAGAGCTTTGTACACTTCCCTGTGTGTGGAGTAAAGGTGGTCTAGATTTTTTCCCCTCTGGTTGCACATTTAAAATGCTGGTAGAAGTGAGGTAAAACAGATGTAAGTTTCCCTGCATTAAAGTCCACTGCCACTAGGAGCGCTGCCTCTGGATGAGCATTTTCCTGTTTGCTTATGGCCCTATACAGCTCGTTGAGTGCCATCTTAGTGCCAGCATCGGTTTGTGGTGGTGAAAAGACAGATACAAAAAAATATAGATGAAAAATCTCATGGTAAATAGTGTGGTCTACAGCTTATCATGAGATACTCTACCACAGGCGAGCAAAACCTCAAGACTTCCTTAACCTCTCTAGGGTATGTGGGACGAAATCGTCCCACCTACTCAACAGCCAGTGGAATCCCGTGGCGCGATATTCAAATACCTTAGAAATGCTATTACTTCAATTTCTCAAACATATGACTATTTTACACCATTTTAAAGACAAGACTCGTTAATTTAACCTCTCTAGGCTAGGCGGGACGAATTCGTCCCACCTACGTAACAGCCACTGCTATCCTGTGGCGCGATTTTCAAAACCTTAAAAATCCTATTACTTCAATTTCTCAAACATATGACTATTTTACAGCCATTTAAAGACAAGACTCTCGTTAATCTAACCACACTGTCCGATTTCAAAAAGGCTTTACAACGAAAGCAAAACATTAGCTTATGTCAGCAGAGTACCAAGCCAGAAATAATCAGACACCCATTTTTCAAGCCAGCATATAATGTCACCAAAACCCAGAAGACAGCTAAATGCAGCACTCACCTTTGATGATCTTCATCAGATGACAACCCTAGGACATTATGTTATACAATACATGCATGTTTTGTTCAATCAAGTTCATATTTATATCAAAAACCAGCTTTTTACATTAGCATGTGACGTTCAGAACTAGCATACCCCCCGCAAACTTCCGGGGAATTCGCTAACATTTTACTAAATTACTCACGATAAACGTTCACAAAAAGCATAACAATTATTTTAAGAATTATAGATACAGACCTCCTCTATGCACTCGATATGTCCGATTTTAAAATAGCTTTTTGGTGAAAGCACATTTTGCAATATTCTAAGTACATAGCCCAGGCATCACGGGCTCGCTATTTAGACACCCGGCAAGTTTAGCACTCACCATAATCATATTTACTATTATAAAAGTTTCATTACCTTTTGTTGTCTTCGTCAGAATACACACCCAGGACTGCTACTTCAATAACAAATGTTGGTTTGGTCCAAAATAATCCATCGTTATATCCGAATAGCGGCGTTTTGTTCGTGCGTTCCAGACACTATCCGAAATAGTAAAGAAGTGTCACGCGCATGGCGCAATTCGTGACAATAAAATTCTAAGTATTCCATTACCGTACTTCGAAGCATGTCAACCGCTGTTTAAAATCAATTTTTACGACATTTTTCTCGTAGAAAAGCGATAATATTCCGACAGGGAATCTCCTTTTCGGCAAACAGAGGAAAAAATCCCAAAGGCGGGGGCGGTCGGGGTCACGCGCATAAGCTAGTGTCCCTTGATCGGCCACTTGAGAAAGGCGATAATGTGTTTCAGCCTGGGGCTGGAATGACGACATTCTGTTTTTTCCCGGGCTCTGAGCGCCTATGGACGACGTGGGAAGTGTCACGTTAGAGCAGAGATCCTTAGTAAATGATAGAGATGGAAAAGAAGTTCAACAAATGGTCAGACAGGCCACTTCCTGTAAAGGAATCTCTCAGGTTTTGACCTGCCATTTGAGTTCTGTTATACTCACAGACACCATTCAAACAGTTTTAGAAAATTTAGGGTGTTTTCTATCCATATGTAATAAGTATATGCATATTCTAGTTACTAGGTAGGAGTGGTAACCAGATTAAATCGGGTATGTTTTTTATCCAGCCGTGTCAATGCTGCCCCCTAGCCCTAACAGGCTAACCACACTGTCTGATTTCAAAAAGGCTTTACAACGAAAGCAAAACATTAGATTATGTCAGCAGAGTACCCAGCCAGAAATAATCAGACACCCATTTTTCAAGCTAGCATATAATGTCACATAAACCCAAACCACAGCTAAATGCAGCACTAACCTTTGATGATCTTCATCAGATGACACTCCTAGGACATTATGTTACACAATACATGCATGTTTTGTTCAATCAAGTTCATATTTATATCAAGAAACCAGCTTTTTACATTAGCATGTGACATTCAGAACTAGCATACCCACCGCAAACTTCCGGTGAATTTACTAAATTACTCACGATAAACGTTCACAAAAACATAATTATTTTAAGAATTATAGATACAGAACTCTTTTATGCAATCGCTATGTCCGATTTTAAAATAGCTTTTCGGCAAAAGCACATTTTGCAATATTCTGAGTAGATAGCTCGTCATCACGGGCTAGCTATTTTGACACCCACCAAGTTTGGCCCTCACCAAACTCCGATTTACTATAAGAAAAATTGGATTACCTTTGCTGTTCTTCGTCAGAATGCACTCCCAGGACTTCTACTTCAATAACAAATGTTGGTTTGGTTCAAAATAATCCATAGTTATGTTCAAATATCCTCTGTTTTGTTCGAGCGTTCAAGACACTATCTGAAGGGTGACGAAGGGTTACGCGCCCGACGCGTTTCGTGACAAAATAATTCTAAATATTCCATTACCGTACTTCGAAGCATGTCAACCGCTGTTTAAAATCAATTTTTATGCGATTTTTCTCGTAAAAAAGCGATAATATTCCGACCGGGAAACCCTGTTTTCGTTCAAAGACGAAAAAATAAAAACATGGTGTCGGCTCGTGCACGCGCCCCCAGTCTCATTGTTCTCTGATCGACCACTATCCAAATGCGCTACTGTTTTTCAGCCTGGGCCTGCAAAGGCATCATTCCCCGTTCTGCCGCCTTCTGAGAGCCTATGGGAGCCGTAGGAAGTGTCACGTTACAGCAGAGATCCTCAGTTTTCAATAAAGAGAGTGTAGAAGGCCAAGAAATGGTCAGAGAGGGCACTTTCTGTAAGGAATCTTCTCAGGTTTTTGCCTGCCATATGAGTTCTGTTATACTCACAGACACCATTCAAACAGTTTTAGAAACTTTAGGGTGTTGTCTATCCAAATCAAACAATTATATGCATATTCTAGTTTCTGGACAGTAGTAATAACCAGATTAAATCGGGTACATTTTTTATCCGGCCGTGCAAATACTGCCCCCTACCCTAGAGAGGTTAATATTAGATGTTGTGCATCCGCTGTTATTTACAAATAGACACAGACCACCACCCCTTGTCTTACCGGAGGGTGTTTTTCTATCTTGCCAATGGACCGAAAATACCGCCAGCTGTATGTTATTCATGTCGTCATTCTGCCATGACTCGGTGAAACATCAGATATTACAGTTTTTAATGTCGTGTTGATAGGATATCCTTGATCGGAGCTCATCCATTTTGTTATCCAATGATTGCACGTTGGCTAATATGATTGATGATAGAGGGGGTGTACTCTCTCGCCTACAAATTCTCAGAAGGCAGCCCGACCTCCGCCCCCTTTTTCTCTGTCTTTTCTTCAAGCAAATGATGGGGATTTGGGCCCGTTCCCAAGAAAGCAGTACATCCTTTGCGTCGGACTTCGTTAAAGAAAAATCTTTGTCTAGTTCGAGGTGAGTAATCACTGTTCTGATGTCCAGAAGTTATTTTCGGTCATAAGAGGTGGTAGCATCAACATTATGTACAAAATAAGTCATAAAATAAGTTACAAACGCAAAAAAAATTACAAAATAGCACAGTTGGTTAAGAGCACATAAAGCGGCAGCCATCCCCTTAGGTGCCATTTCATTGCACGTCAAGTTATGGTGTTGAGTATTTGCTGTAAACTCAATCACTTTGGAGGTGTCTGACAGCCATATCTTAATTGTTCCTTTACCAGGAAAAAGAGAAATAGCCTATTTGAGCGTAGTCAGAACATTTGAAAAGCCGAAAGGTATCACACCGCAGTCAAACAAACTTTAGTCATTAGCATGATTGCATTAGGTTTCAAGTTTCAATGTCACATGCACAAGTAAAGTGAAATACTTTTCTTGCATACCCAATCATTAGCATTAGCATGTGCACTGAGGAGGCGTCTGTTGAGCCTATCAGAGAGCATAATTAATGGATTCACTTAAGGCAGCTGAACCAGTGGACAGCTGAACCAGTAGCATCAAAGAGGCCCTCGTCCACCTACTCCTACCTGAAGACCTATTGTCACAGAGCTGTGGCTGATTCTCATTCAAACCGCCTGTGATTACATGTAATGTTCCAAGAGCCATGTGGGCAATGTTAGGGCGCTGACGTACATGTGGAGGAGAGTGAAAGAGAGAATGTCTTACAAAAGAGGTAGAAGTTCCTTTCACACCAAGACAGTAAATATAGCAAACAATGGCTAACAGTTGAAGAGACTGGTAAGTAAGTGAATAGTGGGCTCGATATAATTAGGACAAAATTTGGTGTACTCAAGGATTGACCATTTTGAAGGGCCTGCTTGGATCTGAAAAGGAAAATAATCCGATTTATGTTGTCATTCGTTATTCATGTTTGAATAAAAGGAGCTGTTGTCGTTCTGAGATATAAATGCCTTTGTTTTGACCTTGTGTCATGCTCTAAAATAGGACAAATTGTAACGGTTGTCCAAAGGAGTAGACCAAGGTGCAGCGTGGTAAGTGTTCATCTTGATATTTATTTTAACTCTGAACACTAAAACAAAATAATAAACAATGGTAAACGACTGTCATGTCTTGCAGGATTTACTGAGCAGTACAAAAATAACATCCCACAACTCAAGGAGGGAAAAAGGGCTGCCTAAGTATGGTTCCCATTCAGAGACAATGATAGACAGCTGCCTCTGATTGGAAACCATAATTGGCCAAAACATAGAAATATAAATAAATACATAGAATGCCCACCCCATATCACACCCTGACCTAACTAAACAGAGAAAAACGGCTCTCTCAGGTCAGGGCGTGACAGTACCCCCCCCAAAGGTGCGGACTCCCGGCCGCAAACCTGAACCTATAGGGGAGGGTCCGGGTGGGCATCTATACTTGGTGGCGGCTCTGGTTCGGGGCGTAGCCCCCACTCCGCCCGCTGATCCCCCCGCTTCTGTGTCGCCGGAGGAACTAGACCGTGGATCATCGCCGGAGGCTCTGAACTGCCAACCGCCGCTGAAGACTGCGGGCTGCGGACTGCCGCTGAAGACTCCGGGCTGCGGGCCGCCGCTGATGACCCCGGGCTGCGGACCGCCGCTGAAGGCTCCGGGCTGCGGACCGCCGCTGAAGGCTCCGGACTGGGAAGCGTCGCTGGAGGCTCCGGACTGGGGAGCGTCGCTGGAGGCTCCGGACTGGAGGGCGTCGCTGGAGGCTCCGGACTGGAGAGCGTCGCTGTAGGCTCCGGACCGGGGATCATTGCTGCAGGCTCCGTGCCATGGATCATCACTACAGATTCCGTGCCATGGATCATCACTGGAGGCTTTGTGCCATGGATCATCACTGGAGGCTCCGGGCCATGGATCATCACTGGAGGCTTCGTGCCATGGATCATCTCTACAGGCTCCGGGCCATGGATCATCCCTACAGGCTTCTTGCCATGGATTATCCCTACAGGCTCCGGGCCATGGATCATCACTGGAGGCTTCGTGCCATGGATCATCCCTACATGCTCCGGGCCACGGATCATCACTGGAGGCTTCGTGCCATGGATTATCACTGGAGGCTCCGGACCATGGATTATCACTACAGGCTCCGGGCCATGGATCATCACTGGAGGCTTCCTACGTGGAGCTGGAACCGGTCTCACCGTACTGGGGAGACGCACAGGGGACTGGCTGCGCAGAGCAGGCACAGGGTATACTGGGCCGTGGAGGCGCACTGGAGGTCTGGAGCTTAGGGCTGGCACACCCTGTCCTGGCTGGATGTTTACTTTAGCCCAGCAAGGGCGGAGCACTGGCACAGGACGAACTGGTTAGTGCTGGTGAATGGGGGGGTACCGTGCGTAGAGCTGGCGCAGGATAACCTGGGCCGAAGAGACGCACTGGAGACCAGGAACGCTGAGCCGGCAGAATTCTTCCTGGCTCACTGCCAACTCTAGCACAGCAACTGTGGGAAGCTTGCACCGAACGCACCGGGCTGTAGCTGCGCACTGGCGACATAGTGCACATCCCCGCATAACATGGTGCTTGCTCGGTCACTCGCTCCCCACGGTAAGCACGGGGAGTTGGCTCAGGTCTGAACCCCGACTTTGCCAATCTCCCCGTGTGCCCCCCCAAAAAATGTTTTGGAGCTGCCTCTCGGGCTTCCGTCGTTGGGCTAGCTTCTCGTAATGTCGCCGTTCTGCTTTCGCTAGCCTCTATCTCCTCTTGCGGACGGCGATACTCCACAGCCTGCCTCCCATCCAGGATCTCCTCCTAAGTCCAGTCCTCCTGACCACGCTGCTTGGTCCGTTGGTGGTGGGATCTTCTGTAACGGTTGTCCAAAGGAGTAGACCAAGGTGCAGCGTGGTAAGTGTTCATGTTGATATTTATTTTAACTCAGAACACTAAAACAAAATAATAAACAATGGTAAACGACTGTCACATCTTGCAGGCTTTACAGAGCAGTACAAAAATAAGATCCCACAACTCAAGGAGAGAAAAGGGGCTGCCTAAGTATGGTTCCCAATCAGAGACAACGATAGACAGCTGCCTCTGATTGGAAACCATAATTGGCCAAAACATAGAAATATAAATACATCGAATGCCCACCCCATATCACACACTGACCTAACTAAACAGAGAAAAATGTCTCTCTCAGGTCAGGGCGTGACACAAATCATGTTGGCTGTCAACTTTGTGCAAAATTATTCCACAGTAACATTTTATCATTTTATCTTTTATCCACATATTAACCTCTATGGGCTAGGTGTGACGCTTGCGTCCCACCTACTCAACAGCCAGTTGAATCCTGTGGCGCGTTATTCAAATACCTTAGATATGATATTACTTCAATTTTTACAAAATATGACTATTTTACACCATTTTAAAGATAAGACTCTCGTTAATCTAACCACACTGTCCGATTTCAAAAAGGCTTGACAACGAAAGCAAAACATTAGATTATGTCAGCAGAGTACACAGCCAGAAATAATCAGACACCTATTTTTCAAGCTAGCATATAATGTCACATAAACCCAAACCACAGCTAAATGTAGCACTAACCTTTGATGATCTTCATCAGATGACAACCCTAGGACATTATGTTATACAATACATGCATGTTTTGTTCAATCAAGTTCATATTTATATCAAAAACCAGCTTTTTACATTAGCATGTGACTAGCATGTGACTAGCATTCCCACCGAACACTGCCGGTGAATTTACTAAATTACTCACGATAAACGTTCACAAAAAGCATAACAATTATTTTAAGAATTATAGATACAGAACTCCTCTATGCACTCGATATGTCCGATTTTAAAATATCTTTTCGGTGAAAGCACATTTTTCAATATTCTCAGTAGATAGCCCGGCATCACAGGGCTAGCTATTTAGACACCCAGCAAGTTTAGCACTCATCAAAGTCAGATTTACTATAAGAAAAATGTTATTACCTTTGTTGTCTTCGTCAGAATGCAATCCCAGGACTTCTACTTCAATAACAAATGTTGGTTTGGTCCAAAATAATCCATCGTTATATCCAAACAGCGGCGTTTTGTTCGTGCATTCTAGACACTATCCTAAAGGGTAAATAAGGGTGGCGAGCATGGCGCAATTCGTGACAAAAGAATTCTAAATATTCCATTACCGTACTTCGAAGCATGTCAACCGCTGTTTAAAATCAATTTTTATGCCATTTTTCTCATAAAAAAGCGATAATATTCCGACCGGGAATCTGCGTTTAGATAAACAGACAAAGGAAAAGAAAGCATTCGGTCGAAGCGGGCACGCGCCTAAGCCCATAGTACTCTGAGTGGCCACTTGCCAAAAGCGATAAAGTGTTTCAGCCAGAGCCTGCCTCGATATCGTTCAACTTTTTCCCGGGCTCTGAGACCCTATGGAAGCCGTAGGAAGTGTCACGTCATTGCACAGATCCTGAGTCTTCAATAAAAAGAGCCAAGATGAAACACTACTTCTCAGACAGGCCACTTCCTGCTTGAAATCTTCTCAGGTTTTGGCCTGCCATAGGAGTTCTGTTATACTCACAGACACCATTCAAACAGTTTTAGAAACTTAGGGTGTTTTCTATCCAAAGCCAATAATTATATGCATATTCTAGTTACTGGGCAGGAGTAGTAACCAGATTAAATCGGGTACGTTTTTTATCCAGCCGTGTCAATACTGCCCCCTAGCCCTAACAGGTTAAACGCAAATATCCATTGTTGCTAAGTTAGCAACTACATAGCCGTTAACAAATGTACAGAAAGATCATTGCGAAGGCCAAATTAGAGAGGAATAACTTTTTGAAGCTATTAAATCCTTTCAGTCTGGAAAAACCCTAGGGCTTGATGGCATACCGGTAGAGGTATATCAAGTACTTTTCGATATACTAAAAGCTCCATTGTTAGATTGTTTTAACTCCTGCTATAGAAATGGTAGTCTGTCAGGTACTCAGCAGGAAGGTCTGATTTCTCTATTATTAAAACAAGACCCAGATGGCAAATATAAAGACCCGGTCTATCTAAAAAAACTGGAGGCCCCTTACACTTCAATGTTGTGATGCAAAAATACTAGCAGAATGCATAGCACTCCGAATTAAAAGGGTTTTACCAGGTATTGTTCATCCTGATCAGACAGGTTTTTTACATTGACGATACATTGGAGATAATATACGACAACTACTAAAAATAATAGAACATCATGAAACATATAAGAAGCCAGGAAAGGTATTTATAGCGGATTTTGAAAAGGCATTTGATAAAGTAAGACTGGATTTTATTTATAAATGCCTGGATTTTTTCAAGTTTGGTAATTCTCTTATAAAATGGGTAAAAATAATGTATAGCAACCCCAGGTGTAAAATAGTGAAAATAACGGCTACTTCTCAGAGAGTTTTGAATTGTCAAGAGGAGTTAAACAAGGGTGTCTGCTGTCACCATATTTATTCGTTATGGCCATCGAAATGCTAGCTATTAAAATCAGATCCAATAACAACAAAGGATTAGAAATCCAAGGCTTAAAAACAAAGGTGTTCATGTATGCCGATGACTCAAGTTTTATGTTAAGTCCGCAAGCTAGAGCCCTGCAATGTCTCATTAAAGATCTAGATAACTTTTCTGTACTCTCTGGACTAAAACCTAATTATGATAAGTGTACAATATTTCTTTTACATTACCTTGCAGCTTTTACATTACCTTCACTCATTCAAAAGTTTTATTTGAACCCTAAATGGTTCTCAAGTAGATTAATAAGAAAAGCTCATCAATTGTTTAAAAATTGCCTTTTTGCCTTTGTGCAGATTGACATGTCTCATTTTCGATTAACTGAAAATGATACTTTTTTCAAAGTATCTGTCTTTTTCAAACAAGCATTGCAGAGCTGGCTACAATTTCAATTTCATCCCCCTGAAAAGATAGAACAAATATTACAACAAATATTATGGCTCAACTCAAATGTGCTGGTTGATAAAATACCTGTATTTATGGAAAAGATGTTTGAAAAGGGTATTTTGTTCTTAACCTGTCTGGGAACGTGGGACGCTTGCCAGTGGAATCGCGTCGCACGAAATACAAAACCTCATAAATGCTATAACTTCAATTTCTCAAACATATGACTATTTTACACCATTTTATAGATACACCTCTCCTGAATAGAACCACGTTGTCCGATTTCAAAAAGGCTTTACAGCAAAAGCAAAACATTAGATTATGTTAGGAGAGTACCCTGCCAAAAAAAAAATATTTCAAAACAACTAGCATGCATTACAAATACCAAAACACAGCTAAATGCAGCACTAACCTTTGACAATCTTCATCAGATGACACTCCTAGGACATCATGTTACACAATACATGCATTTTTTGTTCGATAAAGTTCATATTTATATATAAAAACAACATTTTACATCGGCGCGTGACGTTCAGAAAATATTTTCCCTCAAATGCTTCCGGTGATCAGCGCTACAATTTACAAAATTACTATTCGAAAACATTGTTAAAATGTAATATTGTCATTCAAAGAATTATAGATTAACATCTCGTGAATGCAACCGCATTGCCAGATTTAAAAATAACTTTACTGGGAAATCACACTTTGCAATAAACGACGTGGTATGCTCAGAAAAATAGGCTAGGCGATACATGTTAGCACCATCTTGGAACCATCTAAAATCAAATATACTATTGTAAATATTCCCTTATCTTTGATTATCTTCATCAGAAGGCACTTCCAGCAATCCCAGGTCCACAACAAATGTAGTTTTGTTCGAAAAAGTTAATAATTTATGTCCCAATTGTTCCTTCTTGTTAGCGCGTTCCGAAGGCTACTCATAATGTACTGAAGCATGCAGGACTTGTCGACACGAATGTGCAAAAAAAATATATTTACGTTCGTTCAAACATGTCAAACGTTGTATAACATAAATCTTTTGGGCCTTTTTCAACCAGAGCTTCAATAATATTCAAGGCGGACGATTGCATTGTCTTACTAAACGTTTCGGAACAAAAGGTTTCCCATGGGCGCCCGCGTCATAGTAGTAATGGCCCTCCCCCTGTGACCAACTTCCCAAGCCTCTCTTTGGGTCAGTTTCTACCATAGAAGACTCAAACCACTTTGTAAAGACTGTTGACATCTAGTGGAAGCCTTAGGAAGTGCTAAATGATTAATAAGTCCCTGTGTGTTTCAATGGCAAAGGTTTGAAGTGATTCCACACATCAGATTTCCAATTCCTGTTAGGATTTGTCTCAGGGTTTTGACTGCCATATGAGTTCTGTTATACTCACAGACACCATTCAAACAGTTTTAGAAACTTTAGAGTGTTTTCTATCCAAATCTACTAATTATATGCATATTCTGGGCAGGAGTAGTAACCAGATTAAATCGGGTACGTTTTTTATCCGGCCGTGCAAATACTGCCCCCTATCCCCATGATAGGGGGCGGGTGGCAGTGGGAGGAGGTAGGGAACTGGTCTGTCTGCCCAATATAAAGGATCAAAACTGGCAGAGGAATAAAAATAGCATAAATAGGAAAGTATACCAGTTTCATTTGAGGACCAGGATGTTGACAATTGTGCCATACAGATTGCAAAATAGTTGGGAAGAGATTTTTGATGTACCGATTCCATGGTACAGGGTGTATGAGTTGATATATAAAACAACGCAAGATTCAAGACTTCGTGCTTTTCAGCTAAAATTATTATATAGAATTCTTTCCACCAACAAAATGTTGAATATTTGGGGCATAAAATCATCGAAGCTCTGCAGATTTTGTTGTGAGGATACAGAATCAATAGACCATTTATTTTGGTATTTCCCTCAGGTAGCCTGTTTCGGGTCTCAGGTTCAGGAATGGCTGAAAATACATAGCATTGATCTAAAATTGACCCTAGAAATATTTACATATTTAGAAATAGTACTGTTAGGAGATCTGGAGAGACCGGGTCAGTCAATTACTAATATTATATTACTCTAAGTAAAAGTATTTATCTTCAACACGCAATCTGTAGATTCTATTCGATTAGATAGATTGAAATTGTACGTTAAACATTATAGCATAGTTGAAAGATATGTGTTGCGTAGACACACGTAGTGGGTGGCCAGCAGAGATAGATGGGATAGGATGGGCTGAGGGAAGCTGAGGGTTGGTATGTGGAATTGGAGACAAGTGGGAGTGGAGTTGCTGTGTGAGAGAGAGAATGATGGTCAAAAGATAAAGGGTAAAAAAAGTCAAAATAAAACATAAGAAAAGTACATTTGAATGACACTAAGTGGCAGTGTTATTACAACTAATGCCGGTTTGCCTGAGGCTGATGCCGTGCAGGTGTTTGTACACATGCATATACACACACTCTCATTCAAATAAACACATACAAGAACACACACATACATGTAATAGTGCCAGACATGCACACAAACATATAAAGTAGGCATTGCTGTTATGATTTCAGTTGTCCTTGATGTCCTTTGTTTTAAATGTATTATTATTATATCTTTTTTTGCATTGTTGTTTGCTGTTTTCTTCTGTCTTTTCCTTTTTTCTCTTTAGTTAATTATCTTGGTTGTTGGTGCATGGGGGGGTTCTTGGGGGTGGGGAATGGAATTAATTGTATTTTTTTTATTATTCAGGGGGAGACTGTGGGAGGGCTCTCGAATGGTATAGGGACAGCTATTGGGGAACTGTGGGGGGGATCTTGGAGGGTTCGGGTTTCACAAGATTGTGATCATGAAAAAGGAAACTATGACATATATTTTATATCACTATCATGCACACGCACCCTCACACATAAGGATGGCTCTGTTGCAGAAAGACTGATACATGTTTGATAGTGTCTTGATGCTGTACTGTTTGTCCTTCATGTTCTAATACTTTAATGTTACCCCTTCCTTGTGTTTTTTTGTAATAAATAACAATAAAAATATATATATAATTAAAAATATATATATTAAAAAAATATATATGTAGGGCTAAGACCGAATCGTTCTACGGATGTGGCAGGGCTTGCAAACCATTACAGACTACAAAGGAAAGCACAGCCGAGAGCTGCCCAGTGACACGAGCCTACCAGACGAGCTAAACTACTTCTATGCTCGCTTTGAGGCAAATAACACTGAAACATCCATAAGAGCACCAGCTGTTATAGAGACTGTGTGATCACGCTCTCCATAGCCTATGTGAGTAAGACCATTAAACAGGTCAACATTCACAAGGCCGCAGGGCCAGATGGATTACCAGGACATATGCTGCGAGCATGCACTGAACTGGCAAGTGTCTTCACTAACAGTTTCAACCACTCCCTGTCCGAGGCTGTAATACCAACTTGTTTTAAGCAGACAACCATAGTCCCTGTGCCCAAGAACACCAAGGTAACCTGCCTAAATGACTACCAACCCGTAGCACTCACGTCTGTAGCCATGAAGTGCCTTGAAAGGCTGGTCATGGCTCACATCAACACCATCATCCCAGAAATCCTAGACCCACTCCAATTTGCATACCGCCCCAACAGATCCACAGATGATAAAATCTCCATTGCACTCCACACTGCCCTTTCCCACCTGGACAAAAGGAACACCTATGTGAGAGTACTATTCATTGACTACAGCTCAACACCATAGTGCCCTCAAAGCTTATCAATAAGCTAAGGTTCCTGGGACTAAACACCTCCCTCTGCAACTGGATCCTGGCCTTCCTGATGGGCCGCCCCCAGGTGGTAAGGGCAGGTAACGACACATTTGCCACGCTGATCCTCAACACAGGGGCCTCTCAGGGGTGCGTGCTCAGTCTCCTCCTGTACTCCCTGTTCACTCATGACTGCATGGCCAGGCATGATTCCAACACCATCATTAAGGTTACCAACGTCACAACAGTGGTAGGCATGATCATTGTCAACGACGAGACAGCCTATAGGGAGGAGGTCAGAGACCTGGTCGTGTAGTGCCAGGAAAACAACCTCTCCCTCAACGTGATCAAGACAAAGGAGATTATTGTGGACTACAGGAAAAAGAGGAGCAAGCACGCCCCCATTTTCATTGACGGGGCTGCAGTGGAGCAGGTTGAGAACTTCAAGTTCCTTGGTGTCCACATCACCAACAAACCAACATGGTCCAAGCACAGCAAGATAGTTGTGAAGAGGGCACGACAAAACCTATTCCCCCTCAGGAGTATGAAAAGATTTGGTATGGGTCCGCAGATCCTCAAAAGGTTCTACAGCTGCACCATCGAGAGCATCCTGACTGGTTGCATCACTGCCTGGTATGGCAACTGCTCGGCCTCCAACCGCAAGGCACTACAGAGGGTAGTGCGAATGGCCCAGTAAATCACTGGGGCCAAGCTACCTGCCATCCAGGATCTCTATACCAGGCGGTGTCAGAGGAAGGCCCTAAAAATTGTCAAAGACTCCATACACCCTAGTCATAGACTTTTCTCTCTGCAACCGCACGGCAAGCGGTACCGGAGCACCAAGTCTAGGTCCAAGAGGCTTCTAAACAGCTTCTACCCCCAAGTGGCTACCCCCTACCCTCAAATGGCTACCCAGACTATTTGTAGTGCCCCCCCCCCCTCCCTCTTTACACCACTGCTATGCATAGTCACTTTAATAACTCTACCTACCATCATTTACATACTACCTCAAATAACCGGTGCCCCTGCACATTGACTCTGTATCGGTACCCCTCTGTATATAGTCTTGCTATTGTTATTTCACTCCTGCTCTTTAATTACTTGTTACTTTTATCTCTTATTCGTATCTGTATTTTCTTTTTACTGCATTGTTGTTTAGGGGCTCGTGAGTAAGCATTTTGTTGTAAGCTCTACACCTGTTGTATTCGGCGCATGTGACTAATACAATTAGATTTTATTTGATCCTGCGAGACATTGATTCAGCATCAGAATAATTCATTTTACATAAATATTTTTACCAGCTCCGTGAATTCTCAAATTTAAAAAAGTGATGGACCGCCGCTCGTTTTAGCCTGCCAGGAGTGCCGGGTCAATGCTCCAAAAACCTTCCAGCCAAGGGAAAACCAGAGCAGACTTTCCTTTTCAATCTGAGCCAGATTGACAGCATTCTGACCCAATGAGAACGGGGGGACTATCCTATTTACAAAAACAAATATGCAAATGCTAATTAGCAACAGAGAAGACCTCAGCAAGACCTCAGCAAGACTACAAATTCCTGCAGGAAGCTCCTGCACGTCATCTCTAGCCGACACTGTCAGCTACCGTTCACCAGCGTGATCAGAGACCTGTGCTCAATCCATGATGAATACAGGTGCTGTATTGAAATGAGTTGAATAAAGTGTTGAACTTCTCCTCTTTCTCTGTTTTAGCTAGCCACTGACTACACTTTAGCTAGCTAGTTAGCAGAGCAGTAAATCAAAAATATTTTTTGTATTACTTAGCCTTGGTAATTGTTTGTACAGTATGATGATTTTGGTGTCTATTTCAGAGCTTATGGCATTTCTTCAAGGATGAGCATAAGAGCATTACATGGGGAGAAGACCACTAAGTCTGGCATTTGGAGAAGTACATCTATAGTGAGGGGCGACTTACCAATTTGGTCAGGGCCAGCATGAGCTAAATGTGCTAAATAAAATGAAAGGAAAAATAGTAACACAATAAAATCGCCATAACAAGGCTATATATCCTAGCTGGCATGGCACTGTCAGTGGCGCAGCAGGAGGCTAAATGGCAGGTAACAATCAGAGAGCGCACCAACTGCAACTGGCACACCAGAAGGAGAGGGAGGTTGACGGACAGCAATTATGGAGCAGTGGTTAGGGCCAAGCACGTTACACCGTCACTGCTGAACAGGGTCCTTAGATTGTCGGATGGGGTGTTGTCTGTAAAGTGGGGCACAGATAATGAAGGGAAGGGCATCAAGGCATTCAAAATGGCTACAGGGATGGATGTGCAGGAGCCAGGGCTTTGGGTCACGGGGTCTGAGAAGCGGAAGGGCGGAGGTGTATGCTTCATGATTAACAACTCATGGTGTAATCATAGCAACATACAGGAACTCAAGTCCTTCTGCTCACCCGACCTAGAATTCCTTACAATCAAATGCTGGCCATGTTACCTCCTAAGGGAATTCTCGTCAGTTATCGTCACAGCGGTGAACAATACCCCTCAAGCAGACCTCAAGATGGCCCTCAAGGAACTTTACTGGACTCTATGTAAACTGGAAACCATATATCCTGAGGCTGCATTTATTGTAGCTGGGGATTATAACAAAGCAAATTTGAGAACAAGGCTAACGAAATTCTATCAGCATATTGATTGCACTACATGCGGGGGTAATACACTTGATCACTGCTACTCTAACTTCCACGATGCATACAAGGGCCCTCGCCGCCCTTCCTTCAGCAAATCCGACCATGATGCCATCTTGCTCCTACAGTCTTCTAGGCAGACACTCAAACAGGATGTACCAGTGACTAGAACCATTCAACGCTGGTCTGACCATTCGGAATCCATGCTTCAAGATTGTTTTGATCACGAGGACTGGGATATGTTCCGCTCAGCCTCAGAGAACAACATTGAAGGAAGTGCATTGCAGATGTTGTACACACTGTGACTATTAAAACCTACCCTAACCAAAAAACGTGGCTGGATGGCGGCATTCGCTCAAAACTGAAAGCACGAACAATCGCATTAAACCATCGAAAGAGGTCTGGGAATATGGTTGAATATAAACAGTGTAGTAATTCCCTCTGCAAGTCAATCAAACAAGCGAAATGTTGGTACAGGGACGAAGTGGAGTCGCAATTCAATGGCTCAGACACAAGACGTATGTGGCAGAGTCTGCAGGAAATCACAGACTACAAAAAGAAAACCAGCCACATCACGGACACCGACGTCACGCTTCCAGACAAACTAAACATCTTCTTATCAAGGACAGCACCCCCACCCTCCCCTGTGGCCGATGTGAGTAAAACATTTAAACATGTTAACCCTCGCAAGGCTGCTGGCCCAGCACTAACCACATCCTCAGACCATGTGCAGACCAGCTGGCTGGTGTGTTTACAGACATATTCAATTGCTCCCTATCCCAGTCTGCTGTCCCCACATGCTTCAAGATGGCCACCATTGTTTCTGTACCCAAGAAGGCAAAGATAACAACTAAATGACCACCGGCCCATAGCACTCACTTCTGTCATCATGAAGTGCTTTGAGAGACTAGTCAAGGATCATATCACCTCCACCTTACCGGCCACCCTAGACCCACTTCAGTTTGCATATCGCCCCAACAGGTCTACAGACAATGCAATCACCATCCCACTGCACACTGCCCTATCCCATCTGGACAAGAGGAAAACCTATGTAAGAATGCTGTTCATTGACTACAGCTCAGCATTCAACACAATAGTACCCTCCAAGCTCATCATCAAGCTGGAGGCCCTGGGTCTCAACCCCACCCTGTGCAATTGGGTCCTGGACTTTCTGACGGGCCGCCCCCAGGTGGTGAAGGTAGAAAACAACATCTCCACTTAGCTGACCCTCAACACTGGGGCCCCACAAGGGTGCATGCTCAGCCCCCTCCTGTACTCCCTGTTCACCCATGACTGCGTGGCCATGCATGCCTCCGACTCAATCATCAAGTTTGCAGACGGCACTACAGTAGTCGGCTTGATTACCGACAATGATGAGACAGCCTACAGGGAGAAGGTGAGGGCACTCGGAGTGTGGTATCAGGAAAACAACCTCTCACTCAACGTCAACAAAACAAAGGAGATGATCGTGGACTTCAGGAAACAGCAGAGGGAGCACCCCCCTTTCCACAATCGACGGGACAGCAGTGGAGAAGGTGGAAAGTTTTAAGTTCCTTGGCATACACATCACAGACTAACTGAAATGGTCCACCCACACAGACAGTGTGGTGAAGAAGGCGCAACAGCGCCTCTTCAACCTCAGGAGGCGGAAGAAATGTGGCTTTTCACCCAAAACCCTGACAAACTTTTACAGATGCACAATCGAGAGCATCCTGGTACGGCAACTACACCGCCCTCAACCGCAAGGCTCTCCAGAGGGTGGAGCGGTCTGCAAAACGCATCATCGGGGGCCAACTACCTGCCCTCCAGGAAACCTACAGCACTCGATGTCACAGGAAGGCCAAAAAGATCATCAAGGACACCAATCACCCGAGCCACTGACAGTTCACACCGTTACCATCCAGAAGGCGAGGTCAGTACAGTTGCATCTAAGCTGGGACCGAGAGACTGGAAAACAGCTTCTATCTCAAGGCCATCAGACTGCTAAACAGCAATCACTAACTCAGAGAGGCTGCTGCCTACAATGAGACCCACTCACTGACCAGTTTAATAAATGGAGGGCACCACAGCAATGGTGGAGGTCAAGTGTCCCTATGGTGCAAAGGACCTTACCATTGAAGAGGCAGTAAAGTCAAAGGATTTATTGAAGGAGGGAGGGTCTTACCGCCTCCGTGAAGATGATCCTTACTGTCACCAGGTCCAAGGTCAGCTTCGCATCACTGGAAGGGACTTTGTTGTGTGGACCACCAAAGCCTCCATCACCATCCCCATCCGCGTGATGACCTCTGAAAGACTCATATTGCTCCTCCTGTCAGTACCTGTTTACTGCGAAGCCAATGGTCCAAAAATATTCCACATAGTTCACACACACACTAGGCTCACAGAAAAGGTTATATTACATACACATTTTGCTCAAAGCAGCCAACTAAAGTCATGTAGTTAACTTTATCATTTGAGAGAGAGTGTGAGAGAGAGAGTACATCACTTCCAGCAGATCTCCTTGCTGAGGGTGGTGTTGATCATGCACTGCTTCTCATGGGGTGAGCCTGATATTCCGCATGTCACGCCTCTTGTCTAAAACATGGGGAAAAGGGGACATAAAGTAAAGTCGAAATGTCAATGCATCTATAAATTCGATGTTTTACACCATATTGTATCATATTTGATGAGTTACTGAACTGTCCATCCACAGGCTCGATGTGCTGTGGTCTCCACAACTGGGCGCTTGCACTCGGTTCACACTGGCACAGGATGTCCATGCACCGGATGGCCTGAGGGATGCACCCCTGTAGCACTGTAAAACGAAGAGACATTTGGTCAGTGGTGGGTCTTTATCAATGCCGTTTCAATGTCTTTATCTGGACAGAAAATGCATTGTTTATCATAACACATGGTGGATAAGCTACCTTTTCTGGTAAACACGGGGCCATTTCTCTTTCCCTACCAGAAAATGGCAGCTGCAGACTGGAGTGGAAGCTCCTGCACTTCATCTCTAGCCGACTCTGTCAGCTACAGTTCACCAGTGTGATCAGAGAACTGTGCCCAATCCATGATGAATCCTGGTGCTGTATTGAAATGAACATCTTCTTCCCTTTCTCTGTCTTAGCTAGCCACTAACTACACTTTAGCTGGCTAGTTAGCAGAGCAGTAGATCAAAAAATATGTGTGAATTACTTAGCCCAGGTAATTGTTTCTACAGTAAATTGACTTTGGTGTCTATCCACGTGGTGGATGAGCTACCTTTTCTGGTAAACACAGGGCCATTTCTCTTTCCCTACTGGAAAATGGCAGCCACAGACCCGAGTGTTGTTACTGGGTTTCCAGTCAACCCATCTGAAAGACAAAAAATAAGTTACTTTTACTAGCTAGCTAAGTTGACTACTAAAATGTATTAAAATACCATAACCTACAGACTTGACTATAGTAAAGTTAAAATAGACTGGTCTTTGGTCTATCTGCACATCTCAAATCCTACTATGTGGATGAGACATTTCTGCTGGGGTGGAGAAATTATATGGAATGATCAACTAGATGATCAGGACAGTCCAGGGTACTATTTGCCCGAAGACGTGAAGTATTGCAATGAGCTATACGTCTGTACTTCTGATTTTAATTCTCAAGAGGAATGTTAAAACCCTCAGCATGAGGTCACTGAGGAGGACCAAAGGTGATAGGGGGATCGTCTGAAAGGGACTGACATGCAGGGATGGAAGATAAGGATTTTGGACACTGGCCAGCAGACCACAATTTCTACTTGCCTGGTAACATCCAGGTCCTAATTCTGTGACATGCAATGTTTGTAAAGGCAAAAATTCACTGCTGTGTCAGGCTAGTTCGGCACATTGTCTACTAGCCCAGTCTGAAAAGTACTAGCCTCAGACTAGCTTAGTTTCCATTCCTGCTGACATGTGTAACTGAATTCACAGGTTATTAATTAGACATGGCCAAACAGATGCACTCATGGAACAAAACAGTTTGTTATTTGTATAGGAAAACATTGAGCCCACAAGTCCTTTGTGAGCAAGCTAGCCAGCTAGTTAACATGAGTTCACCGTATGTGTAGTCACACTTTTCCACGTGGTGACATGCTAGCTAATATTAGCCCACCAGGGCAGGGATATTTAGCTAACCTTTAGCTAGCTAGTTATATTAGCTCATCGTTCGTGGAGTCAGACTTTTCCCCAGACCTCACAGGTGGTGGCGTGCTAGCTAGTCCATCAGGGCAGGGATATTTAAAGTTAGTTAGTTAGCGCTATTCGCTAATGTTACGGTGCCTTGCAAAAGTATTCACCCCCTTTGATATTTTTCCTATTTTGTTGCTTTACAACCTGTAATTTAAATGGATCTTTATTTGGATTTCATGTAATGGACATCCACAAAATAGTCCAAATTCGTGAAGTGAAACGTAAAAAATAACTTTCAATTTTTATTTTATTTTATAAATAGGAAAAGCGGTGTGTGCATATGTATTCACCCCCTTTGATATGAAGCCCCTAAATAAGATCTGTTGCAACCAATTACCTTCAGAAGTCACATAATTAGCTAAATAAAGTCCACCTGTGTGCAATCTAAGTGTCACGTGATCTGTCACATGATCTCAGTATATATACACCTGTTCTGAAAGGCCCCAGTGTCTGCAACACAACTAAGCAAGGGGCCCCACCAAGCAAGTGGCACCACGAAGGCCAAGGAGCTCTCCAAACAGGTCAGGGACAAAGTTGTGGAGAAGTACAGATCAGGGGTATGTTATAAAAAAATATCCGAAACTTTGAAAAAACAATTTTTGTCATTTTTTTGTCATTTATCAGACGCTCTTATCCAGAACATCCCACGGAGCACCATTAAATCCATTATTAAAAAATGGAAAGAATATGGCACCACAACAAACCTGCCAAGAGAGGGCCACCCACCACAACTCACAGACCAGGAAAGGAGGGCATTCAGCAGAGAGGCAACAAAGAGACCAAAGATAATCCTGAAGGAGCTGCAAAGCTCTGCAGCAGAGATTAGAGTATCTGTCTATAGGACCACTTTAAGCCGTACACTCCACAGAGCTGGTTTTACGGAAGAATGGCCAGAAAAAAAGTCATTGCTTCAAGAAAAAAATAAGCAAACACGTTTGGTGTTTGCCAAAAGGCATGTGGGAGACTCCCCTAACAAATCGAAGAAGGTACTCTGGTTAGATGAGACTATAATTTAGCTTTTTGGCCATCAAGGAAAACACTATTTCTGGCGCAAACCCAACACCTCTTATCACCCCGAGAACACCATCCCCACAGTGAAGCATGGTGGTGGCAGCATCATGCTGTGGGTATGTTTTTCATTGGCAAGGACTGGGAAACTGGTCAGAATTGAAGGAATGATGGATGGAGCTAAATACAGGAAAATTATTGAGGTTTCAGTCTTCAAGAGATTTGAGACTGCGACGGAGGTTCACCTTCCGGCAGGACAACGACCCTAAGCATACTGATAAAGCAACACTCAAGTGGTTTAAGGGGAAACATTTAAATGTCTTGGAATGGCCTAGTCAAAGCCCAGACCTCAATCCAATTGAGAATCTGTGTTACGACTTAAAGATTGCTGTACACCAGCGGAACACACCAGCGGAACCCATCCAACTTGAAAGAGCTGGAGCAGTTTTGCCTTGAATAATGGGAAAAAATCCCAGTGGCTAGATGGGCCAAGGTTATATAGACATACCCCAAGAGACTTACAACTGTAATTGGTGCAAAAGGTGGCTCTACAAAGTATTGACTTTGGGGGGGTGAATAGTTATGCACGCTCAAGTTTTCTGTTTTTTTTGTCTTATTTCTTGTTTGTTTCACAATTTAAAAATATTTTGCATCTTCAAAGTGGTAGGCATGTTGTGCAAATCAAGTGATACAAACCCCCCAAAAATCATTTATAATTCCAGGTTATAAGGCAACAAAATAGGAAAAATGCCAAAGGGGGTGAATAAAGTCTGACTACACCACGGTGAGAATGGTACAACGTTAGCTAGCTAACGTTAGCTAATGTAGTCAACTAGCCAACCAAGATGCCTAACTACCTAGCCCACCAGGGGATTTTTAGCCAGCTATATCCCTGCCCTGGTGGGCTAACGTTAGCTAGCATGTCACCACTTGAAAAAGTATGACTACACAAACCATCAGCTAACATGAACTAGCTGGCTAGCTCACAAAGGACTTCTCAATAATAAAAGGTAACAACAGCCATTCTGTTAGCCTATGCTGGTTTTCTTTTTATTTGCAAGGAAGGAAAAGTGTGTTGTTCATGAAACTACAGTCAGTGGTTATCTAGCTAATTTTCAATATTATCTAGCTAACCACAGATCTTTGACATAAACAATATAGGGCTTACCTAATCACACAGCTCCAGCGACATCTCTTGCGTACAGAGGTCGGAAAACAATAAAATGCACATGTGCTTATCAGAATAGTGGATACAATCCGGTACATAGCACAGAATCATCCTTGCTTCTGATCGATGGAGATATCTAAGCTTAGCTAGTTAGTTACAAAGGCCAGGGTAATTTAAAAAATGCTAAGGTAGCTAGGTAGAGAAATACACAATATCAATTATTTACACAAGAAACTAAAAAGGCTATAATATCTACTTGCTAGGTTTACTTGTTGGTGAGAGTTTGCATGGAGAAATGTGGAGGTTTTCCCAACCTGTGCCTTGAGTGATTACGTCAAAGCTTGTGACAGATTTGTGGAGTTATCAAAACATCAAACCAGGGTAAGCCTATATGAAACCCAACCTACGGAAAAATGAATAGTGGACAAACGATTGGAACCATTTCCGGATTTTATCGCATGGTTTTATGGGTATTATGACTCTGTGGTACTCAATAGACAGTTTGGCTGAGTGGAGCAGGCGCTGTGCATACCAACAGGGCCGGACTAACGGACTAACGGAGAAAACTGTGCAGTTTTATAATGCTATTCTTCACATTTTGTCATGAGTCTGAGAGAAAATGTTGCCGGTTTAAAGCTACAGCACCTGCCATATTAACTCAGATAAAGTATTTCCTGTATTTCCAGCAGAGACAAGCTATTTCTGTGGGATTTGGGATTTCCATGAAGCTATTACAACATCTAGGTCCTCGCAGTTGTCATGGTGATGGGGTGGCTATTCACTGTGGGGGCGGCCGACCCTTCCTGCCATCAGATGAGCACCACCGCACCTCCACAGGTGCTCCCCAAAGCTCCGTCCTACGCCCTCTTCACTGTACGTTGTGAGGGGGAACACTGCACTGGAGAATTACGTGAGGTGCCACCACCAGCAAGCCAGCAATTGATCCACCCTGGAATTCATTAACCTGCGTCCTCCCACAGCCCTTCTGTTCCGAGGACACAGATTTATTGGTAGATGATACACTTTGTTTTAGTCATCTCCACCTAAGAGCATATATTAGTCATGCAGCACCCTAGTCTGTTAAGTGCTTTAGTAAACACTCGGATACTCTGCAAAGTGTCAAGCAACCCTCTAATTGAACTTTTTCATGTCTTTGCACCAATAAATTAATCTGACACATTTGCCTTTTAGATTTGGAATGGGTTTTAAGTTGTTGAACTCTCTTTTTTGATATGTTATATAAGAAATGTAAGTCTTGTTTTTTACATTGTTTTGAAATGTATGGAATTTTGTCAACTTAAGCCAGGAATTTTAGCTTGATCTGTTTGTGCTATCATGTCAACTCCTTAGCATGACAATGAGTGACAAGGAGTTGCCATGATAGCACAAACAGATCTGGAACCAGGATACAGGAATTATACTATGAGACGTCATTTCACGTGGCACTGTGACTGACAACAGGTACAGTACGTTAAAAAATTATCTCAGTAAGTCCTGCACATTTTCCCTTAAAGGTCAATCTTTATACATAGGACAGATAATGATAGGGAGTGTAAAGATTTAGACATAACTCCATCTGCGGATACTCCTGCTGTTGTAAGTAGAACCATGAATGAACCTTCCCTTCTGGAACTGCACTCCTGAATCTTGAATCTCCCAGCTCATGCTTTATTCTTAGTCTCGTTTTCCAACCTCCCATTGACATTTCACCAACAAGACCGGCCTCCTGTGACATTTGGGAGTGGTGCATGCATAAGCGACTGTTAAAGGGCAAGGAGGTGGTATTCAATGAAGACTGTGGCATGTGTGTCATCGTTTGCTGCTTCTGTGCCTGTCGGGAGGTGGGTGGCAGGAAGAGGGTGCCAGAACATGCAAAATGCCTGGCAACCAGTCATTATGTTGAATATGGCTCTGCATTAGCCATTCTCACACTCTGTTTCCTATCTTTATGTGTCCTTGAAGAGGCTTGCTGTTTGCATCACAACCTCATTATTTATTTTACTTGCACACATCTCGTTGCTCTTTCCACATGAAGCACACACATTCAGTAGAGTATCTCATGTTATGTCCTAGAAAATATTTTATGAGCAGAATGATAATATCCTGCCTGTTTGGCCCTGTCCGGGGGTATCATCGGATGGGGCCACAGTGTCTTCTGATCCCTCCTGTCTCAGCCTCCAGTATTTATGCTGCAGTAGTTTATGTGTCGGGGGGCTAGGGTCAGTCTGTTACATCTGGAGTATTTCTCTTGTCTTATCCGGTGTCCTGTGTGTATTTAAATATGCTCTCTCTAATTCTCTCTTTCTCTCTTTCTGTCTTTCTCTCGGAGGACCTGAGCCCTAGGACCATGCCTCAGGACTACCTGGTATGATGACTCCTTGCTGTCCCCAGTCCACCTGGCCGTGCTGCTGCTCCAGTTTCAACTGTTCTGCCTGCGGCTATGGAACCCTGACCTGTTCACCGGACGTGCTTGTTGCACCCTCGACAACTACTATGATTATTATTATTTGACCATGCTGGTCATTTATGAACATTTTAACATTTTAACATTTTGACCATGTTCTGTTTTAATATCCACCCTGCACAGCCAGAAGAGGACTGGCCACCCCTCATAGCCTGGTTCCTCTCTAGGTTTCTTCCTAGGTTTTCGGCCTTTCTAGGGAGTTTTTCCTAGGGAGTTTTTCCTAGCCACCGTGCTTCTTTCACATGCTTTGCTTGCTGTTTGGGGTTTTAGGCTGGGTTTCTGTACAGCACTTTGAGAATATCAGCTGATGTACGAAGGGCTATATAAAAATAAATTTGATTTGATTTGATAAGCAGAATTTAGCACAGTTTAGCTTTATAGTTATTTTACTCACTCAAAATGCTATCTTGTGTTACATCATGGATACTCCTAGAGTCTTCCTTGAGTGCACATGTGTCCAATAATAACTGATGAACATGATGTAGCACTTATCTGCTTTAAACTATTCACTTTACTTACAGTGCCTTCGGAAAGTATTCAGACCACTTGACTTTTTCCACATTTAGCTACGTTACAGCCTTATTCTAAAATTGATATTTTTTTTAATCATTCAGCAATCTACACGCAATATCCCACAATGACAAAACAAAAACAGGTTTTTAGAATTTTTTGCAAATGTATAAAAAATAAAAAACATACATACCTTATTTCCATGACTTGCCTAGTTAAATAAAGGTTAAATAAACATTGAAAATTAAATCCAAGGACCTGATGGTCACTCTGACAGAGATCTAGAGTTCCTCTGTGGAGATGGACAACCATCTCTGCAGAACTCCACCATTCAGGCCTTTATTGTAGAGTGGCCAGACAGAAGCCACTCCTCAGTAAAAGGACAGCCCGCTTGGAGTTTGCCAAATGGCACCTAAAGACTCTCAGACCATGAGAAACAAGATTCTCTGGTCTGATGAAACCAAGAATGAACTCTTTGGCCTGAATGCCAAACGTCACGTCTGGCGGAAACCTGGTACCATCCCTATGGTCAAGCATGGTGGTGGCAGCATCATGCTGTGGGATGTTTTTCAGCAGTAGGGACAGTGAGACTAGTCAGGATTGAGGCAAAGATGAACAGACCAAAGCACAGAGAGATCCTTGATGAAAACCTGCTCCAGAATGCTCAGGATCTCAGACTGGGGCGAAAGTTCACCTTCCCTAAGGACAACGACCCTAAGCACACAGCAAAGACAACGCAGGAGTGGCTTCGGGACAAGTCTCTGAATGTCCTTGAGAGGCCCAGCCAGACCTCGGACTTGAACCTGACCAAACATCTCTGGAGAGATCTGAAAATAGCTGTGCTGCAACGCTCCCCATCTAACCTGACAGAGCTTGAGAGGATCTGCAGAGAACAATGGAAGAAACTCGCCAAATACAGGTGTGCCAAGCTTATAGCATCATACCCAAGAAGACTCAATGCTGTAATCGCTGCCAAACGTGCTTCAACAAAGTTCTGAGTAAAGGGTTAGAATACTTATGTAAATGTGATATTTAATTTTTTTTATTTTGTATAAATTAGCAAAAATGTCTAAAACCCTGTTTTTGCTTTGTCATTATGGGGTATTATGTGTAGATTGACGAGGGGAAAGAAACAATTGAATCAATTTTAGAATAAGGCTGTAACATAACAAAATGTGGAAAAAGTCAATTGGTCTGAATACTTTCCGAATGCACTGTACATGTTCTAGGAACCTCTGCTGCAGAGTAAAATGGTCACTGTGTTTTATTTTTCCTCCGTTTTTTTGGCTTTGCAACAGGCTTGTGAATAACATCTTTGCAGCCATTTTAATAGATTAGTCCAATAGCATTATCATGTTGCTCAGTAAGAGGTTCATACATAGGCTAGACAAATAATTTCCCCTTTCCATAGTGGGCTTTTAAAGAGAGTTCCCCATTGATTCCGTTCATTCTGCTTTCCATTTCATCCTACCTGTTCCACAAATGGAAAAAGCCATCCACTCAGACAAGGCTATGTCAGGCATCGTATTGTCAGATCAAGTTTTATCTATCTACCATCCACGCAAGTCCTAAAATTACACATCTCAATACGATGGCCAAGATTAAGTAGCTGAACTCATGCATAAGATACTAAATAAAGGGGCTGCTATGTTTATTCATGCTATTTATGGACCAACTGAGGACCATCTTTATTGGACAGCATAGCAACAACAAATTAGAAGAGCACATTGTTGGATAAAACCACAACTCAGATACTACTGCTTGTCATCACAGTTACATTTAATTTGATCTACTGTATCACTGTAGATAACTCATTTACTGCTTATTTCCATCTGGATGTCATGGGCAGGATTGGCCCAAAACTTTCAAAATGTACTTATTGATTTTGCTTCAAGCCAAGTTCTGTCACATAATGGAATACATTTGCAAAAAACTATTAGACAGAACATAGAGAGAAAGAGAAGGGTATTTTTCTTGTGGCCATTTGTTGTTGCCTGTGAAGGGAAATAGAGTCAGTCAAATTATTAAAACAGAAACAACCAGGCTCTCTGCATTTTGTTTTGTATGCTCCAAAAATGAGTCGATTAGTCATTAGCCAACAGCATATTTAATTTAAAATAATACTTTGGTAATTGCCGACAGGTATAATGAATGATAAATGCATAATGATACATAATGATACTACATAGAGAGACATAACATTATAAGGCATTATAAAGGCTCATAAACACTGTGTGAAAAACATTAGGAACAGCTTCCTAATATTGAGTTTCACCCCATTTTGCCCTCAGAACAGCCTCAATTCGTCAGGGCATGGACTCTACAAGGTGTCAAAAGCGTTCCACAGAGAAGCTGGCCCATGTTGACTGCAATGTTGTCAAGTTGGCTGGATGTCCTTTGGGTGGTGGGCCATTCTTGATGCACACGGGAAACTGCTGAGCGTGAAACTCAGTAGCATTGCAGTTCTTGACACACTCAAACCGGTGTGCCTGGCATCTAATACCATACCCCGTTCAAAGGCACTTACATCTTTTGCCTTGCCCATTCACCCTCTGAACGGCACACATACACAATCCATATCGCAATTGTCTCAAGGCTTAAAGAGTGGATTTAACAAGTGACATCAATAAGGGATCATAGCTTTCACCTGGATTCACCTGGTCAATCTGTCATGTTTTGTCCAGTGTATATTCAAGTAATAAAGCAAGCATTACACAAATCAAATCAAAATCAAATCAAATTTATTTAGAAAGCCCTTCTTACACCAGCTGATATTTCAAAGTGCTGTACAGAAACCCAGCCTAAAACCCCAAACAGCAAGCAATGCAGGTGTTCGAAGCACACCTGTCAGAAGCATTAACAATATTTATTTTCATGTCTTTCACTAAAGGAATGGAAAGTATTTACGAAGGAAAGATGGTCTTTATGTCAAAGGAAGAAAATTAAAGAAATGTTGATAGAAATGTGGAACACAAGAAACAACCTTGCGAGAATTGACCTTGTGGAAGACAGGAAAGGACCTAGTCCATTAGAGCTCAGATTACCTTCACAGGCTTTCATTGCACTGAGTGTGACTAAGCAAACGGAAGCTGCAGCCCTTGAAAGGGTTTCCCCGTTGGGGAGGGTGTGCTATCCTTACACCTTTACACCTTTGAAGGGGATTGTGAGAAAAGGTATAGCCATACAGCACATTACTGAGGAGCATTACCCCCATGCTTTGTTCTCATAATGCCCACACGTGTAAATGATTATTCCTGTTTCTCACATGGTCTGCAATTTGCCTAGTTTCAGAGACTACAGCTGATGAGACCATTCAGACTGACTTTTAGCTCTATCCTCCATTATGGTCGCCCTGTGGTGAGCTAATGGCTCCTTCACAGCCGTGTGCTCTGCTGCAGGGTATTTCCTGATGATGATGATGGGGCTTCTCCTGGAACCTGAATGTGTGATGTCACACAGGAAGATGACATCAGCGGGAGATTCCTGGAAGACTGCCACCCTGACTCTCCCTCACACTCCTCCGCACAGACTGCAGCAGCATGATGGAGTGTGTGCCCACTGCTGAAGCTCTCTTTCATGTAGATATATGGATTCCCTCGCTCTCGCTCTTTCTTTGTCTTTCTTTCTCTCATCATCATACAAACACACATTCCTCTGGAGCTTGGGAGACTCTCTTTTATAATACACACTCACGTGTGCACGTGCGCACACACACACATAGCTCCAGATAAAGCATTTGATCCTACCCCCTCTGAAAAAAAGGTAACCCCTTTGTAACATCTGTGCTCCTGGCATGCCCCACAGTCTGGCCCGCATCATCTCTCTTCTCTCTTACTCCATCCCCTCTACACATACAGAGCCCTCTGTGCTCTCATGAGTGTGCCCACATAGGGCACACTCATGAAGGAAAACCCGCACAAGAATTCTGTTATAGTTAGAACACATCCATGACAAATTGCACAACAAATAGGAAAACACCTCATGATAGAAAAAAGAGAGAATGGAGGAGGGTGTGAAAAAGAAATAGAATTTGTGAGGAGGATATACTGCGAGACCGGATGTGCCTTTTAAATGCATTCAGCTCCTCCACAGAACTACTGTTGAATAGAAAATGACTCTGCGTGTGGGATTTCCTGTGGATCCTCTTTGACTTGGTGTTTCAGATCGATTGGGAAGCAGGAAAATACTGGAATTGTGTGGAATGTAGAACGCAAATTCCAGATCGTGGTTACATCCCAAATGGCACCCTATTCCCTATATGGTGCACTACTTTTGATCAGTGCCCTCTGGTAAAAAGCAGTGCACTGTCTAAGGAATAGGGTACAATTTAGGATGCAGACAATGTCATGGTCATACATAGCCTTACAAATGTTATCTAAGTGAGTCTAGTAAGCACAAGTTGATTGAAGGTAGACACACTCCTTCAGTGCTTTCATAATGTTTTTGTCTTAATCTATTTTAACAAACAGAACAAATTAGCCTAACTGACACACACTGCTACCATTGCATTATTTTTCTCATGGCCAAAGCAGAATCGTAAGGTTCTTGCGCAACATGTCTGTAGTAGTAAAAGTCACTTGCCCCATAAATAATAATAATTATTCATAATAATGATTTGGATTTACATAAATAGAAATCTTAAGCTTTTGGGTAACATCATGTTGGATAAAGTGATGCAATCTACCTCTATTCTTTTATCCAGCAAAAACCACAATGACACAGATCGTACAAACAGATTTAATTGGATAAATCCAATAAAAAGTGAGTGGAATTGCATAACAGAAATGTAAAAGGACACTATTCATCTACCACTCAAAACATAAATGATCCTATTCGCTATTCCATCATGACCGTCATCATGGGTCTTTTAGGGCCTGAGGTTTCAACAGAAGTATAATGAAAAGGATTGTTTGTTTTGAGTGATACATTTCTCATCATAACCAGCAGAGACTATAGGAACCCCCACAACTGATGCTGTGTATCTCTGAATGCTACTTATATTTTCCTGAGGGAAGTTTGCAAGGGAATAAGGACATTACCTTTATTGATTGATCTATATCTTGAGAGAATGCCTTCTAACCATGGTATAGTGCCGACAGGGCTTGTACATGGCAATAGTGTAGAAGGCAAAAGACAGAGAAATAGTAATTATTATTATGTTGCTATATTTCATTCTGTCGCTATATAGTTCCCGGTCTCCATGGGAACGTAGGAACCTGTGTTTCAACGGAGTCAGAGGGAGTACTTCGGGTGTCCATGGCAACCTCTGGGGATTGAATTTAAAGGAGGTGGGTGGGTTGGACATGGAAGCAAACTTATGATGCAAGGTCAGGCAGTAGAAAAAGGAAGTTTCGATGGTGCGCTGTGGATGAGTAATTACTGTGGGAAACGTATTCCTCACGTTGAACACAAGACCATTAAAGCAGTAACTTCAACCTCCGTCATACTGCTGATGGCATTGCATGTAGTACGCTGTAGTATTAATCTACTGTAGAGAAGCTAGCTAGTTATTGGATAGAGCCCTCATCGCCTCCTCAGAGGCTAATGGTGAATGTAGTACACAGTCCAGGAGATTCACAAGGGGCTTCGAGGGTCATCAAAACATTATGCACAAAATTCAAAGATCACACAATATTATATACATTCAGATATAGCTGGCACTAACCACGTTTCCATCCGTTTTTTGTGTGAGTAAAGTCATACAGTGTAAAGAAAAATCAAGACAGCTGTGATGGAAACAGGAAGTTCCGGTACAATTTTATAAATGCCGACAGATAATTTTTTCATTCAACATGGTGGGATCTTTTTGCATCTGTCAAATGAATTATGTGAGAAATGGCGGTGGAGACCCCTTTATGCGTAAATATTGATATAATAACCATCATATCAAAGTAAATTGGGTTCAGGCAATGATATGGTGTGTAGTCCTCCCACTACGACTCAGGAAACCATGCAGTTTATTAGGCTGTTTATTAGGCAGTTTATTAGATTAAGGAAGTTATGTACAGTGATGAGCTTGATGCTCCTTTCCAATAAATATTGAGGGTCTTATTCTGGGGACATGATGATCGATGCTTGACTGCCATTTGACCCGCTAACAAATCTTGCTCTTACCCATAATAATGTCATCATGTAGACTAGCCTAGCCACATAGCCTACCTGCACTGTATCTGTGAGATGTTGGCTAGAGTGCAGGTGCCAGGACCAGAGTAGGGACATTTGCTACTTAACACAACAGTTTGTGATAAAACTATCAGTAGAGTTGAAAATGCCATGGAAACACATTGAACTTTACATTCTTATTCGGTGCAAGAAAACTTAAGCACTACATTATCATTCACTGATTTTTATCCGCAACAAGTCCGTTTGGTGGAAACTCACCACAGGTGGGAAAATGTGTATATTTACATAATCTAGATTTTTGGTTTTATTTGCATGAAAATCTGTCGCCAAATGAATGAAAACCTAGCTAATGATAACTCATTATATCATACTGTGACTTCATTGCAAAGACTGCTAGGCTACATCCAATCTAGTTGAAAAGTGGATTGTGTCACAATCTCTAAATGTAAAGACATGAGACACCTCGTCATTTTTGTAGACATGAGAGTGCAGGAGCAATTGCTTACTACCTGTAGCCTAAACGACTTTAGCTAGCTAGCTATCCATCTTGGCTGACTGTGGAGCGAAATGTAACAGGTGTGACTCGTTTGCATGCTAACTAAACAAAGCATTTCTAATGGTATATTGACAGATCATGTGATCCAAACTCTGTATTTAAAGCCCCCGGCATCCCAGAAGAAGTGAATGCATTCCGGAGGCATCCCGGATCCTTTTGTGCAAAGCATTTGAAAGCTGCGTTTGGTGAAAGCACATGGTTAATGGAGTTTGTAAGAACTGTGAAAGTAGTATGGGTATCTGCCTGCTGGACTGCACTGTCTTTCTGTGCCCCTTTTTGTTTGGTTCATGTTGGTTTGTTCTTTGTGATTTTAAATAGAATAGTTTTTTTAAATTAAAATAAATAGAATGGAAAGAAACTCCTACTAAGAACTGGAATGATGTTGTGCATTGACAATTTTAGTTCAAATATTGAGAACCGCTCGTGGACAATGCCATGTTTACAAAATGCTTTTTTTTTTTACTTTCCCTTTGTTGTCTCCCTCTGCTTCACTCATCTTGCTCAACCCAGATCTAGAACCTGTCCATTTTCCACCTTGTGACAGAAACAGAAATGTATTTACAGTTGACTATAGTTACAGTAAAGCTCTTTGCTTGCACGCATAAAGCGATTTCCAAAACTGAAAATGTGTCTCTTCTGTTTTTTGTTTTTTTGTTTGTGACGTCTCCACTTCGAAAGTTACTCTCAGATTGTTTCACACCGTTGAACCTTTAAGGGGTGATTAAAAAACAAAAACATTATGTAATCCCCCTTGGCCTTCTGCAGGTCAACAAGATCGAAAGATCCAAGATATTATAGATAGATCATTGTCTTCCATCATTTCATAACAGTCAAACAATTTCAGAAGGTGAAGTATTTCAAAGACTACAAAACAACAATGGTAATGTCCCAAATGTCACTCTATTCCCTACATAGTGCACTACTTTTGACCAGAGCCCTATGGGGAGTTAGGTGCCATTGGGGATGCAGCCCCTGATATTCCTTATGGAAGACTTGTCTGACTGTATAAACAGGGACTGTGTTTTTTCACTGTCAGTTCTCAAGAGTCATTGGTGCTCCAGCTGATTCGGTTGACTCAGAGACTTATCATGAATTATCATCTGTGTTATCGCTGCATGTGTTTTCTTCATTAGCTTCTGTTTAGCCAGGCTGGATTTGTTTTTTTGTCCTCACAGGACAGTGACAGTGTTTAACGTCACACATTAAGGAACCACTAAATGTATCTGTTTTTACAGATAGTGTTAATATGAAAAGAACATCTGTATCATAGAATTGACAAACCATGGTTTATAAATGGAATGTACCGCTATGGTTTCGGAAACAGGGAATTTTATGTCTAATCCTTCTATATCCCTGACAGTTTGCAAACTCACAAAATAAGGCCCTAATGTTGGGCAAGTAACTTATCTACTATCTTATGTCACAAAAAGACATCCCTCAATTAAACCACTACTGAGGGTCTATTCCAATGAACAACTGTGTGTAAGGCCTGACACAAATTTCTAGCATATTAGGCTAAACGAAACAAGGACCACCTGTATTCAGTCAAACAAAATAATGGTCATTGATTTTCCTTCGAAACATCCCAAAGGAAAACGAATCGTGAATCCAGTGCAGAAATAAACAACTCCATTATGATTGAAAATGTGTGCCTCGCACCAAGCCGAAAGTCACGAAGTAGTGAGGGTGTGGGCACCGAGGCGTCAGCTCATTAGATGTTTTTGATACTAACACCACGACCTATAATACCTGGGCACAATGGCAACAATCTACAGGTAATCTTGGCACAAAGACTCAGTGTTCACCAAGGGCTGCCCTTTAGGGGGCTATGTCCTCCTCAACCCAGCTTAATTTCTTGCTCTCATTCACATTTGGAATACATGAAATTACCAGAGTGCTTCGTGCACTTTGGTCTCATTGGCTCTGCACTGACTCTGTACAAAGGCAACTGGTAAAACTGCAGGGAGAGATGTAGTGAACTGGACACTTGGTTCAGGTTACTTTGACCATATACGTTTTTATTAAAGTGGTCAGTTTTTAGATATGAAAAAAATGTATTATCACAAACCAAACACCCACCAAAATGCCTGGAGAAAATCATTATTGTGAGCATGTATTTATGTTGACATTTGAACCCTAATTGTTTTGTATTTCTTTATTTTGTGAATTAAATATTATCTTGTGCCTGACAGTTTGCTGTGTCAACATCAAAATGTGAATTTGCATTTGGGAGAAAGCAGCCAGCTGAGAGCCAGGAGGATCATGGGAGGTTATGCTGCTAAGCTGTCTCCAACTGTTCAACTTTCTCTCAGTCAAACCAATCACTCTTGTGTGTGTGTGTGTGTGTGTGTGTGTGTGTGTGTGTGTGTGTGTGTGTGTGTGTGTGTGTGTGTGTGTGTGTGTGTGTGTGTGTGTGTGTGTGTGTGTGTGTGTGTGTGTGTGTGTGTGTGTGTGTGTGTGTGTGTACGTGTGCGAGAGAGAGAGAGAGAGAGAGAGAGAGAGAGAGAGAGAGAGAGAGAGAGAGAGAGAGAGAGAGAGTGAGAGGGCCTGGTCATATCAGCATAATAAAAAAAATGTGAATTATAGTAATAAAAAATAAAACAATTATCTGCTCAAGACCCCCCATCCTCTGCTTGAGGCCCCCTCATAATAATAAGCTTTTCTACCTTGACAGAGTTCCCGTGCGTTGTTTCATGCAATATGATTGCAAACGTGACTTTCATTTAAAGTCGGTTCTGTCAAAGTGGAGGGAAGGAGGACTTCCAGATAGATGGGGAGGCACTCACTCTCATTGCCATGATGACCCAGGACCATTACCGAGTGAAATTGGGCATCAACTGAGACCTGGGTTGCACAGTAAGTCCACAGGTCATACATTTTTTTTTTCAAAAACATATTTTCCAATTGATCTGATCTCTCCCCTTCTCCATTTCCTCCCTGCCTCTTTCTCCTTCTCTCTCTGCAGATTGTTCAGATGCAGGATGATGTCATCATGTTTGTGTTCCTCTCTGATGAGGTCACTGCCAACATGACCCTGGTGGAGCCTGTCAGCCAAGAGTTTGTCCAGGACCTATTCATAGGTTGCACTTCCGTTACTCGGTCGTGTAATGCCACTGTTATGAACATTCTCAAGCCGCCCTCTGTCGGCGGCACCATAGTGGGTCCCTAAACTGGTGACAAGCTCAGTCATTCTGGACGGAGGCTAACTACAGTTTAGTCTAAATTACACACAAAATTACGCCTGGAAATACGATGACATTGCTAAAGTAGTCAAATCTTTAGTAGGAAATAACTTTGCCAGCATTAACATGTTGTCTACTTTAGACAGATGTTGTCATTAGCTAGCAAACTTCGTCCAAAATAGCTAGCAATGCCAACGTTAGCTAGCTTAAATCTTGTGGCCTCCCCAATCTTAGCTAGCTTGCTAACATTATACTTAATCTAAAGTCAAAAGGTTTTCCTACAAATATTTGCCTCCTTTTTAATGTCATTGTATTTCCAAACCACTGTAATGCACTTGCGATGAAATCTTCATCAGCGCTCACTGACGATGCATTGAGTAAAATGCTCAGTTGGGCATCAGTTCAAAACGAACGTTCAAAAATATTGTGACGAAACATGCCACCCATGAATCCATGACCCTTTAGCCTGTGCAGGTGGCCCTCACACTGCCTGCACAGAGTTCAGCTACTCCACTGACCTGCTGCCTCTGTACACTGACTGGGTTGAGTACTCATTCATCCCACCTCCTCCTGTCTTTGAGTTACTGTCTCCCTCCTCCACTACCCCTCTATTCTCAACCCTTAGGACCAATAAAACAAAACTTTAGAGTAAAGTAACTATTATAAAACAAAATTACGAGGGAAAATTGTAATGAATCAATGCATTCACTCCATTCCAGCCATTATTATAGATTTTGTTTTTCTTGACAAGTGACTTGTGACTCGACTTGACTTGATCTTAGAATGCACAACTTGGACTTGACTCAAGTCTCAATTTGAGACTTGGACCTTGTGACTTGTGACTCGACTTGACTTGATCTTAGAATGCACAACTTGGACTTGACTCAAGTCTCAACTTGAGACTTGGACCTTGTGACTTGTGACTCGATTTGACTTGATCTTAGAATGCACAACTTGGACTTGACTCAAGTCTCAACTTGAGACTTGGACCTTGTGACTTGAGACTCACTCGTGACTCGATGAATAGTGACTTGGTCCCACCTCTGACAGGAATACAAAACACAATCATAGACAACAAACACATTATTCTGTAAATAGGTCCTCAATCAGCAGTCTGAATTACCCTAGAGCAGGGATATTCAACTAGATTGAGCCGCGGAAGATTTTTTTTCTTGAGAGGATGGTCAGGGGGCTGGAACATAATTACAAATAATTTGTAGACTGCAAATTGGCAGCAAGAAGCTCAAACAGATATAATATTTGACTAAAACATAATCATTTTAAACCTTGCTTGCATTTGTATACAATCACATACACTGAGTGTAGAAAACATTAGGAACACCTGCTCTTTCCATGACATAGACCTACCAGGTGAATCCAGGTAAAAACTACGATGCCTTATTGATGTCACCTGTTAAACCCACTTCAATCAGTGTAGATGAAAGGGAGGAGATAGGTTAAAGAAGGATTCTTAAACCATGAGACAATTGAGACATTGATTGTGTATATGTGCCATTCAGAGAGTGAATGGGTAAGACAAAAGATGCCTTTGAATGGGGTATGGTAGTAGATGCTAGACACACCGGTTTGAGTGTGTCAAGAACTGCAACGCTGCTGGGTTTTTTCACGCTCAACAGCTTCCCGTGTGTATCAAGAATGGTCCACCACCCAAAGAACATCCAGCCAACTTAACACAACTGTGGGAAACAGAATCAAATGGTCCAGCATCCCTGTGGAACGGTTTCGACACCTTCTAGTCCATGCATTAACGAATTGAGGCTGATCTGATGGCAAAAGGGGGTGCAACTCAATTTTAGGAAAGTGTTCGTACAGTCTATATTATGCGTGGGAACGCTTTGGAACATATTTAAACAAATAATGTAAATCACTTGGAGCTGATTTGCTGGTGTTTTTACAGTCTTTTATGTCCAACAATTCAAAAAAGAAATACGAACTTGGGGGGCAAATACTAGCCAGTTGGGGAACCCTGCCTTAGAGGTACCAAAACATCACATTTTTGAGAATTTGGGAGATTATTACACAGGTAAGGTGCTAAACACTGATTTACCTTACGCAAGACCGAAATAATTTCCAGAGATAGCTATCCCTGTGACTCGTCTGTCTAAAGGTTATAAATTATGTTAGGTACAGCGGGAAATGTTGTAAAAGTGATTTATATACTGAACAATAATATAAATGCAACATGCAAGAATTTCAACGTTTTGTCACGTCCTGACCAGTAATAGGGGTTATTTGTTGTTATAGTTTGGTCAGGACGTGGCAGGGGGTGTTTGTTTCATGTGGTTTGGGCTATGTATTTAGGTAGAGGGGTGTTTGGTTTATGTGGTCCGGGGTTTGTTAGTCTATGTTCTATGTTAGTATTTTTCTATGTTCTATCTAGTCTTTTGTATTTCTATGTTGAGTTAATTGGGGTTGGACCTTCAATTGGAGGCAGCTGGTTATTGTTGTCTCTGATTGAGGGTCCTATAATTAGGAGTTTGTTTTTGTGGGAGATTGTGCTTGTTTAGCTATGTGCCTGACAAGACTGTCCAGTTCGTTTGTGTTTTGTATACGTTTACTGTGTTTTCCGTCTTCACCAAATAAAAAGAAGATGAGTATATATATTTTCCCGCTGCGTCTTGGTCTTTACCCTACGACACCCGTGACACGTTTTTTACTGAGTTACAGTTCATATAAGGAAATCAGTCAATTTACATAAATTCTTTAGGCCAAATCTATAGATTTCACATGACTGGGTAGCGGTGCAGCCATGGGTAGGCCAAGGAGGGCATCGGCCTACCTACTTGAGAGGCAAGCCCACCCACTTGGGAGCCAGGCTGAGCCAATCAGAATGAGTTTTTTCCCAACAAAAGGGCTTTCTTACAGACAGAAATACTCCTCAGTTTCATCAGCTGTCCAGGTGGCTGATCTCAGACGATCCCGCAAGTAAAGAAGCTATATGTGGAGGTCCTGGGCTGGCGTTGTTACACGTGGTCTGTGGATGTGCTGTTGGAGGCGGCTTATGGTAGAGAAATTAACATTAAATCTATGGCAACAGTTCTGGTGGATATTCTTGCAGTCGGCATGCCAATTGCACACTCCCTCAAAATTTGACACAACTGTGGGATTATGTGGTGTGACAAAACTGAACATTTTAGAGGATATTTTATTGTTCCCAGCACAAGGTGCACCTGTCTAATGATCATGCTGTTTAATCAGCTTCTTGATATGCCACACCTGTCAGGTGGAGGGATTGTCTTGGGAGAAATGCTCACTAACAGGGATGTAACAAATGTAAACAAATAGTGCCTTATTGCAAACAGGATGCATATTTTGGAATATTTTTATTCCATATAGGCTTCCTGTCATTTAGATTGGTATTGTGGCGTAACTACAATGTTGATCCATCCTCAGTTTTCTCCTATCACAGACATTAAACTCTGTAACTGTTTTAAATGGATGAGACTGACATTATTACAAAAATTATCCTATTTACACTCTGCAGTCAATTTTGACACTAGAATAAATATTTCTGACTAATATCGATGCCCCATAGGCTGCTTTCTATCAGAGAAGTTGTTTATTGCCTTCAGTTGCCCTTTAAAAGAGTTTATCATCTATCCAGATGCCCAGATATTTATAAGCATGGAAACGATCAATGTGGAAATCATCCAATATGCTTAAATCGTTAGTCATTTTTGTACAATCTAAAAAACAACATATAATTTACCCACATTCAATACAAATTTAAGGTGAATAAGGTTTTTCTGTAAAACAATGAAAGCAGACTATAGTTTAGATAAAGCCTGGTCCACCGTGGGGCAATAACATGCACAACAGTGTCATCTGCATACAGCTACAGGTATATATATTTTATACAGTCAAACCAATATCGTTAATGTATACACTAAAAAGAACTGGACCCCTGTATGACAATGAGTGATGAGTGATCAACAGTATCGAAGGCCTTTGATAGATCTACGAAGAGTGTAGCACAATGTTGCCTTTTATTCATACAGTTAACCACATCGTCAATAATCAGGGATGCAGCAGAGATTATTTTATTTACTTTTCTTTATTTAACCAGGCAAGTCAGTTAAGAACAAATTCTTATTTACGATAACGGCCTACCCCAGCCAAACAATAACCCGGACGACACGGGGCCAATTGTGCGCCGCCCTATGGGACTCCCAATCACGGCCGGTTGTGATACAGCCTGGAATCAACCCAGGGTCTGTAGTGACGCCTCTAGCACTGAGACGCAGTGCCTTAGACCACTTGCGCCACTCGGGAGCCTATGACCTGGTGTATAACCAGACTGATGAACATACAGAATACATTTCATGGATAAGAAAGATCTTAGCTAAAAATTAATCAAGGATAATAATAGTTTTGATTGGCAAGAATAAATCCTAACGTGTATTCAATAGGCACGACCGAGAATGTTTTGTTTCACTCCAGAATCTTGTGCAGAACAGGGCCTTAGGTGTCAACATATTCATCTCAAAGTGTCATCCACAGACATGGAATTTCCTGATGCCTTCCTATCTACATTTACATTTTAGTCATTTAGGAGACGCTCTTATCCACAGCCACTTACAGTTAGTGCATTCATCTTAAGATAGCTAGGTGGGACAAGCACATATCACAGATATTGAAAGTACATTTTTACTCAATAAAGTAGAGTCAGAGCTGGGGGGGGGGTCAAGTGCTGGTTCAGGTTTATTTTATTTTATTTATTTTGTTGTGGGGGGGGGTCGAGGTGAGGAGGAGGATTATTTAAGATAATGTTTTAAGAGGTAGGGTTTCAGATGTATCTATGTTCCACACCTCCATGTATGATGATGGCTATCCAATAATAGAATCACAAGCCTCATAAAGTAGTAGGTGGCTCCTTGTGACGTTGTGTCCATGATGACTCCTTATTGTGCTGTGCATTTGGAATCATTAAACATGAGGCTTAGAGGAGTGGGGGATCTGTCCGTTACAGGCCAACTGAAAGGCGCTTCCATGATGCTTTGCCAATGGCATTGAAGGAGGAAGCCTTATGGTGCCCGGTGTCTGACAGTGTCTTGCCTGGTTCCCTGGTTGCTTGGACAGTCTCCATGCAGCCTGCCAGTCGGATGCCACAGAGAGGAGTGTAAAGTGATGGGTGTGATGCGTCACAGCAGTGGGCTGAGATGATCAGGGGCCTGCATGGTAAGGGGCCTGGGCCCAGTGGCGTGGGTGTGAGACGGCGAGGAAGCGCTAACTTAATCAGTGACTCCCCGCTGTGTCATTTCATCATCACCGATGGCTTCGCAGTGTTCTCTCCTTCGTCACAGAACGTCTGGGCACCGGGACAACTCACCGCCGGAGACTTTCACACACAGTCTCACAGCAGGGACGTTGTTATTTTCAGCTCAATTTAGGATATTTCCATTGAGCAGAGAGCAACAAAAAAAACACAAAAAACAACGCTAAGACATGAATGGTGGAGATGGAAGGAGAAAATTAGGAATGTGTTTTCATGTTTATTTATTTGATTTATATACAAGGAAAAGGCTGCTAATATTGGGGGGCCACACTGCATGGAGTGTGAAGAACAATTTTTCATAATTTCGTAAATTACACTTAAAGCTTAAAGGCCCAGTGCGGTCAAAAACTTGATTGAATTGTATTTTATATACTGTACATTTCCAAACTATGAGGTTGGAAAAATACTATGAAATTGTGAAAATTGTGATAATGCCTTTTTAGTTTAAGAGATGCTTGAAAAGACTGTCTGAAATTGCAGTACGTTTTGGTGGGAAGGAGTTTTGAACTGTCTGGTGACATCACCGGTAAATTGGTCAGGGCAGCTTGTTTTCAGTTTTCCCCTCCCCACTCAGACCACTCACAGACAGTCCTAGCTAAATTCTTGCAAGATTCTTGCATGAGAAATTCCTGGAAGCTGAAAATGTCCCAGTACTTCCATGGCAAGCATATTCATAGATATCATCCTGACCAATTTGCCCTCGAAATACCCCTCTGCTGTCTTCAACCAGGATCTCAGTGATCACTGCCTCGTTGCCTGCGTCCGTAATGGGTCCGCGGTCAAATGACCTCCCCACATCACTGTCAAACGCTCCCTAAAACATTTCAGTGAGCAGGCCTTTCTAATCGACCTGGCCTGGGTATCCTGGAAGGATATTGACCTCATCCTTTCAGTAGAGGATGCCTGGTTGCTCTTTAAAAGTGCTTTCCTCACCATCTTAAATAAGCATGCCCATTAAAAAATTTTTGAACTAAGAACAGATATAGCCCTTGGTTCACCCCAGACTTGACTGCCCTTGACCAGCACAAAAATATCTTGTGGCGTACTGCATTAGCATCGAATAGCCCCCGCGATATGCTATTTTTCAGGGAATTCAGGAACCAATATACACAGTCAATTAGGAAAGCTAAGGCTAGCTTTTTGAAAGAGAAATTTGCATCCTGTAGCACTAATTCCAAACCGTTTTGGGACACTGTAATGTCCATGGAGAATAAGAGCACCTCCTCCCAGCTGCCCACTGCACTGAGGCTAGGAAACACTGTGACCACCGATAAATCTACAATAATCGATCATTTCAATAAGAATTTTTCTACGGCTTGCCATGCTTTCCACCTGGCTACCCCTACCCCGATCAACAGCTCTGCACCCCCCCGCAGAAACTTGCCAAAATCCACCCGCTTCTCATTCACCCAAATCCAGACAGCTGATGTTCTGAAAGAGCTGCAAATTCTGGATCCCTACAAAGTAGCTGGGCTAGAGACAATCTGGACCCTCTCTTCCTAAAATGATGCGCCAAAATTGTTGCAACCCCTATTACCAGCCTATTCAACCACTCTTTCGTATCGTCTGAGATCCCCAAAGATTGGAAAGTTGCCGCGGTCATCTCTCTCTTCAAAGGGGAGACACTCTAGACCCAAACTGTTATAGACATATATCCATCCTGCCCTGCCTTTCTAAAATCTTCAAAAGCCAAGTTAACAAACAGATCACCGACCATTTCGAATCCCATCTTACCTTCTCCACTATGCAGTCTGGTTTCCGAGCTGGTCATGAGTGCACCTCAGCCATGCTCAAGGTCCTAAATGATATCATAACCACCATTGAGGAGAGACAGTACTGTGCAGCCGTCTTCATCAACCTGGCCAAGGCTTTCGACTCTGTCAATCACCGCATTCTTATCGGCAGACTCAATAGCCTTGGTTTCTCAAATGACTGCCTCGCCTGGTTCACCAACTACTTCTCAGATAGAGTTCAGTGTGTCAAATCGGAGGGCCTGTTGTCCGCACCTCTGGCAGTGTCTATGGGGGTGCCACAGGGTTCAATTCTCGGGCCAACTCTTTTTTCTGTATAAATCAATGATGTTGCTCCTGCTGCTGGTGATTCTCTGATCCACCTCTATGCAGACATCACCATTTTGTATACATCTGGCCCTTCTTTGGACACTGTCTTAGCAAACCTCAGCTTCCTATTTCGCAACCAAGCCTCCTTCACTAATGCTGCCAAACATACCCTCGTAAAACTGACTATCCTACCAATCCTTGACTTCGACAATGTCATTTACAAAATGGTCTCCAACACTCTACTCAGCAAATTGGATGTAGTCTATCACAGTGCCATATGTTTTGTCACCAAAGCCCCATATATTACCCACCACTGTGACTTGTATGCTCTCATTGGCTGGCCCTGCTACATATTTGTCACCAAACCCACTGGCTCCAGGTCATCTATAAGTCTTTGCTAGGTAAAGCCCCGCCTTATCTCAACTCACTGGTCACCATAGCAACACCCACCCGTAGCACAGGCTCCAGCAGGTATATTTCACTGGTCATCCCCAAAGCCAACACTTCTTTGGCCGCCTTTCCTTCCAGTTCTCTGCTGCCAATGATTGGAACGAATTGCAAAAATCACTGAAACTGGAGACTTATATCTCCCTCTCTAACTTTAAGCATCAGCTGTCAGAGCAACTTACCGATCACTGTACCTGTACACAACCCGTCTGTAAATACCACACCCAACTACCTCATCCCCATATTGTTATCTATTTATTTATTATTTTTTTTCCCCTTGCACATCATCATCTGCACATCTATCATCCCAGTGTTAATGCTAAATTGTAATTATTTTGCCTCTATGGCCTATTTATTACCTTACGTCCCTAATCTTACTACATTTGCACACGCTGTACATAGATGTTTCTATTGTGTTATTGACTGTAAGTTTGTTTATCCCATGTGTAACTCTGTGTTGTTGTTTTTGTCGCACTGCTTTGCTTTATCTTGGCCAGGTCGCAGTTGTAAATGAGAACTTGTTCTCAACTGACCTACCTGGTTAAATAAAGGTGAAATAAAATAATTTAAAAAATACTGACAAAGCGAAAACAGGTTTTCAGAATATTTTACAAATTCATAATATTTTTTAAACAGAAATACCTTATTTACATAAGTATTTAGACCCTTTGCTATGAGACTCGAAATTGAGCTCAGGTGCAGCCTGTTTCCATTGATCATCCTTGAGATGTTTCTACAACCTGTGGTAAATTCAGTTGATTGGACATGATTTGGAAAGGCACACCTGTCTATATAAGGTCCCACAGTTGACAGTGCATGTCAGAGCAAAAATCAAGCCATGAGGTCGAAGGAATTACCCGTAGAGGGGAAGGGTACCAAATCTGGGGAAGGATCTGGGGAAGGGTAGCATTGAAGGTCCCCAAAAACACAGTGGGCTTCATCATTCTTAAATGGAAGAAGTTTGGAACCACCAAGACACTTCCTAGAGCTGGCCTAACAGATGGAAGGCTCTCCAGAGGGTAGTGAGGTCTGCACAACGCATCACCGGGTGCAAACTACCTGCCCTCCAGGACACCTACACCACCCGATGTCACAGGAAGGCCAAAAACATCATCAAGGACAGCAACCACCGAGCCACTGCCTGTTCACCCCGCTAACATCCAGAAGGCGAGGTCAGTACAGGTGCATCAAAGCTGGAACCGAGAGACTGAAAAACAGCTTCTATCTCAAGGCCATCAGACTGTTAAACAGCCATCACTAACATTGAGTGGCTGCTGCCAACATACTGACTCAACTCAAGCCACTTTAATAATGGGAAAATTGATGTAATCATTTTATCACTTGCCACTTTATATTATTTATATTAGATAATGTTTACATAACCTACATTATTCATCTCATATGTATATACTGTACACAATACCATCTACTGCATCTTGCCATCTTGATGTAATTAGATGTATCACTAGTCACTTTAAGCAATGCCACTTTATATAATGTTTTCATAACCTACATTACTCATCTCATATGTATATACTGTACTCTATACCATCTACTGCATCTTGCCATCCTGATGTAATGTATCACTAGCCACCTTAAACAATGCTGCTTTATATGTTTTCATACCCTAAAATACTCATCTCATATGTATATACTGTACTCCATACCATCTATTACATCTTGCCTATGCCGTTCGGGCCATCACTCATTTATACATTTTTATGTACATATTCGTATTCATTCCTTTACACTTGTGTGTACAAGGTAGTTGTTGTGGAATTGGTAGATTACTTGTTAGATATTACTGCATGGTCGGAACTAGAAGCACAAGCATTTCGCTACACTTGGATTAACACCTGCTAACCATGTGTATGTGACAAATAAATTTGATTTTGATTTGATCTCTGCAGCACTCCACAAATCAGGTCTTTATGGTAGAGTGGCTAGACAGAAGCCATTCCTCAGTAAAAGGCACATGACAGCCCACTTGGAGTTTGTCAAAAGGCACCTAAAGGACTGTCAGACCATGGGAAACAAGATTCTCTGGTCTGATGAAACCAAGATTGAACTCTTTGGCCTGAATGCAAAGTGTTACGTCTGGAGGAAACCTGGCACCATCCCTACGGTGAAGTATGGTAGTGGCAGCATCATGCTGTGGGGATGTTTTTCAGCAGCAGGGACTGGGAGACCAGTCAGAATCAAGGGAAAGATGAACGGAGCAAAGTACAGAGATCCTTGATGAAAACCTGCTCCAGAATGCTCAGGACCTCAGACTGAGGTGAAGGTTCACCTTCCAACAGGACAATGACCCTAAGCACACAGCCAAGAGCATGAGTGACTTCGGAGACAGCTAGACCCCAGACTTGAACTCCGATCAAACATCTCTGGAGAGAGCCGAAAATAGCTGTGCATCAACGCTCCCCATCCAACCTGACAGAGCTTGAGAGGGTCTGCAGAGAAGAATGGGAGAAACTCCCCAAATAGAGGTGTGCCAAGCTTGTAACGTCATACCCAAGAAGACTCAAGGCAGTACTCGCTGCCAAAGGTGCTTCAACAAAGTTCTGAGTAAAGGGTCTGAATACTAATGTAAATGTGATATTTCATTTTTTGGGGGCAAACATTTCTAAAACACTTTGTATACAGTAAGACTTTTTGCAATTACATTTACATTTGATACTCAAGTATATTTAAAATCAAATACTTTTAGACTTTTACTCCAGTAGTATTTTACTGGGTGACTTTCACTTTTACTTGAGTCATTTTCTATTAAGGTATCTTTACTTTTACTCAAGTTTGACGTTTGTGTACTTATTCCACCACTGTGCCTTAGATACGGATAACGTGATTGGCAGACGTGATCAGCAGAGATAGCAGAATGGATAGTACACAAGTTTTGATTGATTTACAGTTTAGTACTCAGCAAGGTTTGCCTGTCCAACTAGCAAACATAAAAGTATTTTGAAAATCTAGAACTGACATTGCCAACAAACGGAAATGTGCTCAGAATAAATAAATATACACAAAATGTAAAAACCAGCTCCTCCATCGACTGTGATTGATCATCTCGAAAACTAAAGCAGATCGTCCACCACCTAACACTAACATTTACATTTATTGGTAAAGAGTTTGTTTACTATTTTCCCTCTACATTATGGGGTCAATCATTAGGGTCCAACCGTGTCAGCAAGCTATGCCAATTATGTTTATTAAGAGTTAGGCAGCACAAGGTCATTGCACTACTACCGTAATACGAATATCATGTTCTAATTATTAAGATGTAATTATTAATTAAAAATGGTTTAATAATAATATTCTTAACTTATTAAGAAGTCCTCTTATCTTAATAACAACTTATTAACTTTTTATACATTTGGTAGTTTGGGAGGCAATGTTGTTTTGCTTCTATTTCTGTTTTCCAGTTTTATTACCTGACCTTTCCAGACCCATAGAAATACATCTTCTGAGGTTATTTTCATTCACAGATTGAGTCTCTTCAATACATGAGGGAAATGTGTTGCTTTTATAGAATCCTACAGTTTTTTTTACCATCTTCCTCAATGTGCCGTTTCTCACAGATCCACAATTTTGACAAACACATTGAAAGTTCTCTTTCACAGTGTTACTTTCCTCACTTATTTTGGTGTACACCTGTTACATAATTTATTTTGCCACAGTTCCTGCTTTCACTTCAATGACCAATGGAGAAATTGCCATGTGGTTGGATTACCTACCTATAACTTTAACACCTCTGTAGCATAATCAGTCAAGTCACATTCCTGAAAGATATGATGACATGGTGCATTTGGAATACATTATCAGTTGATGGAACACGTTAGTACTTCAGGCAGCCTTGAAAGATGTATCTATATAAAATGGGGATATCACTTGTCAATGTTGTTTATGAATGGAAAAGTAGTGCTTGCTTGCCAAGTCTAATGTATTTAACCTCCATTACTGTCAATCCAATGTTATTCTTCTAATTCATTACTTCCTACATTTAAAAAGTATATGTCAGCATCCCAAATGGCTCCCGATTCCCTATATAGAGCCCCATGGGTCCTGGTCAAAAGTAGAGCACTATATTGGAAATAGGGTACCATTTGGGAGGCAGCCTATGTCAGATTGGTTCATGTTGCTGTAGCCACCCTGACAGAGTGTATAATAATGTTATTTCCTTTCAGAGCAGTCACAGCCAGTCAAAAAGCAGTTTGAATTGAACTCTGACTCCTTCACAATGAGATGTGATGTATTCTGATGGCTGGGATGTCTAATGAATCACAAAAAAATGATACAGGAGAGACTGTATAATATGCTATTTTCTGCGTCCCAAACGGCACCTTATTAATTGTATAGGGCTCTGGTCAAAATGATTGCACTTAATAGGGAATAAGGTGCCATTTGGGACAAAACCCATTGTGTCAAGTGCCTCAGGGAAAAATCGGGAAAGTTCTCTGTGACAGCAGAGTGATCCAATTAAGATAAGTCTGTGCATGTCTAGTCTATACATGAGCGTGCACACACTCACGCGCACACACACACACGCTGAAATACACTCAGCATCTTTATGTGAGTAGTACCACCTCTAATAGTACCATCATGTCCTCTGAGTGAATTCAGCGCACATTGACTCATAACGATACGTCTTAATTAGATCTCTTGGCACATTGGATACTGATTAATCGAATATTATTAAAGAGGAAACATCCATAACATATTACATTGTCCTCAGGATGTTCTCCCTGCTGAGATAATAGAGTGAACCTATCATTAGATTGGTTACGTATATGCCAGATTATGAAGGCTCTCCTCATTTCATTTGGTTGTTGCACGTCATACAGTATAGCCTGATATTGATATATTTATACACAAATAAACATGAGCTGTTTTTAGCCTGCTTCTTATCCGCCAGCTATACACCATCCATATAACTGTTTCTCTCTGGCCTCCTTATGATTTAAGCATACAAAGACCAAGATGCATCTATAGTTGAGCACACCAGATTTTTCATTTGAATGTATTTATTCCCCACTGAGTTTGTGATCAAAAAGGAGAGCAAAAAAATCCTCTCCTCACAGGTCTGCTAATCCAGAGAAGTGTCTGCTTGTGCGTGTGAAATACTTTCTACAAGAACAAATTGCACTGTTTTCACAAAGCCCCTCTCTCTATGTTTGTAAATGGGAGAGAGGTTTTTTGGGCTATCCAGTTGTGCAAAGGTACTTTTTGAGTAAAGGTTGTTGACTCAAAGAAACAATCTCCTAACTTCCGTAAACACAGCATTCTTTATCAACCTCAAACACTGTGTACTTGGTCAACTTTAGAAATGATTTTGTAATAAAGCGTACACAAGTAGAATACAAATACAGTATCCGAGCATATCCTCCCATCAATGTTTCTCTCATGACATCACAGTGAGCCCCTTGCAGAACTGATCAAAGAAGGTCCTTGAGACGACTGGAAATAAGAAGTACTAATAAACAAGAGTCACCCTTGAGAAAGAGCTGTGGTTTCAAATGAAAAATTGTGGGGAAGAGAAGAGAAAGAGCCCCAGTATTCATCTGCGCATTTGCTAGTCTCCACATCAAAACTCTGGCAAAAAAATGGACTTCCTGCCAGCCCAAATATGGGCAGCCATCGATGAGGTGTGCAACCAATGACTCATCAGCTAGCCACCTACGTACACTAGCCTAACATGAGATATAGATGGAAAGAGATAGAAAGATAGAGACATAAAAAATGAGAAAGAATATGTACCACTGCACCGGTTGAAAAAGCAACCTTGTGCAAAGATGTTGACCCGCAAACCAACCCGCATGTTAGGTTGCATCAATAGATCTGACAGGAGAGACAAAGCTTCAGAGGGAAATGCACCGTTTCTGCAGACTGTGATAAGTCCTTTGTTCCATTGTAGGCAGTGAGTTGAAGTACACTATATAAACAAAAGTGTGTGGACACCCCTTCAAATTAGTGGATTCGACTATTTCAGCCACACCCGTTGCTGACAGGTGTATAAAATTGAGCTCACAGCCATGCAATCTCCATAGACAAACATTGGCAGTAGAATGGCCTTACTGAAGAGTTCAGTGAC